>NC_047127.1:15857999-16457999 GCF_009829125.3 Periophthalmus magnuspinnatus | reverse complement strand
GCTTAGACAAACATGTTCCAAAACGTGTGTGTTGGATGCCCTCCTTGTGTCTCCATGGGGTCTTATTATGTGTAAAAGCTGCTAATCCTGTAGTTTAGACCTCTACAAACATGTTCTGAAAAGCATGGGATTCTTGGAGAATTTTAGTCTAGAGTTCAGTCTTTCTCAAACGTGACTGCTTCTGGACAGGTTTAAAATGTGACCTTCATGAAATAAATCTAAAATACAAAGAGAACTACAGAACCCATTCTCTTTTGTGGCATTTCATTTCAACCAATAAGAAGAAATTACTTTTTAAACACTTTTAAATCTGAATTCTACTTTACTACTGGTTTTCTACAATATCACAATATGCTACCACAAATTACAGTTTTTTGGTTTTGTTTTAAAATAGTCAAAACTATAACTACAGAAGCCTCAGAGGATCAAACTCAAACCGTACCTTCAGAGCCAGGCAGTAGTCTGTGGGAGCCTTGTATTTGGAACGATAGTCCTGACCGTAATAAACGTTAACATGATCGAGCTGAAGAAAGCAAACCAGGTCTCGAGAAGCCTAAAAACAAGAGGAGAAGGTCAGAGGAGCAGAGGAAAGGGTCAGAGGAGCAGCGGAGCAGAGGAAGCAGAGGAGCAGACTTTGGCTTTCCCCTTTGGGACGTAGTAGATTCCTGAGGCTCGGAGCAGGAAGTATCTTTTTTTCCAGGACTTTTTCCCATCTTCTTTGAGCCACAAAACTCCTTCGATTTCAGGCACAGATACAGAGCCACCACAGAAACACTCCTGACATAATAAAATAAACACATTTTAGAAACTGCTGTCAAAATATTTGGAAATACATTTAGTCCTCTGAATCCTCACTTCCAGAAGAGCCTCCTTGTTCCTGTCAGCCATTTCAGTCGTCTCCTTCCGCCCCAACAAATAGTTCTGTGAAAAGAAAGTAGTCCCTGGATTAGTCTCTGGTCAAAGAGGTTTAGGCAAAATAAGTTAAATTCTGCCTAAACTCTTTCAACCTGTAGAATAACTTAATTTGTTTCTTTGGTCATTTGGCAAGAAAAAAATATATTAACTAAACTAGCGCATTCTTCATTCACTCCACACTCGGTAATGCTGATACTTTGTCAGTCTGTCCCAGGGTAGCTGTGGCTACAACAGAGGCGAGGCTGCCAATCTGCAACGTCGGCCCCTCCCACCACCAATACTCATGCACCAAATTCATACTTGGCAATGTGAGTGAAGTGTCTTGCCTAAGGACTTAACAGTTTTTGCCATTGGCGCACCACTGTGGCACAAGGTGTTCCCCGTAGTGTCCCATCCAAGTACTAACCAGGCCCAGCACTGCTTATCAATGGGTTTGACAGGAAGGTTTAGGTACTGTTCTTGTACCTGAGGGTTCTTGAAGAGGGTGTACTTATTGATGGGTTTCTTGTATATTTTCTTGTATATTGTTGTTACCTGAGGGTTTTTGAAGAGCGCGTACTTCTCAATGCGTTCGATGAACATCAGTTTGTTGTGACTGTCTCTGGTCCAGTTAAGGAGGTTCTCCACCAGGTTCTCGTGGTCCTCGAAAATACGCTCTGCCAAAAAAAAAAAAAAAAGCAAATATTGTCAGGCAAAAGTTTGGTGTGTTGACAAAAAATGTGTAGAGCATTTTTACAGCATTTTAGATTGTGAGCCATGGTATCAGTATGAGAAGATGAAGCTGACGTATGATTTTGTAAATGTAAAAATGCTCATTGTTGAGACGTGTGGTTGTATTGTAGACGTGTGATATTGTATGAGTGTGTGTGTGTAAATGTCCCTTCATATTAAAGCTAAACAGGGTATCTTCAATAGGATCAGTACTACATCTCACCCATTCGTAGCTCCGATATAGTTTCCACCAGACTCCAGTCAGGGGAGTACCCGCAGTGGGACTTGTCCAGCAGAGAGTCCAGGACCTGTCTGACCGTCTGTCTCTCGTCCACCATCATCGTCTTAGAGCTCTCGTCTGACATGTGAACGCGAATCACCAACTACAGGGACAACAACTAGGTTTAGACTGGATTTAGATATATTTGACATATTTAAGATTTGACATACAGAACAGAAGGCAGCTGATTTGTCTGTTATCAATGTTCATGTCTTGATTTATGGACACAAGAGAAAGGGAGTGGCGGCCGTGGATGGACTTGAGTGGATGGAGCCGGAAGCGCGCCCATGATCACTTCATATCTGTCAACGCTGCGGCTAGTAGTATAGCTATGTCCATTTATATATACTGTCTATATTCTGACCTGAGGGACTTCTCTAATAATGCTTGAAAAGTCCTTTAAGAGAGTCAGCTCTGTCTACATTCATTTTGTATATGCATGCGGTAAACTGTAATGTAGGCTAATATTTTCTGATAAATGATTCAAGAATGGGAGAATGCATGGTTCTGTTGTAAATGGGTGGATACTCATGTATTTTAAAGGTTTGTTAACCTGCCTGGGGACTGCAGATGGACATGAGCTGTATCCATCTGGTGTAGAGAATCTCTTCTTTTATGTGATGAATGTGTTTACACTTGGTCCCTGTTCAAATAAACTAAACTAAACATGATTCACAGATTGGATGTGTATGAAATGCCCTCCCTGTGCGTCAGATGCAGTCCATGCGTGTATGGGATCCTTGGATTAGCTTCACACGTTTTTCGGTCACGTTTTTATTGTTGTTCAGCATATTTAAATATCTGAAAGGATTATTCCAGATCGGGGCTAATCTGCTGAAAAATGTGGCTTCTGCTTTAGTCCTGGTTCAGTTCTACATATATTCTTTGTTTAGTCCCATGTTTGTCGTGGTTTAGATGTGGTTTAGTCCTGGTTTAGTCCTGGTTTAGTCCTTGTTCAGTCCTGGTTTAGTCCTTGTTCAGTCCTGGTTTAGTCCTGGTTTAGTCATTTTCTCTGCTCAATCCGACTATCACTATTCGTTGTATTCTACTGCCGTCTGCCTGTTACTATCAAACACTGCACTGATCTACTTTTGCTGTGAATGAAAAAAGAGAAGACAATAAACCAGATCTAAACCAGGACTAAACCAGGACTGAACAAGGACTAAACCAGGACTAAACCAGGACTAAACCAGGACTAAACCAAGACTAAACCAAGACTAAACCAAGACTAAACCAAGACTAAACCAAGACTAAACCAGGACTAAAACCAGGACTAAAGCCAGGACTAAAACCAGAACCAAGAGATGATTTTTACCTTTTTGACTTGAGCCTCTTTGATTTTTTCCAGCGCGACTCGGATCTTTTCAGCCTTTTGTTTGGCCGCCTGCTCCTCCTGAAACACACATCATCACAGTCCATACTCTATACCGATCCCGATACCACAATAATAATAAAAACACTCTTGAGAATGTGATTTTCAACATTAAATGGTAGTACTTTCTTTTATATTCTCATGTGTCCTTATATCTGTATAATCCCTCAGTGTCCAGGTAGGTTCCATAGTGGTCCATGGATGTATAATAGTCTATGTGTCTTATACTTGTTCTGATACAGCTCAAGATCATTCTAAAGCTATTCAGGTTCATTTCTGTCCAGTGAACGGGACTTTTTTAGTATCAATACCTAGTTTCGATACTAGTTTTATTATTGATTAGCATCTGATTTTTGATACTTTTGAGAACCCTATTTGAAGGTTTTATGCATTTATTAAAAAGATGACAAGAAAATTCCATCAAGAATTCAAGAGCATTAAAATTCTTCCACACAAAAACATTTAGCTTTAAAAACAATTTAAACGGATGTAGTTGGCAAATTGCCAGCTACATACGATACCGCAATTTCCTCCTGTCTTATTCTGCATAAAAACTGCTAATCCTGTAGTTTAGATTTGTACATACATGTTCTGAAATGCTCCTGTGTGTCAGTAGTAGTTGTAGTAGTAATAGTATAAGTAGTAGTAGTAGTAGTATAAGTAGTAGCCACATGTCCTTACCTTTGCTTTCCAAAATGCAACTATCATTTTGCCCAAATTTATCTGTCAAGTTTCAGTTTGTAATCCTTACATTTCCCAAAATGATTCCAACATGGCGTCTACTCCTCCGATTTAAGACGCATCTGACTTTGATCTTGGAAAACCAGGACAAAGGCACATTCCGAAAATGGAACAAAAACCCATTCACAAAATTGGAAAAATGCGAAAATACTTTGCAAATCTAGTGTCTATGTGTTAAACTGTGGTATTAAATATAGAATAAAGCAGTATTTTTGAGAGTCGGTGATTTCAAACGTGCGGAGGTTGTGCGTGCAGCAGTTTGACCCTCCCCCAAACCCAGATTTCACACGAGCATCCCTCCTTTTTAAAGTCTGAGTATTCGGAGCATTGCGAGCATTGGGAGTGTTCAGAGCATGCCCAATCCATCTCAACTTAATCCACAAAAAACCTATGGGGAAAAAAGTCTAAAGGTGAAAAAATCCTGGACAATCAGAAAAGCGTGACCCAGAATCAGACACAGGAATGTGAGAGATCAGGAATACGGGAAAAATAAGGGCGACATTTAAAGCTGCACTGTGGAATTGAACAAAAACACTGAAATCTGAACTGACAAACTAGGATTCAAACTGAACTATGAACTTTGTCCATAATTAAATAGTGATAGGGTTTCATGTAAAAGAAAAACAAAAGAAGAACCAAGATGGACTAAACCAGGACTAAACCAGGACTAAACCGTGTGGTCTCACCTTGGTCAGGAGGTGAGCTGGTTTTCCTGCGATGTTTTTCAGAATGAGTGATGTCTCTCTGTCCAGATACGAATGCTTTAAGACAAAAAATATGAAATGATTTGAGTAAGAAAAAACAAAACAGTATATATTATTTAGAGAATTAAAAGTTTAAAAGTTGGATTTGTTAAAGCGATTTGATTGGCTGTAGCTGCAGAAAGACAGATGAGGGTTAACAACATGGAAGAGAAAAGTGACATTTAACATTGTTACATTCACAGACAAAAGACTTTGTTTGTGGCACAATCTGTGACATGGAAAAACTAAAGACAAAAATTGCTTTCCCATATTTCACAAAAACTGAGACACTTCTAAATCAGTGTGAGAGGTTCAAAATGTCCATATTTCAGCCCAAATTTGACATGTTACAAAATATAGAAGCAAAATTGGGACTAAACTGAAGCTAAACCAAGGTCTAAACCAGAGTCTAACCAAGACTAAACCAGAATTAAATCAAGACTAAACCTAGGACTCAACCTAGGACCCAAAGTAGGACCCAAAGTAGGACCCAAGGTAGTACCCAAAGTACGACTTAACCTAAGATTAAACCTAAGACGAAACCAGTACTAAACCAGGACTGAACGGAGATCTAAACTCAAGGTTAAACTCAAGGTTAAACTCAAGGTTAAACTCAAGGTTAAACTCAAGGTTAAACTCAAGGTTAAACTCAAGGTTAAACTCAAGATTAAACTCAAGATTAAACTCAAGATTAAACTCAAGATTAAACTAAGGACTGAACTAAGGACTGAACTAAGGACTATAACAAGGACTAAACCAAGGATTGAAACCAAGACGAAGACTAAACCCAAGATCAGCACTAAGACCAGGGTCTAAACCAGGACTAAACCTGGAATAAAACAGTACTGAACCAGAATTGTTTCTAGCTATTTTTTCTTCCAATTTAATAATTGTGTTGTTTATCATGAGCCAAAGTGTCTCAATTTTTTTATGAAATCTGGATCAAAATTTAAGATTTACTGAGAAAATTATAGATTTTATTTTGATTTCTGTAATTATAATTGTTCTACTCACAAAGGACTAAACCAGGACTAAAGCAGGTGTAAACTTAGTTCTAAACCAGGTCTAAACAATGTCTCTGTCACTTACAACAGCCCTTTCGCTGTCACCCCCTGCAGCAGTGAAGTGGAGCTGTCGTCGGGCAGATTTACCTGTACTCTGGGTCAGACAGATTTTAAGTCAGATGCCCGTCCCCACAAACCTTTATGAAAGAACATCTTAAAGGTACACTGTGTGACATTTCTGGTGAAGGGTTCGCCACCTGCTTTTGCCTGAAAACATTCCACAGTGTGCTATTAAATGTATCTATATCCATGGTAATGTTACCAGGTCAAGTTAGAGATCAGATCAGTGGAAAGACAAGTCCACTCATTTATATTGCATTTATATTGCAACTGCATGCATTTTTACTAAGTTTAATGCCATATTGTGGAACATTACAAGTAGGAGACAAGCAGGTAGCAGACCCTACAGAAAAGCCCCAGAGTGCATCTTTTTGCATGTTTTAGAAGTTTCACTTTCATTTTTGATGCTCCACCCTACTAGAGCGCTGTTACAACACAATCATCGTGCATCCTGCTAATAAAATGACTGCACGCTGTAGTAGTGTTTGGTATCATGTTTTTGTATATTTACAGAGAACTGTTGTGTGGGAGCACTGGTGATGTAGCCTTGTGGGCAAAACCTTACACAGGCTCATAGTGCTAACCATAAGGAGGAGAGCTCGCTTGATTACTCAAACATGCATGAATGACGTCTAAAACCTCTGCATGTTTTTGATGAGGGAACCACATTACAACATGGTAGAAAGCTCCAAAATCTAGACATTACATAACACCCCCTTTTAAAGACAAAGATAGTTTAAAGGGTATAAGCTCTCACCTCAGTCTGGTTCTGTCCACTGCTCTGTCTCTCTGTGTCCAGCAACTCCACACTGACCCTCTGCTCTACAGCTCCCCCCACAGGCTTGCCTTCCGTGCTGCACGTGGACGCGGCCGAGGGTCTCCTGTGGGGAGGACCAGAGGAGGGGGTGGGGCCAGAGGAGGAGCAGGAGCCAGAGGAAGAGGAGGAATCCCGAGCCGCCTGGTCCATGCTCGCAGACGCCTGGTCCAAACGAGCGGTAATCTCATCCAATGAAAGCGCAGAAGGGGCAGGGCGAGAGGCGGGGCCACGCACAGAGTTGGCAGGAGATGCACGGGTGCTGCTGCTTGAGCTGCCTACAGGAGGCGACCACAGAAAGGGTCCTAGTTTAGTCCCGTGTTCTGTCCCATGTTCTGTCCCGTGTTCTGTCCCATGTTCTGTCCCATGTTCTGTCCCGTATTCTGTCCCATGTTCTGTCCCGTATTCTGTTAGTGGTCCAGTCCCTGGTCCAGTCCCTGGTCCAGTCCTGTACCTCCACTGCTGCCCGCTCCTCCTGCGTTGCTCCTGGTCCCATTGCTCTGACTGACTTGTGTCCTCTGCTGATGACCTTTGGCTTGTTGACCTTTAACCCCTGACCCTGGTCTGGAAGTTGGGGTCAGCTCCTGTTCAATGGAGCAGAGGTCAGCCATGAGAGCGTCCAGGTCCACCGGCTCGCCCTGGTTCAGCGCCTCTGCAACAAACAGACCTCAGTAAGACCTGGTTTATAAGAAGCCAGAGCCACTTACTGCACAGGACACTGCTGCAGCCCTTTATTTTATTTTACTGTATTCTACTTGCATCGTGTTGTGTTTAAGTTTATTTTCTAAGATTTCTTTATCTTGATTCTTGAGTGCCTATTTCTGTTGTCTGGTTGTCCTTAAACTGTGTTTTGCAACACTGCACTGGAATTTCCCCATTGTGGGACAGATGTTCTAGTAGATCAACTAGTAGACTGACTTTATATTATGACTTTACACAGACATGTGTAACTAAATGTACCGTTGTTGTTACAGACACATATACAGTTACCATAGATGTTGTACATAGACATATATAGACTATAGATATTACAGAGGATGTTATATAGTTACATATGTACACTAGGGGTGTTACCGTTGATGTTGTACATGGAGAAGCGGTAGGAGAAGTTGGCCATGTTGGTCTCCTGTCTGAGAGGAGGCTTTTGCACGCTCTTCTGAGGCCGGCCATCGTCCAGACTCTGAAACAACACGCACTTTATTATCCTCAAGTCCGGGGATTCCTGGGCCCAGTTTCAGTCTAGGCCTGGTCTAGTATAGTCTCCTAGAATCCTGATCCTGTTCTGTGGACCCGGATCCTCTCTTCCCTCACCTGGCTGGATGACCCAATGCCTGCTAGCATGACCCCTACCCTACTGTAGATAAGCCTCCCTCTGTCCCTTAGTTGAGAGGCTCTGGCCTTACAGACTTGAACTATCTGTAAATGGATGCACATTAGTCCTGGACACATCTGCAGCTTTCCGTCCATGAGAGTAGATCTCCTCTTTACTGTGGTTCTCCTCGAGGTTTCTCTTTTTCTCACTGGGGTTTTTTTTTTTTTTTTTCCTTACCGAGAAGGAGGGTCTAAGGACAGGGGATGTTCTTGGACAGTTATCCATTTGCTTGTTTTCTGTTGATTAATCTGCTTGTCTGTTATTAACCAATATCTGTTTTCTTGTTGATTTTCTAAATTTCTGTTGGTTCAATTCTCATGTTCAGCCCTAAGAGGCGACTGCAGTTGGGATTTTAGCCTTTACAAAAATAATGTGAATTGAAAAATTTGAATTTTTTTTCATTATTTTGACTTTAAGGTAACTAAAGAATTCACACTTGGTTCAATCCACCTGTCACTCAGAGCCCGACAGAGCTTGACCAATAGGAAGAGTGGGCGTGTCTGTGTTCATTTTTGGTGCATTTCAAATAAATGTTTGTAGTTTAATTCCTTGTATTTTTAACCTGTCCTCTCTATCACACAGAGGATAGAGGAAGAGATGGTTGCTATGGGAGACTGTTGCCAGGCGACAGGAATTAGATTGTCATGGTAACGGTTGCCATGGAAACCTAAGCCACCACCGATCAGACCATTTGTTATATTATATTCCCCTTACATATTTACTTTGTATTTTTATGTAGTAGTGACAATAGTAGTTGTCCTTGCAACAACAAATTTTTATAGGTTACTCATACCTGTGTGCAGTAGTAGCAGGAGTAGCAGTAGCAAACAGAAGTAGTAGTACCTTCAGTAGTCATATTTGCAGTAGCAGTAGTAGTACTCATTACCTGTGTGAGTTTGTCGAGTCAGTACTTGCAGTAGTAATAGAAGTAGTAGTAGCAGTAGTAGTAGTAGTAATACTTGCAGTAGTACCAGGTAATACCAGTGCCTGCAGTAGTACTCATTACCTGTGTTAGCTTGTCCAGTTGCAGTTGTAGTAGTAGCAGTAGTAGTTTTTGCAGTAGTAGTACTTGCAGCAGTGGTAGTACTTGTAGTCATTGTTACCTGTGTGAGTTTATCGAGTTCTCCGAGCCAGGCTCCAAACATCTGGTCCAGATCTTGGTCTTCTTTGTCACTGTCCTCCTCAGCGCCATGGTCCAACTCATCATCAGAGACCTGATCCATCTGAGAACACATTTAACAAAGAACGGTGACATTTTTGACGTATCAATGTAACTTTTCATCAGACTTCACTTTACTGTTAAATCCTGTAGTAAAAGTATTAAGTACAAATAACTCATGTATAATATACCACAAATGATCACAGTGGCAAATGGTTTTAGTCAACGAACGTACATTAAAGCAGACATATTGTGCTCCTGTCTGCTCTGTAGTTATAATCCTGTGGATCATTGTGTTAATTAATTTAATATTTAATAATTTAAATAACTTAAATCAGATCTATCAGAGGCTAAGTCAGGGACAAAACCAAGGAACAAACCATAATAGTAAGTAGAACCTGAAATGAAATGGTATTTGCAGGAACAAAACATTTTTCTGAATCAAATAATTATTTATTTCTAGTAAGTAGTTGTTAGATCCATGGTTCAGATGGTGATGTCACAGCTCCCTCTAGTGGCCACAGGCAATTACTGCACAGGTCAGGTTAAAGAGGGATATTTTACTTCTATGAGAAATTAACTGCTAACACATGACATTTAGATCACCATGTTACCATTTATTGTTTTGAAAATGCTATATTCACTCAAAACAATGTGTTTCACTTTTGTTTCTGACACTCCTCTTCAAAATGCCATCACAACAAAATCAGTATGCGTTTTTCAGATAAAAGTACTGCACATCGCATCAGGTTTGTAAAGCTGTAGTATATCATTTTGTATCATGTTTTGTATATTTATGGAGAAATGTGTGGGAGCATGGGTGACGTAGGCTAACCATAAGGAGGCTTGGAAAAGGGCCTGGGAGAGATGGCTAAAATACGCATGGATGACATCTAAAACCTCTTTGGGCATGTTTTTGATGAGGGAACAATGTTACAGCTTGGAAAAAAGCTCCAAAAATAGCACCGTTGATACCCCCTTTAAAAAAGTCTGGAGAGTCTCTAGGTCAGATCTGAATTTTACTCAGTCTTATCAGCCTCTGACCAATCATTAACAGTCTGGTGCCTGTTTAACTTTTTATATTTAGAAAAAAGTACTCAATTTTCAAGTTTTATTTTTCCATTGTCTGGTTACCTGTTGGAATTTTAGGAGTCCAAATAAGTTTGACAAAAATAAAAATGTAAAGAATTAAACCAGGGACTAAACCAGTGACTAAACCACAGACTAAACCAGGACTAAAGCTTTGACAGACCCGGACTAATGGTGTTATGTCTGTAGAATCTGCTGTAGGAGAAACAGGAAGTGGACGAGAATTCCTTTTTTTGTTTTTTTGTTTTTGGTCCGAGTCTAACAGGAAACTGCAGCTGCTCAGGGAATGAACCAGGACTAAACTCCTGGTTTAGTTTCAGTTTCAGTCCTGGTTTAGTGCGGGTTTAGGCCCGGGTACAGGTCAGGTTTATTCTCTGGTTTTGTCCATGGTCCCAGTTACTCGTCTCGTGGAAAAGTGGAACCATCTGACTCTGAATCACCGTGTCAAAAATGTGCTGAAGCTGTGCTGCTGTCGCACACCAGAGTCAATCCAGAGGTTAGTTATTAGAAAATAAATAATATAAAAGGTCCCTGCCTTGGCCCCTGCCTCCGCCCCTGCATCGACCCCTGGCTTAGCATCAAACCTGGTAGTACAATTAAAGTACATCAGTTTTAATTTATTTTATTGTTTGGGGATATGGCTACTTCCTGGAACTCCATGAGACACTTCAAGAAATAGACCCTTCGCTCTGCACCTGCTCCACTGAACAGGAACTGGACCAGACGATCACCTGGAACACAGCACTTTTCATTCATGCCCTGTGCACCAGCTGTTGTTTGGATCATTCCTCTCCCTCTCTGCTCCCCTCCTTCTCTCCATTTTTCCCTTGTTTGCTCCTCTCTTCTTATCTTTCTCTCTCCTCACTCTCTCCCATTAAGATGACACTTCTTACCCCCTGCTCTGCCCCTCTACTTCTTTCTTTCTGCCTCTCTCCTCTGCTGAAGCTGCTGTTTGTGTCATTCTATTTTCTCCCCCTCCCTCTCTCCCTCCATCTCTCTCTCTTTTTTAACCCTTGCTCACTCACACATGTCTTCTTAAACACATGTTCATTCTGAAACATGAGGTGAAGAAAAGAGCCTTTGTCTGAACTTCCAGCTGCTCCTCTAGTCCCCCCGGCCTAGTCCCCCGGCCTAGTCCCCCGGCCTAGTCCCCCGGCCTAGTCCCCCGGCCTAGTCCCCCGGCCTAGTCCCCCGGCCTAGTCCCTGGTAGGGATGGGACAATATATGATAATATCGTTAATTGAAATAAAAAGGTCCACAATTAATCGTTCGTGGCATTTTTTAATAATCGTGATCATCGCGCACGATTATAATCGCCTTTACGGCACCACACTGCCTCATGTTTCCAGTTCCAATACAACGTTTAGATGTTAGTTCTGGTGTTTGCCCACTCTGTCATAGCAATGACACTTGTTAGCTTCTGTGCTTATCTCTATCTGAACTATATTCTGCCAGATATCAACAATAACAAAGTCTGATCCGTAACGCTCCATAGCAACGTGCCAGTGCGCACCTCACCCTTGCGCACAGATGAGACGCTAATGTGTATACATCTTAGATTTTTACCTACAATAATGCAAACTGCAGAATAAAACACCTTTTAAACAATAGACAAATTAAGTCTAATTCATACAGCTGAACACAAATGTGCCAGAGCGCATGTGCACAGAAGCAATGCTAACGATTATCCACGGTATATTTTACCTACAATTAAGTCAATAGCAGAATAAACCACGCTTACCGATTGAGAACAGCATCCAATCCATCAAAAAATAAGGTCATTTACTCCTGAGTCCACTGTGGGATCTTTACTCTTTGCCATGAACCGCTCCAGGTCCGAGATGCCTCTAGTTTAACTTGTACAAACATCCACACTGTCCTCAATCACGTACTCCCTTTGGTTTGTCCGTTTTGTCATGTTTAAAACGCAAAACAACAGTGTGTAAAATGCGCCATTATGCACACATTTCTGCATCCACTCGTTTCCCAATTCACCAAAGTGCCTTAATTTAAAAAATTTAATGTTCGTCAACGGGCACTCGCGTCACTTCCGGCGCAACAAGGACTGGTCCAATTCGACAGCATGGCATTGAGGAGTACACATTTTCTTCCGGGTACGTCTGTTTACGGACGTACCCGTGGTTTAACCATGGCATGTGATACATCATCCTGTCCCACTGCTCATTGGCTGTAAGGGGAAAACGTCACTAAATGTCTGTGATGTAATTGGTTGATTCTACAAGGGGAAGAGTGGGGCGTAAACATTCAGTCATCTGTAGCACTGATTCGCTGTCTGCGGCCTCAGTAACCCACAACCCCCACCTTATTGGCCAACACTGGTGTCAATCACAAGCTAACGCGTGTGTTTAGCACTGGGGAACAAAGTTGGTGCCGTCAGAAGTTTATTATGACTGAAATCGACAAAAGAAATGCAAAGAAGTGACAGAGCAGATTTCATATTTGGAGTACTTTCCTGCAGCAGATTGGACATGGAGGATCTTATTTTGTGGACATAATTTCTTGACTGGATTATATTCTCTGGACCTTTACGGAACAAAAGAGACCAACTTTGGTTCTGTCAAACATCAACATATTCACACAGAGTGCTCAATGGTAAGTGAAGTCCAGATTCACACTTTGTGACTTTTCTAGTAAGAGACGTACAAACGTCTTTTCTGTCAGCACTGTGGTGATTGCAGGTGAAAATGGTTTGCATATCCAGAAAGACAAGCGCCGCAGCTTTCATTTGATGTGTAGATTGTTTGTGCGGGTGACGCAGAAGTGTATGTACATTGCTGTAAAGTAGGCCCGGGCCGTCGGAACGTTAACAGGTTAATAATTATCACGATAATATCGTTAATCGCGATTATTTTGGCCACGATAATCGTGAGTCTAAAATTTTGTATCGTCTCATCCCTACAAGTTAATAATTATCGCGATAATTTTGGCCACAATAATCGTGACTCTAAAATTTAATATCGTCCCTGGCCTAGTCCCTGGCCTAGTCCCTGGCCTAGTCCCTGGCCTAGTCCCTGGCCTAGTCCCTGGCCTAGTCCCTGGCCTAGTCCCTGGCCTAGTCCCTGGCCTAGTCCCTGGCCTAGTCCCTGGCCTAGTCCCTGGCCTAGTCCCTGGCCTAGTCCTAGTTTAGCTCTCAATTTGTCCTGATTTTTCCATTTGAAATATGAGCAATTTGTGGATAAACCAGTTCTAAACTCATGCAGGCTCAGAACACATTTGCATTATGTTTGAAGAAAACACTTTGAACTGCCTCAGGCAAAAGTCACTTTGCAAAATAGACTTTTTTGGAGCTTTCTACCATGTTATAATGTTGTTCCCTCATCAAAAACATGCCTGAAGAGAGTTTTAAATGTCATCCATGCATGTTTGAATCATCTAGCAATCTCTCCCGGGCCCATTTGAACGCTCCTTGCCGTTCACAGCAAGATCCTGTGTGATGCCCAGAACGCCCTTCGAGACAACTGTTGTTGTGATTTTGGGCGTTACAAAAATAAAATGAATTGAATTGATGCTCAACCAGCAAGCCTATGTCACCCCTGCTCCCACACAACAATCCTCCATAAATATACAAAAACATGATACAAAACTGTACACTACAACTTCACAAAATTGATCAGATGTGAATAATAGTCTCATGAGTGAGGTGCATTCTGAATGTATTGTGACATCACTATGAAGCCCGAATTAATATGATATTCACCCAAAACATAACAATAAAAGCTAAGATGATGCTCTATGGGGTATTAATGGCTAACACATAACAGATTTAGGAGTAAAATACCCTCTCTTTAACTCAAGATGCTTGATTTATTCGGAGTGAGGTAAAATACCTGGTTTAAAGAGAATCTAGGTTTAAATCATTTTGTATTTCCAGTGGAAGCGTGTTGTGATGGTTGAGTTAGTTTTGCTTTCATAATGTCGGACCCCTTTGACCTTTGACCTCAGAATGACCCCAGACACATGTAGACCAGCTTCCTGCCTGTTCACCAAAAAGACCTCAATATAGTCCTGGTTTAGCCCTGATTTAATCCCCGGTAAAAACACATACACATTCAAATGCCACTGGACCAAACCAGGACTAAACCAGGACTAAACCAGGACTAAACCAGGACTAAACCAGGACTAAACCAGGACTAAACCAGGACTAAACCAGGACTAAACCAGGACTAAACCAGGACTAAACCAGGACTAAACCAGTGTAATTTCACAGTTAATCAATGTGTAACTTTATTCTGTCTCACCCTCAAATCGTTTCTTCTGTAGCTGTAGCTCTGGTCCTCTGGGTTAATCCGTTACAGTAGCAGTAGTACTAGCAGGAGTATCAACAGCTGGAGAGAGAAAAGATGAGGATTAACTACAAAATCTTTTAATTAAAAGCAGATTCCAAACACAGACAGTGTGTGGAGAAACAGCATTATCTTTTACTACAACTTCAACATTTGGTTTGAAACGTTTAGTCAATTAAATGGTCGATGGTGTGTTAGTCGACCAAACTGTGTATTATTCAACTCATCATTTTATTTCGATGATGAGGATTTCTATGGGACAACAGCGGAAAGAAGAAGAGACTGAGTGAGTGAGCTGAAGATTTGGTATACTTGTGGTATTTATCTGTAAAAAGGCAGATTAAACTCATGATTCATAAATTTAATCTGTCTTTATATAAATACACTGTTTCCTACTAGTTTGGCTGCATAAATAGTAGTTTTTGCATGAACTCCCCTTGCAGGTGTCACGTTGCGAGTGCAGTTTGGGTCAGATACACAGAGATAACTTATAGTTTTGAGCGCTTTTGCCACGCCCCCCTTTTCAGTCGACCAATCAATGGGCAGGGCATGTCTTTAGTCGACCAAGAATTTCATTTGTCGACTGCAGGACTACAGATTTCCTGAGTTCTTGTGGACAAAGGATCACGTTCTAGAACAAAGCGCTTCATATTACTGCATGTTGGCAGTGGTCAGAGACTTCACATTGGGGGTTTCTGCATGTATCTCTGTGATGGAATGTTAAGCAGTTACCATGAAGTCGCAATACTTTCAACAAAAAGGTGAAAGTGACAAACTGAAAAACTGTTGGCTAATGCTAACTAGCCTGTGACTGTAATGTTATCTGGGCAGGACTTGTTTAACAGCACAAATCAGCTCACCTGTTGTATTTCCACCTAAGTCAGTTATTTACGGTCAGACTGTGTTAAAAACAAAACTCAAATTAAAGTCTAGACCTAGAGTAACAGAGCTTCAGACAGAGAGGTGCCTCCAGTTAGCCTCACACCCCCAAGGAATGTTGACTCCATCGTTCCTTCACATCACGTTCATACTATGAGGAGCATGACCTCAGCCCAGCTCATAATTTGAACCTGGTTTGGTGTGATCCTGACTCACTAAAGCCTGTGTTTAAAGTGTTCAACATGAGCTCAGCTTTTTTTAAACAGCTGAGTCATGATTTAAACTCATCTGAATCAGTGAGAGTATACATCTGCTCCCGTGCCTCCGTCTGGGGCTGAATTAGGATCAAACCATATACACAAACAGCTAAAAATAAGCATGAAAGAAAGGACTAAAGCGAGGACTAAAGCGAGGACTAAAGCGAGGACTAAAGCAGGGACTAAAGCATAGACCAAATCAAACTAAACCAAGGACTAAATCAAGGACTAAATCAAGGACTAAGTCAGGGAGTAAACTAGGGACTAAACCAGGACTAAAACTGAGACTTAGCCAGAGACTAAACCAAGGACTGAACCAAGGACCAAACCAGAGACTAAACCAGGACTCACAGCTGTGGCAGCTGAGTCTGGCAGTTGCTGTAAACATTTGTTCAGACACTTGCTTCTCTGTGCTCTACAAAAATGTCCACACACATTCATACACAAAATCCCAAGAAGACACTCCAGAAACCACAATTATTCAAATATCTCATGGGTTCAAGTGTTTTTTATTATCATCGTGGTATCAGAATTGGTATTGAGTGTCGAATCTATTCCATAGTATTGAAATAAGAGTTTGAACTTTTAGTATCATGACAGCACTAGTCTGTTACCATGGTGATTCACACGGAACTAAACCAAACACGAAACTCATTCTTTGCGCAAATGATCCCTGGACTTAAAACTGACCTTAGGCAACAGGCCTCAGGTAAACAGTGTTGAAAGCAGAGCCAGTATCAGAGTCTGAGTTTGAGTCTGTGCTTCAAATCCAAATACAGAAACATTTTGTAAGAGGAGGTCAGATGATGTGGTTTAGCAAGACGCCACCACACACACATATCTGACTTCATCGCCATAGGGACAGAACCAACACACAAAATATACAACTTCTAACAAATATTGACCATTTTAAACCTGTCCAAGAGTGGCTACACCAGAAATGAACCAGGACTAAACCAGGGACTAAAACAGGAAGAAACAGGATTAAACCAGGACTAAACAAGGACTGAACCAGTGACTGAACCTGGGACTTTTATATTCTATGACCTCACTGACATTTGGGAGTACAATCCCATCTTTTTCTCTCTTTATGACATAATCGGGACTTCCTTGTGCAGACAGGAAGTTGACACGCCTGCTACAGATCTGGTAGGGTCCACAGTGGAGCGTTTGGACAGTGGACCATGTGTGCAGAGCAGGGTGGATCTAAGGGCGGGTCGGGCGTCAAAATAGGAGAAAACACTGCTAACCCTGTGTGTCAGATGCCCTCCCTGTGTGTCAGATGAACTATGCGTGTGCCAGATGCCCTATGCGTGTGGCCAACATCCCTATCTCAGTCTCCGGCTCAGTCTCCAGTTTAGTCCTGATTTGCCAGATGCTCTCAGTGTTACAGTATATTTATGTTTGCGTCGCAGAGTTTTAATAAGGTGGAAAGCTTTGGATCTGCTGCGGCTGCAAAACTGAGAATTAGACGTGAGAGGGACAGGCTAATGAGGGTGGGACAATTAATCACATTTGATCAGAGATAGAGTAGTTTGTAATGGTCAGTTAGGTCTTTTTAACGAAGAGATCTACAATAGGTCTGAATTATTTAGGAAATGAAAATCTGTTTTAAAAATAAGATGTTCAAAGTTCACATTTTAAACATGTCCAGAAGACCTGACAGAAAGACTGAAATTTGAAGTGACAAACTAATACAAGAATCACATTTCAGAACAGGTTTGCACAGACCTAAACTACAGGCATAGCAGCTTTTATGCAAAATAAGACAGGAGATTTTGTTGTTTGTGAATTAGTAGTACAAATTGCGATTTCAATTTGACTAAACCAGGTTCATGGATAGAGTCTGGATAGAGTCTGGACTAGGCCAAAGACTAAAGCAGGTAGTTGTTTTTAAATGAAATTGCCTCAGGCCCAAAGCACATCTCAAACGGTGTCATATGAACCACAGTAACAGTGTACTATCACTCAAGCAGGAAACTTGTGGGCATAGAACTGTGATCATGATATATTTCGGTGTACTGTGGTCCCTCGCTATATCGCGGTTCACCTTTCGGGTCTCGCAGATTTTTTTGTGCAATTTTACATGCTTTTTTACAGTGTATGAACGTGCATTGTGTTCTGAGTCCTGATCAGTCTACAGCCATTGTCAATCAGTCTCCTCCGTGCCGTGCCTCCTGTACAGTACAGAATGTGTTCACACAAATTTACATAAATCTTCAATCGACACTACAGCGGAGCTGTGCCAGGACGAGGAACTGTGAAATACATGAGAGTCACTAAAGAGAGTAATTAAACAAGAGACAAATGTGTGAAAATGTTAATGCCTATCTGAGAAAAGTGTATAAAGTGTGTGGTGAGGGGTTTTACAGCCTTAAAACTTATATAATAATGGGAAATAATAAAGCTGACTACTTTGCAGATTTCACCTATTGCAGGTTATTTTTAGAACCCCCCCCGATAAACCAGGGACCACTGCACTCTTATTCAATCAACAAACTGTTATCTGGACTATGTGGGGCCTAAACGCGGGGCCTAAAGACATTTGTGTATTGTGGTTGCGTCTGCTCATGAGTTATAGTCTAGGGCTGGGCAATTAATCAAATTCCCTTTGATTAATTCATGTTTTTCATCATTGACACTTTGAAAAATTGCAAAAACGGTGAAATCGAGAATTAAGAAACAAGTTTACATCTGACTATCTTACTTGAAAAGCAGGGGTATTGTGCAGTTAATTAGCCATGTAAAATATAATCTCATTCCAATTGTAAAAGTATTCACATTCAAATAAGAATGAAGATGTAAATAGCTTCTCCTGGTTGAAACACCAGCAGTCCCAGGTCTGACTTCCATTAAAATCATAAAATCAAGATTATATTTTTGGCCCTATTAATCTACGACAACAGCGGATCATCATGTCATAATTTGGACATTTTAAATCACAATATTGATCTAAAACAAGTTCATAAAAGAAACATGTCCGCTTATTTCCGTGTTAGAAAACCGTGGTGCCCAATTAGGAGCGGACGTTGCCGTAGATGTGATGACAAACAGCACTTTATTTTTTCATTTGTATCAAAAGGAAGATGCAACACTGCTGATTAAGAAAATAAATTGGAGAATAAAGTGCACATGTCACAGTGGGTCTGTATCTGTGGAGGTGAAAAGGGGGGTTGATCAGCAATATGGCGATTTCAAAATAAGAGATTAAAGATTACTCAAACATGCATGAATCACTCCAAATGCACCTTCAGAGGATCAATGAGAAGAAAACTACTATAACAGTTAAAAGCTCTGAAAAGTCCATTGGCAGAATAGGTCTGATTTAATCTTTAACATACATTTAATTTTTGACAAGTGTAGTCTCTTTCATAAGTTTATGGTAACAAAATGAGTAACAGTCTAATTATTTTATATCAATATTGTCTAGGGTGTTTTTGAACGGGGCCACCATACTCTCCTGTATTAATGGGAATCACTGCCATATTCAGCATTTATTTGGTTAAAATGTAACAATGTAAAATAGAAATAATCGTTTGGCTAATAATGGTTAGTTGCAGCCTTAAGTCTTGTGTAGTTCTGAAATAGATCAAGAGCATTGTAAAAGTGTTGAGAGACGCTCCATTCTCTCCGCGTGATTCTGATGTGAGGAGGCATAAACAGGCCACAGTCCAGCTCTGATCCACTGTCCACCATTACACTTGTCTATCTGAGAAACAGCCATGTTTTAAACTCTTTAGACAACAGAATGTGATTTTCAACATTAAATACTTAAGTACGTACTTTAAAAAAAAAAAAAGAATATATTTCCATGTGGCCTTATATCTGTGTAATCCCTCAGTGTCCAGGTAGGTTCATAGTGGTCCATGGGTGTGTACTAGTCTATGTGTCTTATACTTGTTCTGATACAGCTCAACATCATTCTACAGCTATTTAGGAAAGGATATTTTTGACAACCCTAGAACTATATTATATTATTGTGTAAACTATAGTGTTATGTCTCTGTTGAAGTCTTAGAAGAGATTCAAATAAGGCTGGGCAGTTAATAAAGATTCAGTCCTTTCTAATGGTCAGAGCTCAGTTGAGTGTTTTTAATGGAGACGTCTACAGTCAACCCACTGTCAGTAAAAGCATGTGGTTTGGAGCAGACGCAAGGCTTAAGGATGAAAATGTTACCAATTTTTTTGTGTTAAATGGCGCTGATTAAATGTATTGTTTATGTTCAGAAAATCCAAACTGACACTGAAAGCCATTTTATTTTGTATCTGAAAAGACTATACAATATAAGGCAGAAAATCATGATGGATTTGTCCCCATCCCCTTTTAATAAATTATTGAAAATGCATTCGATATTCTAATTTTGCAAATCTCCAAAGGATCAACTGCGATACTATGCATCTTCCAGCTCTACTATGGATGATTAAATACTTTCTTGAGCAGCCAGTCTTTTCTACCACAGAGATTAAAAACCAACAGAACTAAATCTGTCACTTCCAATACCTGAGATGAAAATGAGTTTGGGGCTTAGATTGTTAATTCTGCACAAATCTGCTGTTTCCTAGTCCTTTTTTTCTCTTCCTTTTTTTACTCCTAAGCCACCATGTTTGTTTTGATCTGAACGAAGCATGCATTTCTCTGATTGGTTAATCAACCTGTCAATAACGCCCTCTGGAATCGGGTGTCAAAGCGCTTGGTTCTGGCTCAAGAGGTAAATGAAATACCACTTTGTACTCTTAAATATAAAAGCTTACAGTGTTTTTGTATGAAACGAGGTGAAAGGCTTTAAACCACTATCCCGGTTGTAAATAAAATAGACTGAATTGTTCCTCTGTCTGAACTGTAACTCTGACTCTGGTTTATTGTGTTGAATTGAAGCCAAAACTGAACCGTAATAATGATAATATACGATTCCATGTTTTCTATGGGGTTACCGGTATACAAAAGTATACAAGCTGATTTATGGTCATGGAGTCTGCTGCAGTTTTCCAATGGTGGAATGATGAAAAAGCTACACTGCGCAATTTTCCTGGCGAAGAATCTGCCACCTGCTCGTTTCCATGGAGATGTTATTACAGTGCCTGGAGTGTTTCACAGTATGACATCAAAGTTATCTACTGACAACCTATTTCATTAGAGTAGTTTTGCTACTGTATCGTACTGCCTCAGCTCGCCTCTCCACAGATCTACAGCAAAGCAATAAAATACCAACATCAGATCAGGTGTAAAATACAAGGGTCTAAACCAGGTCGAAACAGAGCCTAAACCAGGGACTAAACTAGGACTAAACCAGGTCTAAACTAGAAACCAGAGAAAATCCAGGGACTAAACCGGGGCTAAACCAGATCTGAAGCAGGTTTAAACCAGGTCTAAACCAGGACAACACCGAGTCTAAAATAGGAATGCACTGATCCAGCTTTGCAGTTCCAATCCTGATTCAGATACTATAGATTTAAGCATCTGCCAATAACCGATATCAGTGCAACCACTAAAATCTGCATTGGTTCCTTAAAACAAAAATGATCCAAATGTGTTATGTAACTGTTATTTATCTCACAAGTAACTGCTGAACAACTTTGAATAAATATAAATTCAAACCAGGTCTTAACCAAAGAAAAAACAGCAACAAAACCAGGACTAAACCAGGTCTGGGTGTGTCAGGTTTAAACAGTTTTCTGTGTTTTTGTTCCTTAAGTCTGTAAAAGTCACTGAAATGTCATGAGGACACTACCCCCTCTGCAGAGAGTTTGTGTTAGAAACGTGAAGGGTTCTCAAATCACGGCACAGGGGTCTCTGTCTGCACATGATCTTTACATGTTACGTCTTTCTTTAGTTTTAGTCCTGCAAGTTTTAACACCTTCTATTTTCTGCTAAACTACCTTTTCTTTCTGTAACCCTGTTCAAATGTGATGAAATGTCAAGCAGAGGGGTCTTAACCCTGTTCTACTGTGATGAAATGTTCCACAGTAGGGCTTTAACCCTGCTTGAGTGAGAGCACACCGTTATTGCGGTTCATATGACACAGTTTATGCCTGTTGTGTTTAAGATGCGCTTTGGGCCTGAGGTGGTTTCATTTCAAAACACAAACTTCCCGGCTTCAGGTCGCCGGGCTCGAGGTCGCCGGGCTCGAGGTCGCCGGGCTCGAGGTCGCCGGGCTCGAGGTCGCCGGGCTCAGTTTCAGCTTGTCTCATATTCTATGCATGATGTAGACCTGGTTTAGTCCCTGATCTGGTTTGGACAGGGTTTAGTCCTGGTTTTGTTGTTCCACCAGTAGGAAATTATCAATAGTATTAGCAATAATGTTTGTGTAATCCCTCAGTCATCCAGATACATCCTATTACAAAAGAAAATATATTTCTATCAACTGGACAAAGGTTTTGAATTATAGGAGAGGTGTTAGTAATACTAGCAGTAGTAGCAGCATCAATAATAGTAGTAATAGTAATAGCAGTATCCTTTATTTCATGTACTTCACTAATTATTTTAAGTAGTTTGAGTTTGACATGGAGAATGACTTTGTCTAAAATAGAAAGTGGGACAGAAACAGTGTTGTAGATTTAACCCTTTGTTCACAGTTGGCAATGGCACATGTACGTCTGATCTCACACTCATGTCCTCCGTGTGTGTCCAGGAAATCTGAGATCAAGTCCTCCACATGCAACTGTCTTTAAGCTAAACAATAGGAGCAGGGCCTGGTCTAGTCCCTGTTCTAGTCCCTGGTCAATCCATGTTAAGACACAGATTAGTACTGGTTTAGTACTGGTCTAATACTGGTTTAGTACTGGTTTAGTACTGGTTTAGTCCATGTTAAGACAACACATTTTAGTCCTCGATTAGGCCTGGTTTTAGGACCGGTTCAGTCCATGTTAAGACACAGTTTAGTCCCAGATTAGTCCTGGTTTAGTCCTTGTTTAATCCTGGTTTAGTTCCTGGTTCAGTCCCTGGTTTAGTTCATGTTAATACATAGTTTTGTTCTGATTTAGTTCATGTTAGGAAGTCCTGATTTAGTCCTGGTTCACTCGCTGGTTTAGTCCCAATGTGTCAAAATTTGTATCACATTTTAACTCTGTATTACAAAATTTTAGCCATATTATTTATTTTATGTTCAGCCTGGGTTTTGGACCATATGATTGTGACATGGTTTAGTCCTAGTTTAGTCATGGTTTAGTTCTGTTTTAGTCCAGGTTTAGCTTTGGCATTGACCTACTTTCACTAAATCCAGAGTTTAGTCCACATTAGTCCTGGTTTAGTTCTGGTTTAGTCTTGGTTTAGTCCCCGTTTGGCCCTGGTCGCTGCTCTGGCCTTCAATTGACCGTGCCTAATATTTTGGCGTGTCCCTTGTTCTGACCGCCACAGCCTTGCATCTCTCCCTGACAAAAAGGCGTTCCAAAGCGGGCTGTTTCTCTGTCATACCCCCACCTTCGCCTCCGGACCGTTAGACCAGAGATAACACACCTAACCGCGAATGTAACCGCTACTCCAAAGAACGCCAACGCTTTTACGCACAACGAGAGCGCTCCCAGAACAACCCCAGCGGCCATCGCACATCCGAGCCCCCTCCCGGAGATCAGGGCGGAGCTGAGCCGACATCCAGTCCCCATCCTCCGCCTGTGCCCAACAAACACCTCCATCAACACCGCGTTTCCACCCCGAGACAAAGCACCTCGAGTGGGAATCGTGCCAGCCCCGTGCCGCGGCGTGTTTCCCGGCCACATCCCCGCTTTTCCACGCCGAGGAGAGACAAACCCCATCTGCCCCTGGCCCACATCAGGGGCTCCTTAAAACAACCATCCACAGCGAAAACCCCAAGCACACAAAGCCCGAGAGGAGTCACGTACGGTTCATTCAGAAAAATAAACAATTATCGCGTTAGGAGCGAGCGTTACTCAGCGGATTCCTCTCCAGAGAGACAAACTCGAGACAGACCCGACCATCCGCGCTCGTCCAAGCTCCAGGCGGAGTCTTAAATGGCCAAATATCTGCGGGATTAAAGCACAAATCAAACGGAAAATAAACTGCACTCACCGCTGTCTACGAACAAAGCGAGGCGCGTGTTCCAACGAGGAGCCAACCAGGCGTGTGTCCGCAAAGGATGGTCCAAACTCGGGAATTATTTTGTAGTTAAATGTAAAAATGTAGTGAGAATGTTTGCGCTCATGTTTGGTCCCTGGTGTCAGTACAGTCTATGGTACGGTCCCTGCCCGTTCTCCCGGAGCGCAAAGGAGGAGACGCACGCTGCGCTTTGGCCGTTTCCGGTACAGATTCGGTCCAAATCCGGTCCAACCACGGCTCCAACCAGGAGCCGAGCTAACGGAGCCGTGGGTGGGCTCTGCGGGTACACTAGAATGCTTTTAGAAGAGTTAAAGTGCGTATTGACAGGTCTTGACGAGTCTTAGATTACTTAAATTAGTGGGATAATACCTGTTGTAAATATAAATTATAGTTCTACATACATATTATATATTATATATATATATATTTCTAATTGTTATTAAAATATTATATATGATAATCTTAACTGTGTACAATGAGTAATGATAGGCATTTTAATAAGTCTGTATACTAAACGAAACAAAGGTATAACACTGGGTTAAACTTCTGTGTTTTAATTTCCATAGTAACCAAAACATCAGTATTAAATGTGCACTTTGCTATCATGCATTTATTCATTTACAGTTTTTTATTGCTCAAAAACACCTTGAAAAAACATGCAATTTCACTGCTCCCCTCTCCACAGATCTGACCAGTAACTTGGTCTGGTGGCATCATTTGTTTGTTTCCAAGGAGATTTAGAAGTTTAATGCCATACTGTGGAACATTCTAGGCAAAGCAATAACATCTCCACAGAGGCAAGCAAGTAGCATCTCTTAGACTAGAAAAATTACACAAAGCGCCTTTAAGTTTTTAGTTACATGTTACTATTTGCCAAAGATTGTTGTTCAGATAGTCCTGGCTGAATCCAGGTTGAGACTTGGTTTAGACCTGTTTAGACCTGGTTTAGTCCTGTTTAGACCTATTTAGACCTGGTTTAGTCCTGTTTAGACCTGGTTTAGTCTTGTTTAGACCTGATTTAGTCCCATTTAGACCTGGTTTAGACCTGTTTAGACCTGGTTTAGACCTGTTTAGACCTGGTTTAGTCCTGTTTAGACCTGTTTAGACCTGGTTTAGTCCTATTTAGACCTGTTTAGACCCGTTTAGACCTGGTTTAGTCCTGTTTAGACCTGGTTTAGACCTGATTTACTGGTCTTTTGTTCTTCTGTATTTTTACTTCAATTTAATTCTTCAAACTATGATAATCTTGAATAAACACACTCTGAAATCCAAGAGCCCAGACCTGGTTCACTCCTGGTCCAGCCTGATTCAGACCCAGATTGTGACGTATGCTGACGTCACATTTACAGTATAGTCTCTTCAGCAACTTTCGCTCAGGAAAAAATATCTAATCTTATTGTACAGCAGCATACACAGGGCATCAATGACATCTAGTGGACAAGTACTACTACTGCTACTACTGCTACTATTGCTACTACTTCGATACTTCTGACAACCCTAAAGTAAGAACACATTTTAAGTGCAATAAACATAAACTAAATGAAAAAATGCACTGTTTTTTGTCTTTGATTGTTTAAACCTATTTTGGTCCCTAGTTTAGTCCTGGTTTAGTCCCTGGTTTAGACCTAGTTTAGTCCTGGTTTAGTCCTGGTTTAGTCCTGGTTTCGTCCCTGGTTTTGCCCTGGTTTTGCCCTGGTTTTGCCCTGGTTTAGTCCCTGGTTTATTACTGGTTTAGCCGTAGTTTAGACCTGGTTTATTCCTGGTTTAGTTCTGGTTTCGTCCCTGTTTTTGCCGTGGTTTAGTCCTGGTTTTATCCTGGTTTATTCCTGGCTTAGTCCCTAGTTTAGACCTGGTTTAGTCCTGCTTCAGTCCTGCTCCAGTCCTGGTTTAGCCCTGGTTTAGCCTTGATTTAGCCCTGTTTTAGCCCTGGTTTTGTTCCTGGTTTTGCCATGGTTTTGTCCTGGTTTAGTCCCAGGTTTTGTCCTGGGTTAGTCTCTGGTTTTGCCCTGGTTTAGGCATGGTTTAAATCTGGTTTAGACCCAGGTTTTGCCCTGTTTTAGTTAGTCCCGGGTTTTGCCCTGGTTTAGCCTTGATTTAGCCCTGTTTTAGCCCTGGTTTTGTTCCTGGTTTTGCCATGGTTTTGTCCTGGTTTAGTCCCAGGTTTTGTCCTGGGTTAGTCTCTGGTTTTGCCCTGGTTTAGGCATGGTTTAAATCTGGTTTAGACCCAGGTTTTGCCCTGTTTTAGTTAGTCCCGGGTTTTGCCCTGGTTTAGCCTTGATTTAGCCCTGGTTTTGCCCTGGTTTAGTGCTGGCTTGGTCCTGGTTTAGCCCTGGTTTAGTTCCTGTTTTTGCCCTGTTTTAGTCCTGATTTAGTCCCGGGTTTTGTCCTGGTTTAGTCCTGGTTTAGTCCTGGTTTAGTCCTGGTTTAGTCCTGGTTTAGTCCTGGTTTAGTCCTGGTTTAGTCCTGGTTTAGTCCTGGTTTTGTCCCGGGTTTTGTCCTGGGTTCGTCTCTGGTTTTGTCCTGGTTTTGTCCTGGTTTTGTCCTGGTTTTGTCCTGGTTTTGTCCTGGTTTTGTCCTGGTTTTGTCCTGGTTTTGTCCTGGTTTTGTCCTGGTTTTGTCCCAGGTTTTGCCCTGTTTTAGTCCCAGGTTTTACCCCCTGGTTTAGCCCTTGTTTAGCCTTGATTTAGCCCTGGTTTTGCCCTGGTTTTGCCCTGGTTTAGTGCTGGCTTGGTCCTGGTTTAGCCCTGGTTTGGTTCCTGGTTTTGCCCTGGTTTAGTCCCGGGTTTTGCCCTGGTTTAGTCCCGGGTTTTGCCCTGGTTTAGTCTTGGTTTAGTCCCAGGTTATGCCCTGGTTTTGCTCTGGTTTTGTCCTGGGTTAGTCTCTGGTTTTGCCCTGAGTTTGCCCTGGTTTAGGCCTGGTTTAGACCTGGTTTAGCCCTGGTTTAGCCCTGGTTCAGATCTGGTTTAGTTCCTGGTTTAAATGCACAGACAGCATCAGGATTTGCAAATCTACAAACATGAAAAATAATCTAAGTTTTGTGATGACAGGAAATGAGAGGGAGGAGTCTGTGGCTGAACTGCTGCAACACCTGCACCATATCGACAAACTTACTTTTCAGTTTGGTCAAAATGTTTAACTCATCTGGATTACTTTATATTTGGTTGTTTTGTGGATTTTTTCTTGGTTCAAAATCGTCAAGATCATGTGACTGCAACTGTAAGCTTTATTTTTTTTAAATTTATTTTTAAGTGATAAGGTACATATGATGTTTGAGTAGTGTTTATAGTTGTGTATAGTTTTCTACTTGTACTTAACTCATATTTTAAGTATCATCAGAGACAGGTAAAAGTACAAGTACAATGTAACGGTCCAAGAACTAACTCAAGTAAGACTAAAAATGGTTCAGGAAAAATGTAACGTGGAAATAACATCTGCTTTATAATTTGAAGGTAATGTGAAGGACAAAACATGAAATAAAGCACAAAACCTGGTATTTTCAAAGGACAGGACTGGTTTAGTCCTGCT
Source organism: Periophthalmus magnuspinnatus (assembly GCF_009829125.3). NCBI lineage: Eukaryota > Metazoa > Chordata > Actinopteri > Gobiiformes > Gobiidae > Periophthalmus > Periophthalmus magnuspinnatus. The sequence goes on along the minus strand of NC_047127.1, from coordinate 16,430,665 downwards.
TCAGTCCTGATTTAGTAGTGGTTTAGTCCTGGTTTAGTCCTGGTTTAGTCCTGGTTCAGACATGGTTCAGACATGGTTCATTTAAAAATACCAGATTTTGTGCTTTTGTCCTTCACTTCACATTCGTGCCCGAGCACAGATATGTGAGGACTAAAGACGCCTCAGTAGCGCCACCACATTGCGTAGGCTAATGAAACTTAGCATCAAAAATAGGTCACGTCAGGACATGTAAAAAATGATATTATGGCCCCGCCCTAAACCCTACAGGAAGTCGGCCATATTGGATCAAACCCGAGATTGACAAAATCACTCATCAACATCACATCATCATCTTTCGGCATCTACCCCAACATTTTGTTATTGTTTTCATCAACACACTTCAAAATTGGCGAAAAGACACAAAACACATGTGTAATAAAAGGCAATAAAAGGTTATCAATTAACAGAAAATGTTGGCCGTTGTCATGGTGATTTTTTAACAAAATGACAATTTTTGGAATAAATAAATAAATAAATAAATGTATATATATATATATATATAAATCTTTCATAAACATTGTCAGATTTAAATGGACTCAATGAAGCATGCACATTTCTGACGTAATGACATGCAAATTAGGTCCAATCCATTTGTCATGGATTTGTGAAAGAATTTACAGAGAGGCTCTTCATAATGAGGAACAATGTGACAAAGTCCCATTGTCTTAACTTTTATTGTTTAGGTGTAAAAAATGGAAGGAAAAAAAAAAGTAGCTCTTGACGGAAAGAAGAAAAAAAAAAATCTTGAAAATCAGCACAAAATTAGAGATCAACTCAAATTTAATTTGGATGACTCAGTGGTGCCCTCTGGAAATTAAAATACATAACAAGATAGAAGGGAGTAGAGGCTATTTTTTCATTGTGGGCACATAAAACATGGCAGGTACATAGAGCATCTCGAGATAAAAAAATATTTTCTGGCCCCGCCCTGAAGCACACAGGTATTAGGTCAAACTTACTTTAACACATGAACACACTTGTCCTAGGGTTTTGATTTGACGGACTCCAAAGTGAGACAGTATCACCAGGACATATCTGGGGTCAAAGGCAATGTTCCCTCAAATTTTTCACGAGTCTGAGCAAACACATAAACTCCCTGAGCGGTCCCATGGACCAAGCAACATAAGACATGTGCACTGTGGTCATGCTGCATCGCATCCATCCAAGTTAAATGGTTTATTAAAAGAATCAAATTACCGCATTTACATTTCTGTTATAAGACTTTTAATTAAGTGCTTTAGCCACTTATACAATGAAAATGACAAAAATCTTGCTCATGACCTGTGTAGTATGTTAATGCTATTGGAAGTATAAATATTTAATTTTAACTATGGCAAAACATGAGCTTCCAACCAAACCAAGCCAACTGTAAACTCCAATGTTGAAAACACACTTAACATTTTTATGATAAAGCTCTGACTTGTATTATGAGTGTAAGCCATTGTGTGAAGCTTTTGCTTGATTTTTACAACTAATAAACTATGACCAATACACACTGAGAGGAATCTGTATCTGCACACCCAGCTGCTCTATTACTGTACATTTATATATCATATCAAAACACAATATAAAATGTATATTTGTATATAAAATATATTCAAAACAAGTGGTATGGGTCAAAATAAATATATATTTACAAACCGCACATTGCAAACAGTGAAAAAACACACGCACACTTCAAAATGTAAACAAACACACACTGGAAACTAAAAATACACTGTACATGTGACAGTGTGGCAGTCATTCTGTGACAGAGGTTGGTGGATCGAGTCCCGCTCGGACCAACTTCTGTCATTGTGTCCTTAGTTCTGTCATTGTGTCCTTAGTTCTGTCATTGTGTCCTTAGGCAAGACACTTCACCCAAGTGGTGTGGGGCGCAGATTGGCATTAGCTAATGCTAATGATTACACATAATACACATTTGACCCACAGTTAAGTCAATAGCAGAATAAACCACGCTTACCGACCAGGAACAGCATCCAGTCCATCAAAATATAAGGTCCTCTACCCCTGAGTCCACCATGGGATCTTCACTCGGTTCCACGAACCGCTCCGGGTCCGAGGTGCCTCTAGTTTAACATGTACAAACATCCACAGTGTCCTCGGTCGCGTACTTCCTTTGTTTTGTCAGTTTCGTCATGTTTAAAACGCAAAACTGCTGCAAAACAGTGCGTAAAATTACGCAATTACGCGCGCGTAATTTTACATTCTATTGGGATCACACCCTATCTCCTCTGTGTGGGCAGCCATTTTAAATCAAAACCTAGACCTCATACTTTAACAAACTTATCCTAGGGTTTTTATCCAAAGGACTTCAAACTGAGGCAGCAACATTAGGACATATCGGGGGTTGTTAAAATTATTTACATACGTTTACATAAGCTGTGCTCATAATAATTTCTAAACGAAGCAGCCATTTTGGAAGCAGAAAAATTCCTGTAGCTTTTGTATCATCATCGGATTCCCAATGTAGCATTTGTGTTTTTTGATGAACTGGACAAAATTATGTGTGGATTAAAATTCTATCTTTAAAAAAATGGCTCTGTAGCGCCCTCTGCAAAGTTACAATGAGCTGTAAACATTTATCTACAACCTGACACTGGAAATACTGAATCACATGTCAAGCTAAGGTTGATATGCAGCTCTCCCACTGCAGGGGCCCTTTATCACTGCTTACAGTTTTGATTTCATGTTTTGTCATTCACATTACATGCACTTCACTATTACACTGTACAATATATTACTCAAATAAGAGTACTGTTACTCTGTGGAGTTTATACAGTACTTTATACCCATTTGTACAAACAAGTGGAAACCGAGACTTTCATGTGGTTTGTTTATGGTGTGGTTAGACTCTTGTCATGATCCCTGCATTATCTGTATCCCTGTGTGCTCTCCCCTCCCCTACCTGTCTGAATCCGGAGCTGGGCGGAGTTCCTATCTCCTCCCATGCGCACCTGGAGCGCATCAAGACAATTACCACCACCTGCTGCCGAGTATATGAGGGCTCGGCAGAAGACACTCGGTGCCAGATCGTCCGCGTGTCAAACGTGAATGGTCCAGCTCAGTTTTGTATTTTGTTGCCTGCCTGCTCGTCTCTTATTGAATTTATGCTACTTCCCAGATTCCTGCCCTCTCGCTAGTGATGGCCAACTGAAGCCTCATGAACCACCTGAGGCTTTCAGCCAATTGTACCGGTACAAGAGTCTCGCCCAGAGTGTAATTGCTCGACTCTGCCATCTTGTGGCCATAAAAAGTGTACGCATGTCAAGTGATGCATAAAGAAAATAAAAGACCTTTTTATTGAGAAAATCACACAAATAGTGCACTAATTAAATATTTTTTTTTTTTTGCATGCAATCATCCTATTACTATGGAAGCCCGTAATTAGGAGTTTAAAACTCGTAATTATGAGTTTAAAACTCGTAATTATGAGTTTAAAACTCGTAATTATGAGTTTAAAACTCGTAATTACGAGTTTAAAACTCGTAATTAGGACTTTTAAAACTACTAATTATGAGTTTAAAACTCGTAATTATGAGTTTTTAAAACTACTAATTATGAGTTTAAAACTCGTAATTAGAACTTTTAAAGTCTTAATTGAGCTTTGTAGCACACTGCAACTGAGTGTACAGAGCAGAGGAGACAGGAGGAGGACTGTTATGTTTATCACCTACATACTTTTAAAAAATGAATAAATTAAGCTCCAGTAAAGTTTCTGGCGTCTTGAACAAATCAGTGGGCCCTGAGTGCTGTTCTGACCACTCATGAGCTGTGCTCTGTGTCTGTGAGCGCTCGTTTTTCCTGGTCTGAGCAGAGTGCCAGCTGGTCACAACCCCGCTGGTTTATTGAGGAAATTATTAAAATACCAAATTCATTTAATCAAAATTGATAAGGTTCACTTTTTGTAAATGTTACATTCCCAAAATTACGAGTTATAAACTCATAATTCATACTTTTAAAAGTCCTAATTACGAGTTTTAAACTCATAATTAGTAGTTTTAAAAGTCCTAATTACGAGTTTTAAACTCATAATTACGAGTTTTTAAACTCATAATTACGAGTTTTAAACTCATAATTACGAGTTTTAAACTCATAATTACGAGTTTTAAAACTCCTAATTACGAGTTTAAAACTCGTAATTTCGACTTTCTGTGGAGCTTTTATTTTTTTTTTCATGGCGGAAACGGGCTTCCATATATTACAGTATAATTTATATTTCGAAGTATGATTTGAGTAACCCAAATCTCGACCTCTCAACCCTCTGCGTGGCAGGCAAACACTCAATGTATTCGCCCACACTGAACACATGCTAAGAATGAGTAGCTCATCTTTGAATACATGTGTTTAGTGAGAGCGATGAAATGTTTTTAAAGTTAAATTGGAATTTTCATTGCGAGGTTTTCAATGTAAAACAAGCGCAAACACAATCCAACACGTTTCTAAAGACTGTCTGTGCCTGTGTTGATTTTGTACAACTCATCAGAACTGAACCACTTTAAAATTACTAAACTACTTTAGCAGTTTTTACAAACCTCGAACGGTAAACTAAACTTGACTCATTTGAACTTCTACCAGTCCTAAAAGTATACGCTTCAAAAGCGAAGTTTTAATAAAGTGAATGTGAATGAAAAGTGAAAGAATGTGGTTTATATGGGAGCGCGTAGGTAAAGCGACACCGTAAATGAAGCGATGACGTCATGTTCACAAAAGCGAAGCCTCGCATTCCCAGATCACGTGCGTTTTGGGAATCTCAAGCATATGCAAGTGTGCAACATGTTGTGGTCATAAACAAGTGAAGCAGGTAAAGTGGTAGTGTCTTACACTAAATAAAAACGTATTTTATTAAAGAAAAAGTTATTTTGTCCGTAAGACAATTCTGTATTGACATTGATGATAAACTTTTTCAGTAATAGAGCAGCGAATCTCGATCCCCCAACATTTTGCTTTCCAGACCTACACGCTCCGTGTTTGCCAGGTTAGACACGTCATTATCAACATCGTGCCACCTATTCCATGGCAATTTTGTGATAGATATGTAACTTTTTATCAATTGCTGAACGTCTTCACTTGTTAAATTGTACTTTATGTTTCATTGCCATTCCCAACACGACTCTCTAAGTATACTGAATTAAAAAATTATGAGTGAAGGAATGATTTATTCCTAACACTTTATTACTATCTGTCACTGAGTCGCTCAAACTACAACCAACCTACGACACCCACAACGTGCCGCGAGGTGCTGCGCGCTTTTTTTTTTTTTAAATAATTCTTTTTATTCGAGTTTTTCTTTAAAAACAAATGTAAACAAAAACAATATACAAAGTACATACATAAAAAAAACACCAATGTAAAATTAATAGGTAAAATAATAAATAATAATAGTAATAGTAATAAAATAATAATGATAATAACATAAAAACAGGGGGGGGGGCAGGGTTCAGATAGCATATTCTATACCTGTATATTCACCTGTCTATCTGTCTATGAACGATTTTTGTTCATTCTGGAGATTTGCACCAGCTGAGGGTACGCCAAACAGTGCCAGCACAGGATCAGGATCTAGCTGAAGTTGACAAATGTCTGACATCATGCGGAATACTTTTGTCCAGTAGGGGGACATTTCTGGACAACTCCAAAAAGTATGAGCCAGTGAGGCTTGGCCCTGCTCACAGCGCTCACAAACTGTGTCCAACTCCAGGAAACATTTTGGAAAGGTCGCACCTTTGACAGGTGTAAGTCTATGTAAAATTTTACATTGTAGTAGACCATGACGGGCACAAATCGAAGAAGAGTGGACATTGTCCTGGGCTTTAGTCCACTGATTGTCGGTTATGTCCACTCCAATGTCCTGTTGCCAAGCGTTCTTGAGATGGTCTAGCGTAGGCATATCTTCCAAGTCCAACAAGCCGTTACAAATTCTGGAGATTGAGCCTTTTTTCAGAGGATCTCTCAAAAGTACAGTATCAAGTTCATACTCAGGAGGCTGACAGGGGAAGGATGAGAGCGCTGATTTTACAAAACTGCGAATCTGCAAATATTTGAAGAAGTCTCTCTTTTCTATCTTATATTTTGCACAGAGTTGATCAAAGGTGGCAAATGTTTTTTGGATAAATAAATCTCGCAAGGAATATATTCCCATGGTTGCCCATTGACTGAAAGAGATTTCCGAAAGTGCTGGAATAAACTCATGATTATATGTTATTGGTGCCATTGTGGAAGTCTCTTTCCATTTAAAGTGTTTCTAATTTGATGCAAGATTTTAACTGAATGGGGACACGATAAGATTCTTAAATTTGGGAATAGCCGCTTTTAAAGAAGCATAAATAAGTGCTCACAGTGAAGTTGGGCGGGCACTCTTTTCTTCAATTTCAACCCAGTCAGCCTCCCCAACATTACACCAGAAGGACAGAGATCGTATATTACATGACCAGTAGTAAAATCTGAAGCGGGGCAATCCCATCCCCCCAAGCTCTCTGGGTCTTTGTAAAAATGCTTTCTTAATCTGGGGGGTCTTTTTATTCCAAATAAATTGCGAGATCAAACTATCTAATTTGGAAAAAAAAGATTTTGGTGATGAGGTAAGGTATGCATTGGAATAAAAATAAAAATTTTGGTAAAATATTCATCCTTACAATATTAATCCTCCCTGCCAAAGAGACCGGAAGACTCATCCATTTGTCCAAGTTCTGTTTTGTTTGTTCATACAGAGCTAAAAAAGTTTGTTTAAAGAGACCAGAGAACTCTTGTGTCACATTAATGCCCAAGTATTTAAATTTATCTGAAACTGTAAAGGGATATGCATTAAGAGAGGGACAGGGCTGCTTAGATACATTCTTGATTAAAAAGAGGGTACTTTAGAAAAATGTATTTTTATATCCCAATACTATCCCAAAGTCCTTCAGTACTGACATTATGATTGGTAGGGAGCGTTCGGGGATTTGATACGTACAACAACAGGTTGTCAGCATACAAAGATACTTTATGCTCCATTTCTCCCTAATAATGCCTGAGTATCCCCACCTTTGTTTTTAATGTTATGGCCAGGGGTTCAATTGCTAAAGCAAATAACAGAGAGGACAGTGGGCAACACTTGTCTTGTTGATCGGCCTAAAGCAGTGTTTTTCAACCACTGTGCCGCGGCACACTAGTGTGCCGTGAGATATTGTCCTGGTGTGCCGTAGGAAATTATCCAATTACACCTAACTGGGCTAAAAAATATCAGGTTTCACACTGAGTGAGTAGAAATATTTTTATTTTATTATAAAAAGCTTTTTTTGCGTGTTTATTTGATTCCTGCTCAAAATAATCTGATGAGAATTACTTTATATTGTAAATATAGGATGCAGAGTTTCATTTTTTTTTTAACATTTTCTGCTTATGGTGTGCCTCGTGATTTTTTCAATGAAAAAAATGTGCCGTGGCTCAAAAAAGGTTGAAATACACTGGCCTAAAGGAAAGTAGGATGAATAAATGTCGTTAGTTCGTATGGATGCTTTCAGGTGCACATACAGCAACTTGACCAAAGATACAAAAGTAGGGCCAAATCCAAACTTTGACAGGGCAGAGAAAAGGTAGTCCCATTCGACCCTGTCAAAAGCCTTCTCCGCATCCAAAGAGAGCAGCAATCCTGATCATTTTGTTTTCTTCGGTGTAAATTATATTTAATAATCTCCTAATATTAAAAAAAACAGATGTCTGTCTTTTATGAAAGCCCGTCTGATCTTGAGATTATGACAGTCGAAGTATATTCTCTAGGCGTGTAGTCAGAATCTTGGCTAAGATTTTATAATCGACATTTAACAAACTTATTGGTCTATATGAACTAGGTTCTAAGGGATCTTTGCCAGATTTATGTATGAGTGAAATACTAGCGTCATAGAATGATGGAGGCAGCAAACCTCTAATCAGAGCTTCGTTAAACACTTCCAACAGCATTGGGGAAATCTGGTCTTTAAATGTTTTATAGAACTCAACAGTATATCCATCAGGACCAGGGGCCTTCGAGTTTTGCATTTTAAGTATTGCTTCTTTTATCTCTCCTAGTGTTAGCGATTTTTCCAACATGGCTCTGTGGTCAGTACTAACTTGAGGAATCCTGAGATTTTCAAAGAAGTTGTTAATTAATTTAGAGTCCCCCTTTGATTCAGACGTATACAGTTTGCTATAGTATTGTTTAAACATGTCATTAATCTCTTTAGGATCAGTTGTGATCTGTCTCAAACCAGTCCTGACTTCAGTAATTGATCTTGATTGTGTTGTTCTTTAATTTGGGATGCTAGGAGTCTGCCCACCCTCTCTCCATGTTCATAATATTTATGTCTTAGCTGTGTTAGAAGCTTGGTTGTTTCAGAAGTATACAATAAATTAAGTTCAGTCTGGAGGCATTGCCTTTTGTTATACAGGTCAGATGAGGGGGAGGTCTCATATAGGCGATCTATTTCTTTGATTTTGCAAATAATAGTGGATTCTTTTTCTCTTCTCTTTTTGTTATTGAAACTGCTCCACGAAATTAGCTGACCGCGTAAGTAGGCTTTTTGAGTCTCCCATAAAGTACATCTTGTTATATCTGGGGTGTCGTTAGTGGCTCGAAAGAAATGAAGGTGTTTCTCAATTTCTTTCTTGCTTATCTGATCCAATAACAGAGAGTTGTTAAATCTCCACACTTTATTTGTATTTTGCCCAATTGCAATTTGTAATAATACTGGACTATGGTCTGACAAAATTATTGTTTTATATTCACAGCATTGCACTTTAGATAGTAGGCCCTGATCAATTAGGAAGAAATCAATCCTCGAAAAGGAGTGATGGACTGGTGAAAAAAAAGAGTATTCACTTTTATCAGGAAACAATGATCTCCAGGGATCTACTACCTTGTAGGTATCCATAAAGGTATGAATAGCTTTTGCTGATTTTGACAGGATTACTGCTCTCTTCGAGGACCTATCCAGCTGTGGATCAAGTACCAGGTTGAAGTCCCCACCAATGATAAGCTTGTGTGTGTTCATATTAGGTATTGCTGAAAGGAAAGACATCATCAACATTAGGAGCATATATGCTTATCAGCGTAATTGGGTTATTATAAAGCCTCCCTGTCACAATAACATATCTGCCTCTACTGTCTGATGTTATTTTATCTTCAATAAACGGTATTGACTTTTTAATAATTATAGCGGCTCCCCTGCTTTTGGCATTAAAGTGGGAGTGATAGATCTGCCCTATCCATTTCCTACGTAATCTGTTATGGTCTTTATCTTTGAGATGCGTCTCTTGAAGAAACCCAATGTCTGTATCAAGTTTTTCAAGATGGGAAAAAATATTGCCCCGCTTCACCGCTCCATTTAGACCTTTACAGTTCCAAGAGATAAACCTCACTGTATTTCTTGCCATAGTTAGTGATCATCAAAAATTATCCTGAAATCCTGCTCCCCCGCCCCGGGAATAAAAAGGGGAGAGGAAAAAAAAACCCCAAAAAGTGAAATAAAACAAAACCCACATGACCCTCTCTGCCTTTCCCCAAATGAAAGACATACAAACTGCATCCAGTGCCCCCCCCAGTTTTGGTTTAGTCTTGGTTTAGTTCTGGTTCAGTCCTGGTTTTAGTCCTGGTCTAATCTTGGCTCAGTCCTGGTTCAGTTGTGATTTAGTCCTGGTTTAGTCTTATTTTAGTCCTGGTCTAGTCTTGGCTCAGTCCTGGTTCAGTTGTGGTTTAGTCCTGGTTTAGTCCTGATTCTGTCCTGGTTTCTTTCTTCAGATGGAGTTCGTTGGGTCTGTGTAGGAGTCTTGGATCAGGTCTTTGTCCCGTGTCCGCATCTAGAGTCTTTGGACTTCAGACTTGAGCTGCTCCAGAACCAGTCCGTGATCTCGTCCTTCTGTTCGCCAAATCAGTCAAGGTGTAGCCCCTCCCCTGTGTCCTCCGGAGTCAATCTGAGTGCCCCAAACCCCGCCCCGATCTTGACCTTAACCAATCAGAGCTTTTGTATGGGTTTTAATATCACTGTATTGGGAGAGAGCAGTCATGGAGTCTATGTCTGCCATGGACAGTCCAATTTTCCACCCCCGCTCCGAAAGAAGCTCGGACCAGAGCAAGTCCTGGTCCTGGTCCAAGGTGTGTATATGATGCCCTCCCACCCTACTGTATCCCTGTGTGTCAGGTGCCCTCAGATATGAGATATCCCAGTGTCAGATGCCCTCCCTGTGTGTAAGATATGCTTCCATCTTTGGTTCCTTTTGTACAGGTCATCAGTGTGGACTCATAGTGGACCCAGGACCAGACCAAATCCAGGATCTAATGTTGGTCTGGATTATCGTTGTGGTGTGTCTGAGTGGCTACAGCCTCTTCATATCCATCTCCTGGGTTGTGCTCTGGGTAAAACACTGTTCCTGTCTGCTCCTCTGGCTCTGCTCCTCTGGCTCTGCTCCTCTGGCTCTGCTCCTCTGGCTCTGCTCCTCTGGCTCTGCTCCTCTGGCTCTGCTCCTCTGGCTCTGCTCCTCTGACTCTTTTGTCGCTGTCTTGACACATATTTTTTTTATTTTCCAGGTTAAGTTTCGACATGTAGAGTGTGAGAGAGATTACGTGAACACCAAACCTTCGTCAACTCATCGACAGTGGAGGAAAAACAGAAAACAGATCCATGTTGTAACTTAGTCCTTAGTATTTAAATCTACTGCAAAATCTATTTATGTTGGATATTGTATTGGATTTTACTGTTATAAACATAAAACCTGTTTGAGAGGCTGAAATCGAAACTTTAAACTAATCCAAGAATCCCCTGCATTTCAGAACATATTTGTAGAATCTAAGCTACAGGCTTAGCAGCTTTTACACAGAATAAGAGCCCATGAAGACATAGGGAGGGCATCTGACACATATTTCCAGTTTGAATGACAAATATAAGTTTCTGTCCCATTGGTGGGAGTTCACTTCTCACCTTGTTGCAGTGGTTTGGTGATTTCCAAACCTTGTCTGAACCCATAGACACTGTGTGTTTGATGTATATATCTACAGTGGCTTGCAAAAATATTCATCCCCTTGGAACTTTTTACAACCACAAATTTTAATATTTGTTTTAAAATGGTACATAAGTGTGAAGCAGAAAGAAAATTATACATAATTTCCAGTTAAAAAAACAAAACAAAATAAAACTGAAAAGTGCAGAGTGCAAAGTATTCAGCCCCCCTAAGTCAACACTTTGTGGCAACCGCCTTTTGCTGCAGTTACAGCTACGCAGCTAAGTCTTTTGGGGTATGTCTCCACCAGCTTTCCAAACCTATAGACTGAAATGTTTGCCCATTTTTCCTGACAAGCTCTGTAACCTCTGTCAGATTTGATTGAGACTGCACTTTTTCAGATGTTGCCACAGATTCTCAATTGGATTTAGGTCTGGATTTTGACTGGGCCATTGTTTTGCTTTAAACCATTCCATTGTCGTGTTGGCTTTATGTTTAGGATCATTGTCCTGCTGGAAGGTGAACCTCCGCCCCAGTCTCAAGTCTTTTCAGACTCCAACAGGTTTTCTTCCAATATTGCCCTGTATTTAGCTCCATCCATCTTCTCATCAACTCTGACAAGCTTCCTTGTTCCAGCTGAAAAAAGCCCCCCACAGCATGATGCTGCCACCACCTGTTTGGACTGTGGGGTTGGTGTGTTCAGAAGTGATGTGCAGTGTTGGATATCCTCCAGACGTAGCGTTTTGCTTTTAGGCCAAAAAGTTTTGATTTTGGTCTCATCAGACCAGAGCACCTTCTGCCACATGTTTGCTGTGTCTCAAAATGATTTCTAGTGAACTGTAAACGAGACTTCTTATGGATGGTTTTCAACAATGACTTTCTTCTTGCCACTTTTCCATAAAGACCAGATTTGTGTAGTGCACGACTAATAGTTGTCCTGTGAAAAGATTCCGCCACCTGAGCTGTGGATCTTTGCAGCTCTTCCAGAGTCACCATGAGCCTCCTGGCTGCATCTCTGATGAGTGCTCTATTTGTTCGTTCTGTAAGTTTTGGTGGATGGCCATGTCTGTGTAGGTTTGTAGTATGGTCTGTGTAGGTTTGTATTGTGCCATACTCTTTCCATTTCCGGATGATGATTGAACAGTGCTCCTTGAGATGTTCAACGCTTTTTAGATCCAAGCCCCGCTTTAAACTTCACCACAACTTTTTCTCTGACCTGTTTGGTGTGCTCCTTTGACTTCATTTTTTGGTTTGCTCCCCAACACTCTCTTGACAAACTTCTGTGGCCTTCACAGCACAACTGCATTTATTACTGAGACAGGATTACATTACACTCTTTTTAGTCATTAGGTCAACATTCAATCTTTCCAAAATCATCAGGAAACCTCTAAAAGCAATTGGTTTGCATTCAAGAAAAAGGGGACTGAATACTTTGCACGCTGGACTTTTAAGTTGTATATATTTCATTACACTTGGAATTCTTGTAAAATATTTCCTTCCACTTTACTCTTGTGCCATTTTGTGTTGCTCATTCACATAAAATTGCTAAGAAAATGTATTTAAAGTTGTGGTTGTGATGTGACAATATGTGAAATATATAATATATTAAATATATATAAAATATATATATGTGTGTGTATATATATATTATGTATATAAATATATATGTGTGTGTGGTGTATATATATATATATATATATATATATATATATATATATATATATATAATATATATATATATAATAATATATATATATATATATATATATATATATATATAATAATATATATAGTCTGATCCTAGTCTAAAGCAGAACTAAATCTGGACTAAATATAGTCTGAACTGGTTTAGACCTGGTTCTAAGTCTGGTCTGCACCTGGCCTAAACGTGGTCTAATTCATGACCTTAACCTGGTCTAAACATGGTTGAAACCTAGTAGTTAGTTTATTCAGCCACACACAGAAAAATAAATAAAACATTGTCACAGTCACATACATAGAATTTGTTCATTGTGACTGAAGGGCATAGGCTGAAGCTAAGCTATTTATATTTTTGTAGTAGTTAGTTAAAAACTCTGCTGCAGTGTGGTCTCCTCTTTGTTGTTGTGGTTTCTTTCGGGGTCATCACTACACCACTTATCAAAACTTAACAAAACTAGGACACACTTTTAGAAATTAAAAAAATACATAACTTTAAATGATTTATTTATGTAGGACTCCTTTGGTGAGTTTACAGTTAAAGGTTTTTTTTCTTTAGTTTATTAAAGAGGGGGTATTTACTTCTAATGGGGTACTAACTGCTAAGACATAAAATATTAGATCACCAAGTTTACTTTATTGTGTTGAAAATGCTATATTCACCCAAACAGCATATTAACATGTTTTATAAGTTCCCTTTGTTTGATGTTCTGAGTCCCCCCTCCTTTTGCTCCCCACCCCTGTCACTCCCTACTTCCAGAGCGCTATCAACACAATCAGTGTGCATCTCGCTAATGAAACTACTGCACATTGCACCATGTTTGTCAAGTTTGTTCTGTACAGTTTTGTGTCAGGTTTTGTATATTTATGGAGAAACTGTTGTGTGGGAGCATGGTGACGTAGGCTTGTGGTCTGAGCATTACACAGAATTTTACAGCTAAGAGTAAGGAGGGTTTGAATAGGGCGTGTGAGATTACTACTATACTCAAACGTGCATGGGTGACACATAAAACCTTTTCATGTTTTGATAAGAGAACATAATGGACATGGTAGAACGTAAAAAAAGGGGAAGAAAAAGATTTTACATTATACCCTCTCTTTAATGTATTCATATAAGTTAAGTTTAATCATTGGACAGCTGCAGATTTGCTTAACTTAAATGTTAAATCTTTTGTTCATTGGGGAAGATTAGTTCTCTGAGAAACTGGACTCTCCTCTCCTCAGACAGAGACGCAAACTCCTGCTCTGGGACCTGAAACAAAAGATTTTAAACATGTCATATTTAGATTCTTTTGTTTATTAATTAAACCTATATTACTATCTCTGAATTACTGGGCCTATCCACATGAAAAAAAAAACTGCCACAAAGTTGAACGTCTGTCATTATAAATAAACAAGTCAAATGATTTTTTCAGCTTTAGAAAGTGGTGTCATTATTCAAGCCCAAAGTTGTGATTGTTGTCAGTTCAAAGGACTTTACGCCATAAGATTAATATGTCAAGTTTGTGGAACCAATCCCAAAGTAGTAATGAGAAGGTTCAACTTTAATGGATCAGAGGTTTGGAGATTTCTTTAAAAACAGTGAATCTCCCATAGAGTTATATAGATCCCTGCACAACACCTGAAATTACAGCTATGGCACTACAGTTCTTACCACCAGGGGCAGATATCCCATGATTCTTAGGTGTCGCAGTTTCAGAGCCAAAGGTCCTCTGGGGTGAGATGTCCCGAAACAAAAGGCAGACGGAGTAACACACAGCACTGCCATCCTACCACAGTGTCACAGAGTCAGTATAACAGCAGTTTCAAGTTGTAATGTAACTACCGGGTTGGACACAGGCAGCAGATGTGACATAACTAGAGGTAATTTCATAACTGTTACCTAGCAACCATGTTGACAAAGCCCAAAACCGGTCAAGGTTACACAATAGTTATGATTAGGGTAATAAAAAATTAAATGACAACATCTTTATTTAGTTAAATTAAGTTTTCTGTGTTGATGACATAAGCTGTTCTATAATACTTCCTGTAATTTTCAACTTTTTTCCACAAACTGCCTCTTAACTCCCACCAATCCAAGTCAAAATTAGACAAACATCTAAATCTTACCTTTGTCTTTTCTCAGAGATGCTCTCACTTTTGGTTAAAACTGCATCTAAAATCAGCCAAAACAAATCCACATTAGTTTAACTTGAATCATGATGAATATTTGTGACTCTTGTGTTTTCCATACTTCCATATTTGAAATTCTGACTGTGAGTAGCATAGCAAAGAAAAAGCCAGTCAGGAGTGAGGCTGTTGAAGGTAACGCCCGTCAATCAAACCTGTTGCTAACGCTAACGGGAGGGCCCTCAGGAGCGATATATGAACAAAATAGTGAAATAAAAACCCAGGATCACGAAGAGCAGGTTAATACCAACATTTTAAGGTCAGAATTACTAGCCTGACAGCAGCAATTACAGAGAGCGGGGCCATGGTATTTCAATAGAAAGGAACCAGAGCCGGTAACGTTGTTAGCGGGTTAGCTATGTCCAGAGATGTATACAGTCTTTGGTTTTACCAATGAAATGGTGATCCTCCAGAAACTCCCCCTCCTTCACACTCCAGCCTGATCTGTGCTCTATCAGAGTCCTGAGAGCAGAGGAGAGCTTGGATTTGGGGCACAGAGGAGGAGACGAGGGAGAGGAGGAGGGAGAGTGGACAGAGGAGGGAGAAGATACAGAGGAAGAGGAGGGTGCAGAGGAGGAGGAGAGTACAGAGGTGGGTATAGAAAAGTTTTCAGGGAGTTGTGGGCGGTCCAAGCGCAGACACAGTTCCACCACACTGAGCTGACCCCGGACAGACCTGGACTCTGTGGAAGATTCAAATAAAAGTGCTTAGATAATATATGATGATAAAAGTCAAATCCCCGTTTTGCCTGATCATTTCCATCAGTGACTGACATTTAGATGCACCAAAAATCTGATCGTTATCTGATTCATGGAGTTATAATGCTCCATTAGACCACGGCATCAAAATCATGTCAAATGCCTCAATTTGGAGCCTTTGTATCTGAAGGCAGACACTTGAAACTCGTTGACTCGTTGAAAATTTCCCCTACTTTTTCCACTTGAAACATGCAGTGGAAATGTTGAATTAGCTCCTTGAGATTGTTCTGAGGCTGGCTCACAGTGAGCAGCCAAAATATGCCATGGTAAATACATATCACTCATAGTTGGCATCTTGTTTTCTTTTAATCAGACAACTTATCAGGCATGAAGACAAGTTGAACAATACAAAAGTGTGGCAGGCACACTCACCCTGGGCCCTGAGCTGGGTCATTGTGGACTCATGAAGCAGACTGTAGAGCAGAGTCTGGGGGAAGTGTCCCATCAGAGAGAGGCTGTGCTGGGCTCTGAGCAGTTGCACAGGAGACATCTTCTGGAGATAGAGCTCCAGAGCAGAGGAGAGACACAAGAACAGTCTACAGGAGAAAGCAGACAACCAGGACTGAGCCAGGACTGAACTAGGGTCTAAGGCAGGATTAAAACAGAACCAAACAAAGAACCGAGACCGAACCAGGGTCTGAACCAGAGTCTGAACCAGGGTCTGAACCAGGGTCTGAACCAGGGTCTAAACCAGGGTCTAAACCAGGGTCTAAACCAGGGTCTAAACCAGGGCTGAACCAAGACTGAACAAGGACTAAACCTGTTCTAAACCCATTCTAAACCTGTTCTAAACTCGGTCTTTACCTGTGGTTTTGGTAGTTGAGGGCGGAGGAGACTCGGAGCAGACATAGCAGGTCTCTGAGGGTCAAAGCTCCAGGATCAGACTGAACTCTGTCTGAGAACGAATCCAAGAGAGCAGACGGATGGAAAGATAGAGCCTCCAGGGAGGAGAGGAGGAGGAGTAACTGTGAAGAGAGGGAAGAGAGTTAGAGGGAGAGAGAGATTCTGTTTTTAGGGGCCATAGTAACTGAGAGTAAGTCCATGTCTGACCTGCTTGTTGTTCCACACTTGGATTGTGGTGGCACTGTACTCAGACACAGCCTCCAGCAGCTGAAGATCTCTGTACCTGAGCTCTCTGCAGGAAACCAGCACCGTGAGCAATCTGTTAAATGGTACGCCAGACAAGTGCTCTGAAAGACAAGAACCAGGGAGTGAGCCAGGGACTGAGCCAGGGACTGAGCCAGGGACTGAGCCAAGGAGTGAGCCAGGGACTGAGCCAGGGACTGAACAAGAACTAAACCAGGCCTAAACCCAGTCTGACATCCAAGCCGTTTTACCTGAGATCTTGTGGCTGCAAATGGACAGCAGAGGTTTGGAGGTGAAGCCCAGCGTTGCCATTGTGGAGACCATGTGC
Organism: Periophthalmus magnuspinnatus; assembly: GCF_009829125.3. Lineage (NCBI taxonomy): Eukaryota > Metazoa > Chordata > Actinopteri > Gobiiformes > Gobiidae > Periophthalmus > Periophthalmus magnuspinnatus. Next base: position 16,413,637 of record NC_047127.1, on the reverse strand, counting down.
TGAGCGTTTGGGAGAGTGAATTGATCCGACAGAGACAAGGCTTTGGACTGAACACACAAACCAATCTATTAAATACATTTAACCCAGTACTTAACTTTACTAAACTGGCTCACACCAGATCTATACGCATACCAAGTGAGTTTTTTCCACAATTCAAAGTGAAATCATCTCCTTTATATTTTAGTTTGAATAAAAATAGTGTCACCTCCAGTTTCTGTTTGAGTTTGAGCGGCGCATCTTTTCCCACAAGTCTCATCAGAGTTTGAAGATGGACCACATTATTGATTCTGGGCAGACGCTCCTCGACCAAGATCCTGTTAAATATGCATTTAACATTTTATTTCTACAGAATCCATCTAAAAACATAGTGATGTGTGACAGTGACTTATCTGTTTAATGAGTTTTTAAAGATTGTATTGATGTATGCATGTAAGGTGTGGCAGTGAGTTATCTGATGCCTGGTGTGTGTGCATGTATGTATGTATGTGTGTGTATGTGACTTTTACCTGATGCCTTGCTTTAGAGCCTTGACGTTGGTGCCCTCCTCCAGGTTTTCCAAACATGCCGACAGAATGGACAAGTTCTTATCGTCAAACTCATTAATCCTCTCCTTTAAAACAACACACACATTTAATATGATGAACCACATAACTGAATATTATTACAAATGTATAAACAGAGCAGTAATGAGGCCTTTATATTTCATAAACCATTGTTAAAAGTCTAAAAACAAATGGAAAATGCCAGTGTGGAGCTGCTCTAATTTAATATGATGTAGTATGGCATTACCTAAACATCACTATGGACATATGCGTGTCCCGGATTAGTTAATCCACCTGTCAATCAGATTCACCGGTGGCCAGACTCACATCTTTATCTTCTAAGTATTGGAGAAGTGAGTGTTCTGGACCCCAGGCAAAACAAAAACAGGACTAAACCAGTACTAAACATGGATCTAAAACAGGACCTAAAACAGCATTAAACCTGAACTAAATTAGACCAAGAGTAAACCAGGAGTAAACCAGGAGTAAACCAGGACTAAACCAGGGCTAAACCAGGCCTTCACAGGAGGTGCGGTATTTAACCCTTCAACCTGAGCTGCTCGGAGATAGGTCTGGACCACTCTGGTCTTGGGTCCAACCCCGAGATTGACGAGCGCGAGGAGGGCAAAGACCAGATGAGTGTTGGGCAGGTATGAGACCCCGCCCACCGCCCGCTGCAGTAAACGATCCCACTCCGCATGCTCCCACATCAGCCTTAGCTCCATACGCCTCTGCTCCTCTGACATTTTCTTCGTACTGCTCCAAATCTGTGACAGACAATGGCTCAGCTGGAGGAAGGTGGGCGGAATTCTGCAGGTCAGGTCCAAAACGTCTGACGGAGAGGTACAAGAAGCTAACTCCTCCATAAAGGGTGAGTTGGGTTTGGGAACATTAGTTATTACAGCTGGTTTAACAGATTCAACCTCTTTAGAATAAGTCCCTACATCTGAAAAACATCTATAATTCAAGTACAACTTAGTCTTTGATGTTATTACATGCTGACATTTGACGTATGAGAGTGCTGAAAATGCTACAGCAGGGACTGAAGCATGTTTTTGTAAAAGTCTCTGGCTGCAGAACTGAAGAGCCCTCCTCATGATGTCAGCTGTACCCCGAGACATGGTTCTCCCAGGTCTAAAATCAACTGAAAAAGAAAAGGTAAATTAGTCAGAAAGTTATGTTGACAGTTTTACAAATCTTTTCAAGTATACACATTTAAGTAAACCAAATTTTACTTATATACTGTTTTAATTCTGTGTGGAAATGGTGGTTAAAATTAGGAATTTGGTCATTTTTAAAGATTCACCAATACCAATATTGGTATTGAATATCGGCGAGATACTGAAAAATTACCTGGATAGGGTATCAGTTTCATTATATTGGTTGAGTCATCCTGTTTGAGCCTTTATTTGGATGTAATAAGATGACTGACAGGCTGATTTTGACCAAGAATGTCTCATAATGTTGGATAAATAACAGTAGCATAACACAATTGTATCTCTTGTGTAATAAGTTTTCTGTGTTTTAAGGAGGTTCCATCCCTACACTGATATCGGTTAATAACATCACAGTATTGATATTGTATTAGAACTGAAAAAGCTGGACCCGTGCATCCTTACGTATTTTTCTATTTATAACTTTTAATATAAGTTTGAAGTTACATGTTAGAATACAGATTTAATGGGGGTAGCATCCTGAGGAAAAGTGGTAGATATGGTGAGAGATTTTATAGAATTTTGTGTATTTTTTTTACTTATTGTATTGTCTTATGTCTTATTTTGTTCTTTTTTTGTTAAAATTAAGCAAAATGTATAAAATGCCTCAATGTAGCATTTCATACTAGCTTCTCAATAAACATATTTGAAATAAAAGAGATATCATTTGGCATATTTATTTATTTCACTTGATGACTCACAAATACATAATTTTATAATTTGGTTGACCATTGAAGTTTCTCCTGTCGTTACTGCATCTGCACTTTAGCAGATTCGAAGGTTATCAAAATAAAAACTGACCTTTTTACAGTTCTGGTTACTGTGACAGCCCTGTTCCAAAGATGTACTTAAACTCCATATTCTTGCGTACCACTTCACTAAGCCAACCCCTTAAAAAATGACAAACTAAGGTGGAAATATTAAAAATAATCACTGCTTTCCCTTAGCATCATTTTAGCATCATGCTGCTGCTGTGTGCGCCGCAGTTAATGGTCCCCGCGCAACTGTGTATGGTTCCGCCTAATTTTGCACACAAAATTAAACAAACAAGCTTTATCAATGAGGAAAATAAAAATAAATAAATAATAAAATAAATGAAAAACATAAATTGAAGTTTTAAACGTTTTAAAATTGAAGTTTAGTGTTTTTATTGTAATTTGTCTTTAGATGATGATAAAGTTTGTGTCCCGTATCCTAGCAACCGTAACTCCAAACCGTCATGGCCAGATTCGTGCTCGCGGGTAACTTTTCCCTTAAACTTTTTATATATATATATATATATATATATATATATATATATATATATATATATATATATATATATTATATATATATATATATATATATATTATATATATATATATATGTATATATATATATATGTATATTAATATATATATATATATATTATATATATATATATATATATATATATATATATATATATATATAATATTATATATATATATATATTATATATATATATATATATAAAATATTATCCTATATATGTGTTTAACGGTAGAATAACCCTGCGCAGGTAAAGCGGACTGCCCGTGCTACGCTAAAGCCGAATATTTAGCGGATACATGTCAGAAATGTCTCCCGGACTTCAGCCTCCGGAAAATACCGATCCACCCCGAACAGTGGCAGGTCAGTGTCAGGAAATAACATCATATCTTTGGACAAATGAGAAGAAATATGTGAAATAAATATAATTAAACTAATTAACTATGATGACTTACAATAGGCTACTTTAAAATGGTATAATAAGCCTAATATATTTTAATAAGTAGATGTTAATTTGTTAAAAAGAAGGAGCCACTGTGTCCAGTATAAGCAAAATGTAAACCGTCAAGCCCTGCAGAAAGTACATTTGTTCCAAAAAAAACAAAAACAAAAGATAGGATTAATCATAATTGAACTAATAGTTTTGTGTATGATCCTGTTGATTTTGTGTCTCTTGTGTCAGGCTTGGTTGGACCAAATCTGCTTCTCCAACAGCTGGACTCACACTCACTCTCCTCTGGTCTGGAGGGAGGTAGGGCTTGGCAGTAAGGGACTGCTGCTGGGAGGACTGTCGGACTTCATGGAGCACTGCCAGGTCACAACTAAACTGTTATATATGTCAGAAATGTGGTCTAAATATGTCCAAAACTGCCAACAGAAAACGCCTCAGATTTAAAGGTGCTCTCACACTTCTGCTGGGGGAATCCGTTACTTGCTTGTCTCCAAAGATTAGGAGAGGGCGGAGTTTTTAAGAGTTTACTAAAGATATCTGCTGTTTCTGAAAGTTCACACTTCACTGTGATTGGTTTAAATCCACCTGTCACTCACTCTGAGAATTACAGGGTTTGACCAGTAGGAGGAGTGGGTGGGGAGAGTGTCTGTTTTTTATCATTTGCTGCATTAAACTAAAAAACGGAATCACAACGTGATAATTTGACCAAAACAGCATATGGTCACAGGGATGAGATCATGATTCATTTTTTTCTCCATGGACACCACCAGGTCAGTTTGCAGGTCTGGTTTATACTGTAGAAAGGCAAGCAAGGCCACACCTGTAATGGTAAATGCAAGATGGATAAGTTTAATTCCACACTGTGGAACAATGCAGGCCAAGCAAGTGACGAGCTCTCATAGTGCACCGTTAAATAGGGACAAAAATGCACTTTATATTTGTATTCACTCTGTAACAAAATCAGATCATATTCACAAATGTGCTAAAAATGAAACTGTAACTGTCAACTATCACACAAACAGTGAAGCAGCATTCAACAAAAAAAGTGTGCAGACCCGGGGCTGGGTCACGGGGGCAGCAGTCTAAGCAGGGACTTCCAGACTTCCCTCACCCCAGACACGTCCTCCAGCTCCTCCGGTGAGACCCCAAGGCGTTCCCAGGCCAGCCGAGAGACATACTCCCTCCAGCGTGTGCTGGGTCTCCCCCGGGGGGCTCCTCCTGGTGGAACATGCCCAGAACACCTCCCTAGGGAGGCGTTCGAGCCACCTCAGCTGGCTCCTCTCGACGTGTAGGAGCAGCGCCTCTACTCCGAGCTCCTCCCGTGTGACTGAGCTCCTCACCCTATCTCTAAGGGTGTGCCCAGCCACCCTGCGGAGGAAACCCATTTCGGCCACTTGTATCCGCGACCTTGTCCTTTCGGTCATTACCCAAAGCTCATGACCATAGGTGAGGGTAGGAATGTAGACTGACCTGTAAATCTTCACCACAACGGACCGATACAGCGACTGCATCACTGCAGACGCTGCACCGATCTGCCTGTCAATCTCACGCTCCATCCTTCCCTCACTTGTGAACAAGACTCAGAGATACTTGAACTCCCCCGCTTGAGGCAGAGATTCAAGCGGGGGCACCCACCCGGAGAGGGCAAACCACCTTTTTCCGGTCGAGAACCATGGCCTCGGATTTGGAAGAGCTGATTCTCATCCCATCCGCTTCACACTCGGCTGCAAACCGCCCCAGTGCCTGCTGCAAGTCCTGGCTCAAAGAAGCCATCAGGACAACATCATCTGCAAACAGCAATGATGAGATCCTGTCGTTCCCAAACCAGACCCCCTCCGGGCCGGCCCCTGACTGCGCCTAGAAATTCTGTCCATAAATATAATGAACAGAACAGGTGACAAAGGGCAGCCCTGGCAGAGTCCAACATGCACTGGGAATAGGTCCGACTTACTGCCGGCTCTCCCCGCGGGCAACGCCAGAGAAATGGAGAGTCCAGCCCCTCTCAAGGAGTTGGGTTCCAGAGCCCAAACTGTGCATGGAGGTGAGGCCGACTATATCTAGTCGGTAACGCTCCCTTTTGCTTTTTAAATGTTCTTAAATGTTCTTATTCTAGACAGTAACCTTTATATAACCTTTATGTTCTAGCGTCTGCCTCTTTGTCCAGGCCTACTATAACATGACTGTGGAGCTTCCTTCTGAGCTCATGCTGAAGATCTCACAGGAGAACATGGCAGCCATTTTGGATCAGAACCAAGAACAAGAACATCTCCACACCATCAAACCTCTGCATGTGTGGATCTGCAGGTCTGAGGGAGATCACTGTGTAGACTTGGCTTAGTCCTGGTTTAGTCCCAGTTTAGTCCTTGGTTTAGTGCTGGTTTAGTCCTAGTTTAGTCCTGGTTTTGACCTGGTTTTGACCTGGTTTATTCTTTGTTTAGCTCTGCTTCAGACCTGATTTAGACCTGATTTAGTCCTGGTTTAGTCCTGCTTTACTCCTGGTTCAGACCTGGTTCAGACCTGATGCAATCCTTGTTTGGCCCTTGTTTAGCCATGGTGTAGTCCTGGTCTAGTCCTGGTTTAGTCCTGGTTGAGATCTGGTTTAATCACTGTATTCCTCTTCTTCAGTGCTCTGAGTCCAGTTGCTCCGTTCCTGATCTCAGAACTGCTCTGTGATCCTGAAATCCTCCCAAAGTCCTCTCTGATCTCCCTTCACCTGCTGCACCCGGACCTGGGTCTAGACCTGGACCAAGGACTGAAACAGGGACTAGACCAGGACCAAGGACGGAACCAGGATCGGGGGCAAAACCAGGACCAGATCTTGGACCAGTTGAGGGCTCTGCAGATGGAGACTCAGGACCTGGCTGCTCCAAGACTCCACCAGGTTTGAAAATAAAAAATATGTTAAAGTCCATAATACGGACAACTTAAGGCTACATTATGTTACACTACTGCACCTGATACTAATACTGTGGATCTATCCATGATGTTCTCAATAGAATGGTATTTACATTTTACATCGGACCGGTGATTCACTGAATACACCAGAATCTATGTTCTGGTTTGAGCCTAGTTCAGTCCTGATGTAGAACCGGTTTAGTCCTAGTCTGGTCTAAGTATAGTCCCAGATTTAGTCCTAAGTTTGTCCCAGTTTAGATGTGAATGTGTGAATGCAGCCTAAATCTCAGACAAAAACATCATAAACAAATTTAGCACATATGTGAATGTGTGTAATGTGTCTAATGTTCTTACTGTTCTTCCATTGCAGGTGTCCATCTACACGTCTCTTCTCGAGGCTTTCACAGATGCAGACCTGGTCCTGTTCCTTGATGATGGAGTTCCTCAGACCTCCAAAGAGCTAGACCAGGATCTGGACCAGGGTGTAGACCAGGATCTAAAACAACTTATAGCCCAGGATTTGGACAAGTATCCAGGTTTAGATCAGGGTGTGGACCAGGGTCTGGACCCGAGTTTGGACAAGGGTCTTGACCAGGGTCTGGACCAGGATCTGGACCAGGGTCTGGACCAGGGTCAGGACCAGGGTCCGGACCAGGGTCTGGACCAGGGTCTGGAACAGGGTTTAGAGCAGGATCTGGACCGCGATTTGGAGCATTACAGACAATATGGGCGCTGCATTGAGAGCTTGTCGGGGTCAGAGGTCAGGGTGGTGCTGTTCTCGTGTCACCGTGTGAATCAGAAATGTTCAACATTGCTCCAAGAATGTCCCAGAGTAAACAGGAAGAGCTTTGTCACCGTAGCAACACATCTAGAGAACCACGCACGAGTGCAGATTGCTGACAAACTTAAAGTCCGGGCACAAGGTATGAGTACTAAAGCTACTACAATGCTACTATCATAACTACCGTACTACTAGTATCAGTCCTGCTTTAGCCCTTAGTTTAGTCCTGGCTCAGTCACGCTTCAGTCGCACTTCAGTTCTGGCTCAGTCCTGGTTCAGTTCTGGTCTCTGTTCTTGTTGCAGATGTTCATGGCCTCCTGATTTGGGGAGACGTTTGTGGCCGGTTCTTTGTGGATGTTCAGAGAGCCGAGGTACATAACAGTGACAGAGGCATCACTCCTCCTGGAGACCTAGGTCTGCCCCTCCCTCACCTACTCCAGCTCAGGTCTGACATCACACAACCAACCTACAACTCAGGTCTGACATTACACAACCAACCTCCAACTCAGGTCTGACATCACACAACAAACCTCCAACTCAAGTCTGACATCACACAACAAACCTCCAACTCAGGTCTGACATCACACAACATCACTATCCATGGACAAGTTGTCCCATGGATAATAAACATGTTCTAACTCAGGTCATGTTTACTGTCCATGGGTCCAGGATGGTAAAAAATTGTGACGGTTGCCATAGCAATTAACAAAATATTATAACTTTTTGAATGGGAAAAAAATCTTCAAAATGTTATAACAGAAAGTTGAGCCCACAAAACAAAAGCCACATTTATACATTATCTGCATTTTGACAGAACAATGTCATGTGTGAACAAAGCCAGAACTGATTTCCACTATTATGATGGCGCCTGGTGGGGGAAGCTCACATATTCTTTAACTTTAATATTATGATTCATTATTATAGGATGAAATAAACAGGCTGCATGGCCCATTCTGTTGCCTTGACCTTATCTAATTTCCTTTTATTTTAATTAGTGGCTCGTGATACAGGCCTAATTACTACCTCCATTTCCCAATTCTTTGATGACTTCTCACGGCCTCAGGCATTAGCCTAGAGAGCTCAAGTTTGAATTATCAATGCATGATCCTAGCCCAAATATAATGGAATATGGATTGTTAGAAAAGTGTATATTATAGCACCCCCTACCATAGACATGAAAGGTCAAGATTATTTGATTTGTACAAATCATGGGGATTAAACTCTCTGCATGAGTAGATGCAAAAAATTCTATTATTTTGTTTTGTGATTTTCAAAGCAGAAAGGAGAAGGAAATGTGAGCTGGAGATTAATTTATTTAAATTTTTACATACAGATATGCCATTTACTAGTATTTTCTTGTCTTGTCAGTGCCCTTTGGGTTAAATATCGTTAGATCATAAAGATTTGATAACTCCACTCCCCCCATGGCAAGTCTTTAGTCAAAGAATGTCTTTAGTTGGCTACATCCCTTATATGCCAACTTTCCCATCTATTAGAATGAGAAATGTGAACCATTTTGTCAAACGCATGCACATACTATTTGAGGGATGAGCAAATAAAGGTTCTCCTGAGGCACATGTTAATTTGTTTGGGAACACATTTTCATTTGGATTCATTGTATCTCAGCTCTTTTCATTTATTTGTCCAATGGCCTTCTTACTGAGTAATATATCAAGTTGGTTTGGACAATAGCTAATTTACTTGTATAGGTTCTTTTGGACATGATCACCCAGTGTACGACCCATACACCAGAAGTTTAGGTTTTGTTTTGGTTCTGTCCTGGGTTGATTAATATATCATGAATCATACCTGTCCTAAGACTACTTTTCATGTAGTGTAGCACTGACCATGGCCACTTGTTGGTTTGCTTGGTTACCAGTCATATGGTTCATATCTCTGCATTTATGGCCTTATCACATGAAACTTTTAATATCTTGTGTTCAGGAGCTGGTGTGAGATGGAGCTGCAGAGCCCTGTGTCTGACCACCCGGGGGCGCTATGCTCGGCTCACAACTTGCTGTGTGTGCTGAAAGCCTGGGACAGTCCTGGGACCGTCCTGTCTGCAGGGGTCCACTGCTCTGGTCTCAAATACTACTACTGCTTCTACTAATGCTACTACTGCTACCACTACAGCTACAACTACTGACTATAATCATATCAAAACATTTTCCTTGTCTCCTCTCTCCTTACCTCCTTGTCTCCTTACCCTGTCTCATCCCTCCTTACCTTGTCTCCTTGTCTCCTGTGTCCTTGTCTCCTTATCTCCATTTCTCCTTGTCTCCTCTCTCCTTACCTCCTTACCCTGTCTCATCCCTCCTTGTCTCCTTATGTCTTTGTCTCCTTGTCTCTTGTGTCTCCTTACCTTGTCTTCTCCCTTCCTGTCTCCTGTGTCTCTGTCTCCTTACCTCCACTTCTCCTTATCTCCTCTCTCCTTACCTTCTTATCTCCTCTCCCTTGCCTCCTTGTGTCCCTACCTTGTCTCCTTACCTTGTGCCCTCTCTCCTTGACTCCTTACCTTGTTTCTTTGTGTCCTAGGCCTCTTAGACCTCCCTGAGGGTCTGGTCCTCTCAGTCCCAGTACGGTTCTCAGACGGATCCTGGACTTTTGTGTCAGACCTCAACCTCCACAAGAAGATCAGAGAAACACTACTGGAGTGTACCAAAGAACAGACCAGGAACCAGGACTGAACCAGGACTAAACCAGGACTAAACCAGGTCTGAACCAGGACTAAACCAGGTCTGAACCAGGACTAAACCAGGACTAAACCAGGTCTGAACCAGGACTAAACCAGGGCAGAACCAGGACTAAACCAGGTCTGAACCAGGAATAAACTAGGACTAAACCAGGACTGAACCAGGACTGAACCAGGACTGAACCAGGACAAAACCAGGTCTGAACCAGGACTAAACCAGGTGAACCTGAACCTCTCCTGAACCTGCATGCTGGAGTTGTCATAAATAACTGAATGATTTTTGCTGAATCTGACCCGTTTCTTCAGTTTAGCTAAAAGTGTCGCCTGAAACAAGAATAAATCCCAGAAGCAGGTTCACTTCAGTTTGTCTTTTATTTGGGATGTGCAGCTGAAATGTCACATTTTCAACATTCAAAGTTTGACTCTGAAATTCCACCTTTTCGTTTGTTATGGTTAAAAAGACCAAACTGAAGACTTTATGGAAAAGGACAAATTAGAAAATAGAATCCTTTAAGTGCAGTTTAAGCAACAGAACAAAGATTTAAAATAAATCCAACTTTTTCCTCGTGAAATTTAAACGTTTTGTGCGATTGCAGGAGGAAAAGGGACGGTTTCACATGCACAATATTATACATCATATCTACACTATTCACAGGAACAGTTATTAGTACAAACAGGTCCACACTTCAAAATAAAAGCAGACAGGAACTTTTCAAAAAAGGGGATGAGAAATACAGTAGTGAAAATTAACTACAAGTTGTATTAGTTAAAATTATGCAAAAAATCTTAAGAGAAATTTGCCATTTTACCTATAAATAGTTGACTTAAATTTTTCATTTCAAAATTGTGAAAGTGAAAATTTTACCTGCTGCTCAAAATTTCTAAACTAATTTCAAATTAAATTCTACCCGAAGACAATTTTTACCCAATTCACTGCATTCCACTTAAATTAAAATAATTTATTGTCATATATTAACAGTTAAATTTGTGTCAGAAATTCAGATGTCACATAAAAAGGCAACGTTATGAAAAGTCAAATATTCATTCATGATTTCAAAATAAAAGCTCTTCTGTGTCATATGGTACAATCAGAGTAAAACTACCAATCAGAGAGAGGAACACGCATCTAAAGCCCGACCCATCACAGAGAGGACCATTCTGATTGGTCAAACAGGCTGGATTTGAATTTACAGTAAAACAAAATCTACAAAATAAACCAACAAACAGTATTATCTCACATTACAGAACATTTGAACCCATTTAACAAAAAAAATGACAACTTAAAAAATAATAAATAGTTTTGAAAGTTGACGAAATAAAAAAGTAAAAAGTGGTTAATTTACAGGAATCATTTTGTAGAATAAATATATATTTGCTTTAATTATGAAGCCATTTAACCATAAAGACATACACAAAATTACAGAGGTTTAAATTGAAAAACCAAAGAGAAATTAAATGGGTTAAAATGTTCAGATAAATGTATACAATTTATTATTTTTTTTGTATTTTAAAGGCCGAGTCCACACTTGAGACTTTAAACAACTGGCCCACAATGGCCAATACCTAACAGAGGTGGTCTAGTCCCCGGTCTAGTCCCCGGTCTAGTCCCCGGTCTAGTCCCCGGTCTAGTCCCCGGTATAGTCCCCGGTAGTCTACCCGGTCCCCGGTCTAGTCCCCGGTCTACCCGTCTAGTCCCGGTCTAGTCCCCGGTCTAGTCCCGGTCTAGTCCCGTCCCCGGTCTAGTCCCCGTCTAGTCCCCGGTCTTTAAACCAGAATTTAAAAAACAGGATGAAATCATGTTAAGATCAAATCAATTATGAACACACCCTCAACCATGTCTAAACCAGATCTAAACTAGGTCTAAACCTGGGCCTAAACAAGGACTAACCCCGGTACAAACCCGGGCCTACACCCTCTTGTAGATAAAACTGTGGACAGGACTTTTCAGTGACACATTAGTGATGAACAAATCTTTGTGAAGCTACGAGTGCCTCAGGTTTGTGTCTGAGTCCAGCTCCTGTTCGGCCTGGTCCAGTTCACTTTGGTCCAATAGCTCAAAGTCCTCGTCCTCTGCAGGGACCAGGGTCTCGTCCCTCTCCTCCGTCTGCTGCTCCTCTTCCTCCTCCTCTCCTTCCAGAGGCCCCAGCGTCTCAGGCAGAAACTCCTCCAGGCCTGGTTCGTCTCCGTCTTCACTGGAGCGGAGCAGAGCAGACAGAGTGTTTTGGACCACGGTGGATATGGCTGTGGACACGATCTCCTCACTCAAAGCCTCTAGGGAGCGATGTGCCTGCTCCATCACCGCCCGGGACTGGATCTCAGACTGGATTCTGGTCCGGTCTCCGGTCTGGTCTCCAGTCTGTTCGCCGGTCTGGGCTTGTATCTATGAATTGGACATATGTTAAAGCTGCAGTAAGGAACTTTTTTGCCAAAAAAATAAATAAATAAAATGTTTTATTTCATTTTGGTTGTTTATTGAACTTACTGCATCTGAACAAACCTGACTGTTGGCCTTGAATAGGGCCTCTAGAATTTGGTCAATTGCCAGGTGAGATTTGTCAAAATTTGCAAAAATGCCATTGCCAACATTTTTTCTTATTTTGACTGAGAGCAAAGGTTATTTTCTACTAAATCGTTTGAAGTTCTGTTGTTAGCCTTTTGTTGAATGTCCTGCGGGTGTAAACATTTCCTGTACCTGTTGCTGCATGTGTCCATTGAAGTGCGTGTTGACAAAGTGCAGAGGTGATGTGAGGTGCTGGAGGAGCAGGGAGGCTGGGCTGAGTGGTTCCCTGTCTGAGGAGGCTCCGGGCTGGGTAGAGTCTGGGTGAGAGGAGGCTCCTGGCTGAGCTGTGCCCTGGGCTGACTCCAGGTGCCTGTGTGGGGGGAACAGGAGACTCTGGGGGTCCAGGGGAAACTCCTCCACTGAAGGAAAGTCAGGCAGATCTTTGAGGTAGGCCTCCTCTGGGTCCGAGTGCACGCTCTGCTGGTCCAGGTCTGAACGCAAGAGGGCACAGTCAGCACAAAGGAGCTTACAGTGCATATGACAGGTTTAATGCTTGTCTAACTATCACTTTGTTTGATGGGATAGTAGCTGTGCTACATATTTATCTTAGTTTTACATCAGCTAAAACTATGGAAAAAAAGTTAAAATAATACTGGAAGTGGCACTGAGTTCTAAAAAGGAATCACCCTATCCATGTTATCAGCAAACAACACACAAGGAAGGCATTTTTCTGACAGTTTAAACCTTCATATAACAAAAGTGTCTGTTATTTTTATTAGTCTAATCATAACTATTGTGTAATTTAGACAGGTTTTGGCCCTTGTTTACATTATGGTTGTTAGGTAACAGTTAAGGAATTACCTCCATGTATGTCACATCTGCTGCCTGTGTCCAACCAGTAAGTGACAATATAAACTTCATCAAAACGGTAAAACTAGGTTGAATTTTCAGCTAAATCTTAAATGTTAAATGTCTAGTCTAACCCGTCATATACAACTACTGTAGTATAATAACCCTGTGATCAGACTGACCCTCAGAGACATCTGTAAGCTGCGGCGTCGTTGCCCTGGAAACCGAGAAACCTCCGCTTTCCAAAATGGAAGCTTCTTCATCAGAGAGCTCTGAGTCTGTGATGGCCATAGCCAGAGCCGTGGTCTTTACGTCCACCTGGAACATACACCATAAAACCAGGCCTGTCACAATAACGAAGTCTGAGGCTCAATATATACATCTCATTCAATGTTGTTTTTTTATTTTCTTTTTTACTATTTTCTACTTTTTTATATACATACAGAAGAATCAAATATATGAACTAAGATATTTGGAATTATGCAGTAAACATAATCTATATTTTATATTCAAATCCTCAAATCCTCCCTTTGCTTTGCCAAAAAATATAACTTTCAAATTACTTTTTTTGTTTGCTTCATAATTCCACATATCTTCATATATTTGATGTCTTCTGTGTTTAAATAAAATGTAGAAAGTAGTAAAAATAAAGACAAAAAAACACTGAATGAGCGGTTTTGTCAAAACTTTTGACTGGTAATATATGTTATATGTTGTTACAGAGAAGTACTGTAATAAACGATAATATTAAAACTACCTTTGACACAATAACAAAGCAGAATAATCCCAATGAACCAGTTTTACGTAGACAATATTATTAGAAGACATGCGTTACAACAAATACATAGGATAACTAAGCAATAATTAGCCATAGAAGTTACTTATTCAACCCTCTAAAGCTCAAATCTGAATTATTACAACAAAAATAACAAAAATCTCCCCAATATTGCAAAATATATACCCACGATAAATACTAAGCCCCAAAACAGTTCTGGCTTTATTACCATTGAATAAACCCATTTAAGCATGTTATTGAAGTTGTACTGCAGTACTCTTGTGTTTGAAGTTATAAGTAGTATAGAGGTTATGCAGATGACATCGCGTCACATTTTTAGAATGAGCGGTAACATTATATGAGTGTTAATGGCAGCAATGATATTCTTCTCCTGTAAAAGCTCAAAATGCTAAATCTAAAATGTGACAGAGCTGCTACAGTTTAATAACAAATATAAAAGTCTTCAACTCTGCTAAATGTTTAGTTTGTACCCGACTCTAAAATAAGAAAATCAAGACAACAATAGAAAACCAGGGACACTGCAGACACGCTCACATTTATCACTGATACAGACTCTGGATCAGACACAGATCAACTGAACCTTCCTCTCCTAAAAGAACATGTTTCTGACTCTGTGTGGAGGAGATTCATTATTGTGGGCTGAAGTGTCTTTTATCTCCCTCTATTGTTAGCTAACAAGCTAGCTAAGCTCTGCACAGTCACAGCAACAATGAACAAATTACTTGCCCTATAAAGATCATTTGAGCTTAAAGAAATATCTCCATCTTATATTTACAGTTGTAGCAGTAGTAGTACTTGCATTATTCACAGTAATGGTAGTAAAATATATGTTATATTTACAGTAGCAGCAGTAGTAGTACTTGCATTATTCACAGTATTAGTAATAGTAGTAAAAGTATGTTATATTTACAGTAGGAGCAAAGCAGCAGAGCTCCTCCTCTTCACTCTCACTCTCTGTCTCTGCTCTGGGCTCCGCCCCCTCCTCCTGCTCCTTCTTCACCTCTGACACAGGAACAAGAACATACATTTTAGTTTAATAATTTAAAAAAAAAACACTCTTTTTTTTTAGACAATAGAAAGCTCAAGATCATTCCAACACTGTTTTGGAAAGGTATCAGGTTTCAGTTCAAGTTTTAGTATGGAAGAAAATTATTTTTTTGTGATTTTAGTGTTTTTTAGGCTATCCTCTTTTGTCCTGTTTTTAGCATGCTCACGCTCACGTCTTTGTTGTCATGTTGTTATTGTTTTTGAGTCTTGTTAGCATGTTTTTAGCATGGTAAACTCACTGATCTTGCCATGTCATTAGTGTGCTGTTAGTGTTATGTTAGCATGTTGTTAGCATTTTAAATTCTCTCATCATGCTCTTAGCATGTTCTGAGCATGTTTTAGCATGCTCAAACTCACGAACAACACGCCAACAATACGACAGGAGAAGCATCTTAATCCCACTCTCTAGTGTTGATGGAATGTTTTTAGCATGTATAGCATGTTTTAGACTCACTCCTCTTGTGTTGCAAGTGTGCATTAGCATCCTCAGACTCACTCCTCTTGTCTCATTATTAGTGTGCTGTTAGCCTGTTGTAAGCAAGTTAAACTCACTCCTCTTGTCATGTTGTTAGCATGTTAATCTCACTGCTCTTGTCATGTTGTTAGCATGTTAATTTCACTCCTCTTGTCATATTGTTAGCGTGTTATTCTCATTCCTCTTGTCATATTGTAAGCATGTTAAACTCACTCCTGTCATATTTGACATGTTGGCATGTTAAACTTACTCCTCGTCCTTAAGTTAGAATATTGTTAGTATGTTTTTAGGATGTTAAACTCACTCCTCTTGTCGTGTTTGCGCAGTTCTGTCTCGCCCTTCATGCTGTAGTCCAGTTTCATGAGAATGGGCTCCAGTCCCGTGTACATCCTCTGGATCAGCTCATGGTACACCACCAGAGGCCACAGCAACACGCTGAGAGCTACAACATGCAAAAACATACAAACATACATCAAATACTTCCTCTGACACCCTCTTCCTCTGCATTCTCTGGGCCCGCTCCCTCTGGGCCCGCTCCCTCTGGGCCCGCTCCCTCTGGGCCCGCTCCCTCTGGGCCCGCTCCCTCTGGGCCCGCTCCCTCTGGGCCCGCTCCCTCTGGGCCCGCTCCCTCTGGGCCCGCTCCCTCTGGGCCCGCTCCCTCTGGGCCCGCTCCCTCTGGGCCCGCTCCCTCTGGGCCCGCTCCCTCTGGGCCGTCTGAAATGTTTCACATTCTTTGGTCAGGACATCTTATCAATTCTACTGTGTCATTTAAAAACATGTATCTGCAGTCACATGACCCTCTCCTCTATTTGACCCTCTCCTCTATTTGACCCTCTCCTCTATTTGACCCTCTCCTCTATTTGACCCTCTCCTCTATTTGACCCTCTCCTCTATTTGACCCTCTCCTCTATTTGACCCTCTCCTCTGCATCCTCTGCTCCTCTGGCCCTCTCCTCATTCCAATATTCATGTTCTAGATAATGGATTATATCTAGAACATTAGAAACGTTGTGCATTCTTTGGTCAGGACAACTCATCTGTTCCACTGTGACATTCAAAAACATGCAATGGTGGTGGCATGACAGAGATAGGTTTCATTTGCACCATTTACTAAAGCAGTGTCTCTTAAAATGCCTTTGACGTTCACCAGATATTACAATCAAAATGCACAATAATAATGGCCTATTGAATTCATTAGTGCCAATCTGATGAACAAATGATATTTATTCTGTCCCTGTTATAAATATCCCATGTCAATGAGTACAACGAACAGCCAATAGAGTTTAACCCAGGGCCAAATGTATCGAGTTACCTCATGTTTACAGACGGATTCTGCAAACTGGAAAAACAAGATCCGCAAATACCACAATAATACCACCTGATACTACAACTGTTGCTTTAGATGTGGGGTGTCAAACACATTTTCACCGAGGGCCTCATTAGCAAAATGGCTGCCGTCAAAAGGCCAAATGTAATATAAATGTAACTACTTTTTAAAATAGTTAATAAACTGTTTCTGTATTGATTACTTCAAGTTACAAATATTACATATGCATTTGTACAGATGTAAAAAAATATGGCTGTGTAACTGCGTGTCTCCTGATAAAATTACATTTTAAGACCATCATACCTTTAAATTTACCCTTTTGATGGCCACATAAAATGATGTGGAGGGCCACATTTAGTAGATACTACAACCTGGTTAAGTCCACCATTTAGACCCCCGTTTAGTCCCCCCGATTCAGACCCCGATTCAGACCCCGATTCAGACCCCGATTCAGACCCCGATTCAGACCCCGATTCAGACCCCAGTTTAGTCCAGATTCAATCCCCGGTTCAGTCTTAAACATACCAAGTCTAGGTGAACATATCTGTTTTAAAAAGCTTCAAGAACAGAATATTTTGTGTATTTAGTTAAATGTTTCTCACCGATGATGTAGGAGATCATGACTCCAGGAACGTAATGTCCGACCAGAGCCAAAACCAGACATCCACTGCACATCAGAGCGCAGAACTGGGGGAAGATAAACAGTGTAACACATCAGAGTGCAGAACTGGGGGAAGATAAACAGCAGGACACATCAGAGTGCAGAACTGGGGGAGGATAAACAGCGTAACACAACAGAGCGCAGAAGTGGGGGAAGATAAACAGCATAACACATTAGGGCGCAGAACTTGGGGGAAGATAAAAGGTGTGACACAAGTAAGGGGTAGGGCTCTTGCATATCATATTATTCATAACTGCATAAATTGTAAATTATTAGGGCTGCATGATATATGATAACTATGCCTTGTACGATATTTTAATATACATTTTGGCACAATAAGATCAGTTGGGGTCAAAATAAAAACTAAAACCAAATCTGATGTTGGACTTAAGGATAATCATGAACACAATCTGCCTTTTGTCTGTTTTACTTTCCATAAGCAGTGCAGAAGAAGTGATATATGCATTTTCATGTGACATCGGTTATTGCATCAGCCAGTACTGTGATATTGACATTTTCGCATTATATTCTGCAGCTCTATTAACTTATAAAGACTTAAACAAGTTGGAACTATAGACAATACAAAGAAGTGGACTGAGGTACTGTGACGTCACCCACAGCGTTCGGCCCAGTTGAAGCCAATCGAGGCTAGCAATTATAGCAGCTAATCTGCAACCAGGTACCATATTTGGAAATTTGACGGCAAGTATGATAGCAATCAAAGAGTCAATCAGGAGTGAGGCTGAGTGGTCTGGTATTTATGCTCCAATCTTGATTTAGGGGGAAAATAGTGAAATAAAAACACCAGGATCATGTAGAACAGGTTAATAAAAACATTTTAAGACCAAAATGAAGAGACTGACAGCAGTAGTTACAGAGAGAGAGGTAACAGTTTTTCAACAGAAAGTGAATTGGAGCCAGAGTTGAATGAATCAGAATCACACCCATGCTCACTTCTATTTGGAGCGCAGCTAGCAGTTTAGATATGTCCATTTATATATACTGTCCATTTTTAGCACTAATAAAGTAAAGGCCACAATTTTTTTTTCTCTACAGTCAGTTGCCAATTACATCTTTCTCCCCCCTTCTCTCACTCCTCCACTCATACTGAGTTGACCTTTCCTAATGTATTTGTGTTCAGTTTGTTTATGACACAGATAAATGAGACAAAAGTCTGAAGCAGCACCTGTTCAGAGACTATTTTTACACCACACACCACATTAAAAGAGACCGAAACTAAAACTATGGCTCTGCACTGACACTTGAGGGCAGTCCAGGGAACACTCCCACTCATGGACAGCATCTATCACAGGGGTGTCAAACACATTTTCACCGAGGGCCACATTAGCAAAATAGCTGCTCTCAAAGGGCCAGATGTAAAATAAATCTAACTACTTTTTAATTTGTTAATTAACTGTTTCTGTATTTATTACTTATTCAATTTACAAATAGTGTGTAGGCATTTGGCTAGATGCAAAAATATGGCTGTGTAACTATCTATCTCCTGATAAAATGACATTTTAAAACCATCATATCTTTTAACTTACCCTGTCAAGGGCCACATAAAATGATGTGGATGGCCACATTTGGCCTTGAGTTTGACACATGTGATCTATCAGCTATTAGCTGATGTCTCTGCAGCTCTACAGTGAAACTGCAAAACTCTTGACTGATTAACCAAATAAATGACTACAGCACTAGAGGCCGCCACAAACTACAGAATAATTTGCCCGATTTAGGCCCTGATTTGCTTAGCCCCAACTTCAGGGAGATTCTGGTGCAAGATACAAACTCAGGAAATGGAAATGGCAAAAAATAATAAGGTGACTTTATAACACACCATGGAACATTGAAGCGTCTTAAAGCCAGTCATTTTACTGAAGAGGGGAAAAAGCTGATGCAAGATGCGCTCACAACTTTTACTTCTAATACAGTTTCCTAGTAATTTTTTTGCATGAACTCGAGTGCAGGTGTAGTCTTGTGAGTGGAGGTTGGTTCAGATACTCAAAGAATAGTTTTAAGAGATTTTGCCCCACCCCTTTTTATTCGTCCAATCCATTTGCAGCACATGTCCAACAAGAATGTATTGTGGCGATTTCTTTAGCGTTTCCGGTGATAGTCCTCTGATAGTTAGTGTAGTTGCTGCTGTACCTTGCCATGGTTGTGGCGCTTATACGTTAGCATCTCACGCAGGTACCAGCAACAGCTCAGGTAACTGTCGGCCAGGTGAAGAGAGAGCTCAGGTACAGAGAGAAGGCGGGGCTGCAAGTCCACGGCCCCCCCTGTGTAGAGACACAAAAACTGCTTCAGTCCCTGCTAATTACAGAGATATTAACCATAAATCAGGTAAACAAATCTGCAGTCTGACAGTTACACAGCAAACTCCACCATAGAATTCTGACCTGCCGTCCAGTTCTGGTTAAACTAGATGGATTCTACAGCGTACTGATGTCACAGGAGCGCAAAGTATTATTTAAATAGTCGGCATAGTTCATATATTTTTCTAATAACACACTACAATGCTGTGCAATCAGGTGTCAAATGTGTACTTAGCAGTTAGCTAAACTACTTAATGCAAACACTTACTGACTGAACAAGAAGTACCTCAACAGCAGTAGAAGGATTGGATTGGAAGTATTGTAAGGTTACTAAAAAAGCCTCAATCACAGGACAGAAATGAACCTTTCCTGAATATCTTTAGAATGATCTTGAGCTGTATCAGAACAAGTATAAGACACATAGACTAGTGTACACCCATGGACCACCTGGACACCTGAGGGATTAACAGATATAAGGCCACATGGAGATATAAAAGAAAGTATTACATTTAATGTATAATTATTATTTTAATGTTGAAAATCACATTCTATTGGTGAAATTGTTTTTAAATTATTACTTATCGTAATATTGGTATTGGTATTAGTACTGAGTATTGAGTCTATTCCTAAGTATCAAAGTTAAGTTTGAGATTTTAGTATCGTGACAACACAAGATTTACTGTAGTAAACCATTACATACAGAAGTCTTGCAGCCATATTTCAGTCCATAAGAAACATTGACAAGACCTAAACCATGACTTAACAAAGCACTAAACCAGATCTGAACCAGAACAATCCATCAAAATCACAATTTGATTGGACATCACAAAGGCTGCATTTTCTGAATCTGATCTGTACAAATATCTTATTCTGCATAATATCTGCTAACCCTGTAATTTAGATTTGAACATGTGATTTCTTGTATCAGTTCGTCAGTTCAGATTTCAGAGTGTTATTAGCTACTGCTACTACTGTTATTGATTTGTGAATATTTGTGTAATTACTCACCGTGGTTTGGGTACAGTTTCTGTTTGTTGCGCTGTAAAAAAAAATAAAAATAAAAAAAAAATAAAATAAGCATTTTTGTGTCCTTTACCATGACACAAGAGCAGAGGTATGCAGGATGTGTAATAGGGTTGTCAAAAGTATAAAAAATCAGATACTTATCATACTAAAAACTAATATCAAAACTAGATATTCATTTGAGTAGGTATCGATACTAAAACAGTCCCATTCACAGGACAGAAATGAACCTTCCTGAGTAGATTTAGAATATCTTGAGCTGTAGACTAATTATATTCTATTGTCTAAAGAAAGAGTGTTTTTTATTATCACCGTGGTATCGTTATCAGGTATTTGAGTATCAGGTCTATTCCTTAGTATCAAAATCGTGAGAACACTAGTTTGTTAAGTGTACATTTTAGTCCGTTGCCATGACAGAAGGGCAGTGGTATGCAGGATTTCTAGTTTTTCATGAGTATATTTGTAGTTTTTTACCATGACACAGGGGCAGTTTGTGCTTCCCATCGCTCCAGAAGCATCAGCCCCAGCAGAGACACACTGAGGAGGAACAGGGGGCGCAGTGACGTCGATGATAACAACCTGAAACACACAATTTACATTCACAAAATACTCCGGGTTCGTCCTATGAAATTTGTGCACATAAAGATTGCTAACCCGAGGCCATGCAGAAGTAAACCAGGTATAAACCAGATCTAAATTGGACTAAACAAGGACAAGACCTTAACATGGCTGCACTGATTTATGTTTTTAAAAGTAGGATTCTGTTCAGGTTGCACATTGTAAACAACTCTAGGAGCATTCACATCTGTAGAGGAATAAACTACAGGTAAGGTTCTTCTTTAAAAAAAACAAAAACAACAACTGAAAATTCTATAAAGCAGAAAAAATTAAATTGAAATATTTGCTGCTTTTGTCATTTCATAATTGTGCAAACTCAAATGTGATTCAATAGTGAAATATTGTGCAGCTGTAACCTAAACCAAACCCTGGTCCCTGGATACTATTAAGAAAATAAACTATTTATAGTTCTCTTGATTTTGTCCATTTGTGGTGATCCTTATTCTGAGTAAACACATTATGTTCATGATGGTTTAATTTGGTGGAATCATGAATATCTGAAGAGTCAGTCCTAGTTCAGTCCCTGGTTCAGTCCCAGAGGATGGACTTGTCCAGGTGGCAGAGACTACAAATTAACTTTAGCCTTTATTTACGGATTTAATGACCGTTTTAAGTGTTTTACTGCTACAGCAGCTGACGCCACAATTATCTAAAACCATCACCTGTTCTGTTTAAAATAAAATAAATGCACTCACTTTAAATATTATTTATCAAAGGCAGAATAATAATCCAGTAAGTCAGAGTAATGTTTAGAACATGAATGACAGGGACATAAAGTGTTATTAACAGGACAGTAACACAAGCATTAGACTGCATGTGAGGAACACGCACTGACCCCGTAAATAAATGTTATACAGAGACACAGCGGAGACACGGGACTTTACAGTCACAGACTGTACATAATCTATTATATAATCTATAACCTAACCTGTGTGTACAGTGTTGTAGTAAACAGCTCCTGTGTGTGTACATACAGCTCCACATTAGCACTGAGCGCTGGGCCTGACGCCGCGGCGCGCCGCAGACGCGGATTAGCTAAACTAACCTGACATTTGACGATCCTTCCTTTAAACCCCGTTATAAAAGTCGCATTCTAATATGAAATGATCATTACCAGAAGAGTGTGTTGAGTGTGACCGCCGCGGACACGCTGTACACGGGCCTCTCCCACACCAGGAGCCGCTGGAGCCAAAGCAGCAGCGGCTCGTACTGCGACAGCCAGCCGCGCACCCGCTCCGACAGCCGGGCCAGCTCCGGGTCCACCTCCCCGGGCTCCTGCTCCTCCGGGCCCGCAGGGAACAACGCCTCCACAGAGCCGGGCAGCGCGTGTCCAGGCCCGGACACGGGCTCCACGGGCCCCGGGGATAGTCCGCTGCGCTGCTCCGCGCTCGCCATGTTTCTCACTTTGTTGTGTTTGTGATCACGGAGCGAAGGCGGAGCGTGTCAAGCGCGACTTAAGAGCGCACAACGGAAATGCGCTTCAAAATAAAACACAGACATGACTTTATTTAAAGTGCACACGGTTAAAAATGTTCAGAGAGGTGGAAATTAAGACAATTAATACACAACACAATCTAACGCAAACCACAGTGTATTTGCACAGGTTTAAAAGAGTTTAAATGTGCTTATTGTTTTGGTGTCCATTTCCGCTTCAGTCTGTGCACGTCATGGATCTATTAAAATAACACGTGCACGTGCACGCAAACTTGACTTTACCTCTCCACAGGAAAGAGAGAGTAGAGAGAGTGTGAAGAGAGACAGAGAAGAAATAAAATAATAATAAAAGTTTAGGACAAACCACCTTTTTCCGGTCAAGAACCATGGCCTCGGATTTGGAGGAGCTGACTCTTATCCCAGCCGCTTCACACTCAGCTACAAACCGCCCCAGTGCCTGCTGCAGGTCCTGGCTCGATGAAGACATTAGGACAACATTATCTGCAAACAGCAGAGATGAGATCCTGTGGTTTCTGAACCAGAGCCCCTCTGGCCCCTGGCTGTGCCTAGAAATTCTGTCCCTAAATACAATGAACAGAACCGGTGACAAAGGGCAGCCCTGGCAGAGTCCAACATGCACCAGGAACAGGTCTGACTTACTGCCGGCAATGCAAACACAGCTCCTGCTCTGGTCATACAGGGACAGCCCTTAGCAAAGGGCCCCAGACTCCATACTCCTGGAGCAAACTCCCATGAACCCTTGAGCACCCGATGGAGAGTACAGCGCTGATCCAGTGTTCTGTGACCGGGTTGAAAACCGCACTGGTCCTCCTGAGGTTCGACTTTCGATTGGACTCTCCTCTCCAGTACCCTGGAATAGACCTTTCTTGGCCACCTGGCTTGCCCTCTCTGGGTGTGTGATAAGTCCCTGCCTCAAGTGGACGAGTTCAAGTATCTCGGGGTCTTGTTCATGAGTGAGGGAAGGATGGAGTGTGAGATTGACAGGCGGATTGGTGCAGCGTCTGCAGTGATGTGGTCGCTGTATCGGGCTGTTGTGGTAAAGAAGGAGCTGAGTCGAAAGGCAAAGCTCTCGATTGACCAGTCATTCTACGTTCCTGCTCTCACCTATGGGCTTGGGTAATAACCAAAAGGACAAAATTGTGGATACAAGCGGTGGAAATGAGCTTTCTCCAGTGGCTGGGCACTACCCTCACCCTATCTCCCTTAGAGATAGGGTGAGGAGCTCAATCACACAGGAGAAGCTCAGAGTAGAGCCACTGCTCCGCATCGAGAGGAGCAAACTGAGATGATCGGGCATCTATTCTAGATTCCTCCTGGACGCCTCCCTGGAGAGGTGTTCCGGGCACCCACTGCGAGGAGGCCCTGGGGAAGACCCAGGGCACTCTGGAGGGACTATATCTCTCGGCTGGCCTGGGAACGCCTCGGGATTCCCTGGAAGAGCTGGAGAGGTGTGTGTGGAGAGGGAAGTTTGGGCCACCCTGCTCAGGATGCTGCCTCCACAACCCAGCCCCAGAAAAGTGGAAGAAAATGGGCGGATGGATAATAAAAGTTTAATTATTATCATTATAGTTAAGTCCTGTACAACACTGACCAATGTGGTCAAATTGATCAGAAGCATACACTTTATATACAACATAAACATGACTGGAAGAAGTTTGGACACACCTTCTCTTTCAATGTTTTTTTTTCTTTATGTTTTCTACTTTCTACATTTTAGGTTGTTTTCACACTGCCATTTGTTAGGTCGACATAAAAGAGCATTCGCTCTGACGCGGTGGGCCGGTGTGAACCCAACAGTTGCATTCTTGATCGTAGTAAACGGCCAGTCCAAGAGCACTTAAAACAGGAGGTCACGGAGCGTCTTCACCTGGAGAGGTGAACCCAGCCAAACGTTCAAATTAATATCCACAGTTTACTGTGACAGCAAAAGTGCTGGGAATTGAGCAAAAAGCACTAGGAAAAGGCCCCGAAGAGCTGCTGTTTGATGCGTTCGTCTGACGAGGCAATTTGGACCAGAAGGAGGCTAGTCTCCCCTGCTCAGGTGAGCCTGGGTCTGTATGCACAGGTGAGCCTCGGTCTGTATACACAGGTGAGTCTGTCTGCACAGGTGAGTCTGTCTGCACAAGTGAGTGTGGGTCTGTCTGTGGGTTGTTCAAAAAGCTTTTTCTCACCAGTCGGAACAGTCCTCATGGTGTATTTAGCCACAGGCGGAAAAAAAAGACCACCGTGTATAGGGGAAGCGAGCGTGTGCACACGTTTTCACCGGGCTTTGTCCCTTGAAGCTCATTGTCATAGAAATAGTTCTTTGATCAGCTGATGGAGTCTCACATGGATCGTGGTGTTTGAGGTGAATGATGCTTGGTGTATATGAATGTGACTGACCCAAAAGTAAAGTAAACAGAACTAAAGCTTGTACACACTGGGGTTGATCCACAGAGCCACTAACGTGTGCAAACGAGATAAGATACATACAGAAGACATCAAATATATGAAGCAAGATATATGGAATTATGTAATAAAGAAAAGAGTTAAATAACTCAACTAAATATTTTTTATATTCAAATCCTCAAACTATCCATCCTTTGCTTTGTGGACAGTGCTTCAAACCCTCGTCCTTCTCTCAGTGAGCTTCATGATGAAGTCTCCTGAAATAATTTTCACTTCACAGCTGTGCAAACTAGGGTCAGGAAACGTCAAAAGTGCAAACCAGGGTCAAGCAAAGGGTAAAAGCTGTATCTAATTCTTTTTAAATCTAGAAAGTTTTGAGTTTATTTTTTGTATACTCAATTCCATATGTGTCATTCATAATTTGGATGCTTCAGTGAGAATCTACAAAGTGAATAATCATGGAAATAAAGAAGAAAAAGTGTGTCCATACTTCTGACTGGTCATGTATGCACTATACATATATACACATACACAGACACACATATATATATACAAATAAACAGTACACAGTCTATGATCTGACCTATACATATTTCTTTAAAATAAATCCTGTTTGAGGTCTTCTGTTGGTCCTGATCCTTAGCTCTACACAAAAACACAAACGGGAGAATTGTGTTAAGAGACCGGGTTTATTCTTATTCTTTATTCTCTCTATTAAAGTGAAATACAAGTCACTTTTATTGTCAAATGTTCATCTTAAACTAATCTAATTTAAAGATGCATCCCCCTGTAGACCTGTGCCTCAAATGTGTACATCAGATGCCCTCCCCATGCATCTTAGGTGTGTCAGATGCCTTCCCCGTGTGTCAGATGTGTGTGTGTGTCTGATGTCCTTCCTGTGTGTCAGATGCCCTTCCACAGTACCTTCCACAGACTGCAGACTCCAGGTTGTGGAGCCCAGGTGCATCATGGGAGCAGGGCGTTGATCCCAGCCGGGCTCAGGACCAGAGCTTGGAGCAGGTCTGAGAGAGAGACAATCCCCTGGACCCGGTCTGCAGAGTCCACCATGACCAGGCGATGGACCTGCAAAGAAGTCCTGGTTCAGTCCCGGTCCAGTCCTGGTTCAGTCCTGGTTCACTCCTGGTCCAGTTCCGGTTCAGTCCTGATTCAGTCCCAGTTCAGTCCAGGTTTAGTCCTGGTTCAGACCTGTGCCTGAACTATCCGCTGAAGTACGGTCTCCAGACTCTCTTGGGGGTAACATTTGAGGACTCCTTCAATGAAACAAGTTCTTCGTTTCAGAGTTTCTGTCATTGTCACCTCCAGGTCTGAGTAGGACTTCTGTGCCGCCAAGTTCTACAAACCAGATCCAGAACTGTGAGAAATATCAACAAGGCACAAAAGCACAAAGCACTTCTCTCTGCACATTTGGCACAAACTAAACAGTCTGGATTTCTGTGAGAACAGGCTCAAGTCCCTCTGCAGCCCACAGTGGCCAATCACACCAACGGGAGCCAAGACGGACTGTCACAACCGATTGTCATTAGTTTGTGAACTCATAAATATCAGAGAATGAAGAATTTAATAAATGAAAGAAAGATGTGTTTAATGTGACACTATTGACCACTGCAGACAAATCAATAACATCCCCAAAAAGTTACATAGTACATTTTTAAATACTCACAATGACGTCAAATCTAGAGTACAGCCCAACCACATGACCTGAAAGAGCAAAAACACTTAACAGATGTAGTGGTCACAGTGGCAGTAGTAGCAGTAGTTGTAGTAGTAGAAGTAATAGAAATAGTAGTAGCAGTAGCAATAGTAGTAGATGTAATAGCAGTAGTTGTAGTAGTAGTACCTTGCTGGTCGACTACAGGCAGCGCAGAGACTCTCCGCTGGACAAACAGGGTCAGAGCCGAGAACAGAGAGTCCGAGTCCTGGATCACAGCGAGGTCTGAGAAAGTCCCGATCCCCAAGTCCAAGACCGACTGATCCAAGAACCTGGGTCTGGGAAGAGTCTGCAACTGAGAAAAACCAGACTGAACCAGGACTGAACCAGGACTAGACCAGGACTAGACCAGGTCTAGACCAGCACTAAAACCACGTCTGAACCAGAACTGAACCAGGACTGAATCAGGGCTAAATCAGAATTAGCACTAAACCAGGACTAAGCCAGGACTAAACCATGTCTAAACCACAACTGGGCCAGGACTAAAAATAGGTCTGAATCAGGACTAAACCAGGACTAAACCAGGACTAATCCAGTTTTGGATCAGGTCTTACATAGAGGTAGAGGAACTTGAGGATGCGTTTGTGAGTGAGGATGTGCAGAACATCTCCAGACTCTGGATCCAGAACAGGAAGTCGATGGATCTTAAACCGGAGCAACATCAGGACCGCCTCAAACAAGCTAACAACCAATCAGAGGAAAGGATGAGTGAGAAACAGCCATCGGGAGCAGACAGACTGACCAATCAGAAGAGAGGAGGACTGATTTATTACAAAGTTTTCCTGGAATATTGTAAGGGCAGAATAGCCCATATAAAGAAGTGGACTAAGTGAGTGTGACGTCACCCACAGCGTTCAGCTCCAAATGAAGCTCATTGAGGATAGCAGTTATAGGGGGCGAATTTGGAGCCAAGTTCCATATTCGGGAATTCTGACTGTGAGTATCATAGCAACCAAAGAGCCAATCTGGAGCAAAGCTGTTGAAGTCAACGGCCCTTCCCACCGACACAGTGCTGGTTTAGCAGGGAACGGGCAATTAGCAACGCTGTCAATCAAACCGATATCAAGAGCGACCTCAGGGAAAGAAGGCGCCTGATTTGTCACTTATTAATGTTCATGTTATATTTTGAGTTATGGAAACAATAGCGAAAAAAAAAAAAACAGGGTCAGATACAAACATTTTAAGACCAAAATTATGAGGCTGACAGCAGCAGTTACAGAGAGAGGGGCCATATTTTTCCAAAGTGAATTGGAGCCGATGAAGTTGATGGAGCCGGATGCGCGCCCATGATCGCTTCCTATTTGGAACTCAGCGGCTAGCAGGTTAGCTTTGTCCATTTATATATACTTTCTAAGAAGACAGGCAGACAGGTAGATAGGCAGGCGGGCAAGAGGGCAGGTGGGCAGTACTGGTAGCAGAATAAAAGAACAGGTGAAAAGCGGTTGAAGAGCCAGACTTCTTGTACTGCAGCTGATGGGATGATAGAAGGCAGGTGTGCTATCTGCCAAACATGGTCTGGTCACATCAATGCCACGCCCATGTCACACCCATGTTATGTCCATGTGAGAAAGGAGAGGGAGAAGCAGAGAGGAGGAGGGAGAAGGCAAAAACTATGGGCAGATCCTGACAGAAACATCCAATCAGAGAGGAGAGGACAGATCGACCAATCAGAAGAGAGGAGCAGTATGAAATAAAATCAGTGAAGAGGATCAGTGCGAAACGGCCAATTAGAAAGAAGAAGAGGACAGAATGGCCAATCAGAGGAGAGAATAAGACACCACGGCTAATCAGAGGAGACGATGAGACAACACGGCCAATCAAGAAGAGAGGAGGACGGAGAAACAAACAATCAGAGAAGAGAACTGTCTGAGAAGAGCCAGTCAAAGGATTGATTGGAGCAGCGTGTAACAGCCAATCAGAGAAGATGAAACAATACAGCCAATCAGAAGAGAGTAGGAGTGTGAAACAGCCAATCAGAGAAGAGGATGAGATAATACGGCCAATCAGAAGAAAGGAGGAGTGTGAAACTGCCAATCAGTGACGAAAGGACAGAATGACCGATCACAGGGGAGGAGGAGTGTGAACCAGCCAATCAGAAGAGAGGAGAACTGTGAAAAAGCCAATTAGAGGAGAGGAACAGTGTGAATCAATCAGAGAAGAGGATGAGACAACACGGCAAATCAGAAGAGAGGAGGAGGAGTGTGAAACAGCCAATCAGAGAGGAGGAGAGAACAGAACAACCAATCACATGAGAGGAGGAATGTGAAATGATTAATCAGAGCGGAGGAGGACCAATCATAAGAGAGGAGAGGACTGAACGACCAGTTAGAGGAGAGAAACTGCATGAAATGACCAATCAGAGAAGAGGATCAGACAGCCTTGCCAATCAGAGAAGCAGGAATTGTCATTCAAAAGTTTCTGTCAGACTCAATGCTATAACTTACTAAAGGGTCATCTGTGTAATTTAAAACTGCATTATGTATTTTTTCAAGTGCAGTGTCAGATCTGTGGAAAGGCAAGTCTGTTCACAATAAAAATATATATTTTTTATGGTTATACCTGTAAGTCAGTAAATGCAAGTGTCAAGCAAGTCAACAACATCTCCATGGAGACAAGCAGGCAGTGGATAGAAAAGCTACACAGTGCAGCTTTAAATAAAAGGTTGAAGTATGTTTGTTTCACCTGGTGTTTGCAGAGATGCTGATCAGACCGTGATGGGAATGTTTCAGATAAACTTCTACAACAAGAACAGAACTCACATAATATAATCACAGTAGTAGTAGTAGTAGTAGTAATAGTACTGGCAGAAATAGCAGTAGTAGTGGTAGTAGTGTTAGAATTAGTAGTAGTAGTAGTAAGAGTAGTAATAGTAGCGGCCATAATAGTAGTAGTAATAGTAGTAACAGTAGTAGCAGAAGTAGTGGCAATAGTAGTAGTAGTAATAGTAATAGTAGTGGCAGTAGAAATAGCAGTAGTAATAGAAGATTTAGTAATTACAATAATAGTGGTAGTAGTAGTAATAATAGTGGCAGTTGTAGTAGTGGTAGTAATAGTAGTAGTAGCAGCAGCAGTAGTAATCATAATAGTAGTGGCAATAGTAGTAGTAGTAATAGTAGTACAGTAGTAGCAGTAGCAGTAATAGTAGCGGCAGTAGTAGTAATAGTAATAGCAGTAGTAATAGTAACAGTTAGAGTCTTGTGTTTTTACTTTGAAAGGCCAGACCTCTCCAGGTGTCGATGCGATGGCGCTCCAGCTCAAACATCTGAACCTGAGAGAAACAAACACTGTGAAGACTGTGTGGGACAGTACCTGTGCTAAACACAGACATAGGCCTATATATTTAGAGTTTAAAAAAATATTTGTACAAAAATGGTGTTTCTGACCAGAGGAGACCTGTAGAAGCAGTGAAGGCTGTTGATGAAGTCTGTGATCGTCAGCATCCCTGAAAACAAACAAAAAACACCAATACTGGTCTTTATTAATGTGTCTATGACACTTTTATGCTCATTTCATTAAAACATATTTCAGGTCAATGTATTTTAAACCTGTGTTACACAAAACACAAAAAAAATGTGTAATGCTGTTATGTCCTCAAAAACAGACCTGGAGTTATGTTTTGTTTCATTCACACATGTTTGAGTAAACCATGTATTATTAGTCTGTCTACATCTCCAAAGTTCAAAATGCTCTGTTCCACCTTGTGATGTCATGAAGTAGTAGTTTTCAATTTAACAGCTCCTTTAACCTGTAGTTCAGTAGAGATTGGTTATTCCAGGGCTGAAATCATCAAAATGATTCTAGTGAAGGTGTATGGAGTTTAAAAACACAGTGGAGCACTTCCTGTATTACCACATGACATCACAAGGTGGAACAGAGTGCTTTCTGTTTGAGATAAGAACTCAGCCTAAATGTGCAGGGTTTGTGTGTTAAATGTGTGAATGAAACAAAACACAACTCCAGGTTTGTTTGTCATGAGGAAATTCAATTCAATTCATTTTATTTTTGTAACGCCCAAAATCACAACAACAGTTGTCTCGAAGGGCGTTCATGTTTTGGTTGATGGGGGAAACTGGAGTACCCGGAGGAAACCCATCCAGACACGGGGAGAAACATGCAAAACTCCACACAGAAAGGCCTGGGCAACCCGGGGATCGAACCAAACCTTCTTGCTGTGAGGCATGAGTGTTGCCACTCAGCCACCGTGCTGCCTACACACAAAAACAAACAGGAAAATCAAACAACAGGAAAAATCAGACAAAACAAGAAAAATCGGCCAGGTGAGGAGGAGGGAGGGGGGCGGAGGAGTGCCAGGCGAGGAGGAGGAAGACCAGGCGAGGAGAAGGAAACATAACATAGATCTGAAAATAGTGTAATATTACACTAATGAATTTCATAATTGTTACCTAGCAACCATATTATACACTTGGCTAAAACTCCTCTAATATACACAGATTAATAATTAATCATTATCTGAGAAATAAAACGATAACAAACCACATTTATTTTATTGAAATCACATTTAAAGTATCAGAAAAAAAATGTGCGTTCTTGTATAAATTGTGACAAACTTATGGACAGAATTCGCCCAGTGTGATGTCACTTCCTGTCATTTTCAACTTAATTTTCAGCTTTTCTTTACAAATTGCTTCTTTGTTGATGTAAAACTATAATTTATATTATATTATCCCATTAAATTAAGCCAAAATATGAGAATAATCAAATCCTGTCATAGGCACTTTAATGTGTTCAAATTCAAAATGTGTTGTTAGATGAAAGTTCTTACCAACAAAGCGCTGTCTCCTACTGTCCCAAAGAGGAGCTGCTCTGAGACCGTTAGAGACCAGAGCCAAGAATGCAGCCTTCACCTGAAAAAAGACCTGGTTTAGACCTGGATTAGTCCAGGTTCAGTTCTGGTCCAGTCCTGGTCCAGTCCTGGTTCAGACCTGGAGCTTGGTGTCTAATAGTAGGACTTTGCTGCTGGTGGGGACAGCCTCGTAACAGCTGTGACTCTTCATGAAATCCATGAAAACTCCACAATCTGCACCTGGACAAAACATGGATTTATTTTAATATGGGACATTTTAAAATTCTTTTCTGCCCTTAACAACAAACAGGGTGGAGTATCTTGCCCAAGGACACAACAATAGAGAGAGGTTTAAACCTGTCAGGAGCAGGAGCAGGACCAGAACTAAAACAGTACTAAACCAGGACTAAATCAGGACTAAACTAGGACTAAATCAGGACTAATCCAGGACTAAATCAGGACTAAACCAGGACTGAACCAGGACTAAACCAGAGCTAGACCAGGACTGAACTAGGATTAAACCAGGAGTTTGTTTGTTTCCTTCATGTGGCATTTACAAATCCCACACTCCTCATAACAGCTCCTCTAAAAATAAGCTCCACTTACTCCAAACTATTTACCAAACCTGAAAGAGCCACGCCGTCCATGGATCCCAGAGCCAGAGAAGGGCATATCCAGGACCAGACCAGGACCAGATCAGGACCAGACCAGGACCAGACCAGGACCAGACCGGGACCAGGACTAGACTGGGATTAGACCAGGATTAGACCAGGACTGAAGCCACAGAGAGGTCTACAATCCTGACCTATTTTTGGACAAACAGCTTGAGCAAAAGTTCAGAGGGAGGAGACACAGTGACAGCAGCTACAGTAGTTTTCAGTACTGTACTTTACTTTAATTTCTTGGACAACTACTTTATACTTTTACTTGAGTAATATTTTTGAAGTAACTATATTCTTACTTAGAGTATATTTTTTATCTGCTTTACCTCCTCTGCTGAGTGAAATAGAGGTTAAGGGTTGGTAAA
Organism: Periophthalmus magnuspinnatus; assembly: GCF_009829125.3. NCBI lineage: Eukaryota > Metazoa > Chordata > Actinopteri > Gobiiformes > Gobiidae > Periophthalmus > Periophthalmus magnuspinnatus. Next base: position 16,380,756 of record NC_047127.1, on the reverse strand, counting down.
TAGCATAGTAACATTTTAAAACGATTTTCTATAACGGTGGATAGGGTGAAGTGTCTTGCCCAAGTAATAGTGACTAGGCAGAGATGAAACCACAAAGCCTATGGTTAGAGGGCTGAACCAGCCGACTGCTCATGATAAAAAATGCTTTTAAATAATATATTCAAAAGGTAAATAGAAGTAAATGTAATAATGTTGTAACCCACTTGAAAATAAATACATTCAACTTAATGATCCACACATCCCACTAAACTAAACCAGGACTGAACCAAAACTAAACCAGGACTAAACCCGGACTAAAGCCAACGTAACCCAGGACTAAACTCGGCCTAAACCAGGGTCTATACCAGGGACTAAACCAAGTCTACACCTGGACTAATCCAGTATGTACCCAAGATTATACCAGGACTTAATTAGGACTAAACTAGGTTTAAACCAGCAATAAAATAGGGTCTAAAGCAGGGATGAAACCAGGACTAAACCAAGACTAAACCAGGACTAAACCAGGACTTAACTAAATTTGAATGTGTAGATATGTGAAATGATGCACACAAATTGCCACAAAATGGGAGATTATTTATTACTGCAGATTTATACAATGTTTTTACACATTTACAGAATTAGGAAGTTGTGCTTTGGGTCAAAACATTTGAACTTTTCCACTTCCAAATCCAACCAAAAATCGCTGCATTTTACGAACTCTGAGAACCAAGAGCGGAGTGCACCTTCAAAATAAGAGTACAAGCGTGACAGAAAATGGGCTGGTTTTCATCATAATTTTCACCCAAGTGCCACAGCAACAGCTTTTCAAAATAAGTCTGAACAATTTAAAACTAACCACCACAAAATACCAAGAGGAAACTCACGTTTTCTACACTAAAGATTTTTCCGGATGTCATTTTAGAAAACCAAACCCAAATTCTAAATGTAAACTTTATAATAAGCGACTGTATAAGTAACGTCCCTTTAACTGCAGAACACTTTCAAAATAAAAGCCTCAAACTTCAAAATAAACCAGAGAAAGACACAGATGAGAAAAACAAACCAAAGTGTGCAAAAGGGTCGTTCAATTAGAGAAACAGAACCAGGTCCGGACCAGGTCCGGACCAGGTCCGAACCAGGTCCGAACCACATCTCTGGATCCACAATTTAGACTTTTTTGGTACATTTTTGAAATTTGTGAACCAAATGAATAATTCTACACTCTTTAACTGTTTGTAATAAAAAAAAAAAAAACATATGAAGATTTAATAAAGAGAAGATGTATGTCCAGTTTGAACGACCCAGCGAGTTTTAACAATGGCAAAATAACAATAAGCTGTTCTAATTGTGTCTGTTTCTAAGCTGGAGTTGAACATGGGAGAAGGATCATGTCCAGAAAATGTACTTTAAGATGTAAAGCAGGACTTCAAGGACTCAGGACATGCGCTGATATAAATCAAATCTGACCCCAACATTTACAGTTGCAATTTAAAGAGGGGGTATTTTACTTCAATGGGGTATTAACTGCTAACACATAACATTCAGATCACCACGTTACCCTTTTGTTTTGAAAATGCTATATTCGCCTAAAACAGCGTGTTAACAAGTTTTCTAAATTTCAGTTTAGCTTTTGACATTCTGAGTCCCCCCCCCCCCCCCACTCCATTTGCTCCCCACATTAAGTCACTCCCCCTTCAGAGAGCTATCACAACACAATCAGCCCCATCCCACTAATGAACCTACTGCACCTCACATCAGGTTTGTTGAGTTGTTGTGTTAGTTTTTAATCGTGTTTTTGTACATTTATAGAGAATTGTCACGTGGGAGCATAAATGATGTAGATTTGTGGGTGGAGCCTTATAGTAACAGCTAACCATAGAGAGGACCCGAAGGAGATCGCTAAAATACTCAAATATGCATGGATGACGTCTAAAACCTCTTCAGGCATGTTTTTGATGAGGGAACATAATAACATGGTAGAAAGCTGGAAAAAAATGCATTCATTTTGTATAAAACCCCGTCTTTAAATAGTTGCCAAGATTTTTGATCAATATATCCAACTTGTTGTTTGTTGAAGCTCCTCTGAGACAAACTAAACCAGTGGTTCTGCTCACTGAGGCTCTGCTCTTTTTGTAATGATTTTAAGCAGTCACAGGTTTAGCATCGAGGGATAGGTCTCAGCACAAGTTTTAATCTTGTAAATCACATTGGTAAATTCTAGTCAGAATTTCAAATAAAACCATAAGCTCCATTTTTGAGTTCAAATTTCACCTGTTTCAGTACAACCTTCCAAGCTAAAGGATGAAAACTAGGTCAAAATAATAATAACAATAATAATCCAATTTGAATTTGAAAACAAGCTACAGCTCATGGATTACCAAAACTGAAAAACGCCTAGAACATAAAATTAATTTAGTTTTGAACTGTTTGGGGTCTCTCCAAGACAAGTTGTAAACCAACACGGGTCTGAACACGGGTCCTGTCTCAGTTCTAAACTCCAGCTTTGATTGGCAAGTTCTACCCGGGAACGAGGAGCGCTTTGTTCAAAATGGCGTCCGGATGGCAGCACCCAAACTTAACTTCAGGTAGTGGCGGATCAACTTTTCCCAGAACAGTCGATTCCAAACCTTTTTCGGAATATTTCAAACCTCCAGGATCAGAAAAAGAGGAGTTCTTAAGGCCACACTGGAACTTTTGGGATCTGGCGAGGCATCCAGGGCAAAAATAGGACCATGACGTGTCCTGATCCAGGTGGAAATGTCCCATGGAGGCGAGGAGCGATCCCCAGAAACAGAGCAGCGGGGAGGGGTCACTGGGTGGACTTTGGGGTGGGGTTAGGGGTGGAGTTTTGTTAGCTAGGACGCAACAGCGGTGGTGACCAGGAGAGGGTACTGTGAGGTGAACCGCAGGAATGTGCAGGTTGTGGGAGGGGCTGAGAGGGGCGAGAGAGGCTGGGAGGAGAGAGAGGTCCTGGTGCAGACTGAGCGCATGCAGAACAGCAGAGGAGGCGAAAAGTCCGGCTACAGTGGTGAGGTAGACCAGGCTGATCAGACATGAGACCTGAGGGAGAGAAAGGGTTAAAGTTGGTTCTCAACCAGGACTAAAACTGGACTAAAAGTGGACTAAAGGCTTGATCATATGGCTAAGAAGATTGCTAGAAAATCTATACGTTGTGGAGGAGGGGAATGAGGCCGATAGCCCTAGTCCAGTCCAGGTCTCAAAGCGATTTAGGACTTGCCTGGCTGATACAGATTAGACTTGCCTTGGTAAAGTGCTGGTACATAGACATGAGAGCTTGGTTCCAGGAGGACTGTTCCAAAAGGACACAGAGGTCAGTGTAAGTGAACCACCCTCTCCTCAGGCCCTGGCGCCGTGCAATGCTAAGGACAAAAACATATATAACATGTTAAATAAACAGAAAGTAAACTGTATTTGCTTCAATTCATAATTAAAATGACAAATAATACAGCCATGAGGAAATCAGGACTACACCAGGACTAAACAAGGAACAATCCATATCTAAACAAAGACTGAACCAGGTCAAAAACAGTTCTATCTCATGAATAAACTAGGACTAAACTGGAGATAGACCTGGGCTACAAAAGGGTGTGGGTTCGTACTTAGTTTCTAGTTGACTGAGGATGTCAAAGAAATCGTTTGGCTCCGTGAACAAACTCCACTCCTGAAACAAAAGAACAGAATAAATCAATGTTTCTGGAACTAACGTTCGTTACAGTTGACATTTTAAACCACGAGCATTCACATCTGACAAGACTGAAATCTGGACTTTAAACTAATGCAAGAATCCCATGCATTTCAGAACATGTTTGTTTGTTTAAATTACAGGGTTAGCAACTTGTACACAGAGTAAGATCCCATAGAGACACAGGGAAGGCATCTGGATTTTTAATCCAATATTGTGCAAATTTCCAGGTAAAGTAATAACTCTGTACAGTGTTCAAACTCCATTGAGACAAGCAGGTGGTGTACCCTTGACCACAAAAATGACACAGTGAAGCTGTAATCAGTCGAAGCTGTAGTATGTGTGTGTGGACTCACGATGGCGCTAAGAAAGCTGATCTCCAGGCTGTTGATCGTTTGAACGTCCATCTTTCCCGCGGTGCCCCACTCATCATTAAACACCTCCTCCTCCTCACCTTCATCGTACAGGTACTTACTGGCAACCATCTGAAACACATAGAAAGGGACTTAATATTAACTCAGAGCCGGGACAGAGCCGGGACAGAGCCGGGACAGAGCCGGGACAGAGCCGGGACAGAGCCGGGACAGAGCCGGGACAGAGCCGGGACAGAGCCGGGACAGAGCCGGGACAGAGCCGGGACAGAGCCGGGACAGAGCCGGGACAGAGCCGGGACAGAGCCAAATCTAAATGAGGAAAGGGTGCATTCACACTTGTCTTTGTTTGCTCCTGGTTTGAGCCTAGTTTAGTCCAGATACACTTGGTTTGGTTCTGATCTATCCTGGTAAAGTACATGATTACTTCTGAAGTTAAACCCAGTTTAATTCCAATTTAGATGTATTCTACGTGCAAGTGTGAACGCACCGTAAACCAGGGACTGAACTGAGACGAGATCAGAGCAGGACTGAAAAGGGACTACCCAAGGACTGAATAAGGAACGAAACAAGGACTAAAGCTTCTTTATCCCACTGATAAATAAAACCACCCCCAAACTCTGTACAAGGATTGAACTATAACTTAACTCAAAACTAAATCAGGACAAAATCAAAACTAAATGCACTAAACCAGATCTGGATCAACACAAAGCTGTTATGTAGAACTAAACATAGAAGTAAACATAGAATCCAACCAGAACTCTTGGAACTAATGGAGTACTAAACCAGGACTAAACCTCTGTGTCTTAAGAACTTGGTAACTAACAACCATCATTAAAAATTACAGAAAAAATATTTTAAAATGATGCTACAATTCAAACATTTTAAACTAAACCAAACTTAAGTAGGACTATACCAGTTCTAATCCCTATAATAGAATCCAGGGCTAAACTGATCCAATATAACAAAAAATCATCCTGTTCTAGCTCCTGTCTGCTCCTGTCTGCTCCTGCAAACCAGGTGTGTGCTACAAATAGCCCCAGAAAGTTAAATCCGTACCATTGAGATTAGGAAGAGGTCGGATGAGGAGATCTTCTGTAAATATTCGGGATTTCTGTGTCGGAGTCGTTCAATGTAGACCAGGGCTAGCATCATAGCACATGGGGAGATACAGGCCTCTCTGAGAGGAGGAAAGAAATGCAATAATAAATATATATAAAAATAAAAAAGGCATTAAAGGTCCGATATTACACAAAATTGACTTTTGTGAGCTTTAAGACATGTTATAATGTCGTTACCTCCCCAAAACACACCTGCAGTTGTATTTTGTTTCATTCACACATGTTTGAGTAACACTTTATTATTGGTCTGTCTACATCTTCAAAGCAAAAAATGTGCTGTTCCACCTTGTGATGTCATGAAGTGGTAGTTAACAGTTACCCCTTACCTTTAGTTCAGTAGAGATTGGCAATTTCAGGACTAAAATTATCCAAATAATTCTAGTGAATGTACAGTAGAGCACTTCCTGTACTAAAGGAAATCACAAGGTGCAACAGAGTTTTTTCTGTTTGAGAGAAGAACTCAGCCTAAATATGCTGGGTGTGTTAAACATGTTTGAATGAAACAAAACACATGCCCATGTTTTTGATTAAAAAACAAGTGTGTTTTTTTTTTAACATACATCAGAGAATACTGTAATATGGGCCCTTCAAGTTAGATTTAGATAAAAGATGTAAAGGGCAGACCTGGCAACATGGGCGGCATATTTCTTGTGGAGTTTTCGTATAGGGCTGGGAGCAGATTTTTGGAAGAATTCAACAGCAATATCTGGAAAAAATAATTAAAATGTGTTAGTTTAAAAAATTTTTTTTTTAAGTTTAATCAAAATTATAATTCTTCAAAACAAAATCTGACTCATCTAATTGCCAAATTACTGTTCGCAATGAAAAACATGAAAAACCAACTTAAAGCCACAGTATGTAAATTTTCTATCAAAAAGACCAAATGTAAAACCATTTTATTTGTGTTTAGAATGGAACGAGACACAAGACACGAGATTGGGTCTACGAGAACGAGACAAAACAAGATTTTTAAAATGTATAAAACACAACATTGAGCTAGGCAGCCCCCCCCCCCCAGTAAAATACATTTTCTGTTTCAGATCATAGACAAACCAGTGACAGGTCCGGAGAGTGCGTCCAGTGACACATCTTTGTCCAGTCCATAGTAAAGGCGTTTTCTGACCCGCTCTGATAGCTTCTGATGACCAGGGATGAACTGTAGAGGAAATATGTGTTATTTAAAGTGTTACAATGCAAGCTAAATAATATCACTGACTATTATTCAACAATCCTTCTGTTTTAGTTCTGAATACTAAGCAAAATAAAAAGATAAATATATTTGGTGTAGCTATGAATGGCATTTTTTATATTTTAATAGTTATTTTTTTATTTAGATTCTGATTGCATTTTCTTAACCTCCTGTTCTTGAACTTTCCATTGCAACATTGTAATTTCCCCATTGTGGGATATACAAACGTTTCTCTTATCAATCTTTTACTCAGGTATTGGTATGCTACAAAAATCTTGGCTATGCAGTGTTTCATATACATTTTGTTATGATCATGGAGACACAAATTTTAAGATATTTCTGGTCAGAAGACTGTGTTAAAATTAAGCTCAGATTAAAGTCTAACAAGCCCCAGGTAGCACACAAAAATTACCTTTATGTTATTGTAAAAGAAAAATATAAAATCTGTAAACTGATCAAAAAGTTGTAGGAGTTGACAGATATTTATATGGATCATACGTGGACGACTGATGGATTACACACACTATGTTTATATTACGCAACAATTTCAGTCATAAATCACTTCCAGAGTTACATGACTCATATACTGTACAGTCAAAGGGTACATCGTGTCCCAACTTCTCGGTGTTCTCTTATTTAACAATTTAACTGCATGCATATTGAATGTATACTGTAGGACTGTTTGCATCAACCTTGGCTACTTCAATAAAAACAGTTTCTTAAAAATGAGACCAAAACCTAAGCGCTAAAGTGTGTTAATGTTTTGACAACTGTCAGTAGCTGCTAATGCTACGCCATAGCTACAAATATACAAGCAAAATGAAGTTACTGAAGGACTTAACAGAAAATCTCCGTGTTCAACCTCAATGTATGATGATCGAATAAATAATCAACTTTATACACACTTTAGCCGCACGTTGGTGATAAAAAATAAACAACTCAGCTGATCTTTAGCGCCATTAGCCTTTGCGCAGCTTAGGTTTAGCTACAACATTGGCTCTAAACTAAACCAAACTTACCGTGAATTCTTGAAAATCGGAAAACTCCAGGGACTTTTCGCTAAATAACGCGTCGAAATCCATCAGCGCTGCGGGTTAAACATTTGTGAGGGTTTAGAAATGTGTTGTTGTGGCCCGGACGCGACGTTAGCGTTAGCTTTTAGCTCCACACACGCCCCGAGCTCTGCCTGATCTGCGTCACAGGGGGACCACGGGACAGGACACCAACAGGAGCGGTGTGAGAACTGCTGTTATGATTAAATTGATAAAAGATGATGTCATGTGCTGCAATAAAATGGAAAAGGTTTACTGTAATGAGATTAAATATAGTAATATAAATATAACATATATTTATATTACTATGACAGATGACTGACATTTTATATGAATTTGTCGCAAAAGAGCTCGTGTTAGTAATTAATTAATTTCTGTATTTATTTATTTTTAGTTATTTTGCTATTTTATACCATTAATTCATATCGAAATGTAATAATAGTAGTTAAGTAAAAAAAAGGTTTGCAAATAAATAGATTTTGTGCTGGATTTTTATAAAACGGTTCATTTTAATCTTAAACCAGTGGTGTGAAAATCTTCAACTGACATGACGTTTCTCAAAATTATTGAATTTTCTACCATTTTGTTGTGTTTCTCATTAGCAACCAAGCCACTAATCACCTCGGCCAAATTGATTACTACACAGAGAAACAATATTTATTTTATTTAAATAAGAAATGAATACTACTGATGTCTTTTATTTCAAATTTAATTTCTCATACAGTGAGGCAAATAAGTAGCAAGTTTTCTCACTTAGAAATCATGGAGGGGTCTGATATGTTCATCTTAGGTGCATGTCCACTGTAAGAGGACATCATCTAAAAAAAATCTGGAAATCACATTGTATGATTTTTGAAATAATTTATTTGTATGTTACTGCTGCAAATAAGTATTTGAACACCTGGGAAAATCAATGTTAATATTTGGTACAGTAGCCTTTGTTTGCAATTACAGAGGTCAAACGTTTCCTGTAGTTTTTCACCAGGTTTGCACACACTGCAGGAGGGATTTTGGCCCAGTCCTCCACACGGATCTTCTATAAGTCAGTCAGGTTTCTGGGCTGTTGTTGAGCAACACGGAGTTTGAGCTCCCCCAAAGATTTTCTATTGGGTTTAGGTCTGGAGACTGGCTAGGCCACTCCAGAATCTTGATATGCTTCTTACGGAGCCACTCCTTGGTTATCCTGGCTGTGTGCTTTAGGTCATTGTCATGTTGGAAGACCCAGCCACAACCCATTTTCAGTGCTCTAACTGAGGGAAGGAGGTTGTTCCCTAAAATCTCGCAATATATGGCCTGGTCATCCTCTCCTTAATACAGTGCAATCGTCTTGTCCCATGTGCAGAAAAACACCCCCAAAGCCTGATACTACCACCCCCATGCTTCACAGTAGGGATGGTGTTCTTTGGATGGTACTCATCATTCTTCTTCCTCCAAACACGTCAAGTGGAATTTAGACCAAAAAGTTCTATTTTGGTCTTATCTGACCACATGAATTTCTCCCATGACTCCTCTGGATCATCCAAATGGTCATTGGCAAACTTAAGACGGGCCTGGACATGTGCTGATTTAAGCAGGGGAACCTTCCGTGCCTTGCATGATTTTAAACCATAACGTCTTCGCGTATTATTAACAGTAACCTTGGAAACGGTGGGCCCAGCTCTTTTCAGGTCATTGACCAGCTCCTCCTGTGTAGTTCTGGGTTGATTCCCCACCTTTCTTAGGATCATTGAGACCCCACGAGGTGAGATCTTGCATGGAGCTCCAGTCCGAGGGAAACTGACAGTCATGTTTAGCTTCTGCCATTTTCTAATAATTGCTCCAACAGTGGATCTTTTTTCACCATGCTGCTTGGCAGTTGCCCTGTAGTAAAAATGAAAATTTCAGACCCCTCCATGATTTCTAAGTGGGAGAACTTGCAAAATCACAGGGTGTTCAAATATTTATTTGCCTCACTGTATGTTTGTATTATCAAGCTTGATTAGTTCCAGACTCTGTCTTTGATCAAAAAGCAAAGGCAAAACCTTGCTTGCTCCTGCTGCTTCCTCCTTACTTTGCTTTTTTAATCATTTTACCTCTTCTGGGAGATTTGTTTAGTTATGATTTTCTCTTAAGTAAACCAAGATTTTTAAACCATTTTCACATTTTTTTACAAAATTTTTGACGAGCCACCAACATGTCCGCGGGGAAGAAACAAAAGGAATTCTTTCTGCGAACGCTGTCAGAACTATCAACAACAAATTATTGAGCTACAAGCATGGATATTTGTTTTAGAATCTGAAAAAGGACTTCACCGAACGCTCCCTGTGACCTCCAGTGGTAAGCAGCGTACAGTTACTTTCAGAGAAGAGAATGAAAAAGCTGCAACTTTCAACTTAAACCTGAGTGATACGGTGTCTTTTCCAAAACTTTGTAAAGACAAGAATTTCAAGCCAACGTGACAAGTGATAAGAGGCAATGCTAATATAGTTACATCACCCAAAATACAGCTTACAAACAGATTTTTACCACTGTCACAGACTGATGTTGATGTTAATATACAAACAGAAAATGGATTTTTGTCGCAAAACAAGAGCAATGAAGTTGGCAAAAGAGCGGCAGCATACAGGCGGTCTGTACCAAACATCAAGGTCAGAGATACGCTGCTGCTAGGAGACGGGGCTATCAGAGATGTGACTCATAGAGGAATCCAAACTTGCTCGTACCCCAGTCACACCGTCTCTGAGATTACAAAACTCCTCCCAAAAGTTTTGTCAACATACCAAGGAGCTAAACAGCTGATTGTGCACGTGGGTGCAGTTGACACCGGAATGAATCAGACTGAAATCTTGAAAAAGCATTTCATTGAATTATTTGAGGAGCTTGATAAAGTGGAGGTTAAGACTTTCATCAGTGGACCTCTTCCTACCATAGACCGAAGGAAGATTAACAAATTTACCCGTCTGCTTCAGCTGAACACATGGCTGTTCAACGAATGTGCAGCCAGGGGACTGCACTACATTGAGAACTTTGATCTATTCTGGAAACGAGAGGACCTGTTCAAGGGAAATGGCCCGCACCTGAGCAGAGGTGGAGTAAGAGTGTTGACAGATAACCTCCTCCACACTCTGAGAAACCGGCCTGGACAGGGTCCTGGGCCAGTGAGAGAAAAGAGGAATGAGAGAAGCATTCCTGCTGCACCAACCACAGACCGAGCCAATGTGTCAGAACCACCACCTCCCCCAGCAAAGGAGTCACCACCAGCAGCACAACCATCTCCCCCAGCGAAGGATTCAGCAGCACCACCACCTCCCCAAGAGAACAAATCAGCATCACCACCACCTTCAAAAGTGAAGGATGCATCTCCAGCGTCACTTCCCTCAGTGCCCACATCACAGGCCTTGAACCTGTCTGTGACAGCCCCGGGAGAGGTTTCAATCGCAGCAGCACCCACATCACCTCCCCTGCCCACAGACCAGCCCTGGGTCCCCTTTGCTACATCTACTCCCTCTAGGGACTCCTCACTCTCCTTTTCCTCCCCACCTTCACCTATGGCCCTTCCCGACCATCTAGAAAGTCTCATCAGATCAGGAATTAAGATGGCTCCCCTCACACCTAGTATAGAGCGATCGAGAGTTCTGGCATCAACTATGCTGAACTCTTCCCCGTACCCACCTATCCCCCCTCATCGTTCACCCAAACTCCCCCCTGCTCCGCCTCCTCGGCTCTCACCTGGTCCCTCACCCAAACTCCCCCCTGCTCTCTCACCTGGTCCCTCACCCACACTCCCCCCTGCTCTCTCACCTGGTCCCTCACCCAAACTCCCCCCTCCTCGCCCTTCCCTGCCTTCCCCCAGAGCTGTTATCAACAAGAGCTAGGACACACAGGGCCTCTGCTGTCTCAGACATACAGTCATGATAAAAATAATATCATGCTGAGGCCCTGTGATGGAGCTATATCTACAGTTACACCACATAGACTGATTAACAGAAGGACAGTTAGACTGTCCAATCAGAGACATTTAGTTCACATTCCCTGTAAGACGATAACATCCAGTCCAACTGAAACTAATCTGAAACTTGCTGTGCTCAATGTCAGATCTTTATGTAACAAGTCCTTTTTAATTCATGATTTTATTTCTTCTTTTAGTCTTGACTTTGTTTTTAATGGAAACATGGCTCGACAAAAACGCAGGTAATGCAATTCTAGTGGAATCAACTGCACCCAACTTCAAATTTGAATCTGAAACACGAGTAAACAAAAAGGGTGGAGGTGTGTGTGCATTTTTTAGAGATAATTTAGTTACTCACTGATTGTCATTTGGAGTGTTTTCATCTTTTGAGTATGTTTCATTCAAAATAGAGCTAAAACAATCCCCCTCCATACTCTACTTAGTCATATACAAACCTCCCCAGCACTGTCTGAGTTTTATTGATGATTTTACTGAGATGCTTTCAGTCGTATGCACAGACTTTGATGGTTTAGTCATTACAGGTGATTTTAATGTACATGTGGATAATGTGTTTGACAGAAACGCTAAAGAGCTCAGTTCTGTCCTTGAAACCTTCGGTCTGACTCAGCATGTCAGCGAGCCCACCCACAACAGAGGACACACTCTGGACCTGCTCATTACAAAAGGAGTAAATATTTCAAATGTCAATGTGGTGGACGTTGCTCTGTCTGATCATTTCTGTGTCTTCTTTGACTTGTCTGTTATTCCCAAACCAGCGGCTGGTCCTGCAGTTGTTCGAAGGAGACACATAAATGATAAAACAGGTGCACTCTGCATGGAAATGATACACTTTGAAAATGCCTCATGTTCTGATGTTGATGATTTGTTGAACTCTGTAACTTCGAATGTGTTTTGAATGTTCTGGGCACCATTGCCCCGATGATGGTTAAAATGGTTAAAGATAAGCAGAAAGCGCCATGGAGGAATGATGACTCGGTCAGGGCACAGAAAAGGGAGTGCCGGAGGGCCAAGCGGGAATGGCGCAAGTCAAAGCTCCGGGTTCATTATGAAATTTACAGAGAAAAGATGCACATGTACAACTACAGTTTATGTAGAACAAGGCAGAGGTAATTTTCTGACATTATTGGAAGTTGTAGTAAGAACTCTTGTGTCCTGTTTGCAACAGTAAACAGATTAACAAACCCCCCAGCTCCACTGCCTTTAGAACTAATTTCCACATCTAAGTGCAATGAGTTTGCAGTATTCTTTAATGAGAATGTTCAGGGCATTAAAAATGCCATAAATTCCACAACGCAAATAACAACCCTGCACCCACCTAGACACTTAGAGCTGACTCACTTTGTACCTGTAACTGACAAAACTGTCCAAGAGATTGTCACCAGTCTGAGTTCATCTACATGCTGCCTCGATGTGTTACCCACTAAATTTTTAAAGTCTGTGCTCAACAGTTTGCCATCACCACTCACTCACATAGTTAATATGTCACTTCAATCTGGAACATTCCCAAGCGCTTTGAAAACTGCCGTTATCAAGCCTCTCCTAAAGAAGAGCAGTCTTGATGCCACAATATTGAACAATTATTGACCGATCTCAAATCTGCCGTTTTTAGGCAAAGTCCTCGAAAAAGTTGTTTACCAACAGCTTATTAACTTCTTCGAAATGAACAACTCCTTTGATGTCTTCCAATCAGGGTTTAGACCCCACCACAGCACTGAGACTGCTCTTATCAAGGTGACAAATGACATCCGCCTGAACACTGATGCAGGCAAAGTCTCAGTCTTGATCCTGTTAGATCTGAGTGCTGCTTCCTCTTACAGAGACTAGAGGACTGGGTGGGCATCTCTGGTATGGCACTAAACTGGTTCAAGTCCTATTTAGAAAACAGGGAGTACTTTGTTGAAATTGGAAAATATATATCAGATAAAATGTCCCTGACCTGTGGGGTGCCCCAGGGGTCAATCCTGGGACCCCTGCTGTTCAATCTCTACATGCTGCTGTTAGGCCAGTTAATACACAGCAATAATCTGTTTTACCACAACTATGCAGATGACACTCAAATCTAGGTCTCACTAGCAGCAGGTGACTATCAGAATCAGAATCCTTTTATTGCCATTGTTTGTGAACACAGTTCACAAACTAGGATAAATAAGGGCATACACGAAGTAAAAAAAAAAAAAAAGATATGCTTAAAAATCAAATAAAATACTTAAAGGTAGAAAATATATACAACAGCAGCATCAGAACAACAGTGCAAACATGACTTATTAAAGTGGCCGGTGTTATAAAGTGTCTGTTTTGTGCAAATATTATAAAGTGTTCATGAGACAAACTGCAGAGGGGAAGAAACTGTTCTTATGACGAGAGGTTCTGGTCCCAGTGGACCGTAGCCTCCTGCCAGAGGGAAGTGGCTCAAATAGTCCATGTCCAGGGTGAGAGGTGTCAGCTGCTATACGGCCTGCTCGCCCCCGAGTCCTGGAGACGTACAGGTCCTGTAGAGATGGAAGGCTGCAGCCAATCACCTTCGCACAATGCGCTGCAGTCTCTTTCTGTCTCTGGCAGTGGCCCCAGCGAACCACACAGTGATGGAGGAGGTGAGGATGGACTCAATGATGGCCGTGTAAAACTGCACCATCATCTGGACTGGCAGCTTGCGTTTCCTCAGCTGCCGCAGGTGCAACATCCTGTGCTGGGCTTTCTTGATGAGGGAGCTGATGGTCGGCTCCCACTTGAGATCCTGGGTGAATCAGGTGCCCAGGAAGCGGAAAGAGTCCACAGTGGTGATGGGGGAGTCCGTCAGGGTGAGGGGAGGCAGGGGGGCTGTGACTTTCCTGAAGTCCACAATCAACTCCACTGTCTTCTGGGCGTTATGCTCCAGGTTGTTCCTGCTGCACCAGGACACCAGCCGGTCCACCTCCCTCCTGTAGGCAGACTCATCGCCGTCCGAGATGAGTCCAGTGAGGGTGGTGTCATCCGCAAACTTAACCAGTTTGACGGAGTCGTGGCTGGAGGTGCAGCAGGTGGTGCCCTGTGGAGATCCTGTGCTGATAGTCCGAGTGTCCGAGATATTCTTCCCCAGCCCTACGCGCTGCCTCCTGTCCGTCACGAAGTCAGTGATCCACCTGCAGGTGGAGTCAGGCACATTGAGCTGAGCGAGCTTGTCCTGGAGCAGAGCAGGGAGGATGGTGTTGAACCATGCTGAAGTCCACAAACAGGATCCTGGCGTAGGTTCCCGGGGAGTCCAGATGCTGGAGGATGAAGTGAAGGGCCAGGTTAATGCCATCGTCTACAGAACGATTGGCTCTGTAGGCAAACTGCAGAGGGTCCAGGAGGGGGGAGGTGAAGGACTTGAGGTGGTGCAGGACCAGGCGCTCAAATGACTTCATGAATACGGACGTCAGCGCCACAGGTCTGTAGTCATTAAGTCCAGTGATCCTGGGCTTCTTGGGGACGGGCACAATGGTGGACAGCTTGAAGCAGGCTGGGACGTGACATGACTCCAGGGAGGTGTTAAAAATGTCCGTGAAGACAGGAGCCAGTTCTTCAGCACAGTGTCTAAGGGTGGAAGGAGAGACACCATCTGGGCCCGCGGCCTTACGGGGATTCTGCTTCCTGAAAAGCTTAGTCACGTCCTGCTCCAAAACTGTGAGGGCAGTGGGGGAGGAGGGGGGGTCCAAGGTGGGTTTGGAGGTAATGTCCATGATGGTGAGGGAGGAGGGGGAGGGGTGTGAAACTTCAAACCTCGCATAAAAGCTGTTAAACTTTTCTGCTAGTTGTTTGTTGTCCACGGCGGGAGGGGCTTTGGGCCTGTAGTTGGTGATTTGCCTAAGCCCTCTCCAGACAGAAGCAGAGTCGTTGGTGGAGAAATGCTGCTCCAGACGTGTATTGTGCTTTGCTTTAGCCTTTTCCACCTCTTTGCTAAAAGCATACTTGCAACGCCTGTAGCCTTCATGATCTTCTGCCCTGAAAGCCATCTCCTTTTCCCTCCTCAGATGTCTCAGTCTGGGTGTGAACCAGGGTTTGTCGTTGTTAAAAGTCACCCTGGTGCATGATGGAATGATGATGTCCTCACAGAACTGAATGTATGTCGTCACAGTGTCTGTGTACTCATCCAAACTGTCACAGCCTTGAACACATCCCAGTCTGTAGTGTCCAAACACGTGCGAAGCTCCTCCACAGCCTCACTGGTCCACTTCTTAGAAGTCCTCACAGCAGGTTTGGAAAGTTTCAACCGTTGTTTGTAAGCAGGAATGAGGTGAACCATAACGTGATCAGAGAATCCCAGAGAAGCGCGGGGCACGGTTCTGTAGGCTCCACTGACCGTTGTGTAACCATGATCCAGCGTCTTCTGCTCTCTCGTCAGGCATTTAATAAACTGTTTGTACTTGGGCAGTTCCTGGCTCAGATTTCCTTTATTAAAATCCCCCAAGATGATTAGTAAAGAGTCCGGGAAGGTTCGCTCCACATTCAGAATCTGTTCCGCGAGCACGCACTGGGCCTCGTGCATGTCCGCGCACGGAGGAATGTAAACAGCGGCCAGAATGAATGAAGTGAACTCACGTGGAGAATAGAAAGGCCTACAGTTAATGAACAGATATTCCACGGCGGGAGAGCAGTGTTTGGAGATCACAGTCACATCCGTACACCAGGCGTTGTTGATGTAGTAGAGTCCCCATTGTCTGTCCGTGCGGAGGAGCTGGAATCCCTCCAGATGAAGCGCGCAGTCCTTGTTACGCTCATTGAGCCATGTCTCCGTGAAGCATAAGACGCAAGAGGAGGAAAAGTCCTTGTTTCTCCTCATCAGCAGCGCCAGTTCGTCCGTCTTGTTGCTGAGTGAGCGAACGTTAGAGAGGAAAATCCCAGGTAAGGGCGTGCAAGCGCCGTGTCTCCGAAGGCGCACCAAGGCCCCTGCCCGCTTTCCTCGTCTTCGGCGTCTCACTCTTTTGGCAAAAGAGTGAACAAAATCTACTGCATGTACTAAAAAGACTGGCAGTAGATCAACAGGAGTGGTAGTTCTGATGGATAAGAGCTCTTCACGGGTGTAAGTGCACGCGAACACAGGGCAAACACACAAAAACAAAAAACACACAGCGCACCAAATCACTACGGCGAGCGTACGTGGCGCCATCTTGGCATCATTGGACCAGTGGATTCACTCTGCCACTGCATCTAACAGATCAGTGTGTGGATGTAAAACAACTTTCTTCTGCTAAACTCAGACAAGACTGAAGCCATCATCTTTGGCCCACAGAAACAGAGAAAGTGTCAGCAGTCACCTCCAGTCTCTCTCTCTAAAACCTTCAAATCAGGCTAGAAATCTAGGGGTAACAATGGACTCAGACCTGGAACATTAACAGCCACATCAAATCAATAACATCTGCAGCTTTTTACCACCTAAAAACATTGCAAAAATCAAAGGTATACTGTCAAAGCCAGACTTAGAGAGACTTATCCATGCATATTTCTCCAGTAGGTTAGACTACTGTAATGGCCTGCTCTTTGGCCTCTCTAAACGAGCCTTACCACAGCTGCAGTACATCCAGAGCGCTGCTGCTCGGGTCCTGACTAGAACCAGGAAGTATGAGCACATAAGTCCTGTGCTCAGGTCTCTGCACTGGCTTCCTGTAGCTCAAAGAATAGACTTTAAAGCAGCTCTGCTTGTGTATAAGTCTCTCCATGGCCTAGGTCCAAAGTATATCTCCGACATGTTAGCACCATATGAACCATCTCGCAATTTGAGGACTTCAGGGACCGGCCTCCTGCTGGTGCCCAGAGTCAGGACTAAACATGGGGAATCAGCGTTTAAGTTTTATGCAGCTAAAACTTGGAACACACAGTCTTCCTGAAGATGTGAGACAGCCCTTTACTTTGACAATGTTTAAATCAGGCTCAAAACAGTTCTGTTTAGCTGTGCATACGACTGAAAGGTTTTTATTCTGCACTCTTCTCTTTTAATGTTAATTTTATGATGATTATTTGTGATTATTTATGTTTTGATTTGTGTGATTTTAATGTCTTTCTTATTCTGTAAAGCACTTTGAATTACCTTGTGTACAAATTGTGCTATACAAATAAACTTGCCTTGCCTTTAAGCAAAACAAGTGTGTTTCCATTTGAAAAGCTTAAACATTACATATCAGGTGCAATCAATTTTTCAATAAATATTGAGTTTGGCCTGTGAATTTGTCTCAGTTTTAAATTTTGGCCCAATATTAATTTGAGTTTGACACCCCTGCATATAAGACTTGTCGTAAAGCCAGTGTAGGGTGGACCAAAGAGGTGCAGAGCTCGATGCAGATTTACAGTGTTTTATTTACAGTTAGTGAAAATATATCAAACAATAGTCCAGTAATGCGACAAGCGTCGCGGAACAGGGTGCGAGCGAGAGCCCAGGGGCGCGTCGGGGGGGAGCTGAGACGGGAACAGGGAACCGCCGGGAGCGGGATGAAGACAGGACCGAGAACAGAACCAGAGGAAGCCGAGCCAGGGAGAGAGAGCGGGAGCCGGAACCGGAGAGGTGGAGTAGCCGAGGTCCAGTACGAGACAGGGAGATGAAGGTAAGGAGTTTGACCGTACCGGAGCAGGAGCGCGGAGTCAGGAACAGAACCAGAGACCAGGAGCTGGAGAGGTCAGGAGAACCGGAACGTTGACACGCGGACGATCTGGCACCGAGTGTCTTCTCCCAGCTCCTCTTATCCAGGTGGTGATGATTACCCAGATGGGAAGCAGGTGCGCACGGGAGCTCTGCCCAGCTTCAGGTTCAGGCAGGTGAGGGAGGGGGAAGAGCACAACAGGGAGGCAAAACAGGAGCAGAAACACGTGCCTCATGACAAGACTGTAAATTCATTCAATGCTTCACTTATTTTCTTCACAAATTAATCTATGCTCACACAATCCTGTTTTCTCACTTTAAACCATGTTTTTTAAAGTAACTCCATAACCACCAAACTAACACAGGCTCTATCCATAAGCATAACTGCCCCGGATACAGAATTCATGCACTATAAAATGGCTATCTTAATCTTAAATTCATAAATTTAACCATTATCATACAAAAAGGTTATAAATACAACCAGATCAACTCCTGAAATGTATTATAACCTACAAGTGCTAACTAAAATTAATTACTCAAATTTGATAACAAAAGTGGTAACACAGACTTAGGCTAACCCAGATCTGGCAGCAGCAGCAAATAACAGTGAATAACAGCAATGACAGAGATTTTATTGAGGACATTTTATTTTTATTTGACCAAACAGAAAAGTATTTGAGGTTAACACCACCAACACTAGTGACTTTTTAAAATATGAATACATTTAAATATACCAAACTCAAAATCCTTTTTAGGAGTGTAAACAATTGTAGTAAACAGGTTATTTTTGGAAGCAATAACAGTCAGTTTTTATTTTTAAATAAACAAAAGAAAATACAAGCAAAAATTAAAATTACCTTCACATTTTATCATTAAGATAAGATAATACTACATGATTAATATATGTTTAGTTCTGTTTCTGGTTCTGTCCTGGTTTCATCCTGGTCTATTCTTGGTCTAGTCCTGGTCTTGTCCTGGTTTAGTCCTGGTTTAGTCCTGGTTTAGTCCTGGTGTAGTCCTGATCTAGCCCTAGTTTAATCCTGGTGTAGTCTTGGTTTAGTTCTGGTTCAGTCCTGGTCTAGTCCTGGTTCAGTCCTGTTGTAATACTAGTTTAGTCCTGATCTAGTTCTGGTTTAGTTCTGGTCTATTCCTGGTCTAGTCCTGGTTTAGCCCTGGTTCAGTCCTGGTCTAGTTCTGGTTCAGTCCTGGTTTAGTCCTGGTTTAGCCCTGGTTTAGTCCAGATGTAGTCCTGGTTTAGTCCTGGTGTAGTCCTGGTTTAGTTCTGGTTCAGTCCTGGTCTAGTTTTGGTTCAATCCTGTTCTAATACTGGTTTAGTCCTGATCTAGTTCTGGTTTATTCCTGGTGTAGTCTTAGTTTAGTTCTGGGTCAGTCCTGGTCTAGTCCTGGTTTAGTCCTGGTCTGTTCCTGGTTTAATCCTGGTTTAGTTCTGGTTTGGTCCTGGTCTAGTTTTGGTGGTGGATTTGTTTTTTGTTTTCTCAAGCTACCAGCGTGTTAAAAATAAACCTTCAGCCTTTTCAGCTGAGCAGATCTTAAACAATAATCAAAAATACTTTTACTTTTCAGTCCTGTTCAAAAATGCAGTACAAAGTACAGATACCTGCTGCCATATGTAGTAAAATGTAGTTAAAGTAAAATGTATGCACTTTAAAATTTGCTGAAGTAAAGTACAGATACCTAACATTTGTACTTACAGTCCTTTACTACTTTTACTTTGTTACATTCCACCACTGACTCCTGGCCTATTCCTGGTCTAGTCCCGGTCTCAGTGGGTCTTGGAGGCGGGGATAAAGTACCCGTGAAGGTCCATGTGTATCTGGGTCGGGATCTCGGCTCGGGCCAGTTCTTCTAGAGTCCGAGCGTTCAGGACCAACATGAACGGAGAGATGGAGGGGTCAGGAGAGATGACCGAGGACAGGATTACACCTGCAAGAGGCAGCAGGAAGATTTGAGGTTATATTATGGCTCAGTGCTGGGGTCAAGTACCTGTTATTTTATCCCCAACATACTTTGTGGCTGGCGGTGTAAAACTAGTTAAAGGTACTGCTCTGTCTGACGCTCTGTTACTTAAGTTAAACTAATATGAGCTTTGTTTTAACACAATCTGACCATAAGGAGCTGACTTAGTTGAAACTACAACAAATGAGCTGATTTGTGGTGTCGTGGTGGTCTTAGCCAACACTTTTTCAGTTTCCTTTTTTGTTGAAAACTCCTGAACAGGACCATGAATGCTCGTATAGATTGCAGACCAATGTTCCCTGTAATTTTTCACCAGTCTGAGCAAACACACAAACTCCCTGAGCGGTCCCATGGACCACTGTGAGCAACATCAGACGTGCGTACCGTGGTCATGCTGCATCGCATCCATCCAAATTAAATGGTTTATTAAAAGAATCAAATTACCGCATTTACATTTCTGTTATAAGACTTTTAATTAAGTGCTTTAGCCACTTATACAATGAAAATGACAAAAATCTTGCTCATGACCTATGTAGTATGTTAATGCTATTGGAAGTATAAATATTTAATTTTAACTATGGCACAACATGAGCTTCCAACCAAACCAAGACAACTGTAAACTCCAATGTTGAAAACACACTTAACATTTTTATGATAAAGCTCTGACTTGTATTATGAGTATAAGCCATTGTGTGAAGCTTTTGCCTTGCACTGAGTGAGATTGTCCTACTGTGGTCTGGGAGACAGTCCGTTAACTCTTTTTCAGTATATGACACGATCATTTGATTTTTACAACTCATAAACTAGTGACAGTATTCAATGACCAATACACACTGAGAGGAATCTGTATCTGCACACCCAGCTGTAAATAAACATATATATATATATATACGGACCAACTTCTGTCATTGTGTCCTTAGGCAAGACACTTCACCCAAGTGGTGTGTGCGTGATGATTGGTGGTGGTCGGGGGGGTGCAGATTGGCATTTGCTAATGCTAATAATTACACATAATACACATTTGACCCACAATTAAGTCAACAGCATAATAAACCACGCTTATCGATCAGGAACAGCATCCAGTCCATCAAATCATAAGGTCCTCTACTCCTCAGTCCACCGTGAGATCTTCCCTCGGTTCCACGAACCGCTCCGGGTCCGAGATGCCTCTTGTTTAACTTGTACAAACATCCACAGTATCCTCGGTCGCGTACTTCCTTTCTTTTGTCCGTTTCGTCATGTTTAAAACGCAAAACTACTACAAAACAGTGCGTAAAATTACGCAATTACGCGCGCGTAATTTTACGCGCGGATCTTTGCCCGAGGGCGGGCCGTCGGAACGTTAAGGGGTTAAACAGCAATTAGAATCATGAGCGAGTCTTCACTCCACATCGGTCACATCAGCTAAAACACTGGGAGCGGGACATGAGGACGTCTGTCAATGACGTTGATAAGATGCGCAAATACGTATGTGAATCACATAATTGGAGCAGCTCGTCCCCGGTCACACTCACTGACTCACACTGAAAAATACCGTGTCAGCAGTGCGCAATTGCGCGCGCGCGCGCGCAGCTCGGAGGGAACAGTGTCGCAGACTCCTGAAAATGTCTTGTTTAAATCACTTTTGTAGTTTTTCTTGAGTTTTCAGACTATTTAAAAACTTTTTTGACAGTGTTTGCTAACGTGTGCATTATGTCACCATGGTAACTGCTGAAAAGTCCACCACAGACATACACACAGAACACCCCCACATATTTATTTTTTATTATGGTCCATTGAGATGGTGATGATAGGCTGACATGTTTAGGGCTGGTGTTACCTTTCCATTTTTTAGGGTACCAGCACCGGAATGTTGTTCTTTTCTACCTTATGCTGCATAAAAGGACCTGCACCTGATTCTTCCCATCTATTTTAGCAAAATGTGTCCTACCCTAGTACAGATACATTGTAAAAGCAGCTCTTGAGGTCAAAATGAGTCCACTGTGTATTGTCTGCCTCTGCTTATAAATCGTTTTATTGCCAGAGAATCAGGAAGTGCGCTGTTAGCATACTATTTGTTGTTAGCTTTATCATGACACCAAAGCTCTGCTCTATATAATTAGGATGCTCAGGATGCATATAATGAACTAGTTCTGTTTTTTCACATTTTTCAGACAGTAAAAATCAGGTACAGTGCCTTTAATCATTATATAGATCACTAATAATACAGTACTGCTCAAGCAAAACTCATTTGTTTGTAGTGAAACTGGCTAGTAACTTTTTATAGTACTCTCCAGGACCCACCTGGCTTATTATGTATTCTGAGGTTTCTTTAAACAATACCAGCTCTTTGTGTTTATCTAAAATAAAGGAGTAAATTGTGTGTGTTGAATCTTAAATGTGTTTTCTATATTCAGTCATACCGTCGTCCTCCTCTGTTGCCCCAGGCGACGGCACAAACACTGGTTCAGATGGATAACAGTTCTCCTGGAACCACTCCAGGTGAGTGCGTGTCTCTATGTCCACTTTAGCAATCTGTAGCAGACGAAAAACCCGGGTTAGACCTGGGTTAGACCTGGGTTAGACCTGGGTTAGACCTGGGTTAGACCTGAGTTAGACCTGGGTTAGACCTGATGTAGCTCTACCTTTAGTTCTGTTTCAGACTGGTTTTCTCCACCTGATTATTAACCCTGAGCCCTGGTTCAGTCCTGTTTTAGTCCTGTTTTAATCCATGTTAAATCCTGTTTTAGTCCTAGTTCACTCCTGGTTCAGTCCTGGTTTAGTCCTGGTTCATTCCTGGTTCATTCCTGGTTCATTCCTATTTCGGTCCTTGTTTAGTGCGTGCTAAATCATGTTTTAGTCCCAAATTCTGGTTTAAGTTAAATTCTGTGTTAATCCTGGTTTAGTCTCCTGATTTAGTTTCCTGGTTTAGTCTTGGTTCAGTTCTGGTTAAGTCCTGGTTCATTCCTGGTTCAGTCCTGGTTTAGTCCTCCTTAAGGCCTACTGTAGTCCCAAATCCTGGTTAAATCCTTTATTAAATCTTGTGTTAATCCTGGTTTAGTCTCCTGGTTTAGCCCTGGTTTAGTCCTGGTTTAGTCCTGGTTTAGTCCTGGTTTTGTCCTGGTTTTGTCCTAGTTTAGTCCTGGTTTTGTCCTGGTTTAGTACCTTGTTTGGATGGGGTGACCACTCCACTCTGGATCCATACACATATCTGTATTTCTTGGTGTTGAAGTCATAGTTTATTCTTGGAAGTTCCAGCCCTGAAAAATCAATTAACCAATCAGAAACGAGGAAGCTTAGATGCACTTTAAGAAGAGGCTATCTATCTTTGTTGCACATTTAGATATAGAATAATAACACAGAATATTTACTTTTGCTTTAATTATTCTAAATATCTGACACATGTCTAGCCAGTGTTCTTGATGAATCCTATGGTGACTTTACTACTACAAACACGGCAGACTAATGACAAAAAGCTCTCACAAATGATTAAACTGTGTCTAATCTCAACTCACTTTTGTTTTCCAGATAAATGAGTTGATGTGAATGTGTTTTTTGTACCTTGGAAAATGGCGTCCGGCGTGCAGAAAACAGAGCCGTTCTCCTGGATCACGGCTGTGGCTGATGTGTCTTTGAGCGTCACCAGATTCACTCCTCTCTCTGACTCCTGACACATAGTTTGGTATAAACAGTTAAAGTAATCTATAACTGGACCAAAACCAAGACTAAACCAGGTCTAAGCTTGGACATAACCAGGTCCTAAAGTTCAATCCAGTCCTAGTTAGGACTGTAGTAGTTTAATCGTTTACTCGTTCAGTCAATTAATTGGTCAAGGAAGTCTTAGTCGAGCAAAATGTGTATTAGTCAACTCGTCATTTTATTTAGATGATTTCTATGGGACAACAGCAGAAAAGAAAAGTGACTGAGTAAGCTGAAGATTCGGTATTTTTTTGGTATTTATCTGTAAAAGGGCAGGTTAAACTCATGATTCACAAGTTTAACCTGTCTTTATATAAATACATACTATTCCCCAGTACTTTATATGGTATGGTGGTAAATGGTAGTCTTTGCGTGAACTCCCCCCTGCAGGTGTAGTCTTATAAGAGAAGTTTGGGTCAGATACACAGAGATACAGAATAGTTTTGAGAGCTTTTGCCACACATTTTTATTCTATTTAAATCCTGGATTACTTGTGACTTAGTGTGGTTTAGTCCTGATTTAGTCCTGGTTTAATCCTGGTTTAGTCCTAGTTTAATACTCGATCAGTCTTTGTTTAGTCCCTGGTTCAGTCCTGGTTCAGTCTTGGTTCAGTCCTGGTTCAGTCCTGGTTCAGTCCTGGTTCAGTCCTGGTTTTGTCCTGGTCTAGTCCTGGTTTACGTTAGATACACATAGATACGGAATAGGTTGGAGAGTTTTTGCCACTCCCCCTTTTTAGTTGACTAATTGATCAATAGGACATGTTTTAGTCATTTAGTCACAGAATTTGATTTAGTTGAATACAGGAATAGTCCGAGTTATTTTTTGGTTTAGTCCTGGTTTAGTCCTGGTTTAGTCCTGGTTTAGTCCTGGTTTAGTCCTGGTTTAGTCCTGGTTTAATACTGGTTCAGTCCTGGTTTAATTATAGTTAAGTTCTGGTTTAGTCCTGGTTTAGTCCTGGTTTAATACTGGATCAGTCCTGGTTTCGTACCTTGCTGATGTTGAGTGGCAGGACAAAGCGTGTGCAGACTGGAGGGCTAAATTCTTTGTTGGCATCAATGAACTTGTTGGTCTCCTGCGTCATGTTGTCGATGTAAAACATGTCGTAAAGATTGGTGTCTTGGTAACAAATGAGGTCAAACACCACATGGTCATGCTCCTCGTATGCGTTTATGTGGTGGAAGGTCACCAGGGCGGCACCGTAGAATTGAGTGGATACACTCTTTCCTGTGTGACGATTCACCACGTGGAACAAGGTCTGAGGAGCAGAGAAGCAGAGAAGCAGAGGCGATTATCAGAGGAACAGAGGAGAGGGTCAGAGGAGCAGATGTTGCATAGGAGGAGCAGATGAAGCAGAAGATGCAGAGGAGCAAAGGATGCAGAGGAGAGAATTAGGTGGAGCAGAAGATGTGGAAGAGTGGGTCAGAGGATGAAGTGGAGCAGAGAAGGAGCAGATGGAGCAGAGGAGGATGAAGAGCAGGAGCAGATGGAGCAGAGGAGGATGCAGAGAAGGAGCAGATGGAGCAGAGGAGGATGCAGAGCAGGAGCAGATGGAGCAGAGGAGGATGCAGAGCAGGAGCAGATGGAGCAGAGGAGGATGCAGAGCAGGAGCAGATGGAGCAGAAGAGGATGCAGAGCAGGAGTAGATGGAGCAGAGCAGGAGCAGATAGAGCAGAGGATGTGGAAGAGTGGGTCAGAGGATGGAGTGGAGCAGAGGAGGATGCACAGCAGAGGGTCAGATGGAGCAGAGGATGCAGCAGATGCCCTTACAGTGTCATCCTTGTCAAACTTGAGGCAGTTGCCCCAGTTGACTCCTCTGAAATAGGCTGTGGCCAGTTTGACCATGTCCAGTTTGAAGGCCTGCTCCACAAAGATGATGTAATTCTCGGTCATCCCAAAACTGTGGAAGTAACTCGGGAAGAGCAGAGACCGGAACGGGATGGAGCACACCTGCTGAAGCTTTCTCAGAGCGGGCTTCTTATGCTCTGAATCTGTGGAGGAGAGAGGTTCAGACCAGGACTAAACCAGGACTAAATACAGCAGTAAAGTAGGATTATACAAGTACTAAACCTGTCTTAAATCAGGACTAAATCAGGACTAAGACGGGACTAAACCAGGAGTAAGATGGGACTAAACTGAACAAAACCATGACTAAAAGTAGTACTAAATTGGACTCCAGTAGGAATGATTTATCTGAACTAAATAAGGACTAAACCATGACAACATAATTAGTAAGTATTATATCAGTATCCTTGGAACGGCTAGCCTGGAAATGCCTTTGAGTCCCAGTAGAGGAGCTGGAGGAAGTTTCTGGGGTGCTGGGAGTCCCTGCTTAGACTGCTGCCCCCGTGACCCGGTTAAGTGCAAGAAAATCGATGGATTACATCAATACTTATGTCAATATTTATATCAATACTTATATCAATACTAAAGTAAGACTAAACAAGGTCTTAAAAAGACTTTACTAGGACAAGTGATTTAGGAAAATAAAGGGATTAGACCAGGACTAAAACTGGACTAAACCAGGTCTAACCCCTATTTTAATATAGAGGAGGTGTTTAGGTGTGACTGTGCTGATCTGTTTTACATGGGTCTTAAAATATTTATTGGTCTTAGCTTAACCTAGGGCTGGGTGGTTTGACAACAAGTTAATATTTGTTTTTTCTTGATACTGATTAATCACAATTTTCAGTTTAATTTTAGTTTTTCACTAACACAAATGAAACGGCAAATGACCTGATAGCCTATAATATAGACTTTTATCATTTTCATCATTTAACTCAAATCCAAATTCTTCCTCCATAGTCTGGGCTCTGGATTGGCTGTAGACCTCTCCATAAAAAATAAAACATTTGAAACTATAGGATTGATTGAAATTCGATTTTACTGCACAGCCCTTGATTAATCCTACCTGATCTGTTGTATGGGCCTTAATTATGTTTAGCTCCTACCTGATCTGTTGTATGGGCTTTAATTATGTTTAGCTCCTACCTGATCTGTTGTATGGGACTTGATTGCATTTAGCTACTACCTGATCTGTTGTTTGGGACTTAATTGTCTTTAGCTCCTACCTGATCTGTTGTATGGGACTTGATTGTATTTAGCTCCTACCTGATCTGTTGTTTGGGACCTAATTGTGTTGAGCTCCTACCTGATCTGTTGTATGGGACTTGATTGTATTTAGCTCCTACCTGATCTGTTGTATGGGACTTAATTGTGTTTAGCTCCTACCTGATCTGTTGTTTGGGACTAATTGTGTTTAGCTCTTACCTGATCTGTTGTATGGGACTTAATTGTGTTTTGCTCTAACCTGATTTATTATATGGGACTTGCTTGTTATTAAGTCGTTTTAGATGAATATTGCAATTTAAAATGTCCAAACTATAAACATAATGTCCAAACTATAACATAATGATCTATGAGTGTCATAAATTATAACTATAGAGCAGACACACGCATACTTCTTTAATAGAGTTTTGGCCCTACCTGATGTGTCGTGCGGCACTTTGAAGATGACATATTTGGGTTTGCCCAGCCCCATGATGGCTGTGCCCATGTTATAGGTGTTTCCTTCCTTGTCATAGTGAGGGTGAGCTGTGGCAAGGTTCAGGGCAATGTGGTTCCTGTAGTTTGTCTGAAAAATATTTACACATGAGAACTCAAAAAATCTTGCAATACAACCTACTAACAAAAAGTATTAGTATTAGTAGTAGTTGTAGTAGTAAGTAATGAGTAATTTGTGCTAACCCGTCCAATGGTCTCCAGAGTGCTGGGGTCGATCTCGTTGATGTAGTTGATCTCCGATGCAGCGTAAAAATCCTTTCCGTATCGAATAATGTTCACCAGGTTATTATCAGTGAAGTCTGGAATCACGTTTGACAGGTGAGTGAAGAACCTGCACGGACAGGGTTAAACCAGGACTGAACCAGGACTGAACCAGGACTGAACCAGGACTGAAACAGGACTAAAACAGGACTAAAACAGTACTAAACCAGGACTGTACCAGGACTTGCCGGGACTTACAAGAACTGAACCAGGACTAAACAAGGCCTAAACTAAGCCTAAACCAGACCTAAACCAGAACTACACCTGGGCTAAACCAGGAGTAGACCCATCTGTACCTGGAGAATATGTTCTTGCAGGGGTCGGGGTAGACCATGGTCCCAAACTCAGACACCACAATGCGGTCGGCTTTGACATTCCTCTTGTACGTGTCGCTCTTCAGAAACTTGCTCCTGTAGCTCACCTCCCCTGGACATAGGTGAAGAGACCGTTTTGCTTTCAGTCTTTTTAAAATGCACTGACCAGTTTGATTGTGTCAATGGTTTGTTTTTTAGATAACTAATTGTGAACTCTTAGGAATGAACGATTTTATAAAAATATGGGAGGGCATCTTGGGCAGTTTCTAGAGGTCTAAGCTAAAGGGTTAGCAGCTTTTACACAGAATAAGGCCCCACAGAGGCGCAGGGAGGGCATCTGACACACAGGAAAAGCATTTGACACACAAGGAGGGCATCTGTAGGACATGTCTAAACTACAGGAGGATCATTTTTTGTGTGCAGAAAAAACTGTTACGCAATATTTGCTGTCTCTTATTTGCTAATTGGGACCTTTTACATGAGATTTTGATTGGATCGCGATGAGTCTTGCACCCTTATTCACTATCTGATCTCAGTTCTTTACTGTCTGGTCCAAATGTCAAATGTATAACTGATATTTCGTACCATTTTTGAAGGTGAAGCTGTGGATGAGGGACAGTCCGTCGAACCAGTGATTGTACCGAGAGTCTCCCACTGAGAATAAACCAGGGCCATTTCTGATCAGAGTCCCCTCCAACCAGTCTGGAACACAACCTGTGACACAACACCACACAAGGTAAAGCAGGACTGAACCAGGACTGAGCCAGGAATGAAGCAGGACTTAACCAGGACTTAATCAGAACTGAACCAGGGCTGAGCCAGAACTGGACCACGACGGAGCCAGGACTGAGCCAGGGCTGAGCCAGGGCTGAACTAGGACTGAACCACGATTGAACCAGAATTGAAACAGGACTAAACCAAGACTGAATCAGGACTGAAC
The DNA here is from genome assembly GCF_009829125.3 of Periophthalmus magnuspinnatus. Classification (NCBI taxonomy): domain Eukaryota; kingdom Metazoa; phylum Chordata; class Actinopteri; order Gobiiformes; family Gobiidae; genus Periophthalmus; species Periophthalmus magnuspinnatus. The sequence goes on along the minus strand of NC_047127.1, from coordinate 16,352,072 downwards.
CACCACTGAGCTAGGACTGAACCAGAGCTGAACCAAAGCTGAACCAGAATTGAACCAGGACTAAACCAAAACTGAACCAGGTCTGAGCCAAAACATACAAAACAATAAACATCATCTAGTAATCCAATAGTCCTTACCTCGAACCACGGCCTGGACCGGTTCTGGGGTCTCGATCCCGTTCTTCCCAAAGATAGTCTGCATGTTTAGACCTGTACTCAGACTTGGTCAGGTTTTATGAAGACTTCTACGTGATCCCGATCAGGTTTTATAGTGCTTGCATAACAGCACTGGACTTTGGACTTGAGAGAGTCCTGGTCCAGATCTGACTTTGAACGTGTGTGTTGTTATAGGGGTCTTTGTGTCAAATACACAAACGACCCATTTTACAATAACAGTGAGATCAAAGTATAAACTGTAGTAAAAGGCATTTAACCTTTTGATTTAGATAGCACTAAGATTTAAATATATTCTGTTCTCAGAACTGAACCAGGAGTCAGCTAGTGCTAAACCAGGACTAAACCAGATGTAAAACAAGCCTAAACCACGGGACATCTAGTGCTAAACCAGGACTAAACCAGGACTAAGCCAGAACTAAACCAGGACTAAACCAGAACTAAACTAGGACTAAACCAGAACTAAACCAGGACTAATCCAGGACTAAACCAGGGCTCAATCAGTGCTAAAATAGGACTAAACCAGAATTAAATCAGGACTAAACAAGGACTGAACCAGGAATAAACCAGGACTAAACCAAAACTAAAGCAGGACTAAACCAGGGGTCAACTAGTGCTAAAGCAGGACTAAACCAGGACTAAACTAAGACTAAACCAGGATTAAACCAGTACTGAACCAGTATTAATACAGGACTGAAACAGATCTAAACCAGTACTAAACCAGGACTAAACCAAGGGTAAATTGTATTGAGTCGTGTCTTATTTCTCCCTTTTACTTTATTATTGTGTTTAGGGCTACAATCTCACTTGTCCTGGTTTTGTCCTGGTTTTGTCCTGGTTTTGTCCTGGTTTTGTCCTGGTTTTGTCCTGGTTTTGTCCTGGTTTTGTCCTGGTTTAATCTTGGTTTAGTCCTGATCTAGTCTGGTTTTAGTTTTTGGTTTAGTCCAAGTTTAATCCAAATTTTGATTGTGTAAGTGTGAATTAGACATGAGATGCAGATAAGACCCTCATAAAACACTAAACTGATTTAACTAATTATAGATAAGACAGGGAAGTGTTCACTGGTCTCTATATCAACACATGCCTGGCACTGTGTGTTACAGACATGTGATATAAGCAAGGAGGGACTAAACCAGAACTGAACCATGACTGAACCTGGACTAAACCAAGACAGAACCAGGACTAAACTAGGACTGAACAAAGGCTGAACCAGGACTGAACCAGGACTGAACCAGGACTGAACCAGGACTGAACCAGGACTGAACCAGGACTGAACCAGGACTGAACCAGGTCTAAACCAGGAATCCAGGACTAAACCAAGACTAAACCAGGGTTAAACCATTACTAAACAAAGACTGAACTAGAACTGAACCAGGTCTAGACCAGGATTAAACCAGAACTAAACTAAGATTAGAACATAGGAGCATTTCACCAAGTCATACTGCTGACATAGAAATGAGCAGAGGACACATGGCTCTTGTAAAATGCTTTATTGAAGTGTATATCATTTTGTTCTATCATTAAAATTTTTCACATTTAGACATAATTTGACCATTTTCTGATCTACGCCACAATACTTGACCAGGCGTTTCACATCAAACTGCCACAAATCCAGATTTCATTTTTTAAAAACGGTTTATCTTTTGGGCGTTTTTCCAACAGATGAAAAATATTGTCAAAAATTTTAACTCAAAGTCGAATCAAACTACAATCCAGGTCATGCGTTAATACAACCACACAGTACGGCACGCAGCCTCGTTCACCAAACTAAATCTTTAGAATCATGAGCTTCTATTGAATAACACTCCACTTTAGACCGTTTAGTTCAGCTGTAACGTGTGTGACCCATGTCGGACAGACTGCTTTTAGAATGCACCATTTAGAGATAATACTATGGAATATCGTTTGATACATCACAGTTTGAATTGTAAATGCAGTTGAATTCATCACTTGTTTGAATTGTTTTTATTCTGAATGTCACTTGATGAAATTTTCAAGTAGACCTATTCTGCTATATCAACCGTCCCTTCTCATTGGCCCTCTGAAGTTGTATTTGGAGTCGAGATATTCTCTTGTAGTCAAGACGTCGTTGCTCCGATCTACCACAGTTTTCACCACTACCAGTACACACCGTCTCTGACATACTTATTTGTTCTCCAATTTTATTTTCTTAATCTGTGATACTCATAGGATTCAGCAGCATCACATAGTCATTTTGTTACAAATAAAAAAAATCTGCTGCCCGCTAATGTGATGTGCAGCTATCCATAGGAGGGGACGACAGCGACAATTTGTTGTGATGACATTTACGCTGGTTATTAAGTCGTTTTAGATCAATTTGGAACATAATGATTCACTGTGATTCATAGATTATAACTATAGTGCAGACGCAAGCACATTAGGTCTGCTTTAAGTGTACATTTTCAAAGTTAAAATATTGTAAGTGAGAACTTTAATGGCATTTAAAATTCTAAATCTGATGAAACAAAACATCTTCCATAAAATACTGAGTTAGTTTGTCACAAGAAATACAGGGTCCCTACACAATTCTCCCTTCAATTCTCTCTTAACTGTAACTTTTCCAGTAAATGGTCTGCTACCTGCTTGTCTCCATGCAGATCAGTGAGCACAGAGGGTTATTGCTTTGCCTGTAAAGTTCCACAGCATAGTATTAAAGATCTACATCCATGGAGAGAAGCTAGTAACACCACCAGGCCGAATTACAGGTCACATCTGTGGAGAGGTGAGCCTCCTCACACCTGGGTATAGGGGCGAAAAACTAATCAAACCATTGCGTAGCTGAATGCATGTTTTTAATGTCTTCTTCAGCTACAAAAACATCTATAACTAAATAGATGACATACTGAGAAACATTCTAAGCAAAGTCATAACATCTCCATAAAGACAAGCAGGTGATGGAAAAGTTACATAGTGCAACTGTAACCAAATATATGCACAGTCAGTTATCAAAGGAGCTCAACAATGACCATAAACAATAGTGAAGAAAATTTCTCATTCATTTTCCCCATAGACTTCCAAAACAATATATAACTAATAAATAAAAGTTTGAAAGCCTAAGGCTAATCCACTCTGTGGTAACTAATGACCACAATGCCTATCACTTTATTTAAAATCTGTTTCTGAAACTTTACAAACTGCTAAGTTATTAAAACATTTAGCTGTTTCTTGTGTTTTAAATGTGCCTTTTGGACTTAAAACAACTGCATTATGGATATTAGTTAGCAATTTTCTGGTTAGCTTTGGCAATGCCTTTGGACTCTTTGAATTTTTTAAGTCTGTGGGAAAAATGACTGGAAAATGTACTTCCAGAGCCAGAGCAGGCAGTCACTGCAAGCTCCAAAAATAGTTTATATTGATTTGTGTAATTTTCTGAAGCGTATGGGATGATCAGTTTTGACAGAGATATGGCTGAAGTTTAATTCTTTGTGTTATGTCCTTGTTGCATAGGAACCCTGCAGTTCTGTGTTGAGTATTGTGTAGATGTAGTTTATTAAGGACCAGGGTGTTTGAGAATGGCACCAGAGTTAAACAGTGAACAAACAGAAACGGCCCAAAGAAATAAACCAGGCTGAGAAACAACTGAGGTACAACAATACAAGTTATTATGATGCATTAAGACCAGCACTAAACCAAGTCTAAAACAGGACTAAACCAGGTTTAAAACCAGGACTAAACCAGGTCTAAAATCAAGACTAAACCAGGACTAAGCCAGGTCTGAAAAAAGGACTAAACAAGTTCTGAAAGAAGAACTAAACCAAATCTAAAACAAGGGCCAAACCAAGACTGATTCAGGAGTGAACCCAAACCAGGACTAAACTAGGACTAAACCAGGTCTAAAACGAGGACTAAACCATGTCTAAAACCAAGACTAAACAAGGACTAAATGAAATAGAAATCCATATTAAGACAGAGTGTAAATGCATAGCTAAACCAAGTCCTCCAGAGGCTTCAAGTAAAGACCAAACTGTCAAATCAATTCAAACAATTATAAACGATAAAATGGTACCACTATAGTTATGAATATTGAAACCATAAGTTACAAAACCAACTGTAAGCTACATTTGAAAAACATTTATTTCTCTGGACCGTTTTTAGAGAGACACAGGGAGTGGAGACCAGCAGACAGGAAGTAGGTCACAGTAGGCGGAGTTTGTAGTTTTTGTCATGTCTTTGTTTTAGCTGTAGTTCAGTGGATATGTTTTGGTCTATTTACAGGAGAAAGTAAAGTTTACCTTATAAATAGTGATGCTTTTAAATTAAACTATGTATTTTCCAACTATATTTTTTATAAAACAAGATATTTACCCAGAGTTACAAAGTGTTGTGGTTGCAGCCATTTTATGAATGAGTTTTGTACATAACTAAATTATTTAATACGAAAATACAGAATACAGATCTCTCAAAAAAAAAGACAGGCATAAATATATATATATATATATATATATATATATATATATATATATATATATATATATATATATATATATATATATATATATATATATATATATATATAATTATAAAAAAAATAATAATAAAAAAGTAAAATTTAAAAAAAAACTAAAACTAAAATAAATAAAACATAAGACACAATGAATTATGTGATAAATAATTTTAAAAGCAAAAAACAACACAAATCATGGCAGTCAAGGTGAGATTATGACCAGTATTTCAGACAAAAAAGTCACATTTCCGAGTAAAATGTGACCGGTAAACTTTCAAAATGGCGGCAACATCTCTGGTCTCTTGTTTTCCTCGTAAATAAACGATTCTTTATAAAATCTCTAAAAACACGATTCCACCACCTACGAAGTGACCGCTCTGCACCTGTCTGTGAAAAACACACACTTAAGACACGAGAACACACACACGCCTCTCTCACACAACACAGAAATGACACATCTGCTGCTAGTCAGGTGAAAAACAAACTATTATTATTCATATCAGAGTCGCACTGTATGGCGGCCATTTTGTCCCTTATTCACACTATTCACACGCAGAGTTCTGATTGGACGGCGGGCTTCCTCTTCTTTACAACTGTCATTTGTTGCTGGGTGGATTTAGATAAGTCGGGTGCCTGATTGGTTAACTAGACTACTATAATTTTAATAGAAGCCAAAGGATAGAATCTATTTGTTGTTTAAGTCAAGGAACGTGCTTTTTTGTGCTTTTCAAACTGGAATTGTCTCTCGCAATGTGTTTTTGACAAATCTCTGGCTATGAAACTAGCTGCCATTTTTGGTTAATTTCACCAAATTCTGTAGTTACTTTATCCAGTACATCAGATAATTTATTAAGGCTATTATACATGTTACATATGACCAATCAATAATTTATACATGATCAGATTCTAATCATAACCATTGACTTCCATTAAAACCATATTCAAATTTGCGACCAATCAGGCGAGACTTTACTCCTCTTTTGTCGCTTGTGGCTAGGCATATTCCCCAGTCCATGAAGTCCACAAAGAGGAATTAAATTTTTTAAAACTTCTTCCACAACAAGCCTTCCAAAATGCGACCAATGGTATCAGAGTTTGTGCCTCAGTCGGCATTTGCGATTGGCCCGGCTGTAAACAGGTGACGGCATCTGATTGGATGATCCAGAGAAAGGGGCGGGGTCAGAGTGAGAGCACCTGCTTTGTCAATGAGGACAAAGGACCGGGATAACATAACATACGAGAGATTAGAGCCTTATGATAAAAAATGTTAAATAAATGACTTTGTCATTTGTTTGTTGTTATATTTTCTGTTATTTTAGGGAGGGATCAATACAATTTAAAAAGTGCTTTTTTCTTAATAATTGTTTTGATAAGTTAATAAGTGCCTATTTTCTGACATTTTTCATGATTTTCTCCTAAGTGCATTATAATTATTATTGTCTCTGGTATTGGTTACTCCCATTATGAATTCAAGCTTTGTATTTTTTTTTTTTTTTACAAGAGATTAGCCGGACTATCCTATAACATTTAATCCAGTTTTTACCCAGACCCAGACTCTTTCACAGGGCTCTCACAAAGCTAGAAAAGACCCTGCTTCAATCAAAAGTCAATACATAAAATGTAAAATAACTAAACCAGGACTTAGCCTGGAACTGAATCAGGACTAAATCAGAACTGAACCAGGATTAAACCTGGAATGAACCAGGACTGAACCAGACTAAACCAGGACAAAACCCAGACTGAACCTGGGACTGAACCAGGACTAAACCCACATTGAATCTAGGACTCAACTCAACTAAAGCAGGACTAAACCCAGACTGAACCAGAGACTAAACCAGGACTAAACCAGGAGCAAACATCAGCCCCAATTCTAAAGGCAATAAACTAAATGTAAAATTACCTTGATAAACTTCTCCATAAGGCTCTAATACATGATCCTCGTATTCAATGCTTAATCCCTCTCCGTCCTCACTGGCTGCGTGTGGGATGTAAACAGCCCTTGCCCTGTCATTGGTCCTCTGTTTATTTGTGTGTTTGTTTTCCTGTAGTTATGGGGTCAGGGGTCAGTGTGTTCTGAGCACGCTCCGCGGCACCCAGCCCTCTGCTGCTGGAGAGTCGCTGTTGGCCGGTCGGTAAACCAGGCTCTGGCCCTGCTGGTTTGAAGCTAAAATCTGAACTTTCTCTCCTCGAAACACAGAGATCTCATCCTCTCGGACAGCCACAAAGTCCTGTGTCACTAGAACCAGCTCCTGAGCATAGAGAAGGAGGTGAGACAAAACAAAAAACACAACACTTCTCAAAAATAGGGTTGTCAAATGAAATGAAAATTAGAGAGTGATCAATACTAAAACTAGATACTCATTTGAGCAGGTATCGATACTAATTTCCCATTCACAGGACAAAAATGAACCTGAATAGAAATCACATGCTATTGACTAAATAAGGAGTATTCTTATTGTTATTGTGGTATCAGAATCGTATTGAGTATCAGCTCTATTCCGTAGTATTGAAATGGAGTTTGAAATTTTTGTATCGTGACAACACTACTCAAAAACCATATCCATGACTTTTGAGCCGATAAGTGCTGAATCACAGCCTGTAAAATAAAAGTGGAATAAGGGAGTGTGGCATCACCCACAGCATTCGGCTCCAAATGAATCTCATTGAGGCTAGGAGTTATAGTGGCTAATCTGCAACCAGGGACCATATGTTTCTAGATATTTAGAAATCTGCGCGCAAAACCAGGGAGCCAATCAGGAGCGAGGGTTTTGAAGGTACACATTCGCACCGGTGAATTCACAGGGGGCGGGAACTTAGCAGCAAAGCAGTCAATGAGCCTGTTGGTAATGCTAGCGGGAGCAACCTCGGTGAAAGCAGGCACCGGATTTGTAAGGTATTAATATTCATATCTTGATGTAGGGACAAAATAACAAATTAAAAACACCAGGATCATGTAGAGCAGGTTAATACAAACATTTTCACACCAAAACGATGAGCCTGACAGTAGCAGTTACAGAGAGAGGGGCCATGGTTTTTCAGTAGAATGTGGATTGGAGCCAGAGCTGAATTTTTTCCCATGCTCACTTCCTGTTTGGAACTCTGTGTTCCTTTCTATATCTAGTCTATATGCTGAATATGGCATAGATTTACATGGTCTTCGCTTGGCTCATTATATAATCATGGTCTGTACATTTTTTCAGTAGATAAATCACTACAGTGTGCACAGTTACAATCTTTATGATTAGATAAAAAAATATCAGTCTGAGACACACAAATAAACAGCACGTTAAAGGTCAAAGGTAATTTCGAGACTCACTGTGTCATCTGCGTCACCGTCGGGTGGTGGCTGGGGGGCGTGGCCATTTGGAGTGGGCGGGGCTGATGGTGGTCGCCCTGACGACAGGGGGCGGGTCACAGAAATGCCCCCCTCCTTCCTTTGGTACTCGATGGGAGACTGCAGCGCTGCAGAAAGAAAGAAGGACCAAAGTAGGACCAATGGAGACCAGAGTGCTGCAAAAATCAGGACTAAACCAGGTCTAAACCTGGACTAAAGTAACGAAACACTGCATTTGTGTACTGGCTGTATTTTCAGGAGTCTGACCTGAGAGGAAGTTGTTTTGTGCGTCCAGCAGGGCGGAGATAGTCTCCACCCAGGTCTGTTTGATGGCAGCATTGGAGGCTTGAAGAGTGAAGCGCTCGGCTGACCCCCGAGACCAGAGAACGAACTTAGAGGGGTCTCCCTCCACCTGGTCCTGCATCGACAGGTAACTCACCTGAGGAGAGACAGATTGTTATTATAACTAATACCACCATTACTATTACTGCTACTAATATTACTACTACTACTACTGCTACTACTACCACTGCTACTACTGTAGCCCTCCACCTGGTCCTGCACCAACATGTAACTCACCTGAGGAAAGACAGATTGTTATTATAACTAATACCACCATTACTATTACTGCTACTAATATTACTACTGCTACTACTACTGGTGCTACTAAATCTATATTTGAACTATTTAGGTACTGTCAGTGAAGTCAACCTTTTAGAAATGAACTCCTACAAATTCTGCATATTCCATGATAATTTAATAATAATCACCACCAGGACTAAATCTGAACTTACATAGGTCCTCTTCCATCTTACTTAACACACCAGTATCCTTAATGTTAAGGTTTAGGGGAAGGTGCACTACCCCTAAACCTTATTGTATGGAAGCTTGTACCCGACACTGTTCTTGTACTGTAGCTCATAGTTTATACCTTGATACTGTTCTTGTACTGGTAGCCAGGGTTCTGTGAGCCTTTCCTCAGCAGTTCACTGAAGATAATGATTTGCTCGAACAGAAAAACTCTTCGTTCTTTGCTCCGGGACAAAACGCCTCCGTCCTGCTCCCAAACACAGAACGTCTCCTGCTGTAGGAGTTTCCCGTGAGACGTCAGCTTTCCCTGGACACAGGATACAACAACACATAAACAACAAAATCTCCTGTATTATTCTGCATAAAACTGCTAACCCTGTAGTTTAGATCTGTAGAAACATATTCTGAAATGTCCCTGTGTCAGACACCCTCCCTGTGTCTCTATAAGGCAGGGGTCACCAACCTTTTTTAACCTGAGAGCTACTTTATGGGCACTGAGTCATACGAAGGGCTACCAGTTTGAGACGTTCTTCTGAAATAACAAATTTTCTCAGTTTGCCTTTAGTTATACATTATTAATAATGATAAATGATAATCATCTATGTAAACACACTGATCACGTTGCAAGACACTGATCACATTAATGATTTCTCAATTCAATTTCATTTAATTAATAAATTTTATTTTTGTAACGCCTAAAATCACAACAACAGTTGTCTTGAAGGGCGTTCATGTTTTGGTTGATGGGGGAAACTGGAGTACCCGGAGAAAACCCATCCAGACATGTGGAGAAACATGCAAAACTCCACACAGAAAGGCCTGGGCGACCCGGGGATCGAACCAAACCTTCTTGCTGTGAGGCATCATATTCATGTGAGTGAATATGAGTGTTGCCACTCAGCCACCGTGCTGCCTACACACAAAAACAAACAGGAAAATCAAACAACAGGAAAAATCAGACAAAACAAGAAAAAGGCGAGGAGAGGCCAGGCGAGGAGGAGGGAGGGGGGGGGGGCATTTCTCAAAATAATTATCAACAATGAGCAAGGAGGGAAACGGATATCAGTATTCAGCACTTTAACTTTACTAATCTTAGTAATTGTTAAATTTCCAGATGACACTTACATCACTACATCTCATAGGAAAAGTATCCCATTTTCACTATCCATTGACAAACCTTTTTAACAAAACATAAATAATATACATTGCACCATGTTTCAAAAAGTTATCAATTATGTAATGTAAAAAAAAAAAAAAGCTTACATATTTTTAAATACATCTCGGTTGCGTTGTGTGACCTTTTCACCGGTGTCGTGAAAAAAGCCTGTTGTTTACCCAAAGCTGTGTTTAGCTCTGGTCTTGTTCTGCCCATAGTGTGCGCCTCTGTGGGGAGTGCGCGTCCCCGTGGATCGTTAGTGTGGAGCTTTGTGAGACGTAGTGAAGTGTCCCTCCACATTGTGCCGCTTTGCCGTCACCACAGTCGCTCCGCAGATGAGATACGCGCAGGTTTCTTTTACAGTCTTAAATCGTTGTGAAAGTGATATCTTTATTTTCTACCATGTTTTGGAGTAAGAAACTGCATTCAGCGCATCCTCACAGCGCTCGCGAGCGGAGCACTGGTTTTGTCACGCGCACAATACTGACCTTTGAAGTGAGTACATCAAAGTTCACCTTAACTTATCTAAACTTCACGTATAATGAACATATGTTTAAGATATTTTCATTCTTAAATCTATATAAACACAAGAGTGATAAAAAAAAATAGCAACAGAATAAAATTAAATTTTAGATGCAGCTCATTAGTGAGTTGTGCTATTTGTAGAACCGCTCTGCGGGCGACTCATGTGGGGCTTGGGGGCGACATGGCGCCCGCGGGCACAGGGTTGGTGACCCCTGCTATAAGGTCTTATTCTGCATAAAAGCTGCTAATACTGTAGTTTTGATCCATACAAACATGTTTTGAAATGTGATTCTTGTATTAGTTTGTCACTTCAAATTTCAGTCTTTTTGTTAGTTCTTCAGGTTGTGCTTCAATTGTGAACTTTGAACAGAATCCTATTATTAAAATCACAAATCTAAATGATGAATGACAAATATATGAACATGCTAAGAGGAAAGAGGAGACATATACCACACCAACATGTATTGATAATTTGCAGCTGAAGTCATCAACATTCCCTGGGGGTGTGATGCTAACTGGAGGCACCTCTCTGTCTAAAGCTCTATTTTACTCAAGATTGCCTTTAATCTGAGCTTTGTTTTGTTAGTCTTTATTTGAAAGGACAATGTACAGAGACATTATGCTCATAAAACAGAGAGTCTAACCTTTTAACCTTTTAACACATTCTGACCATAAATAACTGACTTAGCTGGAACTACAACAGATGAGCTGATTTGTGTTGCTAAACAAGTCTAGCATTTGCCAACAGTTTTTCAGGTAGTTAGTCTCACCTGTTTTGTATAAAATCAAACACAGGACCATAAACGCTCATATTGATCCCCTCTCCATTAAAAACACCCGAGCTGATCGCTGACCATTAGACAGAATTAATCCTAACCCTTATAAACAAGTCTGCTCTAGTTTGTATTCATTTTGAGTTTATCATGAATGAAAACAGCCAATGAAACAACAAAATCATAAGCATAATCTTTACCTCGTATCCCTGCAGCCGCCCGAGGTTCATCATGTCATTACAGCGTTTGGGCACTAGGGACATCAGTTCGTAGGCTTTCTGTAACAAATACACACAAACCAATCCCATTATAAATACTACACTTCTGACATGGGGACAGGTGAGGTCACAGCTCCCACAGCCACATCAGAATGCTCAACATTTACCTCCACCTCTTCACAGTCCAGGCCTGCTTTAGATGTGTATTTCAGAAAATCCTAAAGCATCAGACACATAAACAGTAGTGAGTTAGTAATAGGGTTGTCAAAAGTTACGAAAATCAGATGCTAGTCGATACTAAAGCTAGTATAAAACTAGATGAACATTTCCTGACCATCTTTAGAATGATCTTGAGCTGTATTGGAACAAGTATAAGACCACAAAGACTAGTATAAACCCATAGACCACTATGGAACCTACGTGGATGAAGGAGGGATTATACAGATATAAGGACACATCGGAATATAAAAGAAAGTACGGTAGTGTGATTTAATGTTGAAAATCACATTTTATTGTCCAAAATATAGTTTTTCTCATCATTGTATCAGAATTGGTATCAAGTCTGTTCTATCCAGTCAACACTAGTTAGTAATATGGACTAGCCAAGTACTATTAACTGCAAAATAAAATGCAAAATTTCTTATCAATTTCTCAAAAAGTTGAAATGATAATTTAAACTGTAGTTACCTTGAGCAGGAGTTGGTACTTGGTGATCCTCTGTATGGGTTTGATCAGATAGTCACTTATGGACATTCGGCAGCTGATCTCATGTTGGATCTCCTACATACACAACATTTTTAAAAACAATTAGTTAATTGATTTGACCACATTTCAATAAAAAGCACAATTTCTGTCTAACCTCGAAAAATTTCTCGTATTCGATGACGATGAACTCTGACCTGGGTTTATTCTGGCAGTAAACAATGTACATATGCAACCGCCGCTCCTTCAAAATAAAAGCACCAAGTCAGGAACAGGACTATACCAGGGCTAAACCAGAACCAAACTAGGGTTCAACCAATACTCTAAACCAAGATAAACACATACTAAACCAGGGACTAGGGCAGGTTTAAACCAGGACTAAACCAAGACTAAACCAGAACTAAACCAGGACTAAACGAGGAGTGAAACAGGACTAAACCAGTACTAAACCAGGACTAAACCAGAACTAAACCAGAACTAAACGAGGAGTGAAACATGACTAAACCAGGACTAAACCAGGACTAAACCAGGACTAAACCAGGACTAAACCAGGACTAAACCAAGACGAAACCAGAACTAAAACAAGACTGAACCAGGACTAAACCAAGGATGAAAATAAAGCTCTCTATATGAGTTCAGTGGGGCTCACATGTCTGATGAAGAGGTCAGCGAGGAGGTCATGGTTCTGGACACATCTCTCTAGCTCCACCAGGAAGAAACTTTAGCACAATAAAAACAAAAAGGCTTAGTTGAGTTCCTCTGAATAACCCGTGTGGATGCCATCACCATTCAGCTATTGACAACAGGTGACAACAGGCGACAATACCACTTTGTCAATGCCCAGGTCTGAATCTCATCCGGAGATTAAATTAGATTAGAGTTAGAGTTAGATTAGAGATTAATTTAATTGAAAGGGGGCAGTACATGTGTAACAGTGGCTCTAGTGCAACCTGTCAGTGTGTCCTTAGGCAAGACACTTCAAACAGATTGCCTAGTATGAATATGATGTGTGTGTGAGTGTTGGTGTTAGAGGGGTCGATGGCGCAGATTGGCAACCTCACTTTTGTCAGTCTGGTGCAGAGTGAATGAATAATGCACTGTAAAGCACTATATAAATCTGATGCATTATTATTTTTAGATGACTTCCTATGATTAAACATTTCTGAGAATATTACATTATAATAAAGCTAAAAGTGTAAAAAAAAAAAAAAAAAAAAAAAGCCCTTACTCTCTGTGCCAGTCATAGATCTGCTGGATGTTGCCAAACACAATCTTGTCTTTGCCCCTCATGTCCTCAGGAATCCCTCGAACCTCCAGACGAGACATGAAACCCTGAAAACAAAATATCCATCATTAAAATACTGCTTATTTGATGCTGGTTCTGTGCCTAATCTTTTCCCATGTATTTGAGCAAAATGTGTTTTCTCCCAGTACAGATATATTGTATAAGCAGTTCTTGAGGTCAAAATAAGACACTGTGTACTGTCTGCATCTAATTATAAACCATTATAACCATTTTATTGTCTGGGAATCAGGAGGTGTGCGGTTAGCTTGCTAGCTTTACATTGATGGCTTCTGGAAGTTGTGGAAAGCACTTATAAACCTGTCGCTGTGAATAATTAGGATGTTCTGAATGCATAAGGTAAGTGAGGAATGACTTTGGAGCAAAATTAACTAGTTCTGTTTTTCATGTTTTTAAAATGGTAAAAATCAGGTACAGCTCCTCTCTCACCTCTACAATAACAGCCAGGTCTTTCACGTAGTCCTTTTCTGATTGTACCATTTCGTTCACCACAAACCTGAAACAGCACAGACGTCAGATTAGAAACGCTGAGGCATTTTAATCATGCTTTTATTGTGAAAATCTTACATCCTCCCTCTGAGCGCTTTGTTTCTCTGCTCCGTGTCCGATTCGTTGGAGCCTTGGTCTGAATCTAAAGCCTGTGGGAAAGAGGTTGTGGGTTAGACTCCTGATCTCTCTGAGTGGACTGTGCATGTCCTCCCTGTGTTACTGTGGCAGAATGGTTATCCTGATGTTGTGGGTTTGACTCCAGATCTCTCTGGTACCTCTGGGTTGTTGGGGTCCTTGATGATCTGCATGGGAGGGGGCAGAGGGGTGGAGCTCTCCTCTTCAGGCTCCTCCTCTCCTCCGCTCTGCACCGAGTCTTCCTTACGAGCCTTCTGCAAATAGCTTAATTAAATCTAGTCTCATTTATATATTTATGGTTCAAAATAATGTATGTCCAAAACGTCTTACTGCTTGTGAATTTGCGTTGAGAGGCGTGGTCTCAGCTCTGTTGTCCCGTCTCCTCATCCTGATTGGAGGTTTTTTCTGTCCATCAGCTTTGCCTTGACTCAGCCTCCGAACTGGACTCGTCAACCAGCGCTAATGAAAACAAATGGTCAGTTGTTAATTCACAAAGTCTGCAGTTTATTTATAGACCTCTACAAACTGAAATGTCCCTGTGTGTCAGATGCCCTCCCTGTGTCTCCATGGGGTATTAAGCTGCTAACCCTGTAGTTTGGACTTCTACAAACATGTATTCTTGCATTAGTATAAAGTTCAGATTTCACTCTCAGATGTGAATTCTCCTGGACACGTTGAAATTGTGAACTTTTCTGAATCCTGATTTTTTTGAAATTTAATTTTACTGTTACAGAAGAAACAGTCTTGCCTTGAGTGTGTTGCCAGTGCCAGATCCACTGCGTTTGGGACCTGGAGAGCCCACAGCGCCCCCCGTTGGACTGCTCACTCCATACACTGTGGGAGACGTCGGAGCTGAAGGAGAAAAACAGGTGAGATCAGGCTTATAAAGTTCATTTAAATGAAAATACCTGGGAAAAACTAGGACACCTGAATGAAATAAGTTTGTACTCACTGTGAGGACTGGTCTGAGAGAGTCCAGATCCATCAGAGCTGAACACTGAGTCTGAGGAGAGAAAAAACACAGCCATAGTATGTAACTTTTTACCCAAAAAATAGACATGCAAGCATGTTTTTTGCATAGAAAAACCTAGAACAACAAAAATTAGGAATTGTGTCCTTATTGTGAGAGAGCTTGCATCTCCACAAACCTGACTCTTATTTGGCCTCAAGTAGTGCCTTCTCCTGCTTGTTTCCATGGAAATGTTGTTCCTTTGGCTATAATATTGCACAGCATGACATGAAACGTATCTGTCTCCATGGAGAATGTTCCGAAGTATATTTTTAACTTGAACTATGTCCATGGAATGATAAAAGTGAAGTGCCACATGCATAAAATTATATACTATAGCTTTAAATGTACAAATTGGGTCTAAAGGTCACACACAAAATTTATCGACCCAAAAATTTGATTAAATGAAAATGCTGAATATATAAATACCCCGTTGATTATATACTCCAAATTATGAATTGAGCACATGGTTACACATGGTTACATATCCATGGTTTTCAGATGTACGGATCGTTGCCATAGCGATTAAAAACGACTGAACAAGTTAAAATAAAACATATATATACCCAAATACATACACGAGCAGTCGAAAGTTTGGACACACCCTCTTATTCAGTCTTGTTTTTTCAAATGAAATCCAAAATCTAAGTGCCAAGATACTGTGAAAGCATTTTGCCCTAGATTCTTCTGGTTGAAATCGTTGTTCATTAACCAGTTCCTTCGGTTGGTCTCAAACTCACCTTTACCTTCAGCTCTCTGTTTAAAAACCCAAGCCCGAACCACCGAGGGATCCCAGCATTCGCCTTTGCCCCTGTCCCTGTGCATCCTGACAGCATAGACAGAGAAGCAACACTACGCCAATCCGGCAAACCCAAAACAAACCAAAACTGAAGAGCTCGAGATCAGAGATTATGCAGGAGACAGTGACAGAGTGAGAGAGTGAGGTCACCCGAGGAGGAGGGGCTTACACAGGAAGTCCTTTTAAGGAGACCCCCCATGGAGTAGAGGAGTAGAAAATAATTAATGGAAACATATGCGTGACCTGTTAATAACCCTACTCAGCTTTAGTATGAAAAAGACACAGAAAGTACTCCAAAAAACAACTAAAAGTACTATTATAGAAGTATACATTTTTCTATATAGAAATGTAATCTACAAAGGTCCTAGTCCTAGTAGGAACCACAGAGATGTACAAAATTCATGAATGGGAGGCTATGCATTAATTGTGAATAAACCTACCTAGTTTAAACCAGACATACTGTGCTTGTGTGTGCTCCATAGGTATAATCTATGACACCTGTGGATCATTATGTTATCATTTGGACATTTTAAATCACAATATTGATCTAAAGCTGACTTCCACATTGCACACCAATCGATACTAAAACTAGTACTGAAACTAGACACTGAGCAGGTATTGATACTAAAAAAGTCCCATTGACAGAACAGAAATGAAACTTTCCTGAATAGATTTAGAACGATCTTGAGCTGTGTCAGAACAAGTATAAGACACCTAGACAAGTATACACCCACGGACCACTATGAACCTACCTGGTTGACTGAGGGATTACACAGATATAAAGCCACATGGGAATATAAAAGAAAGTACTACCATCTAATGTAGAAAATCACATTTTATCGTCTAAAGAAAGCATTTTTTTTTAATTTTATAGATGTATAGATTATCATTGTGGTATTGGAATCGGTATCAAGACTATTCCTGAGTATCAAAATTTTGTTTGAAATTTTAGTATAATAACAACACTAACCAGGTCTACACCAGATCTATAACATAGAGTAGAGGAGGAAGCAGGAAGTGGGACTAAATAATGCACAGAGACACAGGAAGAGGAGTCAGCGTGTTGTCGTTTAAACAGACAGATCCTGTTCTGGACTGATGACATTTAGCCTGAAGGAGCTCAGTCTCTCCACAGGCAGGAATCTCACTCTCAACCTAAACCAGGAAATAGCTTACAGCTGCCATAAAACCTCCAGTTTGGAAAACAGCTTTTAAACAATAGTTAATACAATTCTACCACAAAATACAATACAAGAATTCAAATTTTCCAGAGATTTTTTCACTGCCATAGTGATCAATCACTGTTTTTAATAATAAATTTATGAACACAGAGAAGACTTTTGAAACAACAAACTACTGTCTTCAAATCAAATGCTATTTAAAGGATATTACGTATTATATTACACTTATCGAAAACAGACCTGGAGTTATGTTTTGTTTCAGTCACAGATGTTTGAGGAACCCTGCATTATTAATCTGCACATCTCCAAAGCTCAAAATGCTCTGCTCCACCTTGTGATGTCATCAAGTAGTAGTTTTCAAGTAAACAGCTCCTTTTACCTTTTGTTCAGTAGAGATCTGCATTTCCAGGCCTGAGATTATCCAAGTGATGCTAGTGAACGTGTATGGAGTTTAAAATCACAGTGGAGCATTTCCTGTATTACCACATGATGACATCATTTTATTTATTTATTTATTTATTTATAGCGGACAGTGCATGTTGACCAACAGTACCGTAACTGTTTAACATGCCAGAATTAGCCAAGAGGCTACTTTTCATCTGTTGTCCGTTGCCATGATGTACAGATGGCTCCTTGCAAATTTAAATAATTTACAGAGGACACAGAGAATAAAATAAAAATAAATGTGCATTTACAGGTGTGGTAAAAAGGTAGAAAAGCATTAAGTCTTGAGCAGCGAATCATAGCAAAGACAAGCGAAGTGAATCATAGCGAAGACAAACGAAATAATTAAAACAGACAGGTTATTAAAAACAGCATGCAATTAATAACAGTAAAAGGTTATGTTAAAAAAGCACAAGAAAATAAACAAAGGGCCAATAAAAGATTTGTTGAAGCAGAATTATAGAGGCGCACATGCAAAGGGACAAACACTAGATGGCTGCAGCAGGAGTTTGGTGTTGACAGGTCTGATTTGTTAAAAGCCAACGTTTAAATTGAGACTTAAAAGAGTTGTATGTGGAGCTCTCCCTGATAGTTGTAGGGATGCTGTTCCACCCTTTAGAAGCTCTAACAAAATAGGCTGATTGACCAAATGCTATCTTTCTGAATGGAATCAGACAGTCTCCTCTTGAGGCTCCTCTAGTGATGCGGTTTGAGCTTGGTGGAACAGAGTGTTTTCTGTTTGAGAGAAGAACTCAAATATAGAATATGCCGGGTTTGTGTGTTAAACATGTGTGAATGAAACAAAACACAACTCCAGGTCAGTTTGTGATTATGAAACATTAAAACATAGATAAAAAAGTAGAATAATATGGGCCCTTTAAAGCCTAACACATTAAAAATGGGTAAAATAAAAGCATGTTTTTTCATTTGGTTGTTTATTGCGCTGAAAAACTGAGAAACACATGTATCTTTACTCATAAAACTCATCTATCTTCATAGAAAATGTTCCAAAGTATAGTTTTAACTTTCTATTTCCATGATGTGCCACCTCCAGAAAGTTACATATTGTACATTTAATACAAAATATACCCAGCATCTTCTTCCAAAGTTTGATCATTATTACAGCCTTAATTATAAAATCACTGGTCTTAACAATATTGATAATGATCAGATCTAAAAGTGCCCCTAACCCTGTGCACTTCCTGTGTCTGGTGTGTGATGTCACTTCCTGTTTGACCCAGGTGGTCCATTTAAAAAGTTCAACATGGCTTCCTCCAAAAACTAAACATTTATATTCACAAAAATGCGATAAGTAGACATAAACAGACTGGACAAGAATGGCTGTCAAAACATTTATGATAAGCCATTATCTACACAAATTATAACAGGGACAGTTACAAAAAATCAAAACAATCTAAAAATGTAAGTGTGTTGTGGAAGATATAAGACCTCATTCGGTCCCTCAAAATCTGGCTTTAATTTATTATGTATATTTTGGACATTTTAAATTGCAATATTGATCTAAAACCCTTCAGCCTTCACCAGGGCAAACTCGAGGCTGCTCCTGCTCAGATTTAAACCGTAGGCTGTATATATGGACAAAGCTAACCTGATAGCTGCCACGTTCCAAACAGGAAGCAAGTATGGGTGCGCTTCCGCACCCCAAAAACATCACCCCTCTCTCTGTAACTGCTGCTGTTAGGCCCGTCATTTTGTTTGTATTAACCTGCTGTACATGATCCTGGTATTTTTATTTCGATATTGAGTCCATAAATCAAGATATGAACATTAATAACAGACGAATCAGGCGCCTCCTTTCCCTGAGGTTGCTCAGCAGGTTTGATTGACAGCATTACTGCTAAACCAGAGGTGTGGGCAGAAAGGGGCGTTATCTTCAACACCATCGCTCTGGATTGGCCCTTTTGGCTGCTATGATACTCATGGTCAAAATTCCAAATTTGGAACTCTGCTCCGAATTTGCTCTGTAACTGCTAACCTCAATGAGTTTCTTTTGGAGCCAAACACTGTGAGTGATGTCACACTCCCTTAGTCCACTTCTCCTATACAGTCTATGTTTTAAACCTGTTGGCTGAAGTCACATTTACGAGGTGAAGTGCACTAAGCCTGGTACATGATGCAAGTTCCATAAGTACAAGTTGTATTCGTACATATAGAACTTGTATGCGTGATTTATTCCATTTATTTATGGTATACAGCACTGCCGAATGTATCCCCGATTAATAAAAAATTTAAATCTGAGAACAAAATAAGTACAGAGCAGTGAGCGTGTATGGGGGGGTCGCGGAAAATGGGAATTTTTGGAGCAATGGCATCTGGAATGCAGATCAACATGCATGAATCATTCTAAATACAGCAATTATAACAAACCTCTTAAAGGTTAGTATTACAGAATATGTCATAAACATAAATCACAAAACATTATAATAAATGAAAATAAGTCTATTCCTCACCTACAGGTTAGTTGTGACTGTAGATAATATACAGTTTAATGAAATCATATTGTGCTTATGTGTGGCCTGGTTATAGTTTATGACACCTGTTCATCCTAGTACAATTTGGACATTTTAAATCGCAGTATTGACCTAAAAAATGTAATACGCATTAGAAAACTACAGTGCCCAGTGGGAGCCGATGTCGTCGTAAACATCATGACAACAATGCGCTGCTGTCAACCTCGCCTATGGATAGCTGCATATTACTAGCGAGCAGCAGATTTCTTCATTTTGTAAATGGCAGATTAAGAAAATAAAATTGGAGAACGAAGTAAATATGTCACAGTGGGCATGTAAGAATGGAGGTGAAAACAGGTTGATCAGCAATATGGTGTCTTGAAAATAAGTGATAAAGAGCATGCACAAATTACTACAGATACAGCTCTTAAACGTCGATTTTGCAGAATACGTCTGATTTAAAACATAACTCACAATACATTATAATAAATGATAATAAATCCATTCTTCCACATTTTTGAATGCACATAAATAATAGTTTGAAACAGTCCTAAGTTTCATCTCTCACCTCTGGAGTTGCTGGTTGAATTCCCGGCACTGTGCATGGCCAAAGCAGTTGACCCATTACTGTTGCAGGTGTTTGGCGCACCTGGAGAGGGTGCTGTGCTCCCCGTGTGTGACCCTGCGTTGGCTGTAGAGGGTGCTGTGCTACCCGGGGGAGAGGTGGAGGAGGTGGAGGCGGTGGAGGGTGGAACCAGGCCCTCCATGTCGGGTGCACTGTGGGAGTGTGACAGGCAGAGGGCGCTCATGGGCACCAGACCCTCCTGAAAACAACAGGATCACATATTACTATTGCACTTTGAGTAGTAACAGTTTATGTTGTTGTAGTAGTAGTAATAGCAGTAGTATTGGGATTATTTATAGTGTATCAGTAGTAGAGTAGTAGTAGTAGTAGTAGTAGTTGTTGTTGTTGCAGTAGTAGTAGTTGTAGTATGTATTATTAGTAAAAGCACCTGTGGGGTTTGTTGGTCTGTGGTCCGGATCAGGCACCAGCCCGGTCTCTCTGCCGACCGCTCTAACAGCTCCACCGTCTGGCCACACTTCACACTGAGCTCCCCCGTGAGAGTTGTGGTAAAATCCAGAAGTACTACCACCTGCTCTGAGCCCCCTGATAACTGCAATACAAGTACATGAGTATAAGTATTACCACCGGCTCCAAGCTCCCCGATACCTGCAATACAAGTACACAAGTATGAGTATTACCACCTGCTCTGACCCTTCTGATAACTGCAATACAAGTGCACATGTATGAGTACTACCACCTGATACAAATACTACACACTGAGTGTCCCCAACATGGTAAAGTCCAGATGTACTACCACCTGCTGTGAGCCCCCAATAACTGCAATACAAGTACACAAGCATAAGTACTATCACCTGCTCTGAGCCCCCCTGATAACTGCAATACAAGTACACAAGTATAAGTATCAGGTGGTAGTACTTATACTTATGTACTTGTATTAGGTCTACCACCTGTCACAAGTACACAAGTATAAGTACTACCACCTGATACAAGTACACAAATATAAATACTACCACCTGCTCTGAGAAATAAATCTGAAGTGGCATTAAACTCTCCAAATGTATTCCTATTAGTTTCACACAAAATAATCAAAATTCTCCTAAACAAATACATGAAATACCATCTCTGACAGATGATTTCAGACTGTACAAATATTTGTAATAAAGTGCAGCAGAACTGTGTCTGTGTAAAATAGTTTGACAGACAGAGCTCCACAGGGACAGAGGGAGTGTCCCTTTAAATGTGAACCAGCTGTGTTCACACTGGGCTGGATTCTCCCAAACTCTTCAAATCAAGTACCACCAGAAACAGTTCTATAACAGAACTAACCAGGTCTATAACAGGACTATTCAAGGTCTAAACCAGGTCTATAACAGGACTATTCAAGGTTTAAACCAGGTCTATAACAGGACCATTCGAGGTCTAAAACAGGTCTATAACAGGACTAATCGAGGTCTAAAACAGGTCTATAACAGGTCTATAACAGGACTATTCGAGGTCTAAACCAGGTCTATAACAGGACTATTCGAGGTCTAAAACAGGTCTATAACAGGACTATTCGAGGTCTAAAACAGGTCTATAACAGGACTATTCAATGTCTGAACCAGGTCTATAACAGGACTATTCGAGGTCTAAAACAGGTCTATAACAGGAGTATTCTAGTGCTAAACCAGGTCTAAACCAGGCACCTGTCATATAATACAGGAAGTGCTCCACTGTGTTTTTCAACTCCATACACCTGCACTAGAATCATGTAGATGATTTCAGCCCCGAAATTGCCAATCTCTACTGAACAAAAGGTAAAAGGAGCTGTTAACTTCAAAACTACCACTACATCACAACATGACATCACAAGGTGGAATAGAGCATTTTGAGCTTTAGAGATGTAGACAGACTAATAATAAAGTGTTACTCAAACATGTGTGAGCAGGTAAAAAGATCATAACATGGCTTAAATTTCAAGAGTCACAAGAGTCAGCTTTAGGATTTATATATATATATATATATATATATATATATATATATATATATATATATATATATATATATATATATATATATATATATATATATATATATATATATATATATATATATATATATATATATATATATATATATATATATCCTAAACCTTAAATATATATATAACCTTGGCGGATTTTCTTGAGTTCTTGAGTTTAGTTGACCAGAATAATTCAAATATAAACATAATACACATTTACATAAGTTAAACTGAAATAATGAATAAATAGTGTTTTACCTGTTAAAGGCTGAGTAGACTGAAGTGTGTATAAGTTTATAGAGGCAAGGAAAGTCCCTGTTTGACATGTGCTGCTCCAGACTGAGCTGATGTAATGCAGCTTAACCCAGACACACCCTCCACTGACAGCCCCCGCCTCAAAGTACTGCAAATATGATTACTACTGCTACAAACTACTGCAGTAATCAGAAACACAACCTCCAGTGACAGACCCCGCCTCAAAGTACTGCAAATATGATTACTACTGCTACAAACTACTGCAGTAATCAGAAACACAACCTCCAGTGACAGACCCCGCCTCAAAGTACTGTAAATACTACCACTGCAGTATTCAAAAAGACATGCTCAACTAACAGCCCCTGCCTCGAACTGTCACGTACTACAAATACTACTACTACTACTACTACTACTACTACTACTACTACTACTGCAGTACTGAAAGACACACAAGTAACAGCCTCTGTGTCAAACTGCAAAGTACTACAAATACTACTACTAAAATACAACAAGAATGCAAACACTACTACTATTAATTACTGCAGCAAACTGCCCCGACGCCTGCGACACAAATGCTACAGAATACAAATACTCCTCCAACCCTACTGTACCCAAAAACTACATCAATACAAAAACAAATAGTACAAACTACTGCAGTAAACAGGCTCATACTAATAATTAATTACTTATCGTAATACTTTAGTAGTAACTTATAGAGCCTACTACAATTAACACAAAATATTACTACTAACTTCCACCCTGGTACTCACCATTAGTAATATTTGTAATTTAAAGGTGTGCTTTGTAACTTTTCTTGTCTCCATGGAGATGTTATTGTTGTGCCTGTAGCATTAAATGTTCTGGAACATTCTATGCAAAGTAATGACATGTCCATAGAAACGAGAAGGTGGCAAACCCTTGACCTGAAAAGTTACATAGTGCACATTTAAAGCGCATATGCCTAAAACATGGCTCCAGATCGTCCACAAAAACATTTCATTAAAAAAATGAAATATTGATTCAGACGAGTCACAGAGTCTGACCTTGTCGCTGTCGGCCGTGTTCTGAGAGGTTCTGGAGGCGATGGACACAGTGTCGGGCTGAGAGCTGGCATCTCCCAGACTGTCTGCGTCTTCACTGGTCTCTCTGTGGAGAATATACAAGAGAATATATGAGACCACACGAGGACTAGACCTGGACTAAACCAGGACAAATCCAGAACTAAAGAAGAACTAGACCAGGACTAATACAGAACTAGACCCGGAATCTCTAGTGTAGGGTTGGGGGTCTTGGGCAGTAATGTGTCTGTGTTTTTGGGGCGTACCTCCAGCTGATACTCTTCTGCCTCTCTAGTGTAGGGTTGGGGGTCTTGGGCAGTAATGTGTGTGTGTGTGTGTTTTTGGGGTGTACCTCCAGCTGATACTCTTCTGCCTCTCTAGTGTAGGGTTGGGGGTCTTGGGCAGTAATGTGTGTGTGTTTTTGGAGCGTACCTCCGACTGATACTCCTTTGTCTCCCCAGTGTGGGGTTGGGGGTCTTGGGCAGGGGGATTGGCTCTCTCAGGGCACCCCTCAGGTGACCCCTCCTCTCCTGGATCACCTGTCTGATACTGCGCACCCACTCCTGCTTCAGCTCCAGAGACGCAGCCTTAAATAACAACAAATGGGGCATTTTTAAGAATGACAAAAAGGGGAATAATAGTAGCAGAGATGTGAGAACTGTAAGGAAACAGTTGTCTGACATTATCCCAGACAGCTGTGTGTCATGGTGCAATATCACAACAGCACAGAGGACTAAGTGGGCGGGGCTAATAGTTCAAACGAAAACATGTTCCTGACTCATTGTTTGAAATCTGGTACCTTTAAGTATATAAACTAGGACTAAACCATGTTTAAAGTAATTGCATTTGTAATAGTAGCAGTAGCAGTATTTATAATAGCAGCAGTAGTAGTAGTAGCAGCAATAGTGGCAGTAATAGTAACAGTAGCGGTAGCAGTAGCAGCAGTAACAGTAGTGGTAGCAGGAATAGTAGAAGGAGTAGCAGTATTAGTAACAGTAGTAGCAGTAATAGTAGCAGCAGTACTATTTGCAGAGTACCTTGAGCACAGTCTTATTGTTTTATAATAGTAGCAGTGATAGTGACAGAGTTGATTTCCTTGAATGCTTTTAAATCTAAACTGAGAGGTCTCACTGACTCCACAACATGCACTTGTTTTTCAGAATCTGTTTGTCTTTTCCGGTTATCTTGTCTCTTTTTAATTATTTAACTGTATTTTTAATTTGCTGCTGCTGCTTGGCCAGGACTCCCTTGAAAAAGATTTTTTAATCTCAATGGGACTTTCCTGGTTAAACAAAGGTTAAATAAAAATAAATAAATAAAATTGTGTTTGTAATAGTAGCAGCAGCAGTAATAGTAGTAGTAGCAGTAGTAGTAGTAGTATTAGTAGTAACAGTAATAGTAGCAGCAGTAGTATTTGCAGAGTACCTTGAGCACAGTCTTGTTGTCTGAAGTTGGCGTTCTTCCGACCCACAGAGCAAACTTACAGGGGTCTCCTTCGATGTGCTCCGTCACACCCAGCTCTGATGTCTGACAAGAGATGACACAAACAACACAATTTAGCCTTTGAAAGTAACAAAAGAGTACATACACATAATAGTATTTTCTGGTCATGTATTTAGTAAACTGGTCAAACCCGGCTCATATGTGCAGCTGTAAAGTTGTACACATTTTCAGTATGATATTGTGTTCATTGAATCAGAAAGTCAAGTACTTGAAACCGACTGATGGAAGTATCACAGCAGCAGAGTGAGCAGACAAATCAAACTTTAGAAAAGTGACATCTTTACTGTCCAAAAATTAATGAAGGAGTAGTATTAGTGCTAGTAGTATTAGCAGTACTTACCCTCAGTCTGCTCTTGTACAGATACTTGGTCCTAATGCAGTACTAGTAGTAGTAGCAGTAGTAGCAGTGGTATAAGTATTAATACGTTACTTGTAGTCTGCTCTCATACAGGTACTTAATCTTATCACTTTTGTAGCAGCCGTACTACTAGTAGTAGTATTAGCAATAGTATTTACTCATAGCCTGCTCTTGTACTAGTACTTGGTCTAAACGCATTAGTAGTAGCAGTAGCAGTAGCAGTAGCAGTAGTAGTTGCAGTAGTAGCACTTTACTCTCAGTCTGCTCTTGTGCAGATACTTGGTCTAAATGCAGTAGTAGCAGTAGTAGTAGCAGTAGTAGTATTAATAGTAGTACTTTACCCTGAGTCTGCTCTTGTACAGGTACTTGGTGCGTCCAGAGGAGTCCTTCATCTCTTTACTGAAGATCAGCGACAGCTCAAACAAAAACAGGTGTCGGTCTCGCCCTTTTCGGATCAGAGACTTCGGCTCCCAGACCAAGAACGAGTCCTGAAGGAGCAGCTCCCCCTGGACCTCCAGACCCTCCTCCAGACCTGAAGCAGATCGGTGAGAGACAGGTGAGAGACAGCCGAGAGACAGGTGAGAGACAGGTAAGAGAGGAACCTCCAGGCCTGAGACAGACATGAGCCAGGACTAAACCAGAACTAAACCAAAAAATAAACCAGGTTTAAACCTGTACTAAACCTGGACTAAACCATGTCTAAATCTGACCTAAACCAGAACTACACCAGGACTAGACACCTCCAGATGCTCCTCCAAACCTGAGAGACACGTGAAACAAATGAGAAAGATTTGGCTTTCTGAGTACCACTTGATCTTAACCAGGTCTATAACAGGTCTATTCCACATTTAACCTAGGGCTACACCAGGTAAAAGTGGACAACATAACTGAAGTTTAAACAGAAATGATCTAAAGGAAGACAGACAAGTGAACAAATAGAAATGTAAAAGAGGCAAGCCCACAAACTGAAGGAGCTGTCCAAGTACCACCTGAAGGAGTTTGCACTACAGTTTAAGAAGCACTGGTTTAGACAGCACAATTCTCATCTCTCAACTAAAAGGAGCCAGTAGCTTTAGTAGTATTATTAATAGTAGTATTATTCATAGTAGTAGTAGTAGCAGTAGTACCCTCTAACATGCTGACGTGCATGGCATCGTTGGCTCTTTTGGGGACGCTGAGCATCACATCCAGTCCCTCTTTAATCTCTCCTTTACCCTCCTCACAGCACGCCAGCAGCTCCTGAGTAACACAGTACACAAATGCACGAGTATAAGTAATAGTGGTAGTAGTAGTAGTAGTAGCAGCAGTAGTGGTAGTAGTAGTAGCGAGACCTTGAGAAGTAGCTGGTACTTTGTGATCCTCTGAACTGGTTTGATCAGAGCTGAAGAGATGGAGTTGGCCAAACCGTGTCTCCTCTGCACCTCCTGAAAATACCAGGAAATGTTACAATCCAACCAAGACTGAATTTGGACTAAACCAAGATTAAACCTGGACTGAACCTGGACTAGACCATAATCCAACCATGACTAGACCAAGACTGAACCAGGACTACACCAGGACTAAACCAAGACTAAACTTGGGCTGAACCAGGACTGAACCAGGACAGAACCAGAAGATTAGACCAAGACCTAACTAAGACTACACCAAGACTGAACCAGGACTAAACTAAGAGTAAACTAGGGCTAAACCAGGACTAACCCAGGACTAAACCAGGTCTAAACCAAGAATAAACTAGGACTAAACCAGGATTCAACCTAGACTAAATCAAGACTAAAACAGGACTTGAGTACCTGCAATAGTATTATTATTAGTAGTTGTATTAGTTGTACTGTGTGGTGTTATTTGCAGTAGTAATCGCAGCAGTAGTAGTATTAGTGGTAGTAGTAGTACTAGTAGTATTAGTAGTAATACCTCAAAGAAAGCAGTTCCGTGTTGTTGTATGAGGAGACTGGAGTCGGGTTTGTTGCGGCAGTAGGTCACGTACATATGGAACTTATCCGCCTGAAATGAAACACAAGAATCAGACGGTGATGCCTACATTGAAATCTAGGCTTCTGATTGGCTGAGAGCTCACCCATGTGACGAAGCAATGACCGACGTCTTCCGGGAGCTGCTCGTAGTTTTCAAGTTCTTTCAGGAAAATACTGCAATGAAAAAAGAACATATTTAAAAGTACAATCCAGGTTTAAGATGGATGTGATGGAAGTAGTATTATGATTCTATTGTTTTATTTCTTCAGAGCCAGGACTACACCAGGATTAAAACAGGATTAACCAGGTCTAAACCAGGACAAAACCAGGACTAAACCAGAACTAAACCAGGACTTAACCAGGTCTATACTAGAACTAAACCAGGAATTAAATCAGGAACTAAACCAGGACTAAACCAGGAACTAAATGCAGACCTGTTGTGGAACTCGTAAATGTCCTGGATGTTTCCGAACACAACATCGTCTTTGTTACAGAGTCCAGGAGGAACATCCTCAGCCCCGCTCGTCATCTCCCACAGGTAAGTCTGAAATATTATAGATGTATAGGTGAGGTACAGGTGTGTCTGAAATGTCACAAATGTACAGGTGAGTCAGGTGAGAATTACAGGTACATGTTTATTTTATGGTTTTCAGATAAAATGTGATCATGTCATAGTCCCAGATCAGGTCTTCAGGTTTTCCCTATTGATCACATTATACTTTGCCATGAAATATCCAAAAGGTAAATTTACAAATGTTGAATCTGATCATTTCTATTGGTGACTAGACCCAAAAACTCACAGTATTACAACACAAATCTGCATTTGAATTATATTTTTTGAGCTGCCCCCAGATGTGTTAAGTATGACTTCTGATAGAATGTTGTGAAGTCATCTGAAACACAGCAGTATTGCAGTGCATATGACAGGTTTGGATAATTCTGCAACTCCATTTGGACAGGTTATAGCTGTTGTAAATATAAATAATAGTTTTATACCAATCCTAAAATAATTTGTGAAGAAAATTTGAAAAAAATATGTTGAAAATGACAGGAAGTAGGGAGTTCTATTTTAAACAGTTTCACATTCATGACATTACACTAGAAGAATTTTGTCCAAAACAATGTACTAAAAATACAAATTTCCCTGATACTTTAAACATGATTTCAACAATATAAAGAGATTTTCTTATAATTGTAGTTTTGGCTCAGCATGGTTGCTAGGTAACAGTTATGGAATTCCCTATAGTGATATAATTTCTAACCAAGAAGTGCAGTTTGAAACCTAAAATATTGCCAAACTGGGAAAAAATGTAAAAATCTTTTGTAAAATCTTAAATATAATGATCTTAATTGTGTTTTGGTGAAATGAGTAGTCCAACTTGTCATGGACAGTTTAAAGGAGACAGGGGTCAGTTGTGTATGTTACCTCGATACACTCCTGTAGGTCTCTGACATAGACTCTCTCTGTCTGTAGCAGCTCCGCCATGATGTACCTGACACACAGAGACAATACACACAATACACTCATTATTTTAAAATACACACAAATGTTACTTTAAAATACTGCATATTAATGCTGCATTGCTCAACTTTTATCTTGTGTATTAGTCATATTTCCATCTCAGAAAGTGTAATGCACAACCTTTTGAAAAAAATATGAGCACTGCATGTTGTTTACTACAGACCTTTTAGTGTATCAGCTATCAGCCTTAAATCTCCAGCAGAGCCCAATATTTTCTTTTGGTCGATTGCTATACACACAAAACTTTAATACAAAGAGACAACTGCACTAAATGTGATACAGTTTGTAGTAAATTGAAATTACATAATTTGATGAAAAAAATCAAAAGTGGTCCAAAAATATCGGCAGAGTTTATCGACCATCGATTACTCTGTATTCTAAACAATTGGTACTGGCCATGATCAAACCCATGTCGGTCAATGTTTATTGTTTACATCTAATTAGAAAACATTTTATCACTTATAAGAATGAGCCATATGACGCTTTGGGATTTGATTGGGTGTCCTTTGATGGTTTCACTTCTCTGTCTACAAAAGCTGTTCTAAAATTGTGCTAGTGGATAAAGAAATCATGCAGGTGAAATACTAGAGATATGACACATGATTAGTGAGAACTAGACAGATTTAAATGCACTTCTTCCTTTCACTGTTTGAAAAATGAAGTACTGTACCCCAAATTTAACACTAGTCCTGCTGAGCTAAAATCAAATTGTTCACTGCAAACTCCAGCCTCTGTACCATAATTTGCATATATAAATGGACATGGCTAACTTGCTAGCGACCACGTTCCAAACAGGAAGCGAGTATCGGCTCCAATTCACTTTGTATTGAAAAGTTGTCGCCCCTCTCTCTGTAACTGCTGCTGTGAGCCTTGTCATTTTGTCCTTAAAATGTTAAAATGTATTATCTTGCTCTATATGATCCTGGTATTTTTATTTCACTGTTTAGTCCCCAAGATATGAACATTAATAACAGACCAATCAGATGCCTTCTTTCCCCAAGGTTGCTCTCGCTAGCATTAGCAACAGGTTTGACTGACAGCGTTGCTAAGTTCCTGCCCCCTGCTCAACCAGCGTTACCTTCAATAGCCCTGTTCATGTTAGGCTCTTTGATTGTTATGATACTCGCGCAACAAATTCCAAATGTGTAATTCGGCTTCAGATTAGCTGCTATAACTGCTAGCCTTGATGAGCTTGATTTGACTGGAGCCAAACGCTGTGGGTGATGTCGCACTCACTTAGTCCACTTCTTTATAAAGACTATGGTCTATACTCACTCCTTCTTGCGTGCTGTGCGTCGCTTCTCGTCGCTGACCTGGTGACTGGGGTCAGACAGGTTCACTTCTGGGTCGGAGTCAGAGAGGCTGTTTGGGATCAGCTCCAACTCCAAGTCTTTGTTATCCTGAAACATGAGACCCCAGGAACACAGTTAGTAGGGCTTTTTTGACAGACATTGCAATTTCTGTTTTAATAATAAGATCCTGTTCAAAGTTCACATTTTAAACACGTCCAGAAAAATTGACAAAAAGATGATATTATAAATTGACAAACCAATACAAGAATCACATTTAAAAACATGTTTTTACTGATCTAAACTACAGGATTAGCACTGTTTTTTGCAGAATAAATCAGGATATTTTGTTGTTTGTGGAGGAAAATGGTACTACAAAAAACTGCAACTTTTGAGATTTGATAATTGTGTCTGTTTAAATTGGTGTTGCAATTTAATTGCAACACCAATGGAATCTTGTGCCTGGAGTTCCACCTGTATGTCTGAACACACCTGAGCACAGCCCCCCATCGCGGTCTCCAGCAGGTGGCGGTACTGGCCCATGCGCACAGTGAAGTCGCGGTAGCGTTTGTCGACAGAGGAGACACAGCGGCGTAGTTCGGTGCGGTGGGCGTGACCTTTAGCTAGCATACTCTCGGCTAACTGTATGAGCAGGTGAACCTTCTCCTGAGTGTGCTGTGGAGGGACAGAAGGTCAGACTCATTAATAAAGGTTTAAAGAACAGATATGATGCATTCTTGTGGCTTTAATTCTCTTTTAAACATGCTTTTCATCAAATTGGTATAAATATTTCACGTTTTCTAACTTAAAATAAAAAGTAAATAAACAAGGTCCTTATCACCCATGAACGCTATGCTAACAGAACCATGCTATGCTAATAGAGCCATGTGTTTGTTATGAACTCAGTTTCAGTGCAGAAGGACTCTGGTGATGGTTTATGGAATTAAAAACTGCATAGGAGAAGTCTGGAGTTTTATCTGTAATGCTACTAAGCTCAGAGAAGATAACTTTGGATGAATGGATTAATAAGACATGTATGAATGAAACAAAATACAGCTCCAGGTCTTTTTTTGATGAGGGAACGACAGTATAACAGGGTTTAAAGGTCAAAAAAGTCATGAGTTCTTTAACGTTCTACTCGTTAGTACTACTTGTTCTACTTGTTTGTGATCTATACCTTGGCAGAGATGCAGAATTCCCGGTGCTGGTTCAGGAGCTCCTGGGTCTCAGAAAGATTGGCTCCAGGTGAAGTGTGTGTGGCCAGGTAATGGTCACCTGACTGGGCCAGCCAGTCCAGCGCCTGCACAGACAGGCGAGGTTAGACAACGTACAATATCACTGTTTAAAGAGCCTATTACGCTATTTTCTGTTCAACAATTGAAACCATTCACTATATAAAAAGACACATGCACTTTTTTTTTCACTGTCTGACATGAAGTCAGACAAAACCTTTCCTATTTTAGGTTAATTCGGATCACCAAAATTATGTCTATTTGCTAAATGCCAGAATAATGAGACAAGGATTTTTCATTACTTTCTTCAAAGTCAGAAGTTTGCATAGAGTAAGATTAAAATACTTTCATTTAAACAATTTGAGAAAACCCAAATGATGATGTCATGTCTTGGGAAGCTTCTGATAGGTTTATTGACAACATTTGAGTTCATTAGAGACACATCTGTGAATGTATTTGAAGGCATACCTAAAACGCTCTTCTTTTGTTCAAACTGTTACAACTCTTCTTTGTGTAACATCATGGGAATGTCAAAAGAAATCAGCCAAGATATCAGGAAGAGAACTGTGGACTTGCATAAGTGTGGTTCATCCTTGGTGCAATTTCCAGATGCCTGAAGGTGCCACATTCATCTGTTCAAACAATTATACACAAGTATAAAGACCATGGGAATGTCCAGCCATCACACCGCTCAAGAAGGAGACGGGTTTTGTTTCCCAGAGATGAATGTGCTTTGGCCTGAAATGTGCAGATCAACCCAAGAACAAAAGCAAAAGACCTTGTGAAGATGCTGCTGAAGTTGGTAAGAGTGTGTCATTATCCACAGTGAAACGAAGACTGTACCAACATGGACTGAAAGGAAACTCTGCAGCAAGAAGCCATTATTCCAAAAGAAGCATATAAAAGACAGATTACAGTTTGCAAATGCACAGGGACAAAAAGCTTCATTTTTGAAGACATGTCCTGTGGTCTGACCAAACTAAAATTTTACTGTTTGGCCATAATGAGCATCATTGCATTTGGAGGAAAAAGAGGGAAGCACCATCACAGCTGTGAAATACGGGAGTAGCAGCATCATGTTGTGGGGTTGTTTTGCTGCAGGAGGGACTGGGGCACCTCACAAAATAGATGGCATCATGAGAAAAGAACATAATGTGAAAATACTGAAGCAACATCTCAAGACATCAGCCAAGAAGTTAAAGTTTGGGCACAAATGGGTCTTCCAAATGGATAATGACCTGAAGCATACTGCCAAACTGGTGACAAAGTATAACAAACTGAATGATAACAAACTGAATGTTTTGACCATCATCATAGCCCTGATCTCCTATTAAAAATGTATGAAAAGACCTGAAAAGGAATGGGTGAGTAAGGTGGCCACAAACTTGGCTCAGTTACACCAGTTCTGTCTGGAGGAATGGGCCAAAATTACTGTCAACTATTGTGAGAAGGATATCCAAAACATTTGACCCAAGTCATACAGTTTAAAGGCAAAGGTACCAAATATAAATTAAATGTATGTAAACTTGACTTTGAAGAAAGTAATGAAAAATTGTACAAAAAAAATCCTTCTCTCATTATTCTGGAATTTAACAAATAGAAATAATTGTGTTAATCCTAATTTACCTAAAACAGGAAAATTTTAGTCTGATTTTATGTGAGTGAGAAAAAAAGCATATGCGTCTTTTTATAAAGTGTATGTAAACTTTTGGTTTCAACTGTATGTTATAATGTTGTTACCTCTTCACAAACAGACCTGGAGTTGTGTTTTGTTTCATTAAAACATGTTTAACACACAAACCCTGCATATTTAGGGCTGAGTTCTCTCAAACTGAAAATACTCTGTTCCATCTTTCCATCTTGTCATGTGGTGATACAGGAAGTGCTGTACCCCAACTCCATACACCTTCATTACAATCAGCCCTGGTATTGCCAATCTTTCCTGAACAAAGGGTCAAAGGTAGCTGTTAACTTGAAAACTACCTCTGCATGACATCATAAGGTAGAATATAGCATTTTGAGCTTTGGAGATGTAGACAGCCTAATTATAATCAAATATATGAATGAAACAAAACACAACTCCAGATGTGTTTTGGTAACAACATTATAACATGACTTAAAGCTCAAATGAGTCAGTTTTGCCTAATATAGGACCTTTAATATATTGTGTATGTGTTTGTCTGACCTGCTGAGCGTGGGACTGGAACATGAGGAACTGTTGACATTGGTCTAGACGTCGCTTCTTTAACGTCCAGAAGTGAAGCACCCGGTTCTCCCTCTGCAGCAGCTCACTTAGGATCCCTGTGAAAACAGGCACTGTATTTAACTGCACAAGAGGAGCCAGAGCCTGTCAAAACCAGGACTACAGAAAGTCTAGTTCATGACTGAACAAAGTCCAAACAAAGGGCCTAAACCTGGGTGTCCACTGCACAATTTTGTCTGCCTGCAATGGACAATACTGGGACCGGGACAAAGATCAAACTTAGTACGACCAAATAACCTAATATATCAAAAGCCTGATATTCTAGAGCAGACATGGGCAAACTATGGCCCGGAGGCCACACACGGCCCTTTGGGCTTATTAATCCGTCCCGCCGAACGTGACCATATTATATTAAAATAGGTCAGGGTAAACCTTGTTCAAAGTTTTTCTGCTGTGTTTATTTAACTGAAATTTTATAAACTAATTATTAATTTAATTAATGCATTTGGAAAACAATTTGTACAAAGAGCCTTGCATATATGTTTTGCTACATGTTACAGACCAAATCTCCAATGTAATATATACATACAAATATCCTGGCCTGGCCCCTCTGTCAAATTTTAGAACCCTTTGTGGCCCGTGTGTCAGAAAGTTTGCCCATCCCTGTTCTAGTGTGTCTGTCATCAATCCCTGTGACAGAAAAGCTCCACCTCCTCTCACAGTGTGCACCATCTCATAGTGTGCACCATCTCGCAATGTGCACCATCTCACAGTGTGCATGTGAGCTGTAGTAAGCTTAAACTCCTCAAGTTGTGTACTGTGTCATCCAACAATCTTATAAGAACAAACAAATCATGCAGTGGAGAGCAGGTTTAAAATAGTCCTGACCTTTGACCTGCTGCTCGGGGACCCTGGAGTGACCCCCAGTGACCTCGGTTGCCCCAGTGACGCTGATGTTGTGCCCAGAGATGGTCGCCATGGTGACGCTGTTCCTGTGGATGTACTTCAGAAACACCTCAGCGTTCCTTCGTGCCAAAGTACATGCCTGTGCAGAATAATATATTCAACAGAGTGCACGCCTGGAGTACACACAAATGTATTCAACACGTTACAATCAGAGTATGCAGAGTACACAGACTATCCAGACAGTGAGAGTACCTTGAGGAAGGCCTCCTTCTGCTCCATGTGCTTGTTGATCAGAGGCAGCAGCTGCTCAGGTTGTCTCTCTCCAGAGCCACACCAATCCTCCTCCCGTCTGTACTCCTGTTCAAGGCTTTCCAGCACGCCACACACCTGCAAACAGCACTACATGTGAAACCAGGACTAAACCAAGACTAAACCAGGACTAAACAGGACTAAATAGGACTAAACCAGGACTAAACATGACTAAATTGGACTTAACCAGGACTAAACCAGGACTAAACTAGGATTTAAACAAGGATTAGTTTACCAACATCTTATTAAATTTCTCCAAATGAACAACTCCTTGATGTTTTCCAATCGGGTTTTAGGCCCCACCACAGCACTGAGACTGCTCTTAACAAAGTCACAAATGACATCCGCTTGATCACTGATGCAGGCAAAGTCTCAGCCTTGATCCTGTTAGATCTGAGTGCTGCCTTTGACACTGTGGATCATGGGATCCTCTTACAGAGACTAGAGGACTGGGAGGGCATCTGTGGTACAGCACTAAACTGTGTTCAAGTCTTTTCTAGAAGACAGGGAGTACTTTTTTGAAATTGGAAAATGTGTCTCAGATAAAATGTCCCTGACCTGTAGGGTGCCCCAGGGGTCAATCCTGGGACCCCTGTTGTTCAATCTCTACATGCTGCCATCAGGCCAGTTAATACGCAGCAATAATGTGTCCTACCACAACTCTGCAGATGACACTCAGATCTATGTCTCACTGCAGCAGGTGAATATGGACCAGTGGATTCACTCTGCCACTGCATCCAACAGATCAGTGTGTGGATGCAAAACGACTTTCTCGAGCTAAACTCAGACAGAACTGAAGTCACAGTCTTTAGCCCACAGCAACAAAGAGAAAGTGTCAGCAGTCACCTCCAGTCTCTCTCTCTAAAACCTTCAAATCAGGCTAGAAATCTAGGGGTAATAATGGACTCAGACTTGAACTTTAACAGCCACATCAAATCAATAACATCTGCAGCTTTTTACCACCTAAAAACACTGCAAAAAACAAAGTTACACTGTCAAACCCAGACTTGGCGAGATTTATCCATGCTTATCTATGTTTCTAGTAGGTTAGACTACTGCAGTGGGGGGTGCGCCCCACTATTTGAGATACCGGAGGGGGGGGGGGGGGGGGGGGGGGGGGGGGGGGCGCGTATGACTCCGCGTATGACAATGTAGTACTGTAGGCAGCGCGTACGCAGCGCGCACACAGCAAAGAGCAGGAGAGAGCGAACAGATTGTGACACAGGGCAGTGAACAAGAAACACTTTTGCTAAAGAGACACTATGGAAAACATTTTAACAGGGATGAAAAGAAAGGCGGATATAGACGGAGGTAAAGTCACCCGAAAATTAAGACGAGGAAGTCTGATGAAGCGTATTTAGCACTTGGCTTCACCGTGACTCAGGTGGGACACGAGGACAGACCGGTGTCTGCTGTGTCTGAAAATGTTGGCAGCGAACAGTGTGAAGCCAAATAAGTTAAGGCACCACGTCATTACACCTCAGTCACGCTGATAAGACGCTGGAGTTTTTTTCAGCATAAACGTGCCAAATATTGCCAACAATCATCCACTTTGTAAATGTCACTTAAAGCAGCAAGCACTGAGCATCATATAAGGTGGCGTACCAAATTGCTCAATTACTAATTTGATATTTATTTAATTTTAATGTATTATTTTGATATTTATTTAATTTTAATTTATTCATTTGATGTTTTTTTAATTTTATTTTTTTATTTGATATTTAATTAAATTTCATTATATCGGGGGATAATTGAGAACCACTGGACTACTGTAAAGTCCTGCTCACTGGCCTCTACAAACGAGTGTTAACACAGCTGCAGTACATCCAGAACACTGCTGCTCAGGTCCTGACTAGAACCAGGAAGTACTTCACACATGTGTCCTGTGCTCAGGTCTAGAACCAGGAAGTACTTCACACATGTGTCCTGTGCTCAGGTCTCTGGCTCCTGTGGCTCATAGAATAGACTTTAAAACAGCTCTGCTTGTGAACAAGTCTCTCCGTGGACCAGCACCAAAGAACATCTCCCACATGTTAGAGCCACATGAACCATCTCACACTCTGAGGACCTCAGGGACTGGCCTCCTGCTGGTACCCAGAGTCTAGACTAAACTTGGAGAATCACCATTTCAGTTTTATGCACTGAAACCTAGAACAGTCTTCCTGAAGATGTGAGACAGGCCTCCACTTTGACAATGTTTAAATCTAGGCTTAAAATGGTTCTGTTAAGCTGTGCATATGACTGAAAGGTTTTTATTCTGCACTCTTCTCTTTTAATGTTCATTTTATGTGTGATTATTTAAGTTTTGATTTGTTGTATTGTGATTGTATGTGATTGTATTGTTATTCTATAAAGCACTTTGAATTACTCTGTGTATGAATTGTATTGTGCTGTACAAATAAACTTGCCTTGCCTAAACCAGGACTAAACAAGACTAAACCAGCACTAAACTGTTTTGTTGATGCGTTGTTTTATTTGTTGCACATGGCCATGTAAGCTCTTACCCTGTTTTGTTTATACCCGTTGTGGGGTCCTTTTACAGTGTATTGTGTTGTTTTGTACCTGTTGTGAATTGTGTGCTTTTGCTGTTACCTTGTTACCTTGTTACCTTGTGTTTTGCTTATGTTTATACCTGCTGTGATGTCCTGTAGAACGCGGCCGAAGCGTTCACCAGTTTAAGTCGGTCTTCAATTCGCAGCATCAGAGTCTGCCAGTGCAACGCCACTGTCTGGGCACAGGCTCTTACTGCGTCTGGATCATAGTGCCCGGACCTAAGGATGCACAAAGAGAGGTCAGAGGAGAGGAGCAGACAAGCAGAGGAGAGGAGCAAAGGAAAGGAGCAGAGAGGAGTAGCTGGAGAAGCAAAATCATAATTTGAATGGACATAATTAGCAAATCTCAAAGGCAGTAGACCATAATTTCCCCCACAAACAACAAACTCTCTTGTCTTATTCTGCATACAAACTGCTCAACTGTAGTTTAGATCTGTACAAACATGTTCTGAAATGTGATTCTTGTATTAGTTTGTTAGTTCAGATTTCAGTGTTCAAAATGCGAACTTTGAATCTTTTTGTTAAAACTTAAATCACAACTTGAGCAATCACAATCACAATGCTAATTAGAAAAAATCGCAGTTATGTATTATGTAATGCAAGTGCCTGATTCAGAACATACCGCACTAGTAGCTCCGCCCTCTGCTGCAGCGCCAGCGCCACCTGATGGGTCCTCTGGAGGGAGTCAGCGTGGAGCAGGCCCTGAGGCAAACGCAACACTTCTTTAAAGAGCCAGTACCTGATTTCTTCCCAAGTATTTGAGCAAAATGTGTCTTGCCCCCATACAAATATATTGTATTAACAGGTCAAGTCCACTGTGGACTGTCTGCATCTAATTATAAAGCATTTTATTGTCAGAGAATCAGGAAGTACACTGTTAGCATGCTAAAACTCCACTCTGGTCTCTGAAAGTGCTTATAAACTCATCATGGTGATTAACTAGAATGCTCTTAATGCATGAGTGAAGAATAACCTTGGACCATGGCAAACCATTTAAAATAAACTAGGTCTGTTTTTAATGTTTTTAAGACACAAAAAACAGGTCAAATAAATACAAAATGTAAAACTCTAAATGTACAGTGTTGTTGCAGTTACCTCAATGGACTGCTGGAGGCGCTCATGTTCTCGCTGTAACTGTTCGGCTTCAGACAAACAACTGGAGTTCAACAAGCACGACGCCAACATCACCTCCCCCTCATTTATCCACCCTAGGACCTGCAAGGAAACCAGGTCAGAACTAGGTCTAATGCAGGGACTGAACTAGGATGAAATCTGAACTACGTACATATCACCTCCACTTCATTTATTCAGCCCAAGACCGTGTCAGAACCAGGACTAAACCAGGACTGAACCAGAACTAAACTAGGAGTAAACCAGTGCTGAACCAGGACTGAACCTGGACTGCCCCAGGACTGAACCAGGACTAAACCAGAACTAGACCAGGACTAACCCAGGTCCAAACCAGAACTAGACCAGGCTGAACCAGAGCTAGACCAGGACTGAACCAGGACTGAACTAGGTCTGAATCAGGGCTAAACCAGGCCTAAAACAGGACTAACCCAGGACTATACAAGGACTGAACAAGGACTAAACTGGGTCAGAACCAGGACTATACCAGGACAAAACAAGGTCTAGCCGAGGACAAACCCAGGACTAAGCCAAGTCTAAACCAGGACTAAATCAGGTGTAACTCAGGACAGTACCAGGTCTATCCCAGGACTGCAACAGGTCTAACCCAGGTCTAAACCAGGATTAAACAAGGACTAAACTAGGACTAAACCAGGTCGAATTTAGGACTGGACCAGGTCTAACTCAGAACTAACACAGGATTAACCCAGGATTAACCCAAGATGAACCCAAGACGAACCCAGGATGAACCCATGTCTAAACCAGCTCTAAACCCAGTATCTCACCTGTTTGACTTGGCTCTGCAGGTGTCTCAGTTGTAGGTGTTGTTCTAACAGTGTGTGTGTGTGGTCTGCCATCTGCTGCACTTCCTTCTGTTTGTCCTGTAGGAGGTGCTGCAGCTCCTCCACCTGAGGGGCCAGAGTTCCGCCCTCTGGCTCCGACAAATCTACCCCTGAAGACAAGAGCACAAGTGAGTACACGTGTGTCAGATGCCCTTCCACACCCAAATCAGCAAAATCAGGCCCAGGACTTAAAGGGGACATTCTGCAAAATCCACCTTTATAATGTTTTAACCATGTACATTTGTCAAAAGTATTGAAAATCAGATACTAATCAATACTAAAACTAGTATCAAAACAAGATATTCATTTGAGCAAGTATTAATACTAAAAAGTCCCATTCACAGGACAGAAATGAACCTTTCCTGAATAGCTTTAGAATGATGTTGAGCTGTATCAGAACAAGTCTAAGACACATAGACTAGTGTACACTCATGGACCACTATGGAACCTACCTGGACGACTGAGGGATTACACAGTAACCACACATGGGAATATAAAAGAAAGTACTACCATTTAACGTCGAAAATCACATTCTATTGTCTAAAGAAATCATTGTGGTATTGGAATCAGTATTGAGTCTCTCTCTCAATACTGTCTCTAGAGCTCAGCATGTACCTCTAAACCCCATGGTTGCAGCGGAGAATTCCCACAGAAACTGCGGCATCGGCCATAATGAATTAACTTTATGTGAGTTTCA
The DNA here is from genome assembly GCF_009829125.3 of Periophthalmus magnuspinnatus. Taxonomy (NCBI): domain Eukaryota; kingdom Metazoa; phylum Chordata; class Actinopteri; order Gobiiformes; family Gobiidae; genus Periophthalmus; species Periophthalmus magnuspinnatus. The sequence goes on along the minus strand of NC_047127.1, from coordinate 16,311,673 downwards.
CAGATTTTAGATTATTGTTGCACACTGTGATGTATACATTATCAATTGTAGAAGGGTAGGATTTCTACAGTTAAATGGGCTAACAGCTAATCAAGCCTTACATTAATTAAGCCATGAATTTATTTTTACATAGATATAGTTGTTTTTTTTTTATTTGGTTTTATTTGAATTATTTGTCCATAGTCTCATAACAACTTAAAAACTGTAAGAGTGTGTATTGTCATTACATTACATTGTCATTAACATTATAGTGTAATTGGTTAATGAGGTGGAGAGGTAGTTTGAAGAGAAATGCTTTCTGCTAAACACTGTTCATTTACTTAATGTTAACTGACTGCTTGGAAACACTGACTGTAGAAAATATATTCACAAACTAAATTAAATCAGTGTTTTTGTGTTTATTACATTGACAGTGTGAGTTAGCGGCTAACAGGCTGCGACATCAGCACATCGTGTTTTCACTGTTTCATTTGTGTCACATGACTGTGAGGATCAGTAGCATTATAGTACAGGGCCTTTTTAATGATATAAGAAGGGGAAAAGTAAACCAGATGTCCAGATATTGCAGAGTTAAAGTGAAATCTATGCGATCTCTTGTCTTTAAAATAAGCCCAGTGCCAGGCAAGGGTCACTAATGTTTAAATGAAATGGTAGACAATCATTTATCTTAAAACTATTCAGATTAAAGACAAAAAAACTCCAAAAGCGACTGGGTGCCATTCATCAACGCAAGCTCACCAGTGCCAACATGGCGTCCCTGTCACATTTAGTCACTTGGTGTAGGAGCTCTTTTCCTTAGTATCGAAATCCAGTTTGAAATGTTTGTATCCTGACGACACCACCATGCTATAAAAGCTATTCCCTCATGATCTTACTCAAGATTTATTTTGAGGATTGAATGCTCAGGAAATGGCTGTTTTCACTCCCCCCCCTAGTTATTCTAAAAATCCACACTCCAGGTCACACATGCAGGGTTCAAAAGTGTCACATACCCATTTTCATCAAAACAAAAACACACAAAAATACATTCTGCTGCAGTTTTGAACAGGAAGTCTTGAGAGTCAGAGTCACTCCTCTGTTCCTCTGACCCTCTCCTCTGCATCCTCTGCTCCTCTGACCCACTCCTGTGCTCCTCTGATTCACCACTAACTCAAGTTATGAATGTATGTTCTAAAAAACCCAAAAAGAAAAATGGTGCCTTTAACAAATAATGGGCAGATATTATGTGTCTAACCTACATAAGTCTAAAGGTCACTGCCATTATAATAACTGCTCTTCTCCTCTGCTCCTCTGACCCTCTCCTCTGCTTTTCTGACCCTCTCCTCTGCTCTTCTCCTCTGACCCTCTCCTCTGTTCCTCTGACCCACTCCTCTGCTGCTCTGACCCACTCCTCTGCTCCTCTGACCATCTCCTCGGCTCCATCTGACCCACTCCTCTGCTCCTCTGACCATCTCCTCGGCTCCATCTGACCCACTCCTCTGCTCCTCTGACCCTCTCCTCTGGCTCCTGATCCATCTGACTCTCTTCTCTCCATCCTCTGCTCCTCTGACCCTGTCCTCTGCATCCTCTGTTCCTCTGACCCTCTACTCTACATCCTCTGTTCCTCTGACCCTTTCCTCTGCATCCTCTGCTCCTCTGACCCTCTCCTCTGCATCCTCTGTTCCTCTGACCCTCTCCTCTGCATCCTCTGTTCCTCTGACCCTCTACTCTACATCCTCTGCTCCTCTGACCCTCTCCTCTGCATCCTCTGTTCCTCTGACCCTCTACTCTACATCCTCTGCTCCTCCGACCCTCTCCTCTGCATCCTCTGACCCTCTCCTCTGCATCCATGCCTAATCCAAGGATTAAACCAGAGACAAAAGCATAACTAAACCAGATCTAAACCAGGTCTATACCTCCTTATACATTTGCATTGCTGTCCCTGCTGCAGTTCATTCTAATGCGTGGCTTATACCCCTCTCTCCGTATGTGTGTGTGGCACGGATGCTGAGGGAGAGTCCGGATCCTGGTTTCCATAGCTACGGTAGGCAGTTTCCATGGCAACCCCATTTTCCCCCTCCCTGCAGCATCACACCCCCTTCTCCTCCTATCATTCTCTTCCCCAAACGCTCGTCATGCCCTGTTTTCTCTCCCCACATACCAACACAGTATCAGGGTCCTGGTTTAGTCTTGGTTTAGCGCTGGTTTAGTCCTGGTTTAGTTCTGGTGTAGTCCTGGTTTAGTTCTGGTATCCACCTGATTTAGTCCTGTTCTAGTTAGTCCTGGTGTAGACCATTTAGTCTTGGTTTAGACCTGTTTTAGTCCAGGTGTAGTCCTGGTTTGTTGTACTACTAGTAGTACAAGCAGCAGTAGCAGCAGTAGTAGTAATAGTAGCACTAAAAGTAGTTGTAGTAGCAGTAGCAGCAGCGAGAGTATTAGTAGAAGCAGTAGTAGTAGTAGCAGCAGTAGCAGCATTAGCAGTAGCAGTAGTAGCAGTAGTAGTAGTAGTAGTACTTGCAGTAGCAGTAGCAGTAGCAGTAGTAGCAGTTGCACGAGCAGCAATAGCAGTAGTACCTGAGGCCTGTACTTCGGTGATGTACTGCTGGAGGTCGTGTCCCTGTTGAATGACTTCATAAATCATGTTGTTCATGGCCAGACGCCGCTCCATGTGCCTGCATCAGGAAACAATTATCTATATCTATATATCTATATATACAAGTACAAGTACAAGTACAAGACAGTACATAGTGAGGAGACGTGTGACCTGGTTTATGGCTAATATCTCTCATGTAATTACTGAGCCTATTTAATGTCACACTGTGGAACATTACAGGCAAAACAATAACACCTTCTTTAACAATCTTCTTAGGCCTTGTGTCCCACCTGTGGATCCTCTGCTGTGCCAGGGTCAGGGCCTCTGGACTGGCCTCGTTCAGTCTGGATCCACTCAGACCTAGTTTGTCCTGGTTCTGATCTGAGACTCGGGACTTATCTGAGGAGAAATCCTGAGACTGTTTCTGGAGGTCTTGTTTCCATGCGTCCATTTCACTCATTACCTGCAAATACAATGAGGTATCAATAAACCAAGACTAAACAGGACTAAACTGGGACTAAACCAGGACTAAACCAGGATTAAACCAGGACTAAACCAGGACTAAACCAGGACTAAACCAGGATTAAACTAGGACTAAATCAGGACTAAACCAGGATTAAACCAGGACTAAATCAGGATTGCACCAGGACTAAAACAGAATTAAAAAGGACTGAACAAAATCAGGCCTAAACTGGGACTAAACAATGACTAAAACCAGGTCTAAAACCAGGAATAAATCAGGTCTGAACCGGCACTAAACTAGGACTAAATCAGGATTGCACCAGGACTAAAACAGAATTAAACAAGGACTGAACAAAATCAGGCCTAAACTGGGACGAAACAATGACTAAAATCAGGTCTAAAACCAGGAATAAACCAGGTTTGAACCGGCACTAAACCAGGATTAAATCAGGATTGCACCAGGACTAAAACAGAATTAAACAAGGACTGAACAAAATCAGGCCTAAACTGGGACGAAACAATGACTAAAACCAGGTCTAAAACCAGGAATAAACCAGGTCTGAACTGGCACTAAACCAGGTCTAAATCAACATATCACCATGTCTATACTTGTTCGGACTATGGTTTATTTGCAATATTGGGTACCTTGAATTTGGCAGTATTGTGTATTGTGGGTAGTAGTAGTATTTGCTGTAGTATTTGCAGTACTTGTACCTCTAACGTGCACTGGTGCAGGATCCTAAGCTGCAGAAACACGTCAAGGCGAATCTTCCTTTGGTGGAACAGTTCTTCCAGTTGAACATGAGCCTCCTCCAACTGCTGCAGCACTGTCTCCACATGGACCACCGAGCTGCCCTGCGGTCTACAACAAATGCACCCTTGTTAGGAATCAAACCCATAACCTCTGCCACAGTAACGCACTCAAACTCAGAGAGATAGGAAGTCTGACCCACAACCTCCTGGTGAGAGGGAGGAGATAGGGTAACCACTCTGTCACACAGGGCCGGACCTAGCTTTCACGGGGCCCTAAGCTGAATTTGTCTCTGGGGCCCCCGACAGCAGATGCCTCCTGCCTCAGATATTGGTGAGTCAGATTTGACAACATTTTGACTCTGCTCTTATCACCGTGACTAATTGTATTTGTATTTATATGACCGACATCAGACTGAAAACATCCAGAATGTTACAACTATCAGAGTCACAAGAAAATAACACAAACATATATTTCAAGATTTTTGAAATTCTAGACAAGTTTCAGGTGGATTTTAATGTGTTCCCGTTGGCGACAGTGGGCTTACAATTACATTATAAAGGGTCCTTGCACCGGTGTAAACACATAGCTGTCCTCACCTCTGCCCGACTCAAAAACAAATGAGCAGCAGCAGATATTTTGCTACTTTAGATATAAAACAAATGAAATTGTTTTAGAGGGATATTTAGGCTGCTATAAACAAACAAGCCCTGTTTCCAATAAAATTTGATATATTATATTATTTTCAATGTAAATGCATGGGCTCTTGGGTGCCCTCTGGTGGCCTCGAGGCCCTAAGCAGCTGCTTAGTCTGCTTATAGACTGGGCCTGCCCTGCTGTCACAGTCACACAAGGAGGATATGCACACTCCACTCAGAGAGGTCAGGAGTCAAACCCACAACCTCCTGGTGAGATGGAGGAAACAGGATAACCACTCTGCCGGACTTGTAGTACCTGAGTTGTAGAATGAGGTCTTCTCCTTCTCGGATCACACTCATGGCGGCCTCCTGTGAGAGCCAGGGTTAGAGTTTAAGTTAGTCTGGGTTAAAAATAAAACAGGGTTAAGTTAGTCTGGGTTAGGGTTTATTATGGGGTTTTAATACAAGCAGGACTACAACATTTACTACTAGTGATATATTTAACTAGAAGTTTGCCAGTTGATACTTTGCAGCTGATATTATCAACATTCACTGGGGGAGTGATGCTAACTGTAGGCACTGCTCTGTCAGAAGGTCTGTTAGACCTGAGCTTTATTTAAACAACTACAACTGATGATGAGCTGATTTGTGCTTATACAAGGCGCTCTCACATAAAATTACACTCACAAGCTAGCGAGCATTAGCCACCAATTTTTCAGTTAGTCATGATGAACGCTCGTATTGATCACAGGCTCCTGAAAATGTCCTGTTTAAATGTTTTTACATTTTGTATTTTGTCTTGAGATTTCAGACTATCTTAATACTTTTTGACAGATGCGTGCATTGTGTCACCATGGAAACTCCTGAACATTCCACCATAGAGATACATAGAGAATGACCCCCAGTGTGTTATCACTGCGAAGTATCAATACGTGTTTTTTCACGGCCAATGACAATACGATTGTTCAGAGGGATGGTCAATAAACACTGTATATTTTTGGGACGATTTTGATTATTTTCACCAAATTAAATTATTTTAAATTACTATGAAATTTACCCACAGCCCTGTTTTACTACTGAGTGGATACAAAAACTGTGTCACCTTTTGTGCAGTGTCCAGTGTGCATGGCTTCTGGTTGACCCAAACAAAATATCAAACTCTATAAGATTTAAGGCCGTTAGGCCATTTTCATGCGTGCGCATCTGTTTAAATGTGCATTAGCCTGCTGTTTCTGCTGTTGCTAGCTGATGTAGTGATATAGTGATATATATTTACCATATTCTTGCCTGCACATTATAATGGTTGTTTACCTGTGTATTCGCCTGCTGTTGCTGCTGCTGGCTGATCAGGGCCTGCAGAGCCTCCACAGTCTCAGGACAGGGACAGAGCTCAGAGGAGAGCTGCTTTTGGAGGCCCTCCATCCACACAGACAACTGCAACATAACAGAACAATTATTCAACCACAGACAACTGAGAATAACACATTCAAATATAACACAGGTATAACATACAGACAACTATAATAACACATAAAACATTCTAACAGATATAACCTACAGACCATTGAAAATAACAAAAGAAATCAACCACAGGCAACTGAAGAGATGACATGTATTTATAATGATAATACTGCGATGGGTTTATACAGCATGTGTCAAGATTTCCAAAGCACTTTACAGAGCTTTCTTCATTCACCCAGATAGTGCTGTAGCCACAGCTGCCCTGGGGCAGCCTGAACCTCTGACCAATAATCACTCACCACTTCACACTATTCACAAAAAAACAACAACAATGTACGGTAAAATGATTTAGTCCAACATAATTATGTCCTGTAGATGGCAGCATTGTCTCTGTAGTCATGGTAAGAGCAGTCATATTACTTCTACTACCACTACACTAGCAGTAGCAGTAGCAGCAGTGTCAACTGTAGCAGCAGCCATAGTAGTAGTAGCAGTAGCAATAGTAGCAGTAGTAGCAGTAGCAGTAGTAGTAGCAGTAGTAGTAGTACTAAAAGTACCTCTTTGGTGTGCGTGTAAAAGGACACAGCCAGGTCCAGCAGCAGCTTCCTTTGCTCCACTTTCTGAATAAACGCCTGAGAATTCAACAGAAAAAAGGGAGGTCTATTACAGTCAGAACAAACATGGACATAGTAGTATATTTACTTTAGTATCATATTTCTGTGTATTATTTCTTTTATTCAGTGTACCTGCATCCGTAGCTCGAGGTCGCGTGAGGCCTGGTAGATCTCCTCCTCTTCACACTCTCCAGACTGCGCCAGCTGATCGGCCGCCTCCAGCAGCTTCTCTGCATTTGTGTAAGTATTCTACAGAAGATACAAGGTTTAAGACTCAAACTTTAGGTACTTTAGTTTATGCACTGCAAAAGGAAATATCCAGTTTAACATTTTATCAGTTGCTATGACAATACTATAAACAGACAATGGTGCACTCACCTGTGCCACCTGTTGGAAGTCATCGTGTCTCTTTTGTAAAGCTCGAGCTCGGTGCAGCGACTTCCCCACTCCACTGTGTTTATTCAGGAACACCTCCCCATGCTGCTCCACCCAGTCCAACACCTAAAGCGGACAGATATACACAACTTTATTGACACTGCAATTTTGCAGTTTTGTTTTAACACAATCATAAAAAACTGACTTAGCAGGAAGTAGAACAGGTGAGCTGGTTAAGATTTTAGTGCTGTTAAAAAAGGCCCTCTCAATTAACATTACAGTTGCATGCTAGCTAGCATTGGCCAACAGTTTTTGTGTAAAAATCAAACTCCTAAACAATAACAGAGTATATATAAATAAATAAGGTTTAAGTCTAAAATATAAAAGTTGGACCTGTTTGACATCCTGCTGGAACACACAGAGCTGCAGACGCTGGTGGAGGCGGAGCTTACGATGCTGCCACGCCCCCTCCACTTTGTGATGGCCCTGAGACAAAAACATAATATTAACATATTACATATTTATGAACTATATACAGGTGTTATAATTCTACAGGAGAATGAAATCTGAACTAAACTGATCCTCATACCTGAAGGACCTGGTGCAGAACTCCCATGATACCGTGTGTGGCAGCTGTGAAGTCCGGTTTGGTTTCAGTTTGGTCCGACTCGGAGGTGGGACTTCGCTGGAGGACGTCCAATAAGATTTTACCGCTTTCACTGATCTGAGGTCAGAGAGGAACTATGTTAATATAGATGACTAAACCAGGTCTAAAACAGGACCAAAGCAGGTCTAAAGAAGGTCTAAAACAGTACTAAAGCAGGACTAAAGCAGGTCTAAAACAGGACTGAAGCAGGACTAAAGCAGGTCTAAAACAGGACTGAAGCTGGACTGCAGCAGGACTAAACCAGGTCTAAACCAGGTCTAAACCAGGGCTAAACCAGGTCTAAACTATGTATAATCCAGGTTTAAACTAGGTCTAAAGCAGGTCTAAACCAGGAGTAAAGCAGGACCAAGGCAGGACTAGACCAGGAATGAACCAGATCTAAACCGGAGCAAATGAGGTCTAAATTAGGACCAAACCAGGACTGAACGAGGTCTAAACCAGGCCAAACCTATTCTAAACTAGTCTTATCTGTTTGCAGTTCTGGGTGTAGTTCTGCGTGTAGTTCTGGGTGTAGTTCTGCATGTAGTTCTGCATGTAGTTCTGGGTGTAGTTCTGGGTGTAGTTCTGCGTGTAGTTCTGGGTGTAGGTCTGCATGTAGTTCTGTGTGTAGCTCTGCATGTACTTCCGCGTGTAGTTCTGAGTGTAGTTCTGGGTGTAGTTCTGCTTGCAGCTCTGTGTGTACTTCCTTGTGTAGTTTTGGGTGTAGTTCTGCGTGCAGCTCTGTGTGTACTTCCGTGTGTAGTTCTGGGTGTAGTTTTGGGTGTAGTTCTGGGTGTAGGTCTGTGTGTAGTTCAGCGTGTAGCTCTGCGTGTACTTCCGTGTGTAATTCTGCATGTAGTTCTGCGTGTAGTTCTGGGTGTAGTTCTGTGTGTAGCTATGCGTGTACTTCCATGTGTAGTTCTGTGTGTAGTTCTGCGTGCAGCTCTGTGTGTACTTCCGTGTGTAGTTCTGGGTGTAGGACCTACCTGTTTGTAATTATATGTATTTACCTGTGTGTAGTTTCCAGAAATCTCCTCGTTGAGTTCTTGGTGCTTTTTGCTGGCCGCCTCCAGCTCAGAGGAGACTGACGGCAGAGGGCCTTCAGAGCACTGCTGCACCCACGTCTCCACCTTCGATAGAAACTATTAATACAACAAAATATATTGTTATGAAAAGCACAACAATTTTCTCATGTAAGAATACGTTTCTAGCCAGGTTATCTGGGGCTAGTTTAAACTGAGGGTATAAGGTTGAAATGCCATCATAGATTAACTATCGAACATGTGAGTAGAACATGTGTGTGTTTGTGTGTGTTTAAAGCACGAGACATGTGATCACAAAAGACACCTGAGATGATCATATGTCTCATGCTGCACCATCAAAGACTCATATTATATGAAGTGTTTCATTGTGATAACTGCAGACATTAGATCATGATCAGATTTCTTGTGTGAGTGTTCTGCTGAATTCACACCATGGCATCACATTTGCACCAATCGCCTCTACATAGACACCTTTGCATTTGAGGCAAATTTCACAGAAATTTCAGATTTTTCAACTCAGGTGTCTTGACGCCTGTGATGCCGACACTCAAACGAGTGAGGCTCAAGAAAACGCAGAAGCGTTTGACCAGCCTACACTTGCCTGATGTCATATTCTGAGCATAGTATTGGTCCTATCACCTGCTCTGCCCCCTGGTGGAAGCCTGTGGCCATGCCCAGCGTGGCGCTCCTCTGGTCCAGCGCAGCGGTTAGCGCGCTCCAGTCCTCCTGTAACCGTGACGACACTTTGGTGATGCGGTCAGCGCCATAGTGACCTGCTTCAGCCAGACGGGCGGCAACAGTGACCACGCTGTCCACGTTCACACTGCCATTCTGAAGGAAGAGGAAGTAGTAGTTCTAATTATACTGTAGTAGTAGTAGAAGTAACGGACATTCATAGACGCCTAAATGTGGTCACTGGGTTGGTAACAGCTGACTCCCGCTCAATTATTCACAATTTGCAATTTTTGCGGGCTAATGCTAATGGCTATATGAAATAGTAGTAGTAGTAGTAGTAGTAGTAGTAATAGTAGTACCATGCAGTTGGCAGTGAAGTGCTGGTGCTGGCTCTGTAGCTCCAGAGCGTGTTGGTGGTTGAGTCCAACCTCAGTGATGCTCTGGAGGAACAGCTCTTTACTGTGAGCGATCCACTCCGACATCTGAAATATACACAAAAAGAATATGATATAGACATCTGCAATAACCAGAACAATCCTGTCACACGTGAGCTGCCTGGTAAAATAAAAAGAGACATGTGAAAGGTATGTAAAAAACTAGAAAGTAAAATTTTTTGCATCTTATCATAATAATAATAATAATGCATTAATCTTATACAGCGCTTTTCCCTACACTCAAAGTCACTTTACAGTTTGGTGTATTCTTCATTTCCTCCACACTCTGTGGTGCTCATACACTATTACTACAGCTGCCCTGGGACCAACTGACAGAGGCAAGGCTGCCAAACTGCACCATCGGCCCCACCCACCACCAACACTTACACGTCACAACAACAATTAACATATTCATCGGTCTAACATTGCGCGCCGCTTGCACTGCCCCGGTGCAGCTGTTGTTTTGTTGTGTTGGACACACAAACTCGGAGCAGTGCTGCTGTGTTTGCACCAAGCCCGAGCTGCACAATATGCTGAAAATTATATGAGGTACGACGGCACAGTTCTCAGCCAGAGCCATATGTGTACCTTGGTGGCATTATGCTCAAACAGGAAGTGTGCGTCCTTCTAACAGGAAGTGTATGTACATTTAACAGGAAGTGTGTGTACCTTTAACAGGAAATGTGCGTACCTCTAACAGGAAGTGCACATACCTTGGTGGCATCCTGCTCAAACAGGTGCAGCTGCAGCGTCTGCTCTAGTTGGACTTTCCTCTCGCTCCAGTGCTGTAGCAGGTGAGTCCGAGAGCTCTGCATCCGCTCCAGAAGAGACGACACTTTAGGGGCTACGCTCTGGAAGTCTGCGCCCCCTGACAACCAGGTACCACCTCCACTACTTGCTCCTCCTCCACCTGCCCCTCCACCTGTCCCAGTCCCGCCCCCAGCCCCACCCCCCTCTGAGGGAGTATCACTGTGGGAGGGACCAAGCCGCATTCTCTGCAACAGGCTACGCCCCTCTCTGTCCAGGGCGTCAACAGGAGCTGTAGAGATGGTGTTTCTCAGGCGGCTATGTTCTTCAAGCAGTCTGCAACAAAGAGCCCTGGTTTAGACCTGGTTTAAACCTGATTTAGACCAGGTTCAGACCAGGTTTAGACCTGGTTTAAACCAGGTTATTCCCTGGTTTAGTCCTGGTTTTGGTCTTTGTTCAGTCATCTTTAGCTCTGCCATATACATTATGATTTAGTCCCTAGTTTAGTCCTACCTTAGTCCCTGTTTTTGCCTTGGTTTAGATCCTGGTTTAGTCTTGCTTTAGTCCATGTTTTAGTCGTGGTTTAGTCCCTGGTTTAGTAGTAGTTTAGTCCTGGTCTAACCCCAGTACTCCCCCCCAGTTTTGCTGTGTGGTCATACTTGCGGGCCTCGTCTACATCCTGAGGCTCAGGTTGGCGGTTCAGCCCAGCCTCGAGCTGCTCCAGTTGGGCTAAAAGCTGCTGTGCTGCCCCTGAGAACTCTTCCAGACCCAGGCGCAGCTCGGTCCACTCCACATGGTCGTACTCCAGGGACCCGCCCAGGTCTGCGGTCAGCTGAGAGGGGTCGATGAGGCGGGACAAACCCTCCACAGACACCAGGCTCGTCTGCACCCGAGAACCAGAGAAGGACCAGACCACAACCAGGCAAGAGGAAAGGTGAGAAACAAGCACTTATTTTATACTTTGCAGTTACATCACACTTGGGGTGTTCTATATCTATAGCTATGGTAGAATGTTGAGCAGTGGCCATGGTGACACAATGCACACATTACCAAACACTGTCAAAAAATGTTTTAAGATCTCTCATTCAAACTCAAGAAAAAATACTAAATGGATTTAAACAGCACATTTTCAGGATTGTGTGATCAAAACGAGCATTCATGGTCCTGTTTAGGAGCTTAATTTTCAACTAAATGAAACCTGTTGTAGTTCCAGCTAAGTCAGGTCTTTATGGTCCAAATGTTTAAGACAAAATTCAGATTAAAGTCTAACAAAGCCTCAGACAGAACAGTGCCTTTAGTTAGCATTACACCCCCAGGGAATGTTGATGACATTAGCTGCAAAGTATCTATATAACTCTATAGGGGAGTCACTGTTTTTAAAGAAATCTCCAAACTTCTGGTGCACAAGTGTTGAACCTTCTCATTATTAATCTGGGATTGGTTCCACAAACTTGTCATATTAATCTTATGGCTTAAAGTCCTTTCAACTGACAACGATCACGACTCTGGCACCACTTTCTGAAGCTACTGTGAAAAAATCATTTGACTTTTGTTTATTTACCCTGACAGAGAAGATGTAGAACTTTGTGCCAGCTTTTGTTTCATGTGGATCTACCCAGTAACTACAGAGATATTCACCATAAACCAGGTCAACACATCTGCTCAGACAGTTACACAGAAACTCCACCTGAAAACTGACCTGTCTCTAGCTCAGGTTAAACTAGAGGCATTATAATAGTACTACGAGAAGTACTAGTAGTAGTAGCAGCAGTAGTCATAGTAGTAGTAGCTGTAGTAGTAGCAGTAGTAGGACCAGTGGTAGTAGTATCACTAGTAGCAGTAGCAAGTAGTATCAGTTGTAATAGTAATAGTAGTAGTAATAGTAGCAGCAGCGGAAGTAGTAGTAGCAGTAGTAGCAGCTGCAGTAGTATCAGTAGTAAGTAACAGTTGTAGCAGTAGTAGTAGTAGTAGTAGTAGTATCAGCAGTATCTGACCTCGAAGCTGAGTTTGGCGCTTCCCAGGTTGGTCTTGTGCTTTTGCCAGAAGGTGTCAGGTTTGATGAGCAGCGCCATGTGGATCTGAGCCGAGAAGGACTCCTGAAGTGTCCTGAGAACTGGCTTTACACTGTCCCACTTAGAGCCACGCATGTCCACCACCACTGTGAAGCCCCTACTGCGGACATCATCACTGTGGAGAGAGAAAGAGTCAGACACCCTCCCATCCTCATATATCCTATAATAGTAGTGAGAAATGTGTTACCTGGGAACGGTGGACAGGTAAGTGACCAATCGGCTGAGGTCTTCCTGTTTTATTCTGTCGTGATTGGTTCTGGCAGGGAAGGTCAGGATTGGCCCTCCTCGTTTGTCCCGCCCACCTTCAAATGAAAACACATTGTAGTTTTTTTAAAAAAAACTGTAATTTCAAACACATTTTCAGTTGAACAGATATGAATGATTTTGTACCTGAGACGAAGGCCACTTTCTCTCTGAGCACCGTTAGAACATCCACCGCCCGAACTGTGTCCTTTTTCTCTGACCCTAAACAGAAAACATCACATTTATTTGGTCTGAAAGTCCAAATCCATTTGTCTGGTAGATCCATAGGTTGTGTATATAAATGGACATAGGAAGTGAGCATGGGTGCAATCCGGCTCCATTACTCTGGCTCCAATTCACATTCTACTGCTGCTGACAGACCATCATTTTGGTCGTAAAATGTTCTGATTAACCTACTGGTGTTTTTATTTAACTTTTTTGTCCATAAATTAAGATTCATTAATAATAAGAGACAAATCAGGCACCTTCGTTCCCCATCGTCGCTCCTGCTTGTATTAGCAACAGGTTTGATTGTCAGCGTTGCTAAGCACTCACCCCCTGCTAAACCAGCGTTGAGGGAGGGAAGGGGCGTTACCTTCAACAGCCTCATTCTGCATTGGCTCTTTGGTTGCTATACTTGCGGTCAGAATTCCTAATATGGAACTCGTCTCCAGATTCTCCCCTATAACAGCTAGCGTCGACTAGCTTCATTTGACTGGAGCCGAGTGTTAAAGGTGACGTCAAACTTACTTAGCCCATGTCTTTATACAGTCTATGGTCAAATCCAGTCTGGTCGCCACTCCTTCTGTCACATCTCGAACCAGAACCAAACGTGACCATCCGATCAGCTTTGTTTATTTCAGTGGCCCGTGTGAAACAAAGGCGCTCATTGATCACCCATCTTTTACAAACAAAATTTGTACTGGAGAAGTGTGGAGTCTGGATCCCAAGGAATAAATCCACCATTTGAGTTATGATTAGATGAGTAACAACAATAATAAAAAAGCAGTAAGAGGAATCGTACTCATGTCAGGAGTCAGAGCCATTTAAATGGCTCTGCCTCCTGGTTATCAATGACATTTTGAGGACTTTTGATCATTTAAAGGATAGAATATTTGGTTTAAATTATTAAAGTTCCCATGGTAACGGTGCTAATTTTTCACCACTCTGACCCCCTACATAAAGAAGGGTGTTTAGTCCTGGTTTAGTCCTAGTCCAGGTTTAGTCTAAAAACTGAACTAGGACTAAACCAGCCCTGGTTAGTCCTGGTTCAGTCATGGGTCAGTCCTGGATTAGTTCTGGTTTAGTCCTGGTTTAGCCCTGATTTAGCCCTAGTTCAGTTCTGGATTAGTCCTGGTTTAGACTTGGTTTAGCCCTGGTATAGTTCCGGTTCAGTTCTGGCTTAGACCATGTTCAGTTCTAGTTTAATCCTGCTATAGTCCCTGGTTTAGTCCTCGTTTAGTCCTGCTTCAGTCTTGGTTTAGTCCTGCTTTAGTCCTTGTTCAGTCCTAGTTCAGTCCTGCTTTAGTCGTGCTTTAGTCCTTGGTTTAGTCCCTGGTTTAGTCTTGGTTTAGTCCCAGTTTAGTCCCTGGTTTAGTCCTGGTTTAGTCCCAGTTTAGTCCCTGGTTTAGTCCCGGTTTAGTCCCTGGTTTAGTCCCATCCAAGTTTAATCCGAGTTTAGTCCTGGTTTAGTGCCTGGTTTAGTCCCAGTTTAATCCGAGTTTAGCCCCCCGGTTTAGTCTTGGTTTAGTCTTGGTTTAGTCCCTGGTTTAGTCCCAGTTTAATCTGAGTTTAGACCCAAGTTTAGTCTTGGTTTAGTCCCAGTTTAGTCCCTGGTTTAGTCCCAGTTTAATCCGAGTTTAGACCCCAGTTTAGTCCCTGGTTTAGTCCCAGTTTAGTCCCTGGTTTAGTCCTGGTTTAGTCCCTGGTTTAGTCCCAGTTTAATCCGAGTTTAGACCCCGGTTTAGTCTTGGTTTAGTCCCAGTTTAGTCCCTGGTTTAGTCCTGATTTAGACTTTAAGAGGACTTTGTGAGTTGTTGCAAAAGTGAGTATTTGGAGGGAGAGTGTTTTGAGTGACAAGACACAGTGGATCTGTTCAACAAGAGACTGATCCCAGAACAGAGACAGAGCCAGAGGGAGAGAGGGAGGAGAGGAGAGAGAGAGAAGAAAGAGGAGGGGAGAGAGAGCGAGGGTGTGAGGGAAAAGAGAGAGGAGAGAGAGGGGGGAAAGATGAAAGGGGAGGGAGGGAGAAAGAAAGAGGGAGAGGACAGAGGAGAGGTAGAGATAGAGAGGAGAGAGTGAGGAAAGGAGAGAGGAGAGACATACACTCCAGTGAACCTGAAACAGTACTGACAAAAAGAGAGAGAGAGGGAAGGAGGAGAGAAAAAGACAGGAGACAATTGCTTTGTTTAAAATGTCAGACTAAATGTAACAAAGAAACCAGAAATAAACTAGTACAGTCCACAAATACTGCTGCTACTGCTGCTACTACTACTACTACCACTACAAACACTACTGATACTCAAACTATTTTTTTATTCTAATACTGATACTACAGTTGACACTGCATGTACTTCAACCAGACTATCATAATGCATTTGCCTTTTAGTTAATCATTGCCCTGAGACACCCAGATGCAGAGATGTGACTGCCATTATGCATATACAGTCTCTACTACTACTACTACTACTACTGCTGCTGCTGCTGCTGCTGCTGCTGCTGCTGCTGCTGCTGCTGCTACTACTACTAATACAATGATACTATAGTACTATACTACAATCAGTCTGGGATCAATCTGCTCCATACAAGACAATAAAAGAACAACACATAAGGACAATTCCTTGAATAGACTCATTCACTACAAGCAATGACTTCATCCTGTGACCCTCTCCTCTACATCCTCCACAACCTTTGCCTCATCTGACCCTCTTCTCTGCTCCTCTGACCTCCTGTTGTGCATCCTCTGCTCCTCTGATCTCCTCCTCTGCTCCTCTGACCCTCTCCCTCTGCATCCTCTGCTCCACTGCATATTCTACATCCTCTGCTTCTCTGACCCTCTCCTCTGCATCCTTTGACCATCCCCTCCACATCCTCCGCTCCTCTGATCCCCTTCTCTGGTCCTCTGACCCTCTCCTTCTGCATTCTCTGCTCCTCTGACCCTCTCATAAATCTCTTTGCTCATCCTCTGCTGTCCTGTTTAACCTGAGCATCCTTTAGCCCCATATCCACTTCTCCTCTGTACATCACCTATGTAAATAACATGTGGCATGTTTAAACTGTGATTTGATCTGTCCTTAACACCAGCATCAGTCTCAGCCTCAACACCTCCAGTGCATTACGACACCAGGTAAAGTCACGTGACCTGCAGGTAACCAGCACGAGGAGAGGAGGAGAGGAGGAGAGGATTTTCTAAGAACAGAGTTTGCGAAGATGCGACCACCGGGCCAGCGCGAGGAACAAAATCAACCAATCACGTGACCCACAGGTACTTAATGAGCGCAAGACGAACAACGGCTTCGGATCAAAGCAGGAGTCCCGGACTCCGCGAGGATGACAGAGGCGTGGAGAGGAGAGAGAAAGAGGAGGAAGACGAGAGAGGAAGAGAGGGACAAAAGGCGGAGGACGGAGAGAGGCGCGGGCAGACATGGGCTGTGAGGATCCGAGGAGCAGAGAGTCACGTGATCCGCAGGTAGTTAATGGGCTACGGTCGGCCGCGTGCGCGTGTGTGGAGGCCTCGCGCGCGCCCTGCCCCGGTGAAACGCGGTGTGGACGCAGAGGCGCGGGGCGCTGAGGTGAGGGTACAGAGGTGCGGGTGCTAAGGGACTGTGCTCGGGGGTCGGTGAATGGGCGGATGTGGAGGCATCATGGCGGCAACGCGCGCACACACGCACACACATGCACGGGTACGCGCACAGACCTGCCGCGGCTGGGTCCGGGCCCGCGTCTGCCTCCGCCGGATTCATCCTCCTCCTCGCGCCGCTCCTCACGCTGCTCCTCGTGTGGCTGGCTTGTGCTCCTCCGGTCCGTTACCCGCGCGCCGCCATGAACGAGGCTCGTGCTTCGGTGCTGCTCGTGCGTGCGTAAGCCCACATCCCGTCGGTGCCGCTCCGCCGCCGCTGCTGCTTGATGTCCGTCCGTCCGTCAGATGCAGGGCGCATGCGCACCGCGGACACAGACGGAGCCCGTGCACTGCAGCTGGAGCAGGCCACGCCCCTCGGCGGCGGACTACTATCAGCGACGTCGCGTGCGTAACGGTCATTCCTGCACATCTGTCCCGAGATCATCAATCACCGCAGATCTGATAAATATGAGGCATAAGTATCGATACTGGCGCCGATATAGAGTATCGACAAGGCTCCGTGCGTCCAACAGGAGGCTTCGGGTTCAATGAGCGGGGATAAAGCTGTTATAATGTTTATAATGTTTATATTTGTGCTCTAAAGGCACAGATCTGCTCCTCTGTGCTGTCTTTATTTAGAGCATTCAAGTTCACCATCAGACGCAGCCTCGTTAAACTGACAGACTACACTTAGTCTAGTCCTAATATTTTGT
Source organism: Periophthalmus magnuspinnatus (assembly GCF_009829125.3). Taxonomy (NCBI): domain Eukaryota; kingdom Metazoa; phylum Chordata; class Actinopteri; order Gobiiformes; family Gobiidae; genus Periophthalmus; species Periophthalmus magnuspinnatus. The sequence continues at coordinate 16,294,389 of NC_047127.1, read as the reverse complement.
GATCGATATCATGAGACCGATGGTAAACCCGAGTCCATTTAAATAAGTTATTGGTCTAAAACAGAATGAAATGAAAGCTCCAGAGCTGTTGCTTACAATGAACACTATTATTAAACTCTATTATTACTTAATATTACTTAATATGGACATTTCAGTTGTACACTCTTGACGCATGTTTACGGGAGAATGTGGACATTTCTTAGTGTGAGTAATCTGTTCAATAACCTGCTGGTAAAGCTTTATTGACGTAACCTGAAAATGATTAGTCTGAAACACCGCCGTTTTTATGTACTATCTGCTGCCATCTGCTGGACCTGAGCCGCACATACAGCTACAGACAGACTGCTAAAATTAAATAAAATTACGTCTCCCATTTTTGTTATTTTAAAATGATATAAAATAGCACAATGAAAATATAGCAAATTGCTGCATAGTCTATAATTTATATTTTAACACATTTGACTAATTTTCAAAAAAATTAGGAGGAGTGGTGCAGAAAAATGGGCGTGCGCGGGGTCTGTGCGTGATGACGTCAGGTTGCCTTAGAAACGAAACAGCTTCGGCTAATGCTAACAACTGTCCAACTGTCAGTTCAACTTCTAACGCGTTTTAGTCGGTATCACAGACTCGTTATAGAGGTATTCACAGTGAGTATGTACAAGTATTTATACACACTCTATGGTATGGCCGATGTAGAGTCTTTTTTTATATAGTTACAGTGCACTGTTGGTATGGAGCCTCTGAACGTGGAGAGGATCGTGTCTGAGCTGAGGAGTATACTGCAGCAGAAGGAGAGCAGCGCAGGGGACAAAATGAAGCTACTGAACCAGCGACTGAACGGTGGGAAGTCAAAGAAACTCACAACCTGTAGGAGCCATTTTGGAACTTTAATTTTTAGCCTCTATACCATAAATCTATAACAAGAAGATTTGATTATACTTTTATGTTCTGCACATGCCTTTGTTTACTCTGTTTACTACCTCATGTCAGTCTAAATGCCTTTGAGGAATTTGATTTGGTTGAATTAACAAACTGCCAGAGCTTTTATTTAAAATTTAAGTAAAGTTCACTACAGGGAACCATGTCTTAAATGAAGTGGTGACAGAAATACTCAATTTTGGTACTTAAGTAAAAGTACAGAGCAAAACAATTCTCAAGTAAAAGCAAAAGTATTACATGAAAAAATGAGCTTAAGTATGAAAGTACACATTTAAAAATGTACTTAAAGGATAAAAAGTAAAAGTATTTCATGCTGCTTCTGAGATCTAATAAAGCTTCAGTTGTATTCATTTTGATAAAGGTATATATTTTTTCAGATATTTTTTCAACAGAAACAATTGAATAATTTTTTTTTCTAGCTGTTTTTACTGGTATATTTTTGTTTGCTCAAACTATGAATGTCTTAAAAATAAACCTCAGCCTTTTCAGCAGATCTCAGATAATAATAAAAAATACTTCTACTTTTCAGTCCAGTTAAAAATGTAATGAAGTAAAAGGTATCACTTTAAAATGTATTTAAGTAAACTGCAGATACCTAACATTTGCACTTAAGTACAGTACTTTACTACTTTTATTTTTTTACATTGCATCACTATTTAAAAGTGCTCTATGTTAAATAGTTCTGATTTGTTACTGGTGGGGTGTCTGCTGTCTACTCAGCTCCGTGTCATTGCTTTGCCTGCAATATTCCACAGTATGACATTGAACATCTGAATTGCATTGCTTTTATTATGGGTATTTGCTAAAAAAAAAACAACCTCTTAAAACATATATTGTTCTACAGATCTGACTTGTAACTTGACCTGGTGGGGTATGTCTTCATGGAGTTTGATAAATTGAAGGCCAACTATGGAACATTCTAAGTAAATTATAACATCTTGATGGAGACAATGCAGCTGTAGTCCTTAGTCGATTAGCTTGGTATTAGATTTGGTATTTTTTGGCATTTATCTGTAAAAAAGCAAATTAAACTCTTTATATAAATATACCATTTAACAGTTCTTTCTCCTGCATAAATAGCACTTTTTGCATGACCTCCACCTGCAGGTGTGCACCAGAAAAGTTGCACTGTGCACCTTTAAAACACACAAGCATACAAGAAAAGTGGTTTCTAAAAAAAGAGTTTCCAGACTTAACTTGAGTAACCTCTCCTCTCTCTTCCTCCCTCTTCCTTCTCTAGATGCTCTGACAGTGGCTGCTCTGCAAACAGGTGTCTCTCTCCTGACTCGTCTGAAGTCCTGTTTGTTTGAGAGCGGAGTTTTATCTCAGTGTGTCTCTTTACTGGAGCCCAGACACATCAAAGGAGACGTGAACGCAGCTGCTACGCTCACTCAGATACTCAGGTTTACAATCAAATCATTCTTAAAGGGCATCTGACAGATTTTCATGTTTGTCTAATTCTGACTTGGTTTGGTGGGATAGTAACTGTGCTAATTTTTTATCGTAGTGTTACATCAGTTAAGTGTCAGTTTGTGGAAAAAAGTTGAAAAGTAAAGAAATGCAGGAAGTAGCTCTGAGCTGTAAAACAGAATCTCTACCTATGCAAGGAAGGCATTTTCTGAACGTTTAAACATTAATTTATTCGTATTAGTCTAATCGTAACTATTGCATTGTTTACATTATGGTTGATATGTAACAGTTTTGTATTTACCTCTACGTATATCACATCTGCTGCCCATGTCCAACCAGGAAGGAACATTATAAACTTCACCAAAACTAGAAAAAACTAGGGAAAAGTTTTAGTAAAAATCAAAATATAATGATATATACCGTAGATTTATTTTAGTGAAATGAGGAGTCTGACCTGTCACATGCACTGTAACATTTGCTCCTTTCATTCAAAACAACTTTTTAACTAAATTAGAACTAATTCTGGACAACACCAGTCTGCCATTATATTTAACTGTTATGTGATGAATAGACTCTTTAAAGTGATGTTCAGTTCTGTTTCCAGCTCCTGTTGTGCGGGGGTGGAACCTGGGGACCAATCTAAGGCATTTGATAGGCTGTTCCTGCCATCAGTCATAAACGCTCTGCTCTTATTGGCTGCTCGCCTCATGAAGGAGGCAGAGGTGAGTTTAGCCTGTGTGATATGAGGTTTTAAATGCATAATAAGGGCTAGAGCTTAACAATGGTGTCCCTGTGTCACATTCCCTTAAAGCAATTAGATTTTTTTTTCTAATAAGCCTTGCGATTGCCAAAGTTCACACTTTAAACCTGTCCAAAACCCCATGGAGACACAGGGAGAGCATCTGACACGCAGGAACATTTGAGAACATGTTTGTAAAGGTCTAAACTACAGGGTTAGCAGCTTTTACACAGAATATCATTCAAATAGTGATTCTGATTCTCTCTTCCTTCTCTATCAGAGGCTGCATCTATTGAAGAAGGTTCTGGACTCTGTGGGCTGGTTACTGCAGACGTACCCACATCTGACCACACAAGGTACAATACATAGTGAAGAACAGTGTGAACATAACATGTGTCAGATGCCCTCCCTGTATGTCAGATTGTGTCACGGACATTTTAGTCCTGAGCTCGGTTCATTACGAGCAGCTGCAAATGTGTGAGGAGCCGTATGTATCTCTGCTCTGTGCTCATTCATGTGTTACTGATCCTGTGTTACTGTGGTTTTAGTGCTGAGCTCCGTTTATTACGAGCAGCTACAGATGTGTGAGGAGGCGTCTGTGTCTCTCCTCTGTGTTCAGCTTTGGACTCACACCTGCTCCTCATCCAGGTAATGTCTTTACACATAATACATTACTCACATACTACTCTATATAAACACATGGAAAGTAATCACTTATTGGAGAGATTAGATTTCAGACTGAGGACTGAACCAGGACTAAATCAGGTCTGAACCAGGTCTAGACCAGGACTAAAACAGGACTAACTCAGGACTGAACCAGAACTAAACCATGGCTAAAACAGGACAACATCAGGTTTGAACCAATACTCAAAACGGGACTAGCTCTAAACCAAAACTAAACCAGAGACCTTCTATTTTTCTCTGACTTGATACAATGACTATGACAATTACAGTGAAAAAAGTAAAAACAAAACACATAGTCACTTGGCTGCCCTATATCTCAATATTCAGCTATTATATCTGTGTAAATCCGCTCATCATCCAGGTAGGTCGTATAGCATCCAGGTAGGTCTTATAGCAAAAGAAAATGTCATTCTGTCAACTGGACAAAAACAACAGAACCTTTTAATGTTTTCAACTTTTTCCCAAACATTTTTTTTTACATAGTAAGTGGTGTGTTTAAGCTGCTGAAATCCTTGCCTGGATTGTCGGTGAGAGCAGGTAGCTGCAGCCGACATGAGAAGGATAGGGCTGAAATCAGCTTGCACACTCCTCAAGACCGAGAACAGCCAGATGGCTTCAGATCACACAGTTCCAGTGAAGGGACAGATCTGGTTTTCATTTGAAGCATTAGACTCAATAAAACTACAAAAAACTTTGTGAGTGCACTCACCTGTTTCCCCACACACCACAGACTGACACCAGATCACCAGAGCAAAGGTGAAGGCAGGTGTTGCTTTTTTTTTTTTTTTTACCTTCACCTGCTCTCACCACCTTCACCACCTTCACCACCTTCACTATTGTGCTCATCTTAAACACACCTAATGTTACAGGGACTTTGTGAGCGGTTTGTCCGATGACACTGTCATTCTGCTGCTCAATGACATCGTCAGCCAATTAGCCGTCAGCTCTGAAGCACAGGTGGGTGGGGCTTCTGTCAGACTCCTGCTGCTGTTTGCTCATCAGCTGAGAACCCGCCTCCCGCCGCTGTTCCGGGCTTTCAGAGGTCAGTCATGCTTTTATTTTTATTTATTTTATCTAAATATTGTGTTCAGACTTTTTAATCTGGTTTTGGACTCAGGTTTGGACAGTCTCCTGAGCAAAGACTGGAGGGGGCGGGGCTATGACCAGGAAGTGGATCAGCTGATCAAAATTATCCAGTCGAGTGAGAGCTCGGTGAGTCCTCTCAGATCAGCGTATGAACAGAAATTGTCGTATTGGTGGTATATGTTTTACACCTTTTCATTTATCTAGGCTTGGGACTGGCACAAAGCCTAACCTGTGGCCCTCTGTGAAAGGACTAGACAAATGTATTAATAAACCACGATTAAGTTCAGAAAGCCAGGGCTAAACCCAGATTAAACAAGTCTAAACCAGGTCTAAATAATGTCTAAACAAGGTCAAAATCAGAAGTAGGTCTGACCAGGTCTTGACCAGATGTAAACCATGCCTAAATTAGACTTAAACCAAATTGCACCAGGGCGACTAGTAGCACTGTGTACTTGCATGTGAATGTTATGTTGGGAAAAATGTTCTGTTTATATTTAAAACTTCAGATAGGATGACATTTTCCTGTTTAGGATGACATTGAGCGCGTGCGAGCAGCCTGTGTGATCCAAGCGGCCTGGAGGTCCCATAAAACTAGAAGAAGAGTCAAGAACCTCAACAGAGCTGTGAGCACTTTACAGAGAAAGTACAGGTACTAAACCAGGACTGGGCTGGGCCAGACCAGGACCAGGATTGAAACTGGATTGAACCTAATCTGGACCAGGACTTTCATGTAGTTTATTTGTTCTGGTTCAGGGCTCGGAGGCAGCAACAGCAGAAACAGCAGGAGGCTCAGCTCTGCGAGGAGATGCTACGGTACCAGGTCAGTCTGCAACCTCTGCCCTCTCTCACTTCTGTGACCTCTGATCTCCATGACCCTGACTGCAACCCACAAGTCTGTGTGTGTTTCAGGTGAATTTAAGGCGGCAGCAGGCCAGAAGAAAGTTCCACCTTAAACAGAGACAGCTGCTGCAGCTCCTGCCTCCAGGTACACCTCATATGAACTTACAATGGATAATATCGGACAGGTTTACTACTGACCAGGGTCTTAAACATAGACTGTATATATCAATGGACATAGCTAACCTGCTAGCTGTCGCATTCCAAATAGAAGGTGTTCATGGGCTGCGCTTCCTGCTCCATTAACTCTGGCTCCATTTCACTTTACATTAGAAAAGTCTGGCCCCTCTCTCTGTAACTGCTGCTGTCAGGCTCATCATTTTAGTCTTAAAATGTTTATATTGATCCGTTCTATGTGATCCTGGTATTTTATTTTGCTATTGTGTCCGTAACTCAAAATATGAACATTTATAAGTAACAAATCAGCTGCCTTCTTTCCTTGAGATCGCTCTCGCTAGAGTTATGAACAGATTTGATTGACAGAGTTACAAAACGCCCACCCTCTGCTAAATCAGTGGTGTGGGTGGGAAGGGGTCTTACCTTCCACAGCTTCTCTCGAGATTGGCTCTTGGGTAGCTGTGATACTTGCGGTCGAAATTCCAAATATGGCGTCTGGCTCCAAATTCACCCCGTAACCACTAGCCTTGATGAGCTTCATTTGATGAGCTGTAGCCGAACACTGTGGGTGACCTCACTCTCACTTAGTCCACTGCTTTATACAGTCTGTGGTCCTAAACCAGGTCTAAACCAGGTTAGTGGTTACCTGGCAGAGTTTATGTGTGTGTATCATGTGTATATGTGTAGATACACAGACCAGGTGAGCTGTTACCTGTGTGTGTATGTGTGTGTGTTTGCATGCATCATGTTGTGTATATGTGTGTTCAGATCAGGTGAGCTCTTACCTGTTAGAGTGTGAGCGTCGTGCCGCCCTCCTGATCCAGACTCAGTGGAGAGGCTTCAGAGAGAGAAAGAGGTTCAGATGCAGCAAAGAGAGAGAGAAGACCCGACGCACAGAGCAGAGAGCAGCGGTCATAATACAGAAAGCGGTCAGTGCAAAACATAATACTCATGCTAATATTACTGCTACTAATGCTACTACTGCTACTAATACTACTACAACTCCTATCCAAAGAGTGGTCAGTGCAAACCATTATACTAATAATGCTACTACTACTGATGCTACTACTTCTACTGTGACTACTACTGCTGATACAACTTGAACATCTGTGTACCAGGTGCGTCAGTTCCTTGATCACCGTCGAGCCGCCAAAGTCCCGCCCTCCTCCTTCTGGACTGGTCAGAAGGGTTTGACAGACAGGCAGAGGGCAGAACTGAAGACGCAGGTGGACAATTACATCACTTTACACCCGGTAAGTTTACTACAACTGCCAAGTACCAACATCCTGTGACCACAGCCACAACCAGATAGAAACCAGAACTAAACCATGCCTAAACCAGGACTAAACATGAATTAGGATCAGTACTTAACTGGGCCTTGTGTTCACACTTGCACATAGACCACATCAAAATTGGGACTAAACTGGGACTAAATGAACTGATGCTAGACTTGGTTTGGACTGGAACAGAACCAAACCAAGTCTACATATGGATTAAACTGGGCTCAAACAAGGACCCAAACAACAAGGAAGTGTGAACTCACCTTAAAACCGGGGTCAAAATCAGGACTGAACCAGGTCTCACTCCTGCTTGTCCCTCAGTTTTCTTTATACTGTCTCTGTCTCACACCTCTATCTTCTCCGTCAGATCTCTTTTCTGTCTCTGTCTCACGTTTTTTTCTCTTGTCCCTCAGTCCTCTCATGTGTCTTTATCTCACTCCTCTCTCTTGACCCTCAATCCTCTTCTTTGTCTCTGTCTCACTCCTCTTTCTAGTCCCTCTGCCCTCTCGTGTGTCTCTGTGTCATTCCTCTCTCTTGTTTCTCAGTCCTCTCTCTTGTCCCTCAGTCCTCTTGTGTGTCTCTGGAGGAGTGTCTCTGTCTCCATGAGGAGGTGCAGAGTCTCTGGGTCTCAGAATCTGAGGCTGTGGTTCAGAGGAGACGACAAGAGCAGAGGATCCAGGTTCTACTGGCTCACACCAAAACACAGCTCACCATGCTAAGAGGTATTAGTATTACTACTACTACTACTACTACTACTACATCCACATGCAACACATCATACTAAAAGGCATTTATACTACTACTAGTATCACTATAACTGGTAAGATGCAACTACTACTGCAAATATTCTGCCCATACACAACTCACCATGCTTAGAGGTATACTACCACTAGTATCACTATAACTGCTACTACTACACTCACATACAGCTCTGTATGTTTAGAGGTATTCATACTACTAATACTACTGCTTCTATGATGCTACTACTACTGCTACTACTACTGCTACTAGTACACCAGGACACAACTTGATCTCACTATGCTTACAGGTACAGGTGAAACCAGAAGTTTACATACACGTTATAAAAAGACACATACCCTTTTTTGTCACTGTCTGACATGAGAACAGACTAAACATTTCCTGTTTTAGGTCATTTAGGATTACCAAATTATCTCTGTTTGCTGAATGCCAGAATAATGAGAGAAAGATTTTTTTAGAAAGCTTTTCATTACTTTCTTCTTCGGATGGAAATTAGAATTTGGCTGTACTGTAATTCACACAGGGACAAAGACCTTCATTTTTGGAGACATGTCCTGTGGTCTGATTAAACTAAATAATGAACATCATTATGTTTGGAGGAAAAAGAGGGAAGCTTTTAAGTCTGAGAGCACCATCCCAGCTGTGCCATGGGGGTGGCAGCATCATGTTTTGGGGTTGTTTTGCTGCAGGAGGAAGCGGTGCACTTCACAAAATAGATGCGTCATGAGAAAAGAACATTATGTGGAAATACTGAAGCAACATCTCAAGATATCAGCCATGAAGTTAAGTCTTGTGCACAAATGGGTCTTCTAAATAGACAATGACCTGAAGTATACTGTCAAACTGGCTATAAAGTGGCTTAAGGATAACAAAGTAAATGTTTTGGAGTGGCCATCACAAAGCTCTGATCTCAATCCTATTGAGAATTTATGGGCAGACCTAAAAACTAATGTGTGAGTAAGGCCGCCTACAAACTTCGCTCAGTTACACCAGTTCTGTCTGGAGGAATAGGCTAAAACTCCTGCCAACTTTTGTGAGAAGCTTATGGAAGGAAATCCAAAACATTTGACCCAAGTCATACAGTTTAAAGGCAAAGGTACCAAATACTAATGAACTGTGTGTAAACTTCTGACTTTGAAGAAAGTCATGGAAAATTGTCAAAAAAAATCCTTCTCTCATTATTTGAGCATTTAGCAAATAGAAATAATTTTGGTAACGCTAATTGACCTAAAATAGGAAAAGTTTGGTCTGATTTCATGTCAGGCAGTGAGGGCGAAAAAAAGGGTGTCTTTTTATAGTGTATGTAAACTTCTGGTTTCAACTGTATTACTACTACTACTACTACACTACTACTAGTAGTAGTACTACTAGTCTTACTAGTACTACTGCTACAACTACTAGTATGGTCCTTGCATTACTACTGCTACTGCTACATCCACATAGAACTCACCATGCTCTGTACTATTTATACTGCTGCTACTGCTACTATTTTGTCCCAAATCAGCGTTTTTGTTAAAGTTAAAACAGCAATAAAAAATAACCTATAAAAATATAAGTTTTAGCATGTGCTTTTCTAACTTTGCCCTCTTCATCTCAAAAGTAAAAAATAAAAATAAAAAGGTGAATCAACCTTTGGCAAACGTTATAAACTACCCAAGCCTAAGGTTTGCTTGAATATCTTGGTACAGAGCAAACAGAGCAGATGAAACATGTTTGAAAAGGTTAAAGGTAAATTAAAGTAAAATGAAAATGTTTGTTTTTCCCTCTTGTGTACAGAAGCCCCGGGCCTCTCCTCCGTCTCACTCTTGGAGGCAGAGTCTTACCTTAGCCCCTCACCTTCTATTGTGGCTCAGGCCAGAGACTCCCACAATTCACTGCTGCAGTCTGACCGCTCTCCCTGGTGGAGAACCCTGAGTGAAGTCCCCTCAGGCCACGCCCCTCTAGAGGAGCTGGAGGCGGAGCTCAGAGGGGGGCTGTGATTGGTTTATTCTTGAATTTCACCTTCCTGGTGACCTTTTGAAGCCTCTTTCCCATTCAAAAGATGTACTGTTTGGTTTAAACTGTTAATTGCCATGGCAACATAATTTTCCATCCATGCAGATGTCTTGTAAATTTTTTACAGTGAGCAATTATTTGTAATGCAGTTGTGTTTTTAATTAAAATGTTTAAACTGTACAGAACATTTGATCAAAATCTATAGTTAATAAAAACAATAACTCTTCACTTTATTAATAAAATATTCCAGTGTAAATGGTGGTGAGCACTCTGTCTCCATGGAGATGTTAATGCTGAACCTGAACTAAACTAGGGTCTAAACCTGATCTAAACTAGGGTCTAAACCTGGACTAAACTATGGTCTGAATCTCGATTAAACTAGGATCTAAACCTGGATTAAACTAGGGTCTAAACCTGGATTAAATTAGGGTCTATTCCTGGACTAAACTAGGGTCTATTCCTGGACTAAACTAGGGTCTAAACCTGAACAAAACTAGGGTCTAATCCTGGACTAAACTAGGGTCTAAATCTGGACTAAACTAGGGTTTAAACCTGGACTAAACTAGGATCTAAACCTGGATTAAACTAGGGTCTAAACCTGGACTAAATTAGGGTCTATTCCTGAACTAAACTAGGGTTTAAACCTGGACTAAACTAGGGTCTAAACCTGAACAAAACTAGGGTCTAAACCTGAACAAAACTAGGGTCTAAACCTGGACTAAACTAGGGTCTAAATCTGGACTAAACTAGGGTTTAAACCTGGACTAAACTAGGGTCTAAACCTGAACTAAACTAGGGTCTAAACCTGGACTAAACTAGGGTCAACATGAACTAGACTAGGACCAAGACCCCGGGTCGCGGGGGCAGCAGTCTAAGCAGGGACTCCCAGACTTCCCTCACCCCGGACACGTCCTCCAGCTCCTCCGGTGGGACCCCAAGGCGTTCCCAGGCCAGCCGAGAGACATAGTCCCTCCAGCGTGTCCTGGGTCTTCCCCGGGGCCTCCTCCCGGTGGGACATGCCCAGAACACCTCCCTAGGGAGGCGTCCAGGAGGCATCCTGAGCAGATGCCCGAGCCACCTCAGCTGGTTCCTCTCAACGTGTAGGAGCAGCGGCTCTACTCCGAGCTCCTCCCGTGTGACCGAGCTCCTCACCCTATCCCTAAGGGTGCGCCCGGCCACTCTGCGGAGGAAGCCCATTTCAGCCGCTTGTATCCGCGATCTTGTCCTTTCGGTCATTACCCAAAGCTCATGACCATAGGTGAGGGTAGGAACGTAGATTGACCGGTAAATCGAGAGCTTCGCCTTCCGGCTCAGCTCCTTCTTTACCACAACGGACCGATACAGCGACCGCATCACTGCAGACGCTGCACCGATCCGCCTGTCAATCTCCCGCTCCATCCTTCCCTCACTCGTGAACAAGACCCCGAGATACTTGAACTCCTCCACTTGGGGCAGAGACTCACCACCCACCCGGAGAGAGCAAACCACCTTTTTCCGGTCGAGAACCATGGCCTCGGATTTGGAGGAGCTGATTCTCATCCCAGCCGCTTCACACTCGGCTGCAAACCGCCCCAGTGCCTGCTGCAGGTCCTGGCTCGAAGAAGCCATCAGGACAACATCATCTGCAAACAGCAGAGATGAAATCCTGTGGTTCCCAAACCAGACCCCCTCCGGCCCCTGGCTGCGCCTAGAAATTCTGTCCATAAATATAATGAACAGAACCGGTGACAAAGGGCAGCCCTGGCGGAGTCCAACATGCACCGGGAACAGGTCTGACTTACTGCCGGCAATGCGAACACAGCTCCTGCTCCGGACATACAGGGACCGGACAGCCCTTAGCAAAGAGCCCCGGACCCCATACTCCCAGAGCACCCCCCAAAGGACACCACGAGGGACACGGTCGAATGCCTTCTCCAAATCCACAAAACACATGTGGACTGGTTGGGCAAACTCCCATGAACCCTCGAGGACCCGATGAAGAGTATAGAGCTGGTCCAGTGTTCCACGACCAGGACGAAAACCACACTGCTCCTCCTGAATCCGAGGTTCGACTATCGGTCGGATTCTCCTCTCCAGTACCCTGGAATAGACCTTACCGGGAAGGCTGAGGAGTGTGATTCCCCTGTAATTGGGACACACCCTCCGGTCCCCCTTCTTATACAGAGGGACCACCACCCCGGTCTGCCATTCCACAGGTACTGTCCCCGACCGCCACGCGATGTTGCAGAGACGTGTCAGCCAAGACAGTCCCACAACATCCAGAGACTTGAGGTACTCAGGACGGATCTCGTCCACCCCCGGAGCCTTGCCACCGAGGAGCTTGCCAACCACCTCAGTGACTTCAGCCAGGGTGATGGACGAGTCCGCCTCTGGGTCCCCAGTTTCTGCTTCCTCCTCGGAAGACGTGACAGTGGGATTGAGGAGATCCTCAAAGTATTCCTTCCACCGCCCGACAACATCCCCAGTCGAAGTCAGCAGCTCTCCACCCGCACTGTAAACAGTGTTGGTGAAGCACTGCTTTCCCCTCCTGAGGCGTCGGACGGTTTGCCAGAATCTCTTTGAGGCCGTCCGATAGTCCTCCTCCATGGCCTCCCCGAACTCCTCCCAACCCCGAGTTTTTGCCTCTGTGACTGCCCGAGCCGTGGCACGCTTGGCCCGCCTGTACTCATCAGCTGCCTCAGGAGTCCCACGAGCCAACAAGGCTCGATAGGACTCCTTCTTCAGCTTGACGGCATCCCTTACTTCCGGTGTCCACCACCGGGTTCGGGGATTGCCGCCGCGACAAGCACCACAGACCTTACGACCACAGCTACGAGCAGCCGCATCGGCAATAGAGGTGGAGAACATGGCCCACTCGGAGTCCATGTCTCCAACCTCCCCCGGGATCAGGGAGAAGCTCTCCCGGAGGTGGGAGTTGAAGACCCCCCTGACAGAGGGCTCCGCCAGACGTTCCCAGCAGACCCTCACAATGCGCTTGGGCCTGCCAGGTCTGTCCGGCTTCCTCCTCCGCCAGCGGATCCAACTCACCACCAGGTGGTGATCAGTTGACAGCTCAGCCCCTCTCTTCACCCGAGTGTCCAAGACACGTGGTCGAAGGTCAGATGACACGACAACAAAGTCGATCATCGACCTCCGACCTAGAGTGTCCTGGTGCCATGTGCACTGATGGACACCCTTGTGCTCGAACATGGTGTTTGTTATGGACAAGCTGTGACTAGCACAGAAGTCCAATAACAAAACACCGCTCGGGTTCAGATCGGGGAGGCCGTTCCTCCCAATCACGCCCCTCCAAGTGTCACTGTCGTTACCCATATGGGCGTTGAAGTCCCCCAGGAGAACAACGGAGTCCCCGGTTGGTGCACTGTCTAGTACCCCTCCCAGGGACTCCAAGAAGGCCGGGTACTCTGCACTGCTGTTTGGCCCGTAGGCCGACACAACAGTGAGAGACCTGTCCCCGACCCGAAGGCGCAGGGACGCGACCCTCTCGTTCACCGGAGTGAACCCCAACACGCAGCGGCTGAGCTGTGGGGCAATGAGCAAGCCCACACCAGCTCGCCGCCGCTCCCCGCGGGCAACGCCAGAGAAATGGAGAGTCCAACCCCTCTCAAGAAGTTGGGTTCCAGAGCCCAAGCTGTGCGTGGAGGTGAGGCCGACTATATCTAGCCGGTAACGCTCAACCTCCCGCACAAGCTCAGGCTCCTTCCCCCCCAGCGAGGTGACATTCCATGTCCCCAGAGCTAGTCTCCATGTCCGGAGATCCGGTCGTCGAGGTCCCCGCCTTCGACTGCTGCCCGGATCTCTCCGCACCCGCCCCACCGTAACAGGCTTGATAAGCTAATCGGGAAGTGTGTGTCAGTGATGGGTGGGAGGGTGGACTCTGTTGGGGAGCTGGTGGAGAAGAGGATGAGGAGTCTGATGCAGACCATCCTCAACAACAGCAGACACCCGCTATCTATCTGTCTATCTATCTATCTATCTATCTATCTCTCTCTTATCTAATATCTAGTGCTGCCACAATACTAAAAAAAATAAATAAAATAGACTCAGTACTGATTCTGATACCGCAATGATGATGATAATAATAATAATAAAAAAACACTGGTGCTCCATGGGTGTATACTAGTTTATGTGTCTTAGACTTGTTCTGATACAGCTCAACATCATTCTAAATCTCTTCAGAAAAGGTTAATTTCTGTCCTGTGAATGGGACTATTTTAGTGTCATACCTGCTTATGAGTATCTCCTTTTGATACTAGTTTTAGTATTGATTAGTATCTGATTTTCAATATTTTTTACAACTCCACTATTACTATTACTATACACCCAGGACTCAAAGCTCAAAGCCCCTTGTATATTTCACATGTGACTAAGCATAATCCCTTGTTTGGTCCCATTTTAAATGTGACGGTGCTGTATGGAACCAAACCAGGACTGAACCAGGACTAAACCAGGTCTAAAAAAAGGGCTGAACCTAGGACTAAACCAGGACTAAACCAGGTCTAAAAAAGGTTGAACCAGGACTAAACTAGGACTAAACCAGGTCCCATTTCAGATGTGGCTGTGACCCCTGTGCTGTGCCTGAACTCTTGCTGATCAATGCCTCTCTCCATCGATGATGGTCAGTCAGTTTGGTCCAGACTTATGTAACAGCTCATACACTCAGAGAGACTCCACTGCATCGCTACAGGTCTGGAATGCTTTTGATTTATTTGAAGTTTACCTCTGGTTTGGAGCTAAGTCCTTCAGACAATGTGTAGACATTTCCTGGTTTAGTCTTGGTTTAGTCCTGATTCAGTCCTGGTTTAGTCCTGGTTTAGTCCCAGTTTAGTCCCGGATTAGTCCTGGTTCAGTCCTGGTTTAGTTCTGATTTAGTCCTGGTTCAGTCTTTGTTTAGTCCTGGTTTATTTCACATTTAGAACCTGTTAACCCTGAGTTAGAAACCAAGTTTAAACTGTGTTTAGAACTTGTTTAAACCTAGTTCAGTCCTGGTTTAGACCCGGTTGCAGTTCAGATCTGGCCTGTTGTGAGCGTGTCGTTCATTTGGAGAAACAGCTGAGGAAAGAATTTAAACCGATTCAGATCTTAAACCTGCAAAGAATGTGTTCACTTTATATTCTACCAACAAGACTGAACCAGTACTGAACCAGAACTGAAAACCAGGTAAACTTCTCAATGTTATGTTATGATAATAGAACAAAAGTGGGTCTTGCAGAGTGTCCTAGTTTAGCCTGTGACTGGACCTATTTTAGTTCAGGTTTGGTCCTAGGTTGGTCCTGCTTTTATCCTGGTTAAGCCTTGTTCCTCCATATGCATTTGTATTTTGATCCTAAGTTACTCTTGGTTTCAATCTGCATAACCTTTGTTCCTTATATTCCCTCCCTTCAGAATTTCATGATGTCCGGATCCCTCCCGCACTTCCCCAGTCTCCAGAGGGGCATGTCTTTGCCGAGGGGCGTGTCTTTGCCAAGGGGCGTGTCTTTGCTGAGGGGCGTGTCTTTGCCAAGGGGCGTGTCATTGCCCAGGGGCGTGTCACTGCCTTGTCTCCCAGTAACAGCCACCCGTCGCTCCATCGCTGTCACGTTGACGACTGCCTCCAGTGCTCCTCGGAGACTGATCCAGGAATGCTTCTCCGTGTGCGACCACCAAACCTCCCCCGGTACAAAGGATAGCTACAAAAACATCCCTACATATATCTGTGCGCCGAAATGTTTATCAGTTACCATGGTGACAAAATGCACACATTAGCAAACACTAGCAAAAAAGTTGCAAAATAGTCTGAAAACTCAAGAAAAAAATACAGAATGGATTTAAACAGCACATTTACAGGAGCCTGTGATCAATACAATAATTCATGGTCCTGTTTAGAAGTTTACTGGTTATTTTCAACAAAAAGATGAGAGTGACTAACTGAAAAACTGTTGGCTAATGCTAGCTAGCTTGTGACTGTAATATTATTTGAGACGGACGTGTGAGCATAAATCATCTCACCTATTGTAGTTCAGCAAAGTTAGTCCTTTATGGTCAGATTGTGCCAAACAAAGCTCAGATTGAAGTCTAACTTGAGTAACAGAGCTTCAGACAGAGCAGTGCCTACATTTACCATCACACTCCTTGGAGATGTTGATGAGGTTCCATAGTGGTCCATGGGTGTATACTAGTCTATGTGTCGTATACTTGTTCTGATACAGCTCAAGATCATTATAACAATATTCAGGAAAGGTTCATTTCTGTCTTGTGATTGGGACTTTTTTAGTATCAATACCTGTTCAGATGAGTATCTAGTTTTGATGCTAGTTTTAGCATCTATTAGCATCAGATTTTTGATATGTTTGACAACTCTACAACAACTCAAGCTCTGAGTACCATATTACTGCACTAATACTGTACTTCAACTGTAGTATCTGTACTGTAGTCTAAAACGAGACTGAAGTAGGTCTGAACTAGCTCCAAAGCAGCACTAAACCAAGTAGACCAGGCCTAAATCAGGACTGAAACTGTTCTCAACCAGGTCTAATAGTAGTAGTATGTATTAGTATTGTGTCGTAATGAGTGGTGGATCAAAGATCCAGATACAGGACTCAAAAACTGAACAGAGTTTATTTCAAAGCAAAATGCAAAGGCCAGGCATCGGGAGTCGGGTCAGAGGCTGAGGTGATTGGTGGGTCCAAAAAACAGGATCACGGGAGGATAAATTGGAGGATAACTGCATAATCTGGCAGCGTGTGTAGAAATGAGCAGGGTCTTTGTACTTCAGAGGTTGATTACTGATCGACTGCAGGTGAGTAGTGGGTGGTGACAGACTCTCTGCCCAGCTCCAGGCACAAACACAGAAGGGAGGGGGGAGACAGCACAGAAACACAGGAAAAAACTGCAATCTTGACATATTATATGAGAGATGTTGCGTGTGAAAGCAGTAGAAGTAGTCTAGTAGTAGTAATATTAGTACAGAGTAGTAGTATTTGAGAGCTGTTGAGTGTGGAGGCAGTGGCAGTAGCAGTAGTAGTAGCAGTAGTAGTTTTACTCTTAGTACAGAATGGTAGTAGTAGTAGTACAGGGCAGTAGTATTATTTGAGAGAAGCTGAGTATGGAAGCAGGTCATGTGATCAGAGGATTAGTGAGAGGACAGCAGCGCTCATGTACGGTGAGCACCTCACATTTAATATCTTTTGTTTTTAAATATATTTCTAAATGATTGGAACATATTTATGTTTTGTTGGGTGATTGACACAATAATGTAATAGTTTTGGTCATAGTTTTGTAGCTGTAAAATGTCTGCTTTTATTTTGTTTATAAATGTGAACTCTGGACTTCAGTGCTTCACCCTCACACAGCAAATACTCACTTGGATATTATTATGAATAATGACTCAAATTCATACAAAAATACAACTGAACCAAGACTACACCAGGACTACACTAGGATTGTACCAGGCATAAACTAGGATAAAACTAGGACTACACCAAATCAAAACCAGGTCTAATCCAGGTCTAATCCAGGTCCAAACCAGGTCTACACCAGGACGACACCAAGACTACACCAGGACTAAACCAGGACTACATAGTGACTAAACTGGGACTAAACCAGGACTAAACCAGTGCTGAACCAGGATTGGACCAGGGCTACATGAGAACTAAACCAGGACTAAACCAGGGACTAAACCAGGACTACATAAAGACTTGTCCAAGACTAAACCAGCGTTGGATCAGGCATAAGGACTGAACCAGGACTTGATCAGGTCTTTGTTGTTGTGGGAGCAGCAGCAGGCGGTCATGTGACAGAGTAGGTCACATGACTGAACAGAAATGTAAAAGCGTTACATAACTGTGGATTAGACCGGACCTTTTAAATCCATTCATTTAAACACACTCAGAGAAACAAACAGCAGCACATCTGGACACAAACATCTGCACTCATCTGACTCGGGACAGACTGACAGTAGTGAAGCTGCCAATCTGCGCCATCAGCCCCTCCTACAAACAACACACACTCCACATTCATGCTAGGCAATGTGATTGTCTTGCCTAAGGACACAACCATAGTTTTTGTCACTCCCATCCAAGTTCTGACTAGGTTGGCCCTGCTTAACAAAAAATACCAGACAAGATCTTACCATGGCTTATGATGATTCTACGCTCACAAAAGGACAGCAAAACATTCAATTACATCAGAAGTTTCCTTTAGAGTCCAGTTGTTTGTGCTTTGTAACAAAATGGTACATCAAGACTAAACCAGGACTAAACCAGGACTAAACCAGGACTAAACCAGGACTAAACCAGGACTAAACCAGGACTAAACCAGGACTAAACCAGGACTAAACCAGGACTAAACCAGGACTGAACCTGGACTAATTTCTCTCTGTCTCAGGTCTGTGTGGATGCTGTTGGGCTCTGAGGCCCCGCTACAAACGACTGGTCGACAACATCTTCCCTGAAAACCCAGAGGTAAACCAGGACTAAACCAGGGCTAAAGCAGTGCTAAAATAGTATCAGTATTTTCGGGATGGAGCAGAGGATGAGCAGAGGTGCAGAATATTTCCTGTGGACAGTATTATGGTGTGTCTGTATTCTCAGGAGGGTCTGGTGAAGGTGAACATGGAGAAGTTGACGTTCTTCGCTCTGTCAGCTCCAGAGAAACTCGACCGAATTGCTGCCTATCTGAGTGAGAGACTGACCAGAGACCTGCACCGCCACCGATACGGGTAACACTACTAGCACTACTAGTACTACTACTAGTGCTCCTACTGCTACTACTATTACTACTATTTTATGCAGTACTGTATGTAATACTGTCCAGTTTTAACGGTGAATGCTGTGGATGTGATCAAACCCAGCTGTACAACCTGCTGCTGTGGAAGTTATGAATGAGATGAAACAAGCTGGTAAAGATGTTGACATGTTCCATCTTCTGGATCTGACGCCTATGGTTGGAACTGAAGGCTGAGCTGAAGTTCATGAAGAGACTCAAAATCAGAAGAGTCCCTGTGCACGTGGAGTTTATGCAGTACTTTCTGCATTACTTCGTGGCACAGTTACATAGTGATTGCAGTACTTTATATGCAGTACTTTGTGCAGGTATGTGGTGATGGCAGTAGTTTTGTAATACTTTATGCAGTATTTTGTGGTACAGGTACGTGGTAATCGCAGTAGAGGCTCTGGAGCAGCTCCTCTCGGCCTGTCACTGTCAGAGCATCAACCTTTTAGTGGAGAGTTTTCTGAGCACGCTCCGTCTGCTGCTAGAGACAGAACGCCCCCACCTGCACATGCTGGCTACTGATGCTGTGAGCACTACTTATACTTCTACTATTGATACTACTGCAAATACTCCTGCTCGTAAAAAAAACTTTTCTGTCTCAGTTTGTGAAGTTTGCAAACATCGAGGAGGACACTCCGTCGTACCATCGCAGCTATGACTTCTTTGTGTCCCGATTCAGCCAAATGTGTCACTGCCAGCATCAAGACCTGGAGACACAGAACAAGTCAGTCCTGCTTTAGTCCTGCTTTAGTCCTGCTTTAGTCCTGCTTTAGTCCTGCTTTAGTCCTGCTTTAGTCCTGCATTAGTCCTGCATTAGTCCCGCTTTAGTCCCACTTTAGTCCCACTTTAGTCCTGCTTTAGTCCTGTTTTAGTCCTAGTTTGGTTTTAGAATCTTTGTTTGGTATCAGAGGACTTCAGGGCGTGGTTTAGACCTGTTATAGTCCTGGTTTAGACCTGTTTGGTTCTAGGATCCGTGTGTCTGGTATCAGAGGACTTCAGGGCGTGGTGAGGAAGACTGTGGACTGTGAGCTTCATGTCAACATCTGGGAGCCTCCTCACATGGAGCAGATCATCCCCGCTCTGCTGGTTAACCTACAGCACAGGTACTACAAATACCACTACTACTACTGCAAAAACTACTACTGCATGACAGTGATAATATATGTTTACATTATATTTTTCAGTGGACAGAGGATCCCCACACATCACCACTACTTTTATTTGATCTGTGTGACTGTGTAAAATGTACTTTTACTTCATATTTCTGTGTAAACTGTGTTGTCTGCAGTGGGTTTCCGGCTGAACAGACTGAAGTGTGTTTCAGAGAACTGTTAGGACGAGCGGCGTACGGACACATCGCCAACACCATTCGCCCTGTACTTATGTAAGACGAACACTATTACTACTACTATAACCAAAATACTACTATACGTCCTGTGAATCAAATATACCATAGTCAGTGAGACTTCTAACTGCTGTGTATTATCATTGTATAACTGCACAGGTAGTTTTGGGAACACTTAATCACTGCTCTATATCCATACACCATGAGCACCGTGAGCAACAAACAAATGAACTACTGTTAGGAGGGACTTGCTACAACTAAAAAAGAAATAACTAATGCGTTGAACATATATGGACAGGAACAAGCTTCTCAGATTTAAAAGTGAACTATTTTCAGTTTGTGGGACCATGGCATAAGCGGATTAAACAACCCGAGTCTCTTTACTCGAGGCAGGTACGGAGGCTGCCAGAGGCCATTTTAAAAGATGATTCCCATCCTCTAAATTATGAATTCTAACTGCTCCCATCACAAAGAAGCTTTAAAGAGCCTTTCTATAAAAAACAAGTGCTACAAAACCCCTTTGTTCCAATGGCCACAAGTGCCCTGAACAAGTGATGTTAATATATGTATAATAACCAATAATATATAACCAGAATACAGCCATACGTACTTACGTAGAGATATATACATGTATAATACTACTATAACCAGAATACAGCCATACGCACTTATGTAGAGATATATACATGTATAATACTACTATAACCAGAATACTGCCATACGTACTTATGTAGAGATATATACATGTATAATACTACTATAACCAGAATACTGCCATATGTACACAGATCATGTAATCTGTATCTAATCTGTATCCAACATTCTTAGCCTCCTCCTTGAGTTTAAACATAAGTGTCATATTACAGTCTCATGTGAGGTTGACAGGCACCTCATGTAAAATGTATCTAAATTATGTGATTACACCATAAACTGTATAACAGAAGATTATTAATAGATTACAGTTTAAACGAGTTATATGTTGAATATTAAAGTGTTACTGAGCGCTTGTTTGCTGTAGGCACCTGGACAATCACAGTCTGTGGGAAGGACGAGGCTTTGCTGTGCGATGTTTTCAAATCATCATGTACTCCATACAGGTAAAAAACAAACCTAACCCTCTAACCTAAACATTAATCTAACCTATCCTAACCCATCTACTCCATACAGGTCAGACACAAACCTAAGCTTTAACCTTTAACTTAACCCTTGACTTAAACCTAAACGTGAATCCAACCAATCCTATTCTGTCTACTCCATACAGGTAAAAAGCAAACCTAAACTAAGAGAATTTTAACTTTTAACCTTTAGCCTAACACTTAGCCTCACCTAAGCTTGTCATGATATCCACTTATCCTTATATATGAAAACTGGGACAGTATATTCTGGGGCTAAATATTTATCATGGTTACATTTTCTTTCCAAAAATGTGGATATTTTTTGCCATTTTTATGTAAGACGGTCAGATCTGTAGAGAGTAGAATAAATAACTTCTCTGGCTCATTATGAGTTCATTCTGATATTCATTTGCTGCAGCTCTCATCTAATTATGCAGTATACTTAAAATGTGTTTACTGGGACTATCCTGCTTTGAATCAGTAGCATAAAGTAATTTCAATATTATCGTTTATTATGATATTTCTCTGTAGCAATATATCGTGCTTCAAATTTGTTATAGTGACAGATCTAACCTAATCCTTAACCTAACCTATCCTAACCTGTCTACTCCATCCAGGTCAGACACAAACCTATCTTGTTTCCTCTCCAGGACAAACAGAGCAGGTCAAGTTTAAGCTGTTGGCAGTGCCCTGTGACCTTTGACTCCAGCTCATTCCTAAGATGTAAAGTCTGTCATGCAACAAACTGAATACCGTTGAGTGCATCGACATATTCAAGATTAGATACACACAGTAAACACTCTTTAACCTAAGATGTGTGTATATATGTGTGTATGTGTGTATATGTGTGTATAAAAAAGTATATATGTGTATATTACAGTCTCAGCACTCTCACCTGGTGGTGCAGCAGCTCCTGGGTCATCTTGATGCTAACAGTCGCTCTTCAGCTTCGATCAGAGCCGGAATCATGGAGGTTCTGTCTGAGGCAGCGGTCATAGGGGCCGCCGGGTCTATAGGTATGTGCTACCATACACTACTACTACTACTACTACTACTACTACTACTACTACACTTCTACCGAGGACACAGGGTCTGTACCACTATACACTACTACTATACTTCAAAGGTCACAGATCTACATGCCTGTAATATACTACTACTGCTACTATTAAAACTATACTCTAGTACTGAGGCCATGGGGTCTATAGTTCTGTACCAATGTACTGGTACTACAAATTATTATTATATTATTCTACTATTACCACAGGACCACGGGGTCTATAGGTCTGTACTACTAAACAATACAATTACTACTACTACAACTACTATACCTAATGTACTACTACTACCAATACTGGTACTACCACTACAACCACAGGATCATGGGGTCTATAGGTCTTGTCGATTTCTGTTCTGTTGCATGAAGAACGGTTGCAGAGGCACGGGGATCGCTCTGTAGGTCTTTACTTTTAGGTTAAAGGCAACGTCCAGCAAAATTCAAAGAACCAACCAGTTATACTACTGTTACTTACTGTTACAGAGTGAGTGTTACATATTAAGAAATTTCAAGTAAAGTCAAACAAAGTGAATGTTTTATAACCGTCCTAGAGTGGGAGTCACACAAAAAAGGGGCTCATAAGAAATGTGGCCTTAACCAAAATGACCAGAACATAGCTGTTATCTTGCTTTAGTGTGATATATGGCCACTGCTGCATGATGGGAAACAGAACGTTTTGCACCTTTCTAAGAAAGTAAGCAATGTATTACATTTGTATATTGTCCACAGTTTGTACTACTATACAATACTATTACTACTACTACAACTACTATACTTCTACTGAGGCCACAGGGTCTATAGGTCTGTACTAGTGTACTATTACTACTGTTACTGCTACTACTACTACTACTAATACCAAAGGCTTAGTTCTTGTTTAGTCCTGGTTTAGTCCTGGTTTAATCCTGGTTTAGTCCTGGTTTAGTCCTGTTTTATTCTCTCTCCAGGCCCCACAGTGTTAGAGGTCTTTAACACTCTTCTTCGGCAGCTGAGGCAGAGCGTGGACTATGAGCTCACCGGTTTCTATGACAACGCCGGCAAACACAAAACCAGCTCTGTGGAGGAGAGGACCCTCCAGGATGCCGTCATACGAACCATTGGTCAGAACACACAAATAAATAAAACACTATTGAGACTACTGCTGATGCTGTACTTGTTCCTGAGAGCCCTCCCTGTGTATCAGATGCCTTCCCTGTGTATCAGATGCGCTCCCTGTGTGTCAGATGCCTTACCTGTGTATCAGATGCCCTCCCTGTGCGTCAGATGCCCGCCCTATGTCTCCATGGGGTCTTATTCTGTGTAAAAGCTGCTAACCCTGTAGTTTAGACCTCTACAAATGTGTTTTGAAATGCATGGGATTCTTGGATTAGTTTAACGTTCTGATGTGAATGCTCTTGGTTGGGTTTAAAATGTGACTCAAAACTAGATTTTTATCAGAATATTTATACAGAAAACAGCCCTACATATGAAAAAAAATGAAAGTTTTTTAAAAGTACTAAAAAAGATAATGTACCAGATGCCAGTATTGGAAATTTGGAATGAACTCAAATCAAAAGTAAATAATGATGTAATTTTTAACCTCTGTTTTCTCTCTCTCTTGCCAGGCTCGTTTGCCCACACGCTGCCCATCTACCAGAGGTCAGAGGTCATGCTCTTCATCATGGGAAAGATCCCAGTGCCAGGGATCTACCCAGACCTTGGCGCTCCTAATGCTGGGTACAGACCACAGACCCAGCACTACAGTATTATATCACTCACATCATAGACTGCATGGATTCTGCTGTCAGGCATTTTGGTCTTAAAATGTCCACATTAACTTGTTCTACATGATCCTGGTGTTTTTACTCCTCTGTTTTGTCGCTAAATCGAGATATAACGATATTTTTAAAACAATTTTCATTCTAATAAAATGTTTTTAGGTTTGAAGGAAGTCGTATGATCCAAGTGATGCTCCTCAAGTCTCTGCTGCAGGTCAGAAAAACTAAAGTTAGACAACAGTTCATGACTGAGTCTCATTATTTCCTCGTGTCGTTTGTTGGTGTGTTTGCTGGTGTGTTTCCTGGCGTGTTTCCTGGCGTGTTTTTTGGAGTGTTTGGTTTGCGGTTGTGTTTGCTGGTGTGTTTGTTGGTGTGTGTGCTGGTGTGATTGCTGGTGTGTTTGTTGGTGTGTTTGTTAGTGTGTGTGCTAGTGTGTTTTCTGGTGTGTTTGCTGGCGTGTTTGTTGGTGTGTTTAGTGATGTGTTTGCTGGTGTGTTTGGTGATATGTTTGCTGGTGTGTTTGTTGGTGTGTTTGGTGATATGTTTGGTGGTGTGTTTGTTGGTGTGTTTGTTGGTGTGTTTGGTGATATGTTTGGTGGTGTGTTTGGTAGTGTGTTTGTTGGTGTGTTTATTGGTGTGTTTATTGGTGTGTTTGCTGGTGTGTTGCTGGTGTGCTTGCTGATGTGTTTATTGGTGTGTTTACTGGTGTGTTTATTGGTGTGTTTACTGGTGTGTTTATTGGTGTGTTTGTTGGTGTGTTTGCTGAGGTGTTTGCTGGTGTGTTCATTGGCGTGTTTATTGGTGTGTTTGGTGATATATTTATTGGTGTGTTCATTGGTGTGTTTGCTGGTGTGTTTGTTGGTGTGTTTGCTGATGTGTTTATTGGTGTGTTTGGTGATATATTTGCTGGTGTGTTCGTTGGTGTGTTTGCTAGTGTGTTCGTTGGTGTGTTTGCTGATGTGTTTATTGGTGTGTTTGCTGATGTGTTTGCTGGTGTGTTCGTTGGTGTGTTTGTTGGTGTGTTTGATGGTGTGTTTTCTGGTGTGTTTATTGGCATGTTTGTTGGTGTGTTTGCTGGTGTATTGCTGGTGTGTTTGCTCATGTGTTTATTGGTGTGTTTGCTGGTGTGTTCGTTGGTGTGTTTGCTGGTGTGTTCGTTGGTGTGTTTGCTGATGTGTTTATTGGTGTGTTTGCTGGTGTGTTCGTTGGTGTGTTTGTTGGTGTGTTTGATGGTGTGTTTTCTGGTGTGTTTATTGGCATGTTTGTTGGTGTGTTTGCTGGTGTGTTCGTTGGTGTGTTTGCTGGTGTGTTGCTGGTGTGTTTGCTGATGTGTTTATTGGTGTGTTTGCTGGTGTGTTCGTTGGTGTGTTTGCTGGTGTGTTTATTGGTGTGTTTGTTGGTGTCGTTGCTGGGGTGTTTGCTGGTGTGTTCATTGGTGTGTATATTGGTGTGTTTGGTGATATGTTTGGTGGTGTGTTTGTTGGTGTGTTTGGTGATATGTTTGGTGGTGTGTTTGTTGCCGTGTTTGCTGGTGTGTTTGCTGGTGTGTTTATTGGTGTGTTTGGTGGTGAGTTTGTTGGTGTGTTTGGTGATATGTTTGGTGGTGTGTTTGCTGGTGTGTTTGTGGGTGTGTTTGTTGGTGTGTTTGGTGATATGTTTGTTGGTGTGTTTGGTGATATGTTTGGTGGTGTGTTTGTTGGTGTGTTTGCTGGTGTGTTTGCTGATGTGTTTATTAGTGTGTTTAATGGTGTGTTTGCTGGTGTGTTGCTGGTGTGTTTGCTGATGTGTTTATTGGTGTTTACTGGTGTGTTTATTGGTGTGTTTGTTGGTGTGTTTGCTGGGGTGTTTGCTGGTGTGTTTATTGGTGTGTTTGGTGATATATTTGGTGGTGTGTTTGGTGATATGTTTGGTGGTGTGTTTGCTGGTGTGTTTGTGGGTGTGTTTGTTGGTGTGTTTGGTGATATGTTTGTTGGTGTGTTTGGTGATATGTTTGGTGGTGTGTTTGTTGGTGTGTTTGCTGGTGTGTTTGCTGGTGTGTTTGCTGATGTGTTTATTAGTGTGTTTAATGGTGTGTTTGCTGGTGTGTTGCTGGTGTGTTTGCTGATGTGTTTATTGGTGTTTACTGGTGTGTTTATTGGTGTGTTTGGTGATATATTTGGTGGTGTGTTTGGTGATATGTTTGGTGGTGTGTTTGTTGGTATGTTTGTTGGTGTGTTTGCTGGTGTGTTTATTGGTGTATTTGGTGATATGTTTGGTGGTGTGTTTGTTTTTGTGTTTGTTGCCGTGTTTGCTGGTGTGTTTATTGGTGTGTTTGGTGATATGTTTAGTGGTGTTTTTGGTGTGTTTGTTGGTGTGTGTTTGGTGGTGTGTTTGTAGGTGTGTTTGGTGATATGTTTGGTGGTGTTTTTGGTGGTGTGTTTGTTGGTGTGTTTGCTGGTGTGTTTGCTGGTGTTTTTGCTGGTGTGTTTGTTGCCGTGTTTGCTGGTGTGTTTGCTGGTGTGTTTATTGGTGTGTTTGGTGATATGTTTGGTGGTGTGTTTGTTGGTGTGTTTAGTGATATGTTTGGTGGTGTGTTTGCGGGTGTGTTTGTTGTCATGTTTGGTGATATGTTTGTTGGTGTGTTTGTTGGTTTGTTTGGTGATGTGTTTGGTGGTGTGTTTGTTGGTGTGTTTGTTGGTGTGTTTGGTGGTGTGTTTGTTGGTGTGTTTGGTGATATGTTTGGTGGTGTGTTTGGTGGCATGTTTGGTGATATATTTGGTGGTGTGTTTGGTGGTGTGTTTGGTGATATGTTTGGTGGTGTGTTTGTTGGTGTGTTTGGTGATATGTTTGGTGGTCTGTTTGGTGGTGTGTTTGCTCATGTGTTTATTGGTGTGTTTGCTGGTGTGTTCGTTGGTGTGTTTGCTGGTGTGTTGCTGGTGTGTTTGCTCATGTGTTTATTGGTGTGTTTCGCTGGTGTGTTCGTTGGTGTGTTTGCTGGTGTGTTTGTTGGTGTGTTTACTGCTGTGTTTATTGGTGTGTTTGTTGGTGTCTTTGCTGGGGTGTTTACTGGTGTGTATATTGGTGTGTTTGGTGATATGTTTGGTGGTGTGTTTGTTGGTGTGTTTGGTGATATGTTTGGTGATATGTTTGGTGGTGTGTTTGTTGCCGTGTTTGCTGGTGTGTTTGCTGGTGTGTTTATTGGTGTGTTTGCTGGTGTGTTTGTTGGTGTGTTTGTTGGTGTGTTTGGTGATATGTTTGGTGGTGTGTTTGCTGGTGTGTTTGTGGGTGTGTTTGTTGGTGTGTTTGGTGATATGTTTGTTGGTGTGTTTGTTGGTATGTTTGGTGTGTTTGTTGGTGTGTTTGGTGATATGTTTATTGGTGTGTTTGCTGGTGTGTTTGCTGATGTGTTTATTAGTGTGTTTAATGGTGTGTTTGCTGGTGTGTTCCTGGTGTGTTTGCTGATGTGTTTATTGGTGTTTACTGGTGTGTTTATTGGTGTGTTTGTTGGTGTGTTTGTTGGTGTGTTTGCTGATGTGTTTATTGGTGTGTTTGGTGATATATTTGCTGGTGTGTTCGTTGGTGTGTTTGCTAGTGTGTTCGTTGGTGTGTTTGCTGATGTGTTTATTGGTGTGTTTGCTGGTGTGTTTGCTGAATTGTTTATTGGGGTGTTTGCTGGTGTGTTCGTTGGTGTGTTTGTTGGTGTGTTTGATGGTGTGTTTTCTGGTGTGTTTATTGGCATGTTTGTTGGTGTGTTTGCTGGTGTGTTCGTTGGTGTGTTTGCTGGTGTATTGCTGGTGTGTTTGCTCATGTGTTTATTGGTGTGTTTGCTGGTGTGTTTGTTGGTGTGTTTGCTGGTGTGTTCGTTGGTGTGTTTGCTGGTGTGTTCGTTGGTGTGTTTGCTGATGTGTTTATTGGTGTGTTTGCTGGTGTGTTCGTTGGTGTGTTTGATGGTGTGTTTTCTGGTGTGTTTATAGGCATGTTTGTTGGTGTGTTTGCTGGTGTGTTCGTTGGTGTGTTTGCTGGTGTGTTTGCTCATGTGTTTATTGGTGTGTTTGCTGGTGTGTTCGTTGGTGTGTTTGCTGGTGTGTTTATTGGTGTGTTTGTTGGTGTCTTTGCTGGGGTGTTTGCTGGTGTGTTCATTGGTGTGTATATTGGTGTGTTTGGTGATATGTTTGGTGGTGTGTTTGTTGGTGTGTTTGGTGATATGTTTGGTGGTGTGTTTGTTGCCGTGTTTGCTGGTGTGTTTGGTGGTGTGTTTATTGGTGTGTTTGGTGGTGTGTTTGTTGGTGTGTTTGGTGATATGTTTGGTGGTGTGTTTGCTGGTGTGTTTGTGGGTGTGTTTGTTGGTGTGTTTGGTGATATGTTTGTTGGTGTGTTTGGTGATATGTTTGGTGGTGTGTTTGTTGGTGTGTTTGCTGGTGTGTTTGCTGATGTGTTTATTAGTGTGTTTAAAGGTGTGTTTGCTGGTGTGTTGCTGGTGTGTTTGCTGATGTGTTTATTGGTGTTTACTGGTGTGTTTATTGGTGTGTTTGTTGGTGTGTTTGCTGGTGTGTTTATTGGTGTGTTTAGTGATATATTTGGTGGTGTGTTTGGTGATATGTTTGGTGGTGTGTTTGCTGGTGTGTTTGTGGGTGTGTTTGTTGGTGTGTTTGGTGATATGTTTGGTGGTGTGTTTGTTGGTGTGTTTGCTGATGTGTTTATTAGTGTGTTTAATGGTGTGTTTGCTGGTGTGTTGCTGGTGTGTTTGCTGATGTGTTTATTGGTGTTTACTGGTGTGTTTATTGGTGTGTTTGTTGGTGTGTTTGCTGGGGTGTTTGCTGGTGTGTTTGTTGGTGTGTTTGGTGATATATTTGGTGGTGTGTTTGGTGATATGTTTGGTGGTGTGTTTGTTGATATGTTTGTTGGTGTGTTTGCTGGTGTGTTTATTGGTGTATTTGGTGATATGTTTGGTGATATGTTTGGTGGTGTGTTTGTTGCCGTGTTTGCTAGTGTGTTTGCTGGTGTGTTTATTGGTGTGTTTGGTGATATGTTTAGTGGTGTGTTTGTTGGTGTGTTTGGTGGTGTGTTTGGTGGTGTGTTTGGTGGTGTGTTTGGTGATATGTTTGGTGGTGTTTTTGGTGGTGTGTTTGGTGATATGTTTGTTGGTGTGTTTATTGGTGTGTTTGTTGGTGTGTTTGCTGGTGTTTTTGCTGGTGTGTTTGTTGCCGTGTTTGCTGGTGTGTTTGCTGGTGTGTTTATTGGTGTGTTTGGTGATATGTTTGGTGGTGTGTTTGTTGGTGTGTTTGGTGATATGTTTGGTGGTGTGTTTGCGGGTGTGTTTGTTGTCATGTTTGGTGATATGTTTGTTGGTGTGTTTGTTGGTTTGTTTGGTGATGTGTTTGTTGGTGTGTGTTTGGTGATGTGTTTGGTGGTGTGTTTGTTGGTATGTTTGTTGGTGTGTTTGTTGGTGTGTTTGTTGGTGTGTTTGGTGGTGTGTTTGTTGGTGTGTTTGGTGATATGTTTGGTGGTGTGTTTGGTGATATATTTGGTGGTGTGTTTGTTGGTGTGTTTGGTGATATGTTTGGTGGTGTGTTTGGTGGTGTGTTTGGTGTTATGTTTGGTGGTGTGTTTGTTGGTGTGTTTGGTGATATGTTTGGTGGTCTGTTTGGTGGTGTGTTTGCTCATGTGTTTATTGGTGTGTTTGCTGGTGTGTTCGTTGGTGTGTTTGCTGGTGTGTTGCTGGTGTGTTTGCTCATGTGTTTATTGGTGTGTTTCGCTGGTGTGTTCGTTGGTGTGTTTGCTGGTGTGTTTGTTGGTGTGTTTACTGCTGTGTTTATTGATGTGTTTGTTGGTGTCTTTGCTGGGGTGTTTGCTGGTGTGTTCATTGGTGTGTATATTGGTGTGTTTGGTGATATGTTTGGTGGTGTGTTTGTTGGTGTGTTTGGTGATATGTTTGGTGATATGTTTGGTGGTGTGTTTGTTGCCGTGTTTGCTGGTGTGTTTGCTGGTGTGTTTATTGGTGTGTTTGGTGGTGTGTTTGTTGGTGTGTTTGTTGGTGTCTTTGGTGATATGTTTGGTGGTGTGTTTTTCTGGTGTGTTTGTGGGTGTGTTTGTTGGTGTGTTTGGTGATATGTTTGTTGGTGTGTTTGGTGATATGTTTGGTGTGTTTGTTGGTGTGTTTGGTGATATGTTTATTGGTGTGTTTGCTGGTGTGTTTGCTGATGTGTTTATTAGTGTGTTTAATGGTGTGTTGCTGGTGTGTTTGCTGATGTGTTTATTGGTGTTTACTGGTGTGTTTATTGGTGTGTTTGTTGGTGTGTTTCTGATGTGTTTATTGGTGTGTTTGGTGATATATTTGCTGGTGTGTTCGTTGGTGTGTTTGCTAGTGTGTTCGTTGGTGTGTTTGCTGATGTGTTTATTGGTGTGTTTGCTGGTGTGTTTGCTGATGTGTTTATTGGTGTGTTTGCTGGTGTGTTCGTTGGTGTGTTTGTTGGTGTGTTTTCTGGTGTGTTTATTGGCATGTTTGTTGGTGTGTTTGCTGGTGTGTTCGTTGGTGTGTTTGCTGGTGTGTTGCTGGTGTGTTTGCTCATGTGTTTATTGGTGTGTTTGCTGGTGTGTTCGTTGGTGTGTTTGCTGGTGTGTTCATTGGTGTGTATATTATTGTGTTTGGTGATATGTTTGGTGGTGTGTTTGTTGGTGTGTTTGGTGATATGTTTGGTGGTGTGTTTGTTGCCGTGTTTGCTGGTGTGTTTGCTGGTGTGTTTATTGGTGTGTTTGGTGGTGTGTTTGTTGGTGTGTTTGGTGATATGTTTGGTGGTGTGTTTGCTGGTGTGTTTGTGGGTGTGTTTGTTGGTGTGTTTGGTGATATGTTTGTTGGTGTGTTTGGTGATATGTTTGGTGGTGTGTTTGTTGGTGTGTTTGCTGGTGTGTTTGCTGGTGTGTTTGCTGATGTGTTTATTAGTGTGTTTAATGGTGTGTTTGCTGGTGTGTTGCTGGTGTGTTTGCTGATGTGTTTATTGGTGTTTACTGGTGTGTTTATTGGTGTGTTTGTTGGTGTGTTTGCTGGGGTGTTTGCTGGTGTGTTTATTGGTGTGTTTGGTGATATGTTTGGTGGTGTGTTTGCTGGTGTGTTTGTGGGTGTGTTTGTTAGTTTGTTTGGTGATATGTTTGTTGGTGTGTTTGGTGATATGTTTGGTGGTGTGTTTGTTGGTGTGTTTGCTGGTGTGTTTGCTGATGTGTTTATTAGTGTGTTTAATGGTGTGTTTGCTGGTGTGTTGCTGGTGTGTTTGCTGATGTGTTTATTGGTGTTTACTGGTGTGTTTATTGGTGTGTTTGTTGGTATGTTTGTTGGTGTGTTTGCTGGTGTGTTTATTGGTGTATTTGGTGATATGTTTGGTGATATGTTTGGTGGTGTGTTTGTTGGTGTGTTTGGTGATATGTTTGGTGGTGTGTTTGTTGCCGTGTTTGCTGGTGTGTTTGCTGGTGTGTTTATTGGTGTGTTTGGTGGTGTGTTTGTTGGTGTGTTTGGTGATATGTTTGGTGGTGTGTTTGCTGGTGTGTTTGTGGGTGTGTTTGTTGGTGTGTTTGGTGATATGTTTGTTGGTGTGTTTGGTGATATGTTTGGTGGTGTGTTTGTTGGTGTGTTTGCTGGTGTGTTTGCTGGTGTGTTTGCTGATGTGTTTATTAGTGTGTTTAATGGTGTGTTTGCTGGTGTGTTGCTGGTGTGTTTGCTGATGTGTTTATTGGTGTTTACTGGTGTGTTTATTGGTGTGTTTGTTGGTGTGTTTGCTGGGGTGTTTGCTGGTGTGTTTATTGGTGTGTTTGGTGATATGTTTGGTGGTGTGTTTGCTGGTGTGTTTGTGGGTGTGTTTGTTAGTGTGTTTGGTGATATGTTTGTTGGTGTGTTTGGTGGTGTGTTTGTTGGTGTGTTTGCTGGTGTGTTTGCTGATGTGTTTATTAGTGTGTTTAATGGTGTGTTTGCTGGTGTGTTGCTGGTGTGTTTGCTGATGTGTTTATTGGTGTTTACTGGTGTGTTTATTGGTGTGTTTGTTGGTATGTTTGTTGGTGTGTTTGCTGGTGTGTTTATTGGTGTATTTGGTGATATGTTTGGTGATATGTTTGGTGGTGTGTTTGTTTTTGTGTTTGTTGCCGTGTTTGCTGGTGTGTTTGCTGGTGTGTTTATTGGTGTGTTTGGTGATATGTTTAGTGGTGTGTTTGTTGGTGTGTTTGTTGGTGTGTGTTTGGTGGTGTGTTTGTAGGTGTGTTTGGTGATATGTTTGGTGGTGTTTTTGGTGGTGTGTTTGGTGATATGTTTGTTGGTGTATTTATTGGTGTGTTTGTTGGTGTGTTTGCTGGTGTTTTTGCTGGTGTGTTTGTTGCCGTGTTTGCTGGTGTGTTTGCTGGTGTGTTTATTGGTGTGTTTGGTGATATGTTTGGTGGTGTGTTTGTTGGTGTGTTTGGTGATATGTTTGGTGGTGTGTTTGCGGGTGTGTTTGTTGTCATGTTTGGTGATATGTTTGTTGGTGTGTTTGTTGGTTTGTTTGGTGATGTGTTTGGTGGTGTGTTTGTTGGTATGTTTGGTGGTGTGTTTGTTGGTATGTTTGGTGGTGTGTTTGTTGGTGTGTTTGGTGATATGTTTGGTGGTGTGTTTGGTGGTATGTTTGGTGATATATTTGGTGGTGTGTTTGTTGGTGTGTTTGGTGATATGTTTGGTGGTGTGTTTGGTGATATGTTTGGTGGTGTGTTTGGTGATATGTTTGGTGGTGTGTTTGTTGGTGTGTTTGGTGATATGTTTGGTGGTCTGTTTGGTGGTGTGTTTGCTCATGTGTTTATTGGTGTGTTTGCTGGTGTGTTCGTTGGTGTGTTTGCTGGTGTGTTGCTGGTGTGTTTGCTCATGTGTTTATTGGTGTGTTTCGCTGGTGTGTTCGTTGGTGTGTTTGCTGGTGTGTTTGTTGGTGTGTTTACTGCTGTGTTTATTGGTGTGTTTGTTGGTGTCTTTGCTGGGGTGTTTGCTGGTGTGTTCATTGGTGTGTATATTGGTGTGTTTGGTGATATGTTTGGTGGTGTGTTTGTTGGTGTGTTTGGTGATATGTTTGGTGGTGTGTTTGTTGCCGTGTTTGCTGGTGTGTTTGCTGGTGTGTTTATTGGTGTGTTTGTTGGTGTGTTTGTTGGTGTGTTTGTTGGTGTGTTTGGTGATATGTTTGGTGGTGTGTTTGCTGGTGTGTTTGTGGGTGTGTTTGTTGGTGTGTTTGGTGATATGTTTATTGGTGTGTTTGCTGGTGTGTTTGCTGATGTGTTTATTAGTGTGTTTAATGGTGTGTTTGCTGGTGTGTTTCTGGTGTGTTTGCTGATGTGTTTATTGGTGTGTTTATTGGTGTGTTTGTTGGTGTGTTTGCTGGGGTGTTTATTGGTGTGTTTGGTGATATATTTGGTGGTGTGTTTGGTGATATGTTTGGTGGTGTGTTTGTTGGTATGTTTGTTGGTGTGTTTGCTGGTGTGTTTATTGGTGTATTTGGTGATATGTTTGGTGGTGTGTTTGTTTTTGTGTTTGTTGTCGTGTTTGCTGGTGTGTTTGCTGGTGTGTTTGCTGGTGTGTTTGCTGGTGTGTTTATTGGTGTGTTTGGTGATATGTTTAGTGGTGTATTTGTTGGTGTGTGTTTGTTGATGTGTTTGGTGGTGTGTTTGTTGTTGTGTTTGGTGATATGTTTGGTGGTGTGTTTGGTGGTGTGTTTGGTGATATGTTTGTTGGTGTGTTTATTGGCATGTTTGTTGGTGTGTTTGCTGGTGTTTTTGCTGGTGTGTTTGTTGCCGTGTTTGCTGGTGTGTTTATTGGTGTGTTTGGTGATATGTTTGTTGGTGTGTTTATTGGCATGTTTGTTGGTGTGTTTGCTGGTGTTTTTGCTGGTGTGTTTGTTGCCGTGTTTGCTGGTGTGTTTGTGTGTGTGTTTGTTGTCATTTTTGGTGATATGTTTGTTGGTGTGTTTGGTGGTGTGTTTGTTGGTGTGTTTGTTGGTGTGTGTTTGGTGGTGTGTTTGTTGGTATGTTTGTTGGTGTGTTTGGTGATATGTTTGGTGGTGTGTTTGTTGGTGTGTTTGTTGGTGTGTTTGGTGGTGTGTTTGTTTGTGTTTGGTGATATGTTTGGTGGTGTGTTTGGTGGTATGTTTGGTGATATATTTGGTGGTGTGTTTGATGATATTTTTGGTGGTGTGTTTGGTGGTGTGTTTGGTGATATGTTTGGTGGTGTGTTTGTTGGTGTGTTTGGTGATATGTTTAGTGGTGTGTTTGTTGGTGTGTGTTTGGTGATATGTTTGGTGGTGTGTTTGGTGGTGTGTTTGTTGGTGTGTTTGGTGATATGTTTGGTGGTGTGTTTGGTGATATGTTTGTTGGTGTGTTTGCTGGTGTGTTTGCTGGTGTGTTTATTGGTGTGTTTGGTGATATGTTTGGTGGTGTGTTTGTTGGTGTGTTTGGTGATATGTTTAGTGGTGTGTTTGTTGGTGTGTGTTTGGTGATATGTTTGGTGGTGTGTTTGGTGGTGTGTTTGTTGGTGTGTTTGGTGATATGTTTGGTGGTGTGTTTGGTGATATGTTTGTTGGTGTGTTTGCTGGTGTGTTTGCTGGTGTGTTTATTGGTGTGTTTGGTGATATGTTTGGTGATGTGTTTGTTGGTGTGTGTTTGGTGATATGTTTGGTGGTGTGTTTGGTGGTGTGTTTGTTGGTATGTTTGGTGGTGTGTTTGTTGGTATGTTTGTTGGTGTGTTTGGTGATATGTTTGGTGGTGTGTTTGGTGGTGTGTTTGGTGGTATGTTTGGTGATATATTTGGTGGTGTGTTTGTTGGTGTGTTTGATGATATGTTTGCTGGTGTGTTTGTTGGTGTGTTTGGTTATGTGTTTGGTGGTGTGTTTGGTGATATGTTTGGTGGTGTGTTTGTTGGTGTGTTTGGTGGTGTGTTTGGTGATATGTTTGTTGGTGTGTTTGGTGGTGTGTTTGTTGGTGTGTTTGGTGATATGTTTGGTGGTGTGTTTGGTAGTGTGTTTGTTGGTATGTTTGGTGATATATTTGGTGGTGTGTTTGTTGGTGTGTTTGGTGATATGTTAGGTGGTGTGTTTGTTGATGTGTTTGTTGGTATGTGTGTTGGTGTGTTTGCTGGTGTGTTTGGTGATATGTTTGGTGGTGTGTTTGTTGGTGTGTTTGATGATATGTTTGGTGGTGTGTTAGTTGGTGTGTTTGTTGTGTGGTTAGTGATATGTTTGGTGGTGTGTTTGTTGGTATGTTTGTTGGCGTGTTTGCTGGTGTGTTTATTGGTGTATTTGGTGATATGTTTGGTGATATTTTTGGTGATATGTTTGGTGGTGTGTTTGTTGGCATGCTTGGTGGTGTGTTTGGTGGTGTGTTTGTTGGTGTGTTTGTTGGCGTGTTTGGTGATATGTTTGGTGGTGTGTTTGTTGGCGTGTTTGGTGATATGTTTGGTGGTGTGTTTGTTGGTGTGCTTGTAGGTGTGTTTGCTGGTTTATTTGCGGGCATATTGTTGAACATTCCCTGGGAATGTGACTCTAACTGTAGGCACTGATCTGTCTGAAGATCTTACCCTAGTTAGATTGTAATCTACGCATTGTTTTAACACAATCTGACTTTAAAAACCTGATTTAGCTGTAATTACAATAGGTGAGTTAATCTGTGCTGTTAAACAAATCCCTCTCAAATAATATTACAGTCACAGGTTAGCTAGCATTAGCCAACAGTCAGTTAGTCACCTGCATTTTTTGTTGAAAGTCAAACTCCGAAACAGGACCATGAATGTTCAAATTGACATAGACTCCTAAAAATGTGCTATTTAAATCCATTTTGTATTTTTTTCTTGAGTTTTCATTTGTTTTTGTTGTTTTTTTTGTTTACTTATGTTTGCATTGTATCTTCATGGTAACTGCTGAACATTCTGGCCATACGCATACATGAAAAACACCCCCAGCATGATGTCACCATCAGTTGTATGTTCTGTAAGAGTGTCTATGCGTGTCTTGGTGTGTAGTGGCGTGTTTGGTGTCATGTTGTCTCATCTTGTGTTGTATGTTCAGGTATCATGTCACTGTGAGAGTGCTAACCTCCTCACCGCTCTGCCCTGCTCGTTCTTGGAGCCGCTGCTTTGCTTCACTCTGATGGATGACCCTGAGATCAGGCTCCTGGTGCTGTCCATCCTCACATCACTCATAGACCGAAGACACAACAGAGACACACTACAGACCAGGCAAGAAGGGTGCCATACTTCCCCCAGCTTGTTATCTCCTACTGCAGCCTATCTTATCCCGGATTTTAATGTCACTCCCAGCCAATTTGGTCATAGTTAGTTCCGAGTGACATTAAACTAAGTAACCTGGTCATAAGCTATACCGAAGAGGAAGGTTTTAAGCCTGGTCTTAAATACAGAGACTGTGGGGGCCTGTTTAACATCAGCAGGGAGTTGATTCCATAGCACAGGAGCTTGGTAACTGAATGCTCTCCCTCCCACTGTACTTTTGGACACTCTAGGAACCACTAATAGTCCTGCATTCTGAGAGCGGAGTGCTCTGTTTGGCTGGTACGGGACAATAGCATCTTGCAGATAGGATGTGGCCATACCGTTTAGGGTTTTGTATGTCAGGAGGAGGACTTTGAATTTGATTCTAAGCTCAACAGGAAGCCAGTGCAGATATTTTAGTACAGGACTGATGTGGTCTCTTCTTTTAGTTCCTGTTAGGACTCTGGCCGCTGTATTTTGGACCAACTGGAGGCTCCTTATAGTACTTTTGGGGCAGGCGGCGAGCAGAGAATTACAGTAATCAAGTCTGGAAGTAACAAATGCATGGATGAGTTTTTCAACATATTTTTTAGGTAAAATATTTCTAATTTTAGTAATATTTCGCAGCTGAAAGTATGCGGTTTTACAAGCTAGGTTTATATGGGCTGTGAATGAGAGATTTTGATCAAATAGGACTCCAAGATTTTTTACAGTAGGGCTAGAAGCTATACTCACATTGTCGAGTGCAATCTGGTCCAACAGAGAATCTCTTTGACCTTTGGGACCAACGACAATGACCTCTGTTTTTTCAGGATTTAAGAGCAGGTAATTCAAGGTCATCCAGGTTTTGATGTCCTTCACACAGGCACTGAGTTTATCTATTTGATCAGTCTGATTTGGTTTCATTGATAAGTACAGAGTGTCATCAGCATAGCAGTGAAAATTAATGCCATGCTTTCTAATAATGTTACCTAATGGCAACATATACAGAGTAAATAGGATTGGACCAAGCACAGATCCTCGTGGAACACCACAGGCTACTTTAGAACAGGGAGAGGTGCACTGGTTTATACTAACAAACTGGTACCAGCCCGTTATCAGCAGCTAGTAGTAAGTCATTTGTTACTTTAAGCAGTGCAGTCTCTGTGCTGTGGTGAGCTCTGAATCCAGATTGAAATTTTTCAAATATATTATTGTCCTGCAGGTAGCGGCAGAGCTGTTTCACCACAACTCGTTCTAGAATTTTTGAGAGGAAGGGAAGATTAGAGATAGTTCTGTAGTTGGCTAGTTCATCAGGATTTAGGTTAGGTTTTTTTCAAAAGGGGTTTAATCACAGCATACTTAAAGGACTGAGGAACGTAGCCATTTTCTAACGACATATTTATTATGTTATGGATGGAATCTATTATTAGGGGGAGGGCTTCTTTGAGGAGTCTGATTGGAATATGGTCAAGCATACAGGTTGATGGTTTGGACGACATGATGGCTGAGGTAATCTCCACCTCATCAACAGGAGTAAATATATCTAATATTATTAGAGGATCTATGTGGGATATTGGTATTACAGACTGGATTTGCTCAGAGCTGATTTTTGGAGTAACTTTGTTGATTTTGTCTCTAATGGTTGTAATTTTGTAATCGAAGAATTGAAGAAAGTCATCACAACTAATGTTCGAGGGGATAAGAGACTCATTAGCAGTGTGGGAGTTTCTCAGCCTGGCTATAGTGCTGAACAGAAATCTGGGGCTATTTTTGTTTACTTCTATTAGATTTGAATAGTATCTGGTTCGGGCTTTCCGCAGAGCGGCCTTATAAGTGAGCAGGCAGAGCTTCCATGCCTTCAGAGACTGCTCAGAGCGCGAGCGGCGCCAAAGCTTCTCTGTGCGTCTTACATGGACCAAACCAGGACCAAAACAAATCCAAAACCGGTCTATTACAATAGAGTTTTGTTATATTTTTACAGTGTCGAGATTGACATCTCGGTTTTGGAGCTGAGGGAGGAACACTGCTCCCGACAGGACATTCTCTTCATGAGGAAGGTACTGTAGTATT
The DNA here is from genome assembly GCF_009829125.3 of Periophthalmus magnuspinnatus. Taxonomy (NCBI): domain Eukaryota; kingdom Metazoa; phylum Chordata; class Actinopteri; order Gobiiformes; family Gobiidae; genus Periophthalmus; species Periophthalmus magnuspinnatus. The sequence goes on along the minus strand of NC_047127.1, from coordinate 16,256,180 downwards.
AGTAGTAGTAGCAGCAGCAGCAGCAGCAGCAGCAGTAGTAGTAACAGTAGTCGTAGCAGTAGTGGTAGCAGTAGTGGTAGTAGTAGCAGTAGTGGTAGCAGTAGTGGTAGTAGTAGTGGTAGTAGTAGCACTAGTAGTAGCAGTAGTGGTAGTCATATTTTGTTGAATTCTATTTTTGTTTTCCCAGAATGCTCCGAGTTTGTACCGACATGTTTTCCTGGCATTTAAAGAGGAGAGCAATGGGCGGGACCATTACCACGCCCTCTTTATCCTATTGGCTGTTGTCCTCCTGGAATTGGCCAATGAGGAGGTGGTGGTGGACCTCATACGATTGGTCTTCGCTCTGCAGGTCTGGACCAGGACTAAACCAGGGCTAAACCAGGGCTAAACCAGGGCTAAACCAGGGCTAAACCAGGACTTAGAGAGGGCTAAACCGGGACTCAACCAGGACTAAAGTAGGACCAGATATGACTGAAGCAGATTTGTTGTCTGATTGGTTGACCTTGGATTCCCCTAAAGTTCTCTCTGCTCTGTGATTGGCTGTCAGGAGCTGGCCATGTCCAATCAGGAGGGGTTATCTGTGTTTAATCGCTGCGGTATCCAGGCGGTTTGTGCAGCGTTCCTCAGTCTGCTCTGTCAACTCGGTCCTCCTCCAAATCTGAAGACATACATCACACAGGTACTACTTCACTACTACTACTACTACTACTACTACTACTACTACTACTACTACTACTACTACTACTACTACTAATATTACTACTACTAATACTGTGCACATGTGTGTTCGTGTGTGCGGGGGGGTGTTTGCGTGTACGTGTGTGTTTGCGTGTACGTGTGTGTTTGTGTGTGTGTGAATTCTTGATATTCTTACAAGTAACATAAAACAGCATGAAACACTGTCCAGTCAGGATGAGCCCACAGGTTCACAGTCACTGCAGCTGAAGAGCAGAGCCGGTGCACAGGGGGGCAGCAGAGGGCTGAAGCTCCACCAACATTTGATCAGAAGCATAACAGAAACAACAGTGTCAGAAGTGTTATTTTTAAATAATGGTTTATTATGAATATTGAAAAGAATTGTAACTGACAATGAAATGATTAGATAAAAAAAAGAAAAAAAAACACTATATAATTACTACAAGACAAATATTCCCTTTTTGATTAGTATTTATCATTTTAGTTTACTTCTCTATTTATTTAGTCTTATTTAGGCTGGCTAGTGTGTTTATGTTTTACTTATGTTTTATTTACTTGTTTAGTTTTGACTTATTTTATTATTTATTGATTATTTTATTATTTATTTATTATTTATTTTATTATTTATTGACTTATTTATTAGTTTTGACTTATTTTATTATTTTTAATCATTTTAGATTTGCCAGTGTTTCCTCTGAGGAGCCCTCTGCACCGGGAGCTGTGGTTGGCTGTGGCTGCTGGGCCCTGGCTCGTGGGCCCTGGAGGTTTGGTCTTGACCTCATCTCTTCTCTGGGCCCTGGGCTGGTGTCCTGTGGCTGCGGGTGACCCTGTTCCTGGTGCAGATGGTTCCTCTGGTGGCGCTCTCTCATCTGGTTCATCTTTATCCAGCCTGTTCCACTTAAACATATTTTAAATGAAACCGAGGTATTTTAACATGTGTTGAGGTGGGGGGTGGGAGTGTGCGTTGGGGTGGGGGGTTGTTTGGTTATGATTATTGATGTGTTGGGGTTGGGTTGTTTGTCAAATTTATTTGGACCTCCATGGTTTGAAAATTCTGTGTACGGCCCACACTATACTACTATTCCTATGACTACTACTACTACTACTACTACTATTACTACTCCTTTAATTGTGATCCTCGTGTATTTCAGGTGGTGGAGAGCTGCAGGACAAAGGCACCATACCTGCTGCCAGAGTTCGTGTTCTCTGACTCCCCGGGGTAAAAATCAAAAATATACTTGAGTTATTATCAGATGACACACACACTGGAGGATTGGTGGTTTGCTTCCCTTTCAACTTAATGTGCACTGTTATCTTGTCCTTGAGTAAGACATTTCACCATTATAGTCTAGTCTCATTATGTCACTGGTTATGAAAGGTAGGGCATCTGGCTTGATCAAGTTTGCATCTTGCCTTTTTGATGATCTTTACCAATGTGTTTGTCAGTCTTCCAGAGGGTGAGTTGGAAGTGGAAACATGCTGTCTCTTCGATCAATCAGGAATCTCTGAGGCACTAACAGGAAGTAGCTACGGTGCTCACAGCGACAGATTGAACTCGCCCTACATCCCTCAGCTCTCAGGTCAGAGGTCAACCATCTAGTGTCTATTCTCTAGTATTATTGTTCTTTAATGTGGTGTCTGTTTAGATGAAGACCGCCTCTCGAGGAGGAAGAGTGTGGGTGACGTCATCTCTCTGCAAATGGACCTAAACCCAGAGACCAGACAGGTCTCACTACAGGTCTGAACATGGGACTAAACCTGGGACAAACCTGGACTAAACCAAGGCTAAACCGGGTCTAAACTGGGACTAAACTGGGTCGAAACTGGGAATAACCCGGGACTAGACCAGGAGTAGGCCAGGACTAAAATGGGGACTGGTAAAGACTAGATACTGAACCAGGACTAAATCTGGACAGTAGATTTAGACTAATAACAAAACAGGTCTAAATGTGGGTCTAAATTGGGACTAAATCTGGGACTAAACCAGGACTAAACAGGGGTATACCAGGACCAAACCTTGACTAGACCAGGTACTACACTGGGGACTCAATAAGAAATACACTAAAGACTGAACCAGGACTAAAAACCTGGAATGTAGATTTAGACTACCGTAATAAGACTTAACTTAACAAGGACAAAACTAGGACTAGACCAGCGACAAATCCAGAACTAAACCTGAGAATAAACCTGGGACTAAACCTTTGACTAAACCAGGACTTAACCAGGACTAAACCAGGAATAAAGCAGAATTTTTCTATTGACAGAAACCTCAGACAGAGCAGATCACTTTTGAGACTCTGAAGAACGCCATCGGTGAGCCTGGGCTGAGCTATAACAGAAAAACAGATGAGTTATATATTTAAATGATACAGTTTGGTCTTGTCGCAGAGGATGCTGGGGGCGCAGAGGAGGAGCAGAAGAGGAGGAGAGAGGTCACTGAGAGGTTCCAGACTGCACCCTTTGAGGAGATCGCTGCTCTCTGCGGGTCAAAGGTCAGATTTGAAATACTATGAAACATAATGCCACATTTACATTTTCAAATACAATAATTGATCTAAAATAATGGGTAATCTGAATAAGTCTTTCAGCCAATCACAGCTCTGGGTTTGATGGTGGTTTATTTAAAAGAAGGTGCATTTAACCTTTGATCCTCTGAATGGCTCTGGTTTGACCTTGGGCAAAAACAGGAAATGCCATCTTGTCCTTCACCTGTAAAACATGTGTATTTATAATAGACTGCATGTATAAATAACAAACCTGCCTGCTGCCGCGTTCCAAACAGGAAGTGAGCACGGGTGATTAGCATGAGCCTCTCTCTGTAACTGCTGCTATCAGGCTCATCATTTTGGTCTTAAAATGTTCGTATTAACCCACTCTACATGATCTTGGTGTTTTTATATCACTATTATGTCTGTAAATCAAGATATGAACACTAAAACTAGACAAATCAGGTGCCTAGTCGCTCCTGATAGTATTAGCAACAGGTTTGATTGACAGCTCATAGGAAGGGGAGTAACTTTCAACAACTCTTTGGTTGCTATGATACTCACGGTTAGAATTCCAAATTCATTTGACCGGAGCTGCACACTGTGGGTTGCGTCACACTCACTTAGTCCACGTCTTTATACAGTCTATGGTACTTATGCAGGCGCTATTTAAATTGCTGCCGTTTTTTTGTCTCTGACACTGAAAATATGCTAAAAGTACTCTAAAGGGAACATATTTCCACTTGATTTCTACCTGCTCTTTTGCGGTACTGTAAACATCAGCACAACAAAGCACTGCTCTGCCAGATAGTTGCTGTAGAAAACAGTAACCTACATGTATTTAACGTGAGTTAAAATGTTACTCTCATGTTACTCTATTCTCTGATCTCTGTTCTAATGTTGTTTCCTCATCACAAACAGACCTGGAGTTGTGTTTTGTTTCATTCACACATGTTTAACACACAAACCCTGCATATTTAGACTGAGTTCTTCTCTCAAACTGAAAACACTCTGTTCCACCTTGTGATGTCATGTGGTAATACAGGAAGTGCTCCACTGTGTTTTTAAACTCCACACACCTTCACTAGAATCATTTGGATGATTTCAGCCCTGGAATTGCGAATTTCTACTGAACTAAAGAGAATAGATACCTGTTAACTTGAAAACTACCACTTCATGACATCACAAGGTGGAACAGAGCATTTTGAACTTTGGAGATGTAGACAGACTAATAATAAAGTGTTACTCAAACATGTGTGAATGAAACAAAACACAACTCCAGCTACATTACAATATGGCTTAAAGGTCACAAGAGTAAATTTTGCATAATATATGACCTTTAAGAAAATAAAACTGGAGAAGGAAGAGCGTACGCCACAGTGGGCGGTGAAAACGGGGCTTTGATTAAAGGAAAGATTGATTGATTAAAGGTTACTCAAACATAAATCACTCCAAATGCAACTTCAGAGGGTCAATGAGAAGAAAACTACTATAACATGATTAAAAGCTCTGAAAGTCCATTTTGTATCATAGTTCTACTTTAACCTGGTTCTGTTGTTGGTCCAGAGGCTGCTCCAGTCCGGCCTACAGCACGTGTTTGAGCTGATCATCAGACCTCCTCCATCGCCATCTGGGCCCTCTGCTCCAAAGTCCACCCCAGTCTATGACATCCAGTACCCTGACCTGTGTGTGTACTGAACCAGGACTAAAACAGGACTAAAACATGACTAAAGGGGGACTAAAACAGGACTGAACCAGGACTAAAACAGGACTAAATCAGGGCTAAACCAGGACTGAACTAGGACCAAACCAGGACTGAACCAAGACTAAAACAGGACTGAACAAGGACTAAAAAAGAACCGAACCAGGACTAAAACAGGACCACAGCAGGACTAAAACAGGACTGAACTAGAACTAAACCAGGACTGAACCAAGACTAAAACAGAGCCAAAGCAGGACTAAAACAGGACTGAACCAGGACTGAATCAGGACTAAAACAGGATTAAACCAGGACTAAAACAGGACTGAACCAGAACTAAACCAAGGCTAGACCAGGTCTCCAATGTGAATCCTAATGGAACGTATAGATTTGTTGAATGTTATTTTCTTTCGTAGCTCTAAAAATATATATAAAAAACAAAACAGAATGAAAAATTATTCTTTCACAGTAAATGAATAAAGTTTGAACAGATGATTTGTGTAATAATGTAATAGTTCATCTTTTATTTTGGATTCTTCGAGAGTTTAAACCCAGACGACTGAATCAAACAGAAACAGGCAGTGTGTTCTTTTGCAAATCCTTCAGTTTTATTATTTTACATTTATTTACATAAAGTAATAAATATCAAAACATCTTCATTCAAGTGTTTCAACTTTTATAGGCTAAAAAAATCCACTTTTCTTGAAAATCTCTTCATCATGGACTGTTCCAGAGGAGAATCTGCTCTCTGGCTGGACGCTATTTTGGAACTGTCAAACTTAAAATCTTTTGGTGATGACTTACTTTTTCTGTAAGCTGTAAGGGGGTTTGGGCGCCATATTGGGATGGTCACACTCAATTGTGGAAAGCTAATCTATTTAGGAATAAAGATGTAAATAATGATCAGAATCTAGGCTAAACCAAATTATTGAAATATATCTTTCATTTCAAATCTTTATAGAGCTTTCCATCCTGTAATCTGATTGTGTGTGGTCCTTGTAACAGAGATATGCTTTTATACAGGCGAGTTTAGTATGAGGCTATGCTGTACTATTATTAAGACATTATTGTCCCTTTTAAATGTTTTGGCTTGACCTTTCCAAAATGACTATTTTCTTAGTCCTGTCTCATTCTGCCATGTTGTGTAGGGCAATCCAGTACTATCATATATTTGTACCTCCAGTGTTCTCTTTAAATGTCTTTTTAAATGTTTTTGCTTGACCTCTCCAAAATGGCCACCCTTTCAGTTCTCTCTCCCGTCACGTTCTGCCATGTTGGGGAGGACAATGCTGTAATATTCCTGTTATATGCAACATTTTTAGGACTTTTGCAGAAAACACTTGCCTGTGATCATTTAGGCCAATATAGCAGAAAGGCTGAGGGCCAAGAACTATTGGTCTGAGGGCCTCATTTGGACCCCGGGCTGTAGTTTGGATACCCTTGTTATAGACTTTTTGGCTGTTGGGTTTCAGATTGACCTCTCCAAAATGGCTTCCTCCCCTCTCTTCTTTCTCCCTTTCCCCCCTCTCACCCTCTCCTCCTCTTTCCTGTCTTCCTCTCCTCCTCCCACCTCTCCTCCTCTCGTCCTCTACACCTGTGGCTGTCCATTCTTGTTGATGACATTCTTAAACAGCGTGAGCAGTGGTTTCTGGCTGCGTTCGTCCCAGTTCTTCATAAATCCTCCATAGCGTTTGGATTCAGGAGGACCGCTCCAGCGAAAGTGTTTCATTTTGTACGCTCCTCCTCCGCTGTTTTTCTTTTGCTGCAAAGCGCTAAGGACCGCCCCCATGCTGCCAGACTCTGCCCCCACGCTGCCAGACTCCGCCCCGGCATCATTCTCCATTAGCAGCATTTCCTGGTTTAGCCCCGCCTCCTCTTGATTGGCCACGGCGCGTTTCATTTCACCGGGAAAAAGCTCCACAGAGTCGTCCTCCACGCCGTTAGTGTAGACCTTTTGAGATACACAGGAGAGTTCAACGAGGACTCAAACTGGACTAAATAGGGTCTTTAACTAGGGATCTATCAAATAAGCTGTAAAGTAGGACTAAACCAGGACTGAAACTGAACTAAACCAGGTCTGAAAAGAAAAAATGGCCTTAAACAGAAACACAAATGCACAAACCGTTTCCCTCTGCATGTGTCTCACAAACAAAATAGTCTGTATGATGCTAAAATTGATGCTAAAATAGGCTGAAGTATGTGTGTCTGTACTACCATTTAATGTTGAAAATCACATTCTATTTTAGAGTTATTATGCAGTGTTTATGTTCAGATTTTAAACACACATGGGGCACATGTTCTAGGACACACGTGTGCTCTCACATGTGTCTGTATAATCCATAAGCTTTATGCTGTGTAATCCATGTTTGTTTTGGTTCTCTTGGGCTCTTCCCCTTTGGCTTCTGCATGCACCTCAATGCTGCTCTGTGATTGGTCCACCAACCACCTTAACCTCACAGCGGGAGTATCTCCAGATGGGTTCCATCTTGCTATGCAAGGTTAAACTGTACCAGGACTAAACCAGGACTCACTTTGACTGGGCGGCGTTTGCGTCCTACAGGTTTGCCCCAGCGGAAGTGCTCCATGGAGTACGAGCGTTTGGCCTGAGGGGTGGAGTCATCCAGCAGGAGGGAAGCGTCTGAGAGTGGAGGGGGTGGGGCCTGTAGGTGGGCGGGGCCTGGAATGACGGGCGCCTCAGCCGACAAATCAGAGCGACACACCTGGACGCACTCCTGTGGATAGAGTCAAATGCGGCTTCATACTTCTACTAGTACTATCAGTACTACTGCTACTACTAGTACTGCTACTAGTACTATTGCTACTACTATTACTATTATTACTACTACTACTGTACGACTGCCACTAGAACTCCTGCGACTGCTACTACGACTACTACTACTATTGCAGTGTGAACACACAAGTCACTGTGTGTTCACTGATCTGACGTTTACAGCTGTGAAGCAGCACTGAAGCCAGGACAAAAGTGAAGCCTTTTTCATATGCTTTACCGATACATGTACTGAAAATGCATATTCTGAATACTAATTTGGAGTAGCTGTATTCTGTTAGTGTATTCTACTACTACTAGTTACTACTACTTCATCTTCAAATCTGACTTTAAACTGCACAGTATTCATGAGAGTAAAGAAAACACAGTTCTTTACACTATAATATCAGGCAACTCCAAGTACAAAGTATTGTAAATATTCAGAATACAGTACTCTGATTGGACCATGTAACAGTACTAAAATACATTACACAAAAGACATTTATATTCAGTTTTCAGTATTCTGTAACAAAATACACTTTCAAAGTATTCTTTCCATCATTGCACATATATCGGGAAAGGACGTGACTCAAATATAAAATATAAAATATCATATGTAAGATAAAAGATGACTCCCCGTCTCCCTGTGTGTCAGATGCCCTCCTTTTGTGTCAGATGCCCTCCCCCTGTGTCAGATTCTCTGCCTTCTCACCTCGAGGTTGGAGTCCAGGTCCTGGCAGCTCGGATGGTCCCAGCACTGACTGACAGCTCCCGAGAACCCGCCCACCACCACAGCGACCAATAGCCACGCAGGACACATGCTCCAGCTGACCAATCAGAGGACACCAAGCACAGAGTCAAGTTATTATAGCATATTATATTCACATCAAAGACTAAGTCTAAACCCGGTCTAAACCAGAACTGGACAAGGGACTAAACCAGGTCTAAACCAGGGCTAGACCAAAATTAAACCAGGTCTAAACCAGGACCAACCCTGATCTAAACCAGGGCTAACTAGGTCTTGACCAGGAGTAAATCAAGACTACATGGGGACTAAACCGGGGACTAAAGCAGGACTAAAGCAGGGACTTAACCAAGGACTTCACCAGGTACTTAACCAGGACTAAATTAGGACTGAATCAGGACTAAACCAGGACTACACATGGACTAAACCAGGTCTAACAAAGACAAAACTTTCACTTCAAAATGTAACACAAAAGTTACATAGTGTTCTTTAAGATATAATATTAATGAAATGTTATGACAATCTTTATATCTGACAAAAACTAGAAACAACACTATATATATATATATATATATATATATATATATATATATATATATATATATATATATAGTTTTGTTAATAATCCTCCCCCAGATTTTAAAGGGCCCATGTTACTCTATTTTCTGCTCTTTGTTCTAATGTAATTTCTTCATCACAAACAGCAACCTACATGTATTTAACGTGAGTTAAAATGTTACTCTCATGTTACTCTATTCTCTGATCTCTGTTCTAATGTTGTTTCCTCATCACAAACAGACCTGGAGTTGTGTTTTGTTTCATTCACACATGTTTAACACACAAGCCCTGCAGATTTAGGCTGAGTTCTTCTTGCAAACTGAAAACACTCTGTTCCACTTTGTGATGTCATGTGGTAATACAGGAAGTGCTCCACTGTGTTTTAAACTCCATACACCATCACTCAAATCATTTGGATAATTTCAGTCCTGGAACTGCCAATCTCTACTGAACTAAAGGTAAAAGAGCTTTTAACTTGAAAACAACCACTTCAAGACATCACAAGGTGGCACAGAACATTTTGATGTAGACAGAATAATAATGAATGAATGAAACAAAACATAACTCCAGGTCTGTTTTTAAGGAGGTAACAACATTATAACATGGCTTAAAACTCACAATGTTAATATAGGACCTTTAAATAATAAAGTTTCTTACCGCTCTCTCCCGCTCCTCTGGTTCTTTGGTCTGATTTAGATTTTTTAAGAAGAGTTTTCGCTTTGGTCAAGTTGACATTTGACTCAGATTTTTATACAAAACGCCAAGGACACTTGAGCCCTTCGTGACATCATCGAGGGGGGAGGAGGCGAGGACACAAGGAAATAGGAGACAAAGAGAGAGGAGACGAGGAGGGAGGAGACGAGGAGGGAGGAGACAAGGGCTTAGGAGTGAACTCTGGTGACTCTGTGGAAACTAAAAATCGATATTTTCAAAAACACAGACACGGGTTTAATTCAATCAGATTTGACTTAAAAATCTGTAAAAATAAATAAATAAATAATCACAAAGCCATAACTTCAACTTAGTCACACTAAACCAGGACTAAACTAAACCAAGACTGAACTTAACCAGGACTAAACTTAGCCAGGACCAAACCAGGACCAAACCAGGACCAAACCAGGACCAAACCAGGTCCAAACCAGGCCTAAACTAAACCAGGACTAAACAGGACTAAACTAAACTAATCCAGGACTGGACCAGGACTGAACTACACCAAGACTAAACTTGGTCTAAACCCAGACTTCCTCAGACTGGTCTGGGTCAGTCTCCAGCTACAGTGGCTCAGGTGGTAAAGCATCAAGGTTCCATCTCACTAGTACATTATTACAGTACAGTGGAGTCCTTGGGCAAGACACATTACTGTAGTGTGACTGTGGTCAGTGCTTAAATGGTGATGGTCAGACAAGGCCATAGGCTCAGAATGTCAGTCACAACACTCAGGCTGCCTTAGGGCAGATACACACGGTTGACAGTCTTTCACTCTTTCAACAGATTTGAATGCTTAAAATAAATCCAAGTTAAATTTTCTTATTGCTACAAACCAGGTCTAAACTATGGTCTGAATGAGGACTGAATCAGAACTGAACCAGGACTAAACCAGGTCTGAAATAGGACTAAGTCAGGTAAGATAAGATATGCCTTTATTAGTCCCACAGTAGGGAAATTCCAGTATTGCAGTTAAAGAACAGAAGGAAAATGGTACATGCAATAAAACAAGATAATAGATAAATAGTTTAAAATAATTTTAAAAATATACATAAAAATAAACTAAAAATAGACTCTAATATAACATCTCCGTAAAGTGACTTGAGTATTGCACATAGATATGGATGAATGACACATGTTCAGTGTTAACAGTGTTCATTGTACAGTCTGACAGCAGCAGGAAGGAAAGACCTGCAAAACCTCTCCTTCACACAGCGAGGGTGAATCAGTCTGTCACTGAAGCTGCTCTCCAGGGCAGACAGAGCGTCTTGCAGGGGGTGAGACTCATGGACCAGCATAGAAATGACCTTAACCAGGACCCTCCTGTCCTCCACCTCCTGCACTGAGTCCAGAGGACAGCCCAGGATGGAGCTGGACTTCTTGATGACCTTGGCCAGCTTCTTCCTCTCCCTCTCTGCGATGCTGCTGTTCCAGCAGACCACACCGTACAGGATGGCTGATGCCGCCACAGAGTCATAGAAGGTCTTCAGGAGTGGCCCTCTCACTCCAAAAGGGGGCCACTCCTGAAGACCTTCTATGACTCTGTGGTCTAAGAAACAGTCTAAACCGCTGGCTCTGGTCCAGGTCTGGTCCAGGTCTGTGTTAAATGTCAGCCTGGCTCTGAGGAGGATTTTCACATTGGTGCTTTTAGCGTCATGGAGCCCTCTCACCTGTCTCTCACCTGTCACCAAACACCTGCCCCCAGCTGCCCCGAAGTTCCCACAAAGACCGAGACCAGGGCCGAGACCAGGATTAGAGCCGGACATTAAGGTTTTAATGTTTTCAAAGGATGAGGAGGAAATGAGGAGTGAGTCAGTCACTTTCACACAGGAGCGAGAAGGGCAGGATTCTACAACAACAACAAGACACGACAGAGATTTAGCCAAGAACTGACTGGGCATTTTAAAATGGCACCATGGAACCTGCTCGTCTGCACAGTATGATGTCAGGGCTGCCCAAAGTTAAGAAGAACTGACCAGTCATTTTAAAGATGCACTGTGGAGTCTGCCTCCTGCTTGTTTCCATTGAGATGTTCAGTGGAGACTACCTTGACCTCCCAGTTGTCTAATTTTTGCCCCCGTAGTCTAAAAGAAGCTAAGCAAGAAATTCGTATAAAAATGCTGCTGTCTGACTAGTTGTCCCATCCAGTGTGTGTAACCTGCATGTTAAAGCCACTGTTTTATTAAAGAGGAGGTGTTCTTTAACTTTCTCCCATGTTATAACATTGTTCTCTCATCAAAAACATGCGCGAATAGGTTCTAGATGTTATTCATGCATGTTTGATTAATCTAATGATCTCTCCTGAGCCCTATTCAAACCCCGCTTATGGTTCTGTACAATGCTCCGCCCACAAGCCTACATCACCCATGTTCCTACACGACAGTTCTCCATAAATATACAAAAAACATGATACAAAACTTCACACAGCAACATGACCTTGTTTACTCCTGGTTTAGTCATGTGTTAATGCTGTTTTAGTCCTGATTTAGACCTGGTTTAGTCCTGTTTTAGTCCTGTTTTAGTCCTGTTTTAGATCTGTTTTAGATCTGTTTTAGACCTGTTTCAGTCCTGTTTTAGATCAGTTTTAGACCTGTTTTAGTCCTGTTTTAGACCTGTTTCAGACCTGTTTTAGACCTGTATTAGTCCTGTTTTAGTCCTGTTTTAGACCTGTTTTAGACCTGTTTTAGATCTGTTTTAGACCTGTTTTAGTCCTGTTTTAGACCTGTTTTAGACCAGTTTTATTCCAGTTTTAGACCTGTTTTAGTCCTGTTTTAGTCTGTTTTAGACCTGTTTTAGATCTGTTTTAGTCCTGTTTTAGATCAGTTTTAGACCTGTTTTAGACCTGTTTTATTCCTGTTTTAGTCCTATTTTAGACCTGTTTCAGACCTGTTTTAGACCTGTATTAGTCCTGTTTTAGATCTGTTTTAGACCTGTTTTAGATCTGTTTTAGAACTGTTTTAATCCTGTTTTAGTCCTGTTTTAGACCGGTTTTAGTCCTGTATTAGTCCTGTTTTACATCAGTTTTAGACCTGTTTTAGCCCTGTTTTAGTCCTGTTTTAGACCTGTTTTAGATCTGTTTTAGACCTGTTTTAGTCCTGTTTTAGACCTGTTTTAGACCTGTATTAGTCCTGTTTTAGACCTGTTTTAGACCTGTTTTAGATCTGTTTTAGACCTGTTTTAGTCCTGTTTTAGATCTGTTTTAGACCTGTTTTAGATCAGTTTTAGACCTGTTTTAGACTTGTTTTAGTCCTGTTTTAGATCTGTTTTAGTCCTGTTTTAGACCTGTTTTAGTCCTGTTTTAGATCAGTTTTAGACCTGTTTTAGTCCTGTTTTAGACCTGTTTTAGTCCTGTTTTAGACCTGTTTTAGTCCTGTTTTAGTCCTGTTTTAGACGTGTTTTAAACCTGTTTTGGTCCTGTTTCAGACCTGTTTTAGACCTGTATTATTCCAGTTTTTGACCTGTTTCAGACCTGTTTTATTCCAGTTTCAGACCTGTTTCAGACCTGTATTATTCCAGTTTTATACCAGTTTCAGACCTGTTTCAGACCTGTTTTATTCCAGTTTTAGACTTGTTTTATTCCAGTTTTAGACCTGTTTTAGATCTGTTTTAGGCCTGTTTTAGGCCTTGATTGGTCCTGGTTTGTTCCTGTGGTTTAGTCTCGGGGTGCAGGTTCAGTCTGTGCCGGTGTATAGTAAATGTTTTTTGTTGTTTTGAGTTCTTGTTATGTCTCGTCTCAAACTCGGCTGATGTTGATGTTTCTCTAATGGAACAAATAAATGTCCATTAGTGTGTCCTTGAGCCGCCATTACGCACGCACATCTCAAAGCAGCTTTAACGAGATGCTTTAGAGACGCACCGGAGCAGAGTCCTGAGCACGGAGCACTTTTCCGGCCTTGGACCCACCACAGGGATCTAGGAGCACCGGAACATCCACAGTTTTATGCACATAATTTAACTGTTCTTTGGAGGCACCGGGGACATTACCAAACCACTTTAACTATTAATAACTATTAATATTATGCACAGACCTGCAGCAGTTGCTTTAAAATAGCCCATGTTAATTAAACCCTGGTTTAATGCAGGTCTTTCCCAGAATTAATTTCTGGGAGATTCTGGGTGTTCTGTCCCACTGAAGGATATGTGTTACAGGTCAGACAAAAGTATAAAGCTCACATTGTGTAAGCTCAGATACACGGCCCATCAGAAGTCTGGACACAGCTTCTCATTCAATGTTTTTTTTCTCTTTATGTTACTGTTTTCTATATTATACACAGAAGACATCAAATATATGAAGCAAGATATATGAAATTATGTAGCAATGAAAAAAGTGAAATAATTCAACTTTAAATATTTTTCAGATTTTATATTGAAATCCTGAAAGTATCCATCCGTTGCTTTGTGGACAGTGCTTCAAACCCTCGTCCTTCTCTCAGTGAGCATCATGATTAAGTCTTCTGAAATAATTTTCACTTCACAGCATTTTTTGTATACGCCATTCCACATGTGTCATTTATAGTTTTGATGCTTCAGGGAGAATCTAAAAAGTGAATAATCCTAGAAATAAAGAAGAAACAGAAAAACAGACAAAGTGTGTCCAAACTTTAGCCCGGTCGTGTAAAAATTTAAATAAAAGGTGCACATGAATCCTCTACTGTGGGTCCACCACCTTCCTGTCTCCATGGAGATTATATTATGTTGCTTGGAATGTTCCACCATATGGCATTAAACTTGTCTATCTTGCATTTACTAAATAACATTAGTAAACGCAAGTAATAGTATTTCCAAAAAAAAAAAAAAACACTTGAAAAACACAGTGTGAGTTGGCTCGCCTCTCCAGAGGTCTGAACTGTAGCTTGTCTTCATGAATAAAGATGGAGATGAGCTCATACAGTGTGTCGTGTTTTCATCGTGTGTCATGTGTGTTCCCTAACTTCACTGTCCCATTAAATAAGACAATAATAATGAATCTATTTTAATCCTGCAGTAGTTGTGCCTATTTCCTCTGGGAGCAGGACTTGCGACAGTGTTCCATGTCAATACAGTTAACAAATACATTTATTTATCATTTTCTTTTGTCTAAAAATTACATTACATAATATTTTTTCCAAGACCTGGTTAGCAAACCTAACCAAAACTCTAAACGTACCTGTAACTAAACATAATCCTGATGCTAACTTTAACCAGATTTGAAAAAAATATATTGACAAAAATCAACATTTGCTGCATAACCACTGAAAAGAAGTGGCTGTTGTTTGTATAGACTGTGGTTGTTTGGCATAACTGTGATTGGGGCAAAATGGTGCTTCTGATACATCAACAGATAACAGTAAAAGAGAAGCTGGATGTGTTTTTGTTATGGGTTTTAGGTCTAAATCACGGATCAATAATAATAATAATAATAATAATAATAATAATAATAATAATAATTAAAACTGCAAGCAGTGATAAAGGCCCTCGCCACCCCTTGCGACCGCGGAGTACACACCACCACAGAGATCCTGCCTTTCGTTCCCGCTTACATCGCCCCTCCCGCCAAAATCAGCGACTGAGTAATACTACTCCATTAATTCCAAAGAGACCATTTATGACATTGTCACGTCTGAACGGTTGGAAATAGAGGTATGTCTTCATTGGCTTTTTTCTTTAGTATGATGAGAAGAATATGTGTACCAAATTTCAATGGTCTATGACAGTAATTATTTTTCATCCCAGTTAACCAAAACCCATATATTTCAATGAGAAATGTCAGATGTTGCCATGGCAACACCTTTGAAAATAGATGTATGTTCTCATTGGCTTTTTTGTTCAGTTTGCCAAGCCAATTGTCCATGCCGAATTTCAAATGTTTATGTCAAAGTAATTTTTTTGGTCCAATTCAAAAGTTCAAGGGGGCGCTGTGGAACAAAAAAAATTCTGATATATGTAAATTGTATATCATGTCGTACAGATCAAGATTTTAAACAAAATGTATATTAATGCCGGGAAATAGGACACTGCATGTGTGAGTTATGTGCACTTTAACATTTCAAAATATTGTTTTTTTCTTTGATTGGTGGCCACACCCACATTTTATGATGTCGAAAAATCGAAGACAGTTCCCTATAATCCCACATGGGTCTAGTTCATTTTGACCAATTTGCAAGTTTCTTGAATGAAAATCCAAGGCGCAAAAAATCCAAATGTGAAAGGTAAAATTTTGGAAAAATGGGGTTCCGCCCACAATGGCCGACTTCCTGTAGGGTTTAGGGTGGGGTCATAATATAATTTTTTACTTGTCTTGACATGTTCTATGTTTGTACCAAGTTTCATTTGTCTATGATGAAAAAGGTCTCTCATTGACGTAATGCATTTTGATTTTTGAGGTGGCACTATTGAGTCATTTTGAAAGAATAATTTTTTTGAACATCAAAATAATAAATTTTTCACCAAACTTGAATTTTGGGTCCAATAAAATTGAGTTTTCGTTAACGTTCAGGAGGTCAAAAATGACTTCAAAGCGGTACGTATAATAATAATAATGGAATTTTTTTCCCCACCCATTATTTTTCTCCTAAACCGTAACAGCTACAGTCATGTGACTTTCTCACATTGTGCCCCATCACAAATAAGGCCCCTGTGAATTTTTTCACACGTCCACGACAAATCGATTGTCTTCTATGAATTTATGAAAATGAAATTTGAAGAGGGCGCTAGAGAGCCATTTTGTGAGAGAGTGCCTTGATTTGCATATCATTGCATTCAGCTCACAAATGTGCATAACCGCTGTATTAGCGTTTTCCCAACAAAAAATGTGTGAAAGAGAAATATTTTTTGAAATTTTCCAAAATTTGCGATTTTGTTGAAAATTCACCCTGACCACACCCAAAGTCATAATCAAAATGTAATTGATAATCTTTAATCACACATGGGTTTAGTGGGATTTGGCCAAATTTGAAGTGTTTGTGATGAAAGCTGTGCGAGAAAATGTCCTGAATGCGAGGGTGTGCACTTTTGTCATTCCCGGGTTTGATCCAATATGGCCGACTTCCTGTACATTTTAGGGCGGGGCCATAATATCATTTTTGTCATGTCCTGACATGTTCTATTTTGTGATGTGAGTTTCAGATTTTTACGTTGACTTTTTTCCGAGTCGGGCTCCCATTGGCCCCATGAAAATCAAAGTTTGAGGTGGCGCTACTGAGTCATCTTTCATTATTTTTTCTCGCGGTCTTTTGTGACAATTAGAGATCGTTGAGTTCTAATTTCTGACACCACTCACTGCCATGTCGGGGCGTGTTTACTACCCCCTGCGAGAAGGTCCCGTCACAACCATTCACACCATGGGTCAACACCGTTGGAGGAGCAGAGACCCGGCGCCATGTTTGTAGTCCTGTAGTCCGGTGTTCTGTAGTCCTGAGAGTAGCAGACTGTAGCCTCTCTGACGCTGCTGCTTTTTTCTGTACAATCAAACGCGTTTTCTGCTTAAACCGCGGATAAAATGAAAGAAGACTCAGCGAACGTGTGAATTTAAAGCCCAGAAGACCCCCCAAAAACCCCCACATCTTTAAACGTAAAGATGGAGCCGGGAGAAGGTGAGAAACATCTGATATGCTAGTTAGCTTGTTCGGCTAACGCGAACATGTCCCTGCTGCGGTTCGTTAGAATGAGGTTTATGCATTATTATATTTAACATTTTAATAAGTGAATTTAGAGGCTTATAAATGTGAAAATGCAGTGTGAGTGCAGATTTAAAGGGCGTGTTATTTTAGACTGTGCACAAAGAGGCGTTTACGTGACAATGCGGCGTTGGGAAATCAAAATAAAGACATTAAATTGCTTGTTTAAAATTTGTTTATTTTCTTTGGTTTATTCTCGTTTTACTGCGGTTAAACAAGAAGCCGTGACATAAATACTAACGAGACAGAAAGTTTCTACAATAATGGAAGAGAAGACACATGATTGATACATTTAAATATATTATTGGTTTAATTACAGTGTTATATTTGACTAAACAAGGGCCACATTTAGGACCATTCAAAATCAAAGCAAACTAAACCATAGGCAGGAGGTATTGTCAAATCAGATTTGTAGACCTTTAAAATGTCTTGAAACTTCACTATTTGATGTGTGTAATCAGAGGGAACATGATCAGAAAGAAATCTGATGGTTTTGCTATTTGAATTTCATTTTTATAATCTTTTAGCTCCAAAAATCGGATAATATTCAGATAATAAATACAGCTAGAGGACTATATTTTTTACCGTATACTATATTAGTTTCAGTAGTGGATGAAGTACTCAATTTAGTTACTTAAGGAAAAGTACAGATACAGAAATAAAAAGTCACTCAACTAAAAGTATCCCATGAAAAAATCTACTTAAATAAAAGTATTTAAGTACATGTTTTAAAATGTACTTTTTTGTTCATTTTTGAAAGTGTTAACTGTGGTGATATTGATTAAAAGTGATACATATTTTGGTAAACAGTTGCAAGATGAATCGGTTTTTAAATTCTTCTTATGAATTTTGTGTATTTATTTATTTTTGCTCAAAGCTGAAGATTGAACTCGAAAACTTTAGTCATTAGTCTCGAAAGGATGTCAAAACGAACATGGTAAAAAAATAACCCCTCAGATCATATGAAAAGTAATTTTTACTTTTCAATCCAGTTCAAAAATGTAGTGGAGTAGAAAGTACAGTTATCTTCCACTGCTAATTAGCTTATTCTCTGTTGTATAAAAATGTTGGATGCTAAGATTAATTGATAGCCATATTTTTCATTGTTGTTATTATTATTATTATTAAAGACAGCAAAAACAATAAAAGACATTGGACGTTTTGACTTGAGGGAACAAGGAGTGCTTGTGTGTGTCTGTGTGTGTCTGGGTAGGTAAGTAATAAAACTTTAAAAAATGAAATAAGAGGGGAAGGGTGGAAAATTTGGGGGAAAAAAGGGAAAAAATAATTGAGTAAGCTTCTATTTTTTTTCTTTCATTTCCTTATCTTAATAATAATATCTTCTTAATAATATCTTCTATTTAATGTAATCCCTTTTTCTCCCCTCCCTCTCCTTCCATTACTCCTTTGTTTCTTTTGTTAATATTTTTTTTTTTGGCAGATAGTGTTAGAACAGCTAAGAGCAGCAGGCCTTCTTCCTGGTCACACCTTGGTTACTTTAACTGGTAGTCATGTTTATTCACCTCATAATAAATGTAATTACAGCAGAGTAAATGTTTTTATCTCATGTTATTATCACACTGTTTGAATTGGTAACATAATAATAATAATAATCATCATCATCATCAACATCATAATACTCATAATAATCATACATTTTCTTTATAATACACAAACACAAACAATGATACAGTTCCAATTATTATGAGAAGTGACAGACAAAAAGGCTATTTAGATTTTAGGTGACATTTCTTGGTATCAAAACAGACATTGAGATCTGTGTTACAAAAAGAAAAAACAATCTTTCTTTAGACAATAGATTGTGATTTTCAACGTTAAATGCTAGTACTTTCTTTTATATTCCCATGTGGCCTTATATCTGTGTAATCACTCAGTGTCCAGGTAGGTTCTATACTGCTCAAGGTCATTCTAAAGCTAATCAGAAAAGGTTTCTTTCTGTCTTGTGAATGGGACTTTCTACTTGTTCAAATGAGTATCTAGTTTCAATGCTAGTTTTAGTATTGATTAGTATTTATCTGATTATCTGATTTTCCATACTTTTGACAACCTTACAATTAACTTAATAAACTAAACACATTTTTATGTAATTCCTGTGTTCCTTGACAGCAGCGAGTGGCAGTTCCGTGGTGACTGAAGAGATGAACGGAGCCGGGAATCTCATGGACTTTTTGGATGAACCTTTCCCCGATGTCGCAACGTATGAAGATTTCCACACCATCGACTGGCTCAGAGAGAAGTCCAGAGACACAGACCGACACCGCAAGGTCTGGGAGGGCATCTGATGCACAGGGAGGGCATGT
Source organism: Periophthalmus magnuspinnatus (assembly GCF_009829125.3). Taxonomy (NCBI): domain Eukaryota; kingdom Metazoa; phylum Chordata; class Actinopteri; order Gobiiformes; family Gobiidae; genus Periophthalmus; species Periophthalmus magnuspinnatus. The sequence continues at coordinate 16,236,548 of NC_047127.1, read as the reverse complement.
AACGCTCGGGGGCATGTGGTGCATGGAAATGACATCTGACACACAGTATGTCCAGAAATGTGACCAGGACTAAACCAGGACAAAAAAGGACTAAACCAGGACTGAGCTAGGACTAAAGCACATCTAAACAAGGACTAAACTAGGACTGAACCAGGACCAGCGCATCTGACACACAGGGATACAGGAAGATGGGAGGGCATCGGAAAGGCATCTGACACACAGGCAAACGGGAGGGCTTCTGATTGACTGGGAGGGCATCTGAGTGTTTTGTATTTCTGCAGATCACCAGTAAGAGTAAGGAGTCGCTGTGGGAGCTGATCAAGAGTTTACTGGACGCCTGGTCGGGATGGGTCGTGATGCTGCTCATAGGACTGTTATCAGGTCAGAACTAAACCAGGATTAAACTAGGGACTAAACCAGGGACTAGATCAGAGACAGCAGCAGTTACAGAGAGAGGGCGACAATTTTTCAGTTGGAACCACAGTCAATGGAGCTGAAGTGCACCTATGCTAACTTCCTATTTGCAATGCGGTTAATGGGCCAAATATGTCCAAAGATACAGACTATGATCTAACCCTGTCCCCCTTGGCTCTCTGACTCTGGTCTAAACCTTGTCTCTCTTTAGGCTCGCTATAAACTGGATGACCTTAAAGACAGACCTTAAAGAGGGTGCCTGACTCTCTGCGTTCTGGCCAAAACTCAGTCTACCTGGTCTTAAGACCTTCTTGCTGCCGTGATGGACCTGAATGACAGACCTTAAAGAGGGCATGTGTCTCTCTGCGTTCTGATCTAAACCCGGTTTAAACCTGGTCTAAACCTGTTCTAAACCTGGTCTAAACCTGGTCTAAACCCAGTCTAACCCTGGTCTAACCTCGGTCTCTCTTTAGGTTTTCTTGCTGCTATCATAGACCTGGCTTTGGACTGGATGACAGACCTTAAAGAGTGCATGTGTTTCTCTGCGTTCTGATCTAAACCCGGTCTAAGCCTGGTCTAACCCTAGTCTCTTTTAAGTTCTCTTGCTTGTCATAGACTTGGCTGCAAACTGGATGACCGACCTTAAAGTGGGAATCTGTCTCTCTGATCCTGGTCCAAACCCGCTTTAACCCTGGTCTCTCCCTGGTCTCTCTTTAGGTTCTCTTGCTGGTGTCATAGACTTGGCTGTAGACTGGATGACGGACCTTAAAGAGGGCGTGTGTCTCTCTGCGTTCTGGTACAGTCATGAACAGTGCTGCTGGACATCCAATCAGACGACCTTTGCCGACCGTGACAAGTGCCCTGAGTGGAAGAAGTGGGCGGAGCTCATGACTGGGAGCGCTGAAGTGAGAGACCGCTATAATAAAAGACTAATGGCTGTAGTACAATCCTGTACAAGGCTCCATCCAAAAGCCTACATCCATGCTCCCACATGACAGTTCTCCATAAATATACAAAAGAATGATACAAAACAAACAACTTGACAAACCTGATGTGATATGCAGTAGTTTCACTAGCCAGATGCATGCTGATTGTGTTGTGATGTTACTCTGAAGGGGGAGTGACTTAGCACAGAGAGCAAAGGGAGGAGGGGCTTAGGCCATCAAAAATGAAAGTTATAACTTATAAAGTTAAAATATGTTCATATGTTTTTTGTATTATGTTAATACGAAATATAGCATTTATCAAACAATGAAAGGTAACATTGTGACCTAAATGTGTTATGTGTTAGCAGTTAATACCTCACAGAAGTAAAATACCCCCTCTTTAATGCAGGTATTTAGTATTATATACTGCTGTTTTATTTTGAAGGGAGCTGGAGCGTACGTCCTGAACTACTTCCTGTACACGCTGTGGGCTCTCTTCTTCTCTTTCCTGGCTGTGTCTCTGGTCCGAGTGTTCGCCCCCTACGCCTGCGGCTCCGGAATCCCTGAGGTCAGAAAACTACATCAGGAAATTTTATATTAATACAACTTTCATGTGATGTTCATGGGGTATTTCTTCCAACAGTGAATCTCCCAAAGAGTTATACAGGCCCCTGTAGACCTAAAGATCACAGTAATGACTATATCGAATTAACAATCATTTTTGGGGGTCAGTATGTATCGTGGGTATGTTTTCTTTGTATTAGCGGTGAACTTATTTTTTTGCACTACAATGAGATTTGAGCTGTAGAAGACTGAATTATGAACTTCTATGACTCATTATAGACACAAACTAATTACATAGTTCTGTTGTTTATTCATTGCAGTTCAGATTTTTTTAACAATATTGTACATTTAGAAAACATTTTGGGGATAATCCTGCTTTATGGTTTGGTTTCAATACTATTGTTTATTGTTTATAGTTACTTCTCACTTTAAAATTTGTTATCCAGACAGGGCTACTTATACTTATACTTATTATTATTCTGAAACAGCTCAAAATCATTCTAAATCTATTCAGGAAAGGTTCATTTCTGTCCCATGAATGAGACTTTTTTAGTATTAGTACCTGCTCAAATGAGTATGTTGCTTCAGTACTAGTTTAAACTCTAATCTGTCCTTGTTTTGTCTCTCCTCAGATTAAGACAATCTTGAGTGGGTTCATTATTCGGGGGTATTTGGGGAAGTGGACTCTCCTGATAAAGACAGTGACCCTCGTGCTCGCTGTGTCCTCCGGCCTCAGCCTGGGCAAAGAGGGCCCCTTAGTGCATGTCGCCTGCTGCTGCGGAAATCTCTTCTGTTCCCTGTTCTCCAAGTACAGCAAGAACGAGGGGAAGAGACGAGAGGTGAGGAAACAGCAGGAACAAAGGGAAGAGGAGAGCTGTAAAGGAGAGAGCGGGAGAGGAATGACGGGAAGAGGAGAAGGAGAGTGGGGGAGGAACAAATAATCGGCTGGTAGTAGAAGTAGCAGTAGTTGTAATATTGCCTGTTTTTTTGTCCCATTTCTCTAGGTGTTATCAGCAGCAGCGGCAGCCGGAGTGTCTGTGGCCTTTGGAGCACCCATCGGAGGAGTGCTGTTCAGTTTAGAAGAAGTATGGCCCTGTTTTGACTCCCAATCATCTCTGTTTTCAGATTTATATATTACAAGGGCTGCATATCCTGCTGATCGATTAGTCGACTAAAAAGGGGGAGTGGCAAAAGCTCTCAAAACTATTCCGTATCTCTGTGTATCTGACCCAAAGCGACACCTGCAGGGGGAGTTCATGCAAAAACTACTATTTATGGGAGTATCAGAGAGTGGCTAAAGAGCGACTCCGAAGTAAGGCTGTTGAAAGTAATACTGCTTCCTTAGCAACGCTGTCAATCAAACCTGTTGCTAACACTAGAGGGGAGTCTGTTATTAATGTTCATATCTTGACAAGGGACAATTAGTGACATAAAAATACAGGTAACCTTCTTCTCAAGGTTAATACCAACATATTCAGACCAAAATGGCAATTCTGAGAGTAGCAGTTACAGAGAGAGATTTTCAATAGAAAGTGAACTGGAGCTAAACGGGCTAAATTGTGCCCATGCACACTTCTTGTTTGAAACACAGCATCTAGCAGGTTAGCAGTCTGTTAAAATCTCCTGTCTGTGATCCAGGTGAGTTATTACTTCCCTCTGAAGACTCTGTGGCGATCCTTCTTTGCTGCGCTGGTGGCTGCCTTCACACTGCGCTCCATAAATCCGTTTGGAAACAGTCGTTTGGTGCTGTTCTATGTGGAGTACCACACGCCCTGGTACATGGCCGAGCTCCTGCCCTTCATTCTGCTCGGGGTGTTTGGGGGCCTCTGGGGGGCACTCTTCATCAGGGCCAACATCGCCTGGTGCCGACGCCGCAAAACAACACTCCTCGGGAAGTATCCAGTTATAGAGGTAAGAGTCCTGGTTTAGTCCTGGTACAGTTCTAGTTCAGTTCTGGTTTAGTCCTGGTTTAGTGTTAGTTTCTTGTCTCCTCAGGTTTTGGTGGTCACTGGCCTCACTGCTCTTCTTGCCTATCCAAACCCGTACACGCGTCGTTCGACCTCTCAGCTGATCTCTGAGCTGTTTAATGACTGTGGGGCTCTGGAGTCGTCTCAGCTCTGCGACTACATCAATAGCAACAACACAACTCGCCCGGTGGACGACATCCCCGACAGGCCAGCAGGTCCCGGGGTGTATGCTGCCCTCTGGCAACTCACGCTCGCCCTGGCATTCAAGATCCTCATCACCATCTTCACCTTTGGCATGAAGGTATGATCCATAGACTGTATATATAAATAGACAGCCTTAGCCTTAATGAGCTTCATCTGCAGCCGAACGCTGTGGGTGACGTCACACTCACTTAGTCCACTTCTTTATACAGTCTATGGCTGCAACTAAAATGGCCATATTTATATAGCTCTTTTCCAACCTCAAGGCTCAAAGCACTTTACATCAAGGAACCACACACACACACACTCATACACAAGTGTACGCAGACACTGGAGGTGAGGTGGGTGGGTGAAGTGTCTTGCTCAAGGGCACAATGATAGTGTTCATCTGTGGGAGCTACAATTGAACCACCAACCTGTGGGTCAGTGGATCTGACCAGTCTGCCAGGGATGATTATGTCGAGAGTGTGAATCGAACCTCTGACCTTTGAATCAGATCAAGAAACTGCTAGACAGAGAATTTTTACGATTGTCGATGATGTTGAACTTTGAATAGGATCAGTAATTGCAGATATATTAACCATAAACCAGGTCAACAACTGACGGTTACACAACAAATTACACCTGAGAATTCTGTTTTTTGAAAGTTGTGATGCTATGTCAAACCTAGCTATTCACCCCCTCCCTCCTCCTCCCTTTTCATCCCTTCCTCCTCCCTCCTTTTCCCTCCTTCTCCCTCCTTCTCCTCCCTCCCCTCTCAGATCCCCTCTGGCCTGTTCATCCCTAGCATGGCAGTGGGTGCTATTGCTGGACGTATCGTGGGCATCGCCGTGGAGCAGATGGCCTATCACCATCACGACTGGATCATCTTCAGGAGCTGGTGTCGCCCCGGAGCAGACTGCGTGACACCCGGGCTCTATGCTATGGTGGGGGCCGCCGCATGTTTAGGTATGAAAAAAACTATATTAACTGTATAGTACTGACAAACCAGACCATACACCATAGACTATATAAAGTGAGTGCAACGTCACCCACAGCATTGAACTCCAAATTAAGCTCTTCGAGGTTAGCAGTTATAGCAGCTAATTTTGGAGCCAAGTTTCATAAATGGTTGCTATGATACTTCCATAGATAATTCCAAAGAGCCAATCAGGAGCGAGGCTGTTTAAGGTAACGCCCCTTCCCACCATTCCTGCTGGCTTTGCAGGGGGCAGTCCCATGCTCACTTCTTGTTTGGAACGTGGTGGCTAGCAGCTTAGATATGTCCATTTATATATACAGTCTATACTGTACACACAGATGCCCGAACTCTACGGCATTGGTGGGGGCAGCTGCATGTTTGGGTAAGGACAGAACAACTACACTATGCACTGCATGGAGTTTGCATGTTCTCCCTGTGTCTGGATGGGTTTCCTCCAGGCTCTCTGGAGATGGGTCGAGCCTGGCAGGTTTAACCCAGTGATTTTTTTTATTGTATTGATCAGAATTCCAATTCAGTTTTATTTAGCTATTAAAAAATATGTTTTTCAAAATCAACTTTCAGAACTTCAACTTCACCCCCCCTTTCTCTCGTGTAGGTGGAGTGACCCGTATGACCGTGTCTCTCGTGGTCATCATGTTTGAGCTGACCGGAGGACTCGAGTACATTGTTCCTCTTATGGCGGCTGCAGTCACCAGTAAATGGGTCGCCGACGCTTTTGGGAAAGAAGGAATCTATGAGAGTCACATCCAACTCAACGGGTATCCTTACCTCGATGTACGCGACGAGTTTACTCACAGGTAATACACATACTATAAATACTACTACTACTGATACTACTACTGCTACTACAAATTACTGCTACTACTCTACTCCTACCTCCATGTATGCCACGGGTTTACTCACAAATACTACAAATTAACAGAACTATAAATATTACTACTGTTGCTACAGCTACTACTACTTCTGTACCCCTACCTCAATGTACAAGAAGAGTTTACTCACAGATACTACAACAAGTACCACTACGAATAATACTACTACTGGTACTACTGCTACTACTACTACTGCTGCTACTACTACTACTACTACTACTACTACTGTACTTCCACTTCAGTGTATGAAATGAGTTTACTTACAGGTACTACAAATACTACTACAAATCCTATTACTACTCTACCTGAACATGGATGTACTGCTACTGGGTTAGCAGTTTTGACACAGAATAAGACCCCAGAGAGACACATCTGACACACTGACCCCTGTCTCTCTTCCGTAGGACCCTGGCAGCAGACGTGATGCGGCCCAGGAGGAGTGACCCTCCTCTGGCGGTGCTTACACAGGACAGTACCACAGTGGAGGACGTGGAAGCGCTCATCAAAGACACGGATTATAACGGTTTTCCTGTGGTTGTGTCCAGAGAGTCTGAGAGGCTCATCGGCTTTGTGCAACGTCGGGATCTCACACTTGCCATCAGTATGTGTCACTATACTGTTAAGACTGCTATAGCTGCCATTTTCAGAACTTTATACAATGCAAAGACATCACGCTCACCACCAATACCAAACAATACTGTACTACTGTTAGACGGGCCATATGGGTTTAAAAATTATGAGTATGAATCACACTATACTCAGTTTCCTGTTAGAGGTGCCATTTTGAGAACTTTTCTCAGCTCAAAAGATTTCATATTTGATTGTAAATGGTCAATTACTACTACTGCACATATGAATCACACTATACTGCATTCACTCATGGTCACCATCATTATGTGTCTCTATACTATACTACTGTTAAAGCCACCATTTTGAAGACTTCACTACTCAAAAAATCTCATATTTGGGTTTAAATGGTCAATTACTTAAACTATCAGATTGCAGCACTATGTTGTACTACTGTTAGACGTGCCATTTTTGAGGACTTTTCACAGTGCAGAGACCTCAAACTCGCCATCAGTATGTGCCACTATACTGTATTACTGTTACAGGTGCCATTTTGAGGACTTTTAACTGTGACATATTGCATTTGGGTTTAAATGGTTAATTGCTACTACTACAATCAATTAATTTTTTTAGTCCTGGTTTGGTCTCGATGTAGTACTACTTTTAGTCTTGGTTTAGTCTCTGGTTTAGTCCAGGTTTGGTCCTGGTTTGACTGATTGAAGGGACCTCTGGAAGATCTGTACTGTTACTAATACTTAGTATCTTAGTGCAGTCCTGATTCTAACCCTATTTTAGCACAGGATTGGATGTGGTTTAGTCCTGGTTTAGTCTTGTATTTGAGTTTTTGGACGTATTTTGTTTTCTCACTCTCTTGTCTCTCCTCCTCCTCCTCAGAGAGCGCTCGTCAGAAACAGGATGGAGTGGTAAGCAGCTCTGTGGTGTATTTCACTGAAGATGCTCCTCTGCTACCGGCATCGAACCCTCAACCTCTCAAACTGCGCCGCATCCTCAACCTGAGCCCCTTCACGGTCACAGACCACACACCTATGGAGACTGTGGTGGACATCTTCAGGAAGCTTGGACTCAGACAGTGTCTAGTCACCAGGAGCGGGTAACAGGACTGAAACAGGACTGAAACAGGACTGAAACAGGACTGAAACAGGACTGAAACAGGACTGAAACAGGAATGAAACAGGAATGAAACAGGAATGAAACAGAAACTAAAGCAGGACTGAAACAGGGATAAAACAGGACAGAGTCAGAGACTAAAGCAGGACTAAAGCAGGACTAAAGCAGGACTAAAGCAGGACTGAAGCAGGACTAAAGCAGGACTGACCCATGACTGCCCACAACTGACCCAGGACTGACCCACTACTGACCCACAACTGACCCAGGACTAAACCAATCTGAACAGGACTAAACTTATAGTTTCTTGTTTCAGACGTCTGTTGGGAATCATCACAAAGAAAGATGTCCTCCGTCACATGGCCCAGATGATGAACCAGGACCCAGAATCCATCATGTTCAACTGAACCAGGACTGAACCAGGACTGAACCAGGACTGAACCAGGACTTAAATCACTTATAAAGACCATTTTGATTTGCTGCTAATTTGACTTAAAGCTTCTATATTCTGCTAAAGTGTCTTTCCTCTCTGTAACCCTGTTCTAATGTGATGAAAATTTACGCAGTGGGGCTTTAGCTCTCTCATAATGTAGTGTCAAAAACATCCCTGGAACTACATGTCTCAGTAATCCTTAAGTCTGAATACTGCAGAATACAGGAGCTTTTAACCCAAAACGGAAGGACTGCACACTGACAATGTTTTTCAAACATAAACAAATTCAAAATAGGAAAGAGCATTTTATAAAATCAGTTCTTATAAACAATTTGACTGCATAAGCTTTGCCATTTTAGGTTTTCAACAAGAGAGACTTGAATTAACCAAACTGACTGCCTCACAAATGGGGCAAAAACAAAAATAACGTGAAACTGAAGCTCAAATGTGAAAGTTCCTGTTGGTTTCAAATAATCTTGTTTCACGTGTAAAAATAAGGGACCAGATGCAGACTAACACTAGAGATCATGAACAGAAAAGCACTTTGAGTTTTGCCGAATTTTGCCACATCTGTTTAAGAAATGTCCCAATCTGACTTTTATGCCAAATATTTAGAAAAGGTGCTTTCAATTTTGGATTTTAACTTAAAACTGTGGTGTGGAGATTAAAATGTTATCATATAAAATAGATTTTTTTTTTTTTTAGCTTTTTTCATAATATTGTTTCCTCATCAAGAACATGCCATCCATGCATGTTTGAGTATTTTAGCAATCTCTTCTGGGCCTGTTCCAACCCTCCTTAGAGTTAGCTGTACAATTCTGTACAAGGCTCCGCCCACAAGCCTACATTACCCATCCTCCCACACTACAGTTCTCCATAAATATAACTTGGCACAAAACAATACACAAGATGTGCAGTAGTTTCATTGGGATGCATGCTGATGGTGTTGCAATAGTGCTTTGAAAGGGGGAGTGACTTAGAGCAGGGAGCAAAGAAAGGAAGTGAAACTTATAAAACATGTTAATACATTGTGTAATCCCTCAGTCATCCAGGTCTGATCCATAGTAAAAGCCAAAAGTAAAATTTGTCAACTGGACAAACAGTTGTAGGAGTGAAGATGTTTGGCTGCTCGTCCAAGCCGCTTCTTCAGTTCTGGTCAGATTACTGTTGGACACTGCCTTATACCTGTCTGAAGAGAGGAGCTAACTACACTTGTTTTCTGTATGTAGGCTATTGAGCTACACTAAGTGTGCACTGTTCTTAAGTCATACTGAGCATATTCATTTAGCTCTTAGTGGCTGCTTTCACACCTATTGGCATCCTGGCTAGCTCTATTGTTCTTTGTTTCCTTTGTTTGCTTTGGGGCTGAGGATGAGGTTATAAAAAAAAGTCACACACTCTAATATTTGGTTGTTCCACCTTTGGCTTTGATCACAGCATGCGTTCACTGGCATTGTTTCGATAAGCTTCTGCAATGTCACAAGATTTATTTCCATCCAGTGTTGCATACATTTTTCACCAAGATGTTGCATTGATGATGGTAGAGTCTGACCGCTGCACAAAGCCTTCTCCAGCACATCCCAAAGATTCTCAATGGGGTTAAGGTCTGGACTCTGTAGTGGACAATCCATGTGTGAAAATGATGTCTCATGCTCCCTGAACCACTCTTTCAGAATTTGAGCCCGATGAATCCTGGCATTGTCATCTTGGAATATGCCCGTGCCATCAGGGAAGAAAAAAATACATTGATGGAATAACCTGGTCATTCAGTATATTCAGGTGCCAGCTGACCTCATTCTCTGAGCACAGACTGTTGCTGAATCTAAACCTTACCAACAGCAGCCCCAAACCTATTTGCTTAGTTAAATCCAGGTGGTGACTTTTTTTTTGGGCAGGCGCAGTGTATAAGACAGTGTCCACCAGCAATGTGACCATAACTGAAGAAACGGGTTGGATGAGCAGAGAAATATCTTCACTCCTACAGCTTTTTGTCCAGTTGACAGATTTTACTTTTGGCTTTTACTCCGTTAATATCTCTGTATATCTCAGTATATTATGTGATAGCAGTAGATAATACCCCATACAAGTAAAATAGCCCTTCTTCAATACCACATAGACGTGTAATACTCCCTCTTTGAAAAAAAATCAGATTTGGACATTTCTAATTTTGCCATATTCTTTGTGAATGTTGCTCCTGTTTTATTTAAATGTAAAATTCTGATGTAAATAGAGGATTTAAGTGTCACAGATGTTTTTGTCAAATATTTATCGCTAAATGAATGATGCACTTTGGTACAGACTGAATGAATAAATGAAGGAACAAACTGAACTTTTATTGTGAAATGTCTTTTATTTTGAAATATTTTTACGATGAAAATCAGTTGAACATGTACTTATCTGTAATATTAGTTTGATTTGGGTTTTACTGCTTCATTCCCCCTTTAGTTATCCTGTTCATAAATCCAAGTAAAAACTGTATGAAGTAAAAGTACTGTTAGTTCCTGTAGTTGTATTTTAAGTAAGTTCTGAAGGTGGGGAGCAAAAAGCACAGAAGTTCAAATTTTTAAAGCTATTTAAACCTACAGTGTGCAACTTTCTGGAGGTGGCATGTCACCTCCTTGATTCCATGGAAATGCAAATTTAAAACCATACTTCGGAATATCCTCCAAGGAGATAGATACACTTTTATGTTATACTGTGGATGACTATAGCCAAACAAACAACATTTCCATGGAAACAAACAAGAAGAGTTCCTCCTCGAGGTCAAAGAGTCAGGTTTGTGGAGATGCAAGCCCACTCACAGAAAGGACACATGTTTTTCACACAACACAGTCAAAATGAACAACCACAAAACCAAAAATACATGCTTTTACTTGAGTCTAAAAAGTTGCGTAGCGTGGCTTTAATATTGTGATAATTTTAGGTTTTGGTCTGTGTTGAGCTCTGTAGATCCGCTGCATTCTTCTCAAGTTCTCTGTAATATTCCAGAGCACGACGCACAGGCTCCAAAATGTGCTGCTGTGGGAAAAAACAAGGAACAGTAGTAGTAGTAGTAGTAGTTGCAGTCGTCGTAATAGTAGTAGCAGTAATAGTAGTAGTAGAACTAGCAATAGAAGTAGCAGTAATAATAATAGTAGTACTTTTTTAGGTTATTTTCACAGAGTTGGGTTTTATTGTTTAACCCAAACACTGGGTCAACAGGTTGGATCATAGTTGGGTCATTTCTAATGAAACAAAATAACAGACATTTTCCCGCCTTTTGCCTGCTCAACCCAGACGTCAACCCAACGAAATGGGTCTCACCTCTCAAAGTGTCTGTCTGTTCACCAGGTTCAACACCACAGACAGTGCAATGATCATTTTACTGCTGAATCAATGATGTGTTGCTGTTAATTATGTGACATGTGTTAAATGCAATTATTGATTTCAAAATAAAGTATTAGTAAAAAATAAATGTTTCATTTCAAAATAAATGTTTCTTAAAAAGCACTTTGGTGGTCATTATGAGCCTTGTAATTGGTAGAATTAACCCTGCAGATACCAATACTACAGAGTACTAACCCACAGTTAGGTAGAAGAAATAACCCAAAAGTTGTGTTGGTCCAAGAGTGACCCAGCGCTGGGTTAGAACTTTACATAGGTTGGGTTATTTTTAGCCAAGCATTTTTTATTGTGCATTAGTAGTAGTAGTAGTAGTAGCAGCCCTAGTAGTATCAGAAGTAGTAGTTAGCACTAGTAGTAATGTTAGTAGCCATTAGTAGTAGTAGTACAGTAGTAGAAGTAGTAATAGTTAGCAGTACTATCGGTAGTAGTAGTAGTAATAGTAGAGTAGTAGTAGTAGTATGTGTAGTAGTAATAGTAGTATATAGTGTATTTTAAAAAAAAGTTTAAACTAACCCAGTCCCTGTTTACCTCGAGACAGGGGAAGAGTTTGGTGAGCTCTGTGAAAAGAGGCAGAAGGACGAATCTGATGAAGTTTGTTTGAGACGACGGCTTTGAAACTTTGTCTCTGTCCATGAACGGAGTCACTGGCAACCCACGAAGCTTCTCTGTGTCGCTCTGAAAGTACACAAAACATGACACAACAAGAGGAGCAGAACCAGAGGAGCAGAGCTAGAGGAGCGGAGACAGAGGAGCGGAGACAGAGGAGCAGAGCCAGAGGAGCAGAGCCAGAGGAGCAGAGCCAGAGGAGCAGAGCCAGAGGAGCAGAGCTAGAGGAGCAGAGCCAGAGGAGCTGAGAGGAGCAGAAAGGAGCAGTTCTGAAGGCACCTGGTTGAAGAACTCTTGGAGGAGGCAGTCTAACCAAGGTTCAGCCACAGACATGGGCCGAGCTTCATTTGAGATGTCGCTCACTTTCACCATGATCTTCATCAGCTGAAAACAGAAAACTGTATTTACAATAAAATACATCTCAAAATATAAATATAATGAAAGACATTTATCAGAGCTTTAAAAGTGGATTTGATTTGGTTAGTTCTGGTTTACGCCTGGTTTAGTCCTGGTTTAGGCCTGGTTTAGTCCTGTTCTATTCTTGTCGTAGTCCTGTTTTAGCCCCGATTTAGTCTTGGTTTGGTCCTGGTTTAGTCCTGTTTCAGTCCTAGTTTAGTCCTAGTGTAGTCCTAGTTTAGTCCTGTTTTAGTCTTTGTTTAGTCCTGGCTTAGTCTTGACTTGGTCTTGGTTTAATCCTGGTTCAGTTCTGGTTTAATTCTGTTCTATTCTTGTTCTAGTTGTGGTTTAGTCATGGGTTAGTCTTGGTTTGGTCCTGGTTTAGTCCTGGTTTAGTCCTGGCTTAGTCCTGGTTCAGACCACTTCTTTGTGCTCCTTATTGGTGAAGTCAAACGTGGGCTGGATGGCTCTGAACCTATTGAGGATCTCGTTGTGTCGAGCCATGTCTGTGGCCAGAATGCACCTGAAAACACCAATAATATAGTTTAGAAATATTTGCGATTCAAATGCATTTTACCGTTTAATGTGTTTATTTTTACAGTTTAAAGTGTTTATTTTTTTCACAGATCTGAATATTTAAAATGAGTCTATTGTTTCTTACTTGATCATTCCGGCCCGGATCTGTTTGTACTGCTCAGAGGTCACGTTCTTCAGGATATTACAGTCAGGCTGAAAAACAAGGAAACCAGGACTAAACCAAGATCTTTAAGCCACCCTATTCAAGTGGGTGGAGAGTCCCTCCCTTAAGTGGAGGAGTTTCTCATTGTCTTGTTCACAAGTTTTGATTTGGTCCTGGTCTGGTCCTGGTTCAGTCCTGGTTTAGTCCTAGTTTAGTCCTGCTTTAGTCCTGGTTTAGATCTCTTTCACCTCCAAGATGTGGCTAAATGAGTTTCCTCCGCAGTGTGGTTGGGTGCTCTCTTAGACATAGTCACATGGGAGGAGTTCGGAGTAGAGCTGCCGCTCCCCTGTGTGGAGAGGTCAGCTGAAGTGGCCCCTGGATAAACAGGGCTAACTAAACCAGGTCTTACCTTGCAGATGATGCTGAAAGCAACAGCACAATGATGGTTTTCTAAAGGAGAGATGTCATTGTATCTGAGAGCCAGATCCGTCTGAGCATTAATCTGAAACGAGAACTGGGTTAGACGTGGTTTAGACCTAGATTAGTCCTGGTTCAGTGTTGGTTTAGTCCCAGTTTAGTCCTGGTTAATTTCTGGTTTAGCCCTGCTTTAGTCCTGGTTCAGTTCTGGTTCAGTCCTGTACCTGGTAGACATTGTTGTAGCCTGGGTGGTCGAGGTCGTGGCATAGGGCGGAGGTTAACATGATCAGCAGATCGGTTCGGCTTAGTTTGGTCTTGAGGTCAGTCAGCCATATTAGACCATACATCTGCAGGAAGTGAAGGCAAGCACAGGAAGTGACATCCAACCTGTAAAAACTGCTTAACCTGTGTATTAATGCCTACTTGTGCGTCAGATGCCCTCCCTGTGTGTCAGATACCCTCCATTCACACATACACCAGATTCAGATGTAAGTGAAGTGTCTAGCCTAAGCATACAACAATAGTTACCATCTCGGTGACACAGAAGCACTGTTGGAAGTTGGGGAAGGCGTAGTAGCAGTAGTAGTAGTAGTAGTAGTAGTAGTAGTATTTGTATTAGTAGTATTATTAGCAATAGTGGTACTATAGTTAACATCTGGGTGATGAAGAAGCAGTGGAATTTGTGGAGGCGATGTGGTTGTAGTAGTAGTTGTAGCATTAGCAGTAGTAGTAGTAGTCATATAGTTACCATCTGGGTGACGCAGAAGCAGTGGTGGAAGTTGTGGAAGGCGATGTGGTTGTAGTGGCTGTGCACTTCCAAGAGGAAGTTTTGAAGGACTCTGGTCTCCATCTGGAACTCGGACACAAAGTCCAAATCCTCAAACATGGTCTGAATCAGGACCAGCATCTCCGGCTCCTCCCACTGCCTACAGAGACCAACACCGGGATTAAGACTGGACCCAAGGCCAACACTGAGACTGGAACTGAGATCTGAGACCAGAACTCAACTAGAACTGAAACTGGAGACCAGAGATCAGAAACCACTGACCAGGACTAAGACCAGGACTAAGACCAGGCCTGAGACCAGGACTGAGACTGGACTCAACCAGGACCAGAGGTCGGAAATCAGATACCAGAGCTGAGACCAGGACCAGAACTGAGACCAGAGAGTGGATGTCAACCAGAACTGAAAGAGGACTTTGTTTTCTGGTTTAGTTCTGGTTCAGTCCTGGTTTAGTCTCGGTTTAGTCCTGGTTTAGTCCTGGTTTAGTCCTGGTTTAGTCCTGGTTTAGTCCTGGTGATGCCTTGGTTAAGTCCAGGGGACGTACTCACCAGTTATCAAACATGGGGGTCTTGAGGTATTCTCGGACCTCCTCACTCACCTGCAGAGAACTACGACAGCACAAGAGGGTCAAACCCGTTACATTTATACTTTTGTGCATGTGTCAAAGTGGCAGACAGTTTGATAATGTAAAGTTAGAGTAACCTCATGTTGAGAAACGCAGTCCGGACTCTGTGCCGCTCCTCATGCACGCTCAGAGCAGGTCCATGCACAGTCGTGGGCTTCTCGTGCACGCTCATCAGTCTGGGCCCCGTTTTGTGAATGAACTTCTCTGTGTTATCTCTGAATAAGCCCATCCAGCTTAAGTGCTCTACGCTCTGAAAGAGACAAAACGAAGTCTGAACCAGGACTAAACCAGGACTAAATCAAGACAAAACAGGAACGGTTTTAGGATTAAAATGGGCCTAAACCAGGACAAAACCAGGATTAACCAAGACTCGACAATGGACTAAAGTAGTAATAGTAGCAGTAGTAGAAGGATTAGTAGTAGTAGTAGTAGTAGTAGTAGTAGTAGTAGTAGTAGTAGTAGCAGTATTAAAAATACTTGTAGTTTTCTCTTGAAGCCCTCCACCTCTCGTTCTAGGTCTTGGAGCAGTTCTGGACTCTGGCTCAGCTCCATTACACGATGCTCCAGCTGCTGCAGCCTCATCTCCATGGCACCCAGCTGCGTTGGCATGGCAACACCTGCAACATCAGAACCACAACAGCTTTAGTCCTGCTTCAGTCTCTGGTTTAGTCCTGGTTTAGTCCTGATCTAGTGATGGCCCCAGTCTCAGTCTAGTCCTGTCTCTGGTCTAGTCCTGGTCCAGTCCTGTCTCTGGTCTCACATGAGTCTGATGCCAGCTGCAGCCTGTAGGGGGCACACTTGAGGTTCTGCTGCAGTGAGGCTGAGATCTTCAAAAGTCGTCCATCTGAGCTGAAGAGCTTCAAGATGTGCTCTGGTCCCACCTCCGCCGCCGCCAGAAACAAGTCTAAAGGTAACCACAGCAATGTCACAAAACACCAAATCTAAACAAAGAACAGTTCTAAAGAAAACCAACAAAACCAGAACTGAACCAGAACTAAACCAGAACTAAACCAAGACTAAACCAGAACTAAACCAGAACAAAACCAGGAATAAAACTGGTCTAAATGAGAACATGAATAAACCAAAGGCTAGACTGTGTCTAAAACAGATCTAAACCGGGTCTAAACCAGGTCTAATGAAGACTAAACAAGGACTAAACCCTGACCCAGATTTAAACCAGGTATAAACTAAGTCTAAACCACAGATAAACCAGCATTAAACCAGGACAAAACCTGGACTAAACAAGGACTAAACCAGGACAAAACCAGGACTAAACCAGGACTAAAACTGGTCTAAATGAGAAATAAATCAAAGAGTAAACCAGGTCTAAACCAGAAACAGTCCAGGACCTGAAGGATTTATGGCAAACCCAGAACAAAAGGTTAAACCCATCACATTAGTGTCATTCTCCTCGTATGTGAGAACTCATTTAGACAGAACAACAGCACATGCCCAACTAAATAAAGTTTAGAGTTTAGAGTTTTACCTTTGACCTCAGAGTCAGAGCAGTCCTCTCCAAACTCAGCCGTCTCCTTGCGCCCGTTCACCATAAAGTGAATGGTTTTAGTCGTCATTCTCACAAATAAAATGAAATTCACAGTTCAAATTTACACTTTAGAATTTTACAGTTTCAGAACTGTGTTTGTCCAAAGTCAAAGTCAGAGCCAGGGTCAGTTTATGACAGACAGGTGTTGTGGAGAGGCACCTGTCAACTGCACCTGACAGAACAGAAGAGGACAGGCAGAGAGGGGACTATACTGGGACGAAGACCTGGTCTAGTTCTGATTTAGACCTGGCTTAGACCTTAGCTTAGTCCTGGTTTAGTTCTGGTTTAGACCTGAGTTAGACCTGAGTTAGACCAGGTTTAGTTCTGGTTTAGACCTGATTTAGTTCTGGTATAGACCTGACTTAGTTCTAGGTTAGACAGTGGCAGGTCATGCATTTCACCCTTGAGTCTTCAGTGACGTCCCACTTACACATGACAACATCACCTCAATCTAGGCGAGTCAAGCAACACTTAATTTCAGGAGCATTTTAAACCAATAAGCAGCACAGCATTCACAGCTAAGAGTAGGAATCTAAGTTCACAGATACTGTCAAAAGTTAAAAATAAAAATGCGATTTAAAGATGCCAAACAAAATCCACCAAAATGATGCTATGTGAGCTTAAACAAGTCTGGTCAATAAACTGCACAATGTCACCATTTCATATAAGACACCAACCAGACAAGAACAAAACAAACTATTCTTTGAAAATAAACATCATTACATTTTTTGACAATAGTCTATACAACAGTAAATAACTGAAAATGTGGCACAACTGAGATTGAACGAACTTTAGTGCAGTTTTAACTGAGGTGACTTCAATGCGCCATATTATTATTAACATTATAAAGTCACTTTTTCATTGTGGAGCTCTGTCTCCCTGCGTGCCGCTGAGCTGCAGGTCCATTCAAGTCCGCCCCGTAGCTTTAAGTACCCAGTCGTACAACAACAGTACAATTTGCAGAGTTTCTCAGAAGTTGTGAGCTACAGGTACTGTTCATAGTTGCTCATCTGAAAATGATGACAAACCCTTTTCCTTGCTGAGACAGGTTAGCTAGCTGGCCGACCTCTTCTCATAATATCCAGCTTTTCGTAAAAGGCCTGTCTTGAAAATGGTGTGAAAAGTAAATCTGCAACCAGATCAATCTCTTCTCCTCTAACCATTATGGGTTAAAAATACAGCAATAGCGGTTGGATCTCTGGGTTTAGTTTGACATTTTGCAAACTGCCGCCTTCACGCTGTGGCAGTGCGTTATGTGTATGTGTATCCAATCACAGGACATGTCCAGTTTGCGCAGGACCTTCTAGCTGGCCCTGAAATGCAGAATCGAGATCTGATTGGCTGTTGAAACAGACTGTGTCTGTGTCTACTTACAGTGGGCGGGGCCTGCTCTGTTTACTCTGAAAATGACCTTTGCCTGAAAATACAAGCTAGCTAAAATATAATTGGATAAAAATTCTACCACAATAAACAACATTAGAAGCCACTCAACGAAGTGGATATAATATGACATAAAGAGAATAGAGAATATTTTTGTTTACATATTTATGAAAATAAAATAAATTCACTTTTCTGAGCATGTTTAGCCCAGCAGAGAAGGCCTTGTTGGCCCCGACGGCCTGCCACTGGATTTTTTTTTTTTTTTTTTTTTTTTTTTTTTTTAATGTGGTTTATTTTATATTGCATTTTCACTGATTATTGTTCTGTATTTACTGTCTAGAAAAAGTTGGAGTTGAAAGCTGCAGACAAACAAGACTCCTTCACCTGCAGCTGAGAGTGAAAACCTGGTAGAAAAGGTTGGATGGATTTTATTTATAATAGAAAGGAAAATGATTCATGAGCATTTAGACCTACAGAAGACCTGGAGCTTGTTTAGCAAGTGATAATCAATAAAATTTATTTAAAAGTCCCAATTATACAACATTGCATAAACAAACCTGATATGAGGTTGAAAAATTGCAACATCCATACTTTCATTACAAAATAGGCTGTACAGTGGCCTATGTGTGGTAAAAGTAAGATAAATTTGTCCTGTGGCAATAACAAAGTAACAATTTACTGCCTCACATGATGTCACACAAATGAAATGTTATTGATCCAGTTCTTGTTTACTTCTCCCATTTTGCAGGAATGCACCGAATCTCTTAATTTGATGTTTTTATTTCTTCAAATCAACCTTTGAAAAGCCAATCAGGATGCAGAACACAATACACATTCATACACTGTGAAAAAAAAGCATGCAAAATTGCACGAAAAAAATCTACAAAACAGGGAGACAACGAAAGGCAAACCGCGATATAGTGAGGGACAACTGTATAGCTAAAGAAATGCTTCAAAACATATCTTTACAAAATGATAGAAACATTTATTCAAGTACTGTACACAGTAGTCCCAATTTCCCCAAAGGCAAATGTATATAACAGTACCATGTATTAATTCAACTGATTTGTGCTAAATACATTTTAAGAAGATGTAGTGAGTATTGGAGGTATAAGATAAGATAAGATAAGATATGCCTTTATTAGTCCCACAGTGGGGAAATTTCAGTATTGCACCGCACAGTTAAAGAACAGAAGAAAAATGGTACATGCAGTAAAACAAGATTATAGATAAATAGCTTAAAATAATTAAAATAAAAAACCAGACTTAAAAATAAACAAAAAATAGACTCTAATGTAACATCTCCGTAAAGTGACTTATTAGTATTGCACATAGGTGTAGTTGAATGACACATGTTCAGTGTTAACAGTGTTCATTGTACAGTCTGACAGCAGCAGGAAGGAAAGACCTGCGAAACCTCTCCTTCACACAGCGAGGGTGACTCAGTCTGTCACTGAAGCTGCTCTCCAGGGCAGACAGAGAATCCTGCAGAGGGTGAGACTCATGGCCCAGCATAGAAAAGACCTTAGCCAGGACCCTCCTGCACTGAGTCCAGAGGACAGCCCAGAGGATGAGTATGAGCTCACATCTGAATAGTCTTTATGGTCCAAGCCCTAATACTAAATATGACAAAAAATTGTGTGTAACTGCTGCAACATGTAATACTGCAACATGTAATTCTATCAGCTTTGGTTGACAGAAATTTAAGAACTAAACCGGGGCAGTACTGTGTTGCAAGCAACTTTATAAAGTGGTCAGTACCACTTAACATAATATGAATTGATATTTGCTCTATTGCAGATCTTCAAATTACAGTTTTATATTTGTATATTATTTTAACAATTTCCTCCTAAATGCATTTCAAGCATATGTTGTGAGCATTAGTCTATCTGTAAAGTTTAATTTTAGAAAAAATGCAAATACATGAACACATTTGGTTGCTAATTAACAATTTTTATTTGAATAAGTTTGCAGTGGCACCTTTTAATGCCTTCTGGAGGTGGAGCAACAGCCCATGTGGGTCATGAATCCGGATAAATGCTCCATGACATCTCCAAATGTTTTCTTCATGCCTGTCCAGATGGAGGTGCATTTGCACACACCATTGATTACAGTATCGGCCTCTCCTGAAGAGTCACCAACAGCAATCTCAGCCTGTTCAGGTTCAGCTGTATGCTCTTTGTTCAAAAATGAGCTGACCTCATCACTCTGGTCCATCTCGAACTAGAACAGGACGGGTCCTTTGTCCCAGAGCAGATCAGGGTCAGTGACGTTTGTGTCTATGCACAGATTATTCTTCTCCACAGGCTGAATGATGAAGGAAATATCATCATTTCCCACGAAAGAGTCTATGTCAGTCTCAGTCACAGGGCTGTAGGACCAGTCAGATTCCTTAGGTTCAGACGACATATGATGGTCCTCAGGAGGAGAGCTCACATCTCCAAAGGCCAGAGATGACCATGGACTCTCGAGTGAAGCTGCAGAGGACAGAGGGCCCTGGTCTGGATTTCCTTTAGCTCGATTGGAGATCTTCAGGGTTACTGCCATAAGATCATGGACACTTTGGATATATTCACCATCACTGTTGATCAGGTGTTCCATTGTTACAAACGGGTGCCTCAGGGCTTGGCTGACAGTCAGCCTCTTCTCAGGGTCGACCTGGAGAAGATTTTTAAGAAAATCAAGGAAAACCTCCAAGACAAACATAACATCTTCATCCCTGTCTAGAGCTTGTAGCATTATGGCTTCCTCTAGATTTGAAAACTGGTCCAATTCACACTCAGAGACCCTAGGCTTTTTCCATTTTGTGGCCTGGTACTCGATGGGGCTCTTGAATCTCCACTGTCTGCTTGTCCAGAGGAAGTTTTTATCAGTGTAGACACTTATCTGCAGCATCTCATCACTGGGTTGTCCAAGGAGATGGATCATGGCCCTTGGTCATAGGAAGACATATAGGAGAAAAGCTGGCAGCCTAAGAAGCCCTCACCAAGGCAGCAGCAGGTCGATCAGCTTCACTTTAAATGACTGCTGTTGGTGGTTGACCAACATAATATTATCAGGTTTTAGGTCACCATGAACAGTTTGAACTTCCTTCAGTGCTTTAAAAGCTACAAGGAGCCGTTGGGTGACAGGCCTCATCTCACTCAGTGAAAGAGTTCTAGGGTTCATGATGACGTCCAGGAGACTGCAGTCCAGTATTTCGTAGACAATGCAGTGGTACTTCTCACAAGTGAAGTGCTCGATATACTTGACGATATTCACCTCATCTGGGTCAATGCTGGGTCAGATGCTGGATGATGTCCAACTCCACTTGCACCTCATGATGATCTCCAAATTGTTTCACTGCCACCATCTCTTTGGTCTTGGAGTTGTTGAATTATCTAATCAACCAATCACATGGCAGTTGCTTCAATGCATTTAGGGGTGTGGTCCTGGTCAAGACAATCTCCTGAACTCCAAACTGAAACTCTGTCAGAATGGGAAAGAAAGGTGATTTAAGCAATTTTGAGCGTGGCATGTTGGTGCCAGACGGGCCGGTCTGAGTATTTCACAATCTGCTCAGTTACTGGGATTTTCACGCACAACCATTTCTAGGGTTTACAAAGAATGGTGTGAAAAGGCAAAAACATCCAGTATGCGGCAGTCCTGTGGGCGAAAATGCCTTGTTGATGCTAGAGATCAGAGGAGAATAGGCCGAGTGATTTAAGCTGATAGAAGAGCAATGCTGACTGAAATAACCACTCGTTACAACCGAGGAAGGCAGCAAAGCATGTGTGAAGCCACAACACACACAACCTTGAGGTGGATGGGCTACAACAGCAGAAGACCCCGCTGGGTACCACTCATCTCAACTACAAATAGGAAAAAGAGGCTACATTTTGCATGAGCTCACCAAAATTGGACAGTTGAAGACTGGAAAAATGTTGCCTGGTCTGATGAGTCTCAATTTCTGTTGAGACATTCAAATGGTAGAGTCAGAATTTGGCGTAAACAGAATGAGAACATGGATCCATCGTGCCTTGTTACCACTGTGCAGGCTGGTGGTGGTGGTGTAAGGATGTGGGGGATGTTTTCTTGGCACACTTTAGGTCCTTTAGTGCCAATTGGGCATCATTTAAATGCCACGAGCTACCTGAACATTGTTTCTGACCATGTCCATCCCTTCATGACCACCATGTACCCATCCTCTGATGGCTACTTCCAGCAGGATAATGCACCATGTCATAAAGCTCGAATCATTTCAAACTGGTTTCTTGAACATGACAATGAGTTCACTGTACTACAATGGCCCCCACAGTCACCGGATCTCAACCCGATAGAGCATCTTTGGGATGTGGTGGAACGGGAGCTTCGTGCCCTGGATGTGCATCCCACAAATCTCCATCAACAAGATGCTATTCTATCAATATGGGCCAACATTTCTAAAGAATGCTTTCAGCACCTTGTTGAATCAATGCCATGTAGAATTAAGGCAGTTCTGAAGGTGAAAGGGGGTCAAACACCATATTAGTATGGTGTTCCTAATAATCCTTCAGGCGAGTGTATATACATATTCTACCACACATTGATTTCATTTTAATAAAAAAGATCTACACAGCAGCACACACATTACTATATTTAAGATAAGAAAAAAAAAGTTAGATGTGTTTGGTTTTTTTACTGTCTATTTTCATAGTTTTCACAATAAAGAATGGAGACATACATACATATATTAATAATACAAATATAAAAACAAAAGAAAAAAGAAAAAAACAATTTTATATAGATACACACACATACACACACATATATGTGCACATACAGTATATACACATACACATAGATGGAGTTATAAATATGAGATAAAATTATGTCTAATTTCTGTTCAAAGCTAGATTGTATTTCCTGACAAAAAATGCCTTTTTAACTCCTCTCTCAAATGATTTCTTTTTTCTAATATCTACCCCTTGCTATCTTCAAAGGAGTGGTTAGTGTCTTTGAGATGAAGATGTAAAGCAGACTGGGGTCCAGAGGAGCTCTCTCGACGGTGTTGGTACATTCTCTTATGGAGTGGCTGTTTTTGTCCAATAATTAGTTACTGCAACAACACAATTGAAGGGGTTAGTGATATTAACAAAAATTTTTATCTTCATATTGTTAATAGATACTGATGTATATCAATCGATGTGCTAAAATATGTATGTAAATGTCTGTAAATTAACCTCAAAGATAATACTGCAAGTTTGCTTCATTTTTATCTTTTATCTTTCAGCTAACTTTTTTAGCCGTGTTTAAAAAAATAAAATCAAAATATATTATTATAAATATATTATCATTATGAACTTCATTATAACTTTACATTTCCCACCTCAACATTGAATTAAAGCCGCAAGCGGCATTGAACGGCCCTCGCGGGCCATGCTTCACACTCGGCCGACCCGGCACTACCGACCCGGTGCCTCTGTTTTATTGCGGCTTTGGGCTGCATTTTGCACGAAACAAGTCAAAAGACATTGGAAGTGCTGATGCACAAAATGGAAAAATAAGGGTTTTTCCAGGCATCGCCATGGCAACACCGTGCAGAATACAAACTTGGCCCCGAAGACTTTTTTGACGGGGACAACCTGAAGAATCACTGTGCCAAATTTTATATTCGTCGTTGACGGTAATAAGTCGTTATAAGACTTTAAAATGTACGAAAATTTGGAAATTTTCCCATTAGGATAACAAGGGCTGTTTTGCGCATCGCCATGGCAACCCAGTGAAAACTATGACATGGGTCCCATTGACTTTTTTGATCAGGATGACATGAAGAGTCATGGTGCCAAATTTGACATTATTCCATGAAACTAATATTTTTCCCATGAATGGGAAAAATTGGGAGGTTTCCCATAAGGATAACATTGGCAGTTTGGCGCATCGCCATGGCAACACGGTGCAAAAAAAAGCATGGGTGTCATTGACTTTTCTGATTGGGATGACCCAATGGATTTTTGTGTCAAACTTGATAACATTTGGGAAAACAAAATTTTCAGCCTTCCATACAAATTTTTTTGTTATTTTATAGGGGGAGCTGTTGCGCCAAATGTATTTGTTTCAGAATCAGGAGAATTAGGCATGAAAGTTTTACAACTGATTCGAATTTGAGCCAAATCGGACTTTGTATGCGCAAACAGGAGCAAATTTAGAAATTTGAAAATTGCAAAAATTACGATGGAAGTTTGCGGCTTCGCCGCACGGAAACCGTAAAAGGGATTGTAATGAATTGGATCACTTTTGATGCCCCACTTGTCTAGATGATGTACAGTGAATTTCAGCCCTGCAGGTGAAGCGCCTTCAGAGGAGTTGATGAAAATGCGACGTCAGCGAAAACGCTGACTTTGCATTTTGGAATTTTCAATCCAAGATGGCCGACTTCCGGTTTGTCAGGGGGCTTGGCCATAATAATATTTTTTGTTTGGCATCAGTTGAAGAATGTGTGTACCAAATTTCGTACAAAGTTGACGTCGGGACGTCTCCCATTGATGCAATGTATTTTGACTTTTGCAGGGGGCGCTGCCGCGCCATTTTTTTATGCCCAATGATGCAACACATAAAAAAATAAATTTTTTGCCAGACCTGAATTTTGGGCAAAATTTGATGAGTTTTCGAATATGTTCAGGGGGTCAAATTACTGCTCAAAGAGCACAACAGGAAGAAATAAAAATAATAATATTTTTAGCAAAAACAATATATCCGATAACATTAGAATGACATATTATACGTTTTTTGAAAGCTCTTGACCTTCCCCCCGTCACCGTGGGGTCAATGGCGAATGATGGGTGCTGACGTCCGGAGTCCGCCATTGACCTCCCATTGACTTCCATTCATTTTAGCAGTAATAAAGATGGCCCATGCCTGTGGCATGGGGGCTTGGATAGGGCTCGATGCCAGGAGTGTGTTTGGGGACATGAGCGCTTCGCGCACAACTTCGTGAAGACAGTCTGCAAGTCTTGCGGAAGCAATAGGCCCTACGCCCTGTATGGGCTCGGGCCTAATTATGGAGATAGATTATATTGGTGAATATTTATTGTAATCTAAGAATAATTGTCTGGTGTGGTTATTAACTTTGTAGAATTGTAATACAATGATACTGACAACCCAGAGTAAGACAGTTCTGTGAAAGCCGTGTGCTGCTCTGTAGTGCACAGGCATCGTCAGCAGGAGGCGTCATTCATGGCTGATTTCCTTTTTGCCTGAAGAGTGTCTGATTGTGAGGTTGGCAAAGTTGCTTGAGAAACTGAAACAACCAAAACCTAAGCATGAATGCGCATGCTCAGGTTTCGATTGAGCCACACGGGAAATAATTAGTAAAACCAGATACTATTTTTGTCCAATGCACACCTACACTGACACATTAAATTAGAGCATATAAAATAAATCAAGCTTAATTTAGCCACGTTGTTTTGCCCTCAGGGATGAAAGCTCTGAATGTGTGCAGGATTGTGCGGGAAAGAGAAAAGCGTGGGAGCCAGTGACATGTGCAGAACGGCTCTTTAGTGAAGTGTATCGCCTTCTCTCTTCTCTCCGATAACTGATGTATCTCTCTCGAGGACACTGTGACCAGCTGGAGACATGGGCTTTTCTCTCAATCCTCTTTTACCTGCTGTAATTAGCTGGAGCACTAACGTTTGAGGGGTTTCTTAGACTACTTTAAAGGTGAAGGATATCTTGCAGGGATTTATACCCACCTGGACCCAGTGCCTTGTCTAATATCAGATTTTTCCCCGTAGCTTTGAGTGCCCAGTCTTACAACAACAGTACAATTTGCAGAGTTTCTCAGAAGTTGTGAGCCACAGGTACCGTTCATAGTTGCTCATCTGAAAATGATGACAAACCATTTTCCTTTCTGGGACAGGTTAGCTAGCGCAGGGGCTGGCCGACCTCTTCTCATAATATCCAGCTTTTCGTAAAAGGCCTGTCTTGAAAATGGCATGGAAAGTAAATCTGCAACCAGATCAATCTCTTCTCCTCAGCCATTATGGCTTAAAAATACAGCGGGTTTAGTTTGACATTCTGCAGACTATCACCTTTCAGGCTCTAGAGTG
This sequence comes from Periophthalmus magnuspinnatus, assembly GCF_009829125.3. Classification (NCBI taxonomy): domain Eukaryota; kingdom Metazoa; phylum Chordata; class Actinopteri; order Gobiiformes; family Gobiidae; genus Periophthalmus; species Periophthalmus magnuspinnatus. The sequence goes on along the minus strand of NC_047127.1, from coordinate 16,210,614 downwards.
CTCATCCAGTCACAGGACATGTACATGGCCAGTTTGCGTAGGACCTTTTAGCTAGCCCTGAAATGCAGAATTGAGATCTGATTGTGTATTGAAACTGACTGTGTCTGTGTTTTACAGTGGGCGGGGCCCACTCTGTTTATTCTGAAGGTCCCAGGAAAATGAACTTTGCCTGACAACACGAGCTAGCTCAAATGTAATTGGATAAATTGGAAGCCACTCAACGAGGTGGATATAATATGACATAAAGAGAATAGAGAATATTTTTGTTTACATATTTATGAAAATAAAATAAAATAAATTCACTTTTCTGAGCATGTTTAGCCCAGCAGAGAAGGCCTTCTTGGCCCTGACAACTTGCCACTGAGGTTAGACATGGTTTAGACCTGGTTTAGTTCTGGGTTAGTCCTGATTTAGTCCTGGGTTAGTCTTGATTTAGTCCTAGTTTAGATCTGATTTAGACTTGGTTTGTCCTGGTTTTGTTTTGGGCTAGACCTGGTTTAGACCTGGTTTAGACCTGGTTTAGACCTGTTTTAGACCTGGTTTACACCTGGTTTACACCTGGTTTAGAAATGATTTAGACCTGTTTAAGACCTGGGTTAGTCTTAATTTAGTCCTGGTTTATACTTGATTTAGACTTTGTTTTGTCCTGGTTTTGGCTTGGGCTAGTCCTGGTTTAGATCTTGTTTAGATTTGGTTTAGATCTTGTTTAGATCTGGTTTGAATCTAGTTTAGACCTGGTTTATGTCAAGACAAAAATATTGAACACTATACCATATATATACATTGTCTGTTTCGAGTCTGTGCTGCAGAGGAGGGTTTGAGTCAAAGAACAGGTAGTGATCTGTGTGGGGATTTCTGTTCTTTCAGTTCAGATAAATACAAATATTATTTCAACTAAATTAAGATGTTTTCTTACGTTAAAGAATCAAAAAGTACTTAAGTACTTGTAAATTGTGCCTAATTTTTTGCTAGAATTCTCACTAGCATGACCTCATAAATATGATTTAGACTCTCTACTTCCTGTAATTTTCAACTTTTCTTCACAAATTACTTCTTGATTGGTGTAAAACTATAATTTATATTTAACAGGTTTTATCCTACCAAATTAAGTCCAAATTTGAGAATCATAAAAACCTGTCATAAGCACTAAACAAATGTTGTACTTATAATTGTGTAGATTTTAGCCACGCAACTGTACTTTTACTTGAGTACGAATTTGCATTACAGCTTTTACTACATCGTAGTAAAAGCTGTAGTGACGCTTTTGTCCCGTTTTTGTCTGAGGTGTAGTTCCCCTCTGTGTCCTGCAGATGTCCTCCTGCTTAACTGCAGCTGTACGGCGGCCGCACAGGGACAGTCACACATCTGCATGAATCTGCTTCGCCTTTTGTCGCTTTGGGGTCGCGCCGTAGATCCGTCATATATCTGCACATTATAAAACATGCCGTAGATACAGCGGTCTGCGGCGCCAAGTGAAGCGTCTGCGGCGCAGAGTGAAGCGTCTCTGGACCGTCTGCGGTGCGTTCATGACTAAACCCGCAAATAAACCCGCAGATTTGGTGAGTTGTTTTTTTTTTTTGAAGGATTCTGGGGAGGGCGTCAGGATCAATAACGGATCAATTAACAGCCAATCAGCGGCGCAAGCAGCCGCGCGTGCACGGCCAATCATTTATGCTAATTTAGCCTTTAGCTTCACTTTAGCGCGTTTCTGTAAAAATGTGCGATTAAATGAACAATAAATCATGTTTTTCCTGAGCTAGCACCTCAAGCTAACGGATATGTTCTACCATTTATCCCCCTGTTTGATTAGACCTAGTTTAGTCCGGGCTTAGACCTGGTTTAATCCTCATTTATACCTGGTTTAGTCCATAGACTGTATAAAATATAATGTATACAGTCTATGGTTTTGTCCCAGTCGTGGTTTAGAGCCACTTTAGTTTATTTAGTCCCGGTTTAGTCCTGGTTTAGTGGTGGTTTTGACTTGGTTTAGTCCTAGTGTAAACCTGGTTTAGTCCTGGTTTAGACCTGATTTATTCTTACTTTAGTTCAGGCTTTTGCTTAGAATTTATTTTTTTCCTAGTTTAGTTGTGGCTCAGACCTTAGTCCTGGTTTAGTCCATCTTTAGTGCAGGTTTAGTCCTGGTTTAGTTCTTTTTTTAGTCCTGGTTTAGTCCTGGTTTAGAGCTAATTTACGGCTTGTTTTGACTTGTTTTCATCCTAGTTTAAACCTGGTTTAGGCATTTGCTTAGAATTTGTCCTACTTTAATTGTGGTTCGGACCTTAGTCCTGGTTCAGTCCTGGTTTAGTCCTGGTTTAGTCCTTCTTTAGTCCAGGTTTAGTTCCGGTTTAGTCTGTTTAGTTGTCTTGGTTCCTTGTTATTACTAATTTAGGGGGGGTTATTACAGTAGTATCATGGCATTACTTATAGTCAGTATGTCTGTTTGAGATTATTTTCAGGTTAGTTTAAATATATAACTCATTCTCCAAAGAAGTATTATTCTAAAGACAGTTATGTTATATATGTTTTATAATTTTGATTTTAATGTTGTTCTTACTCTGTATAGTAATGTGAATTACTTTGAGTACAAATTGTGTCTTGTAATAGCGTGCTACAATACCATGTCTGACTGCTCATAGTATTTCCAACTCCAATTTTTATCTGTGTCCAAATAAACTTTACATCAAACGTTTGTGTTTCTAAACTCATTTTAGTCTTTATTTTTACAGAATCTCAGTGTTTGGATCATGAAGGCGTCACAGCCTCATTGTGTGGGACTCTCCTCTCCCTCCCTGAAACTTCTTCCTCAAAACAACAAAAAATAAAACCTCAAACTGTCACATTTCAGACCTGCCATCTTGAATCTCAAACACTGTTTTTGAAGCAAAGGTTAGTATTATGATTACAAACAAATGCATACAAATTACATTCCTTAACTAAAATGTTGAACCTTCTTATTATTTGTTTGGAATTGGCTCCATAAACTTATCATATTAATCTTATGTCTTAAAGTCCTTTCAGCTGACAACAATCGTGACTTTAGGGTTGAATATTGGCACCACTTTCTGAAGCTGTTGTGAAAAATAATTTGATTTTTATTTATGTATACTGACAGAGAAGACGGTGTTTTGTTATTGGACTTCTGTGCTAGTCACAGCTTGTCCATAACAAACACCATGTTCGAACACAAGGGTGTCCATCGGTGCACGTGGCACCAGGACACTCTACGTCGGAGGTCGATGATCGACTTTGTTGTCGTGTCATCTGACCTCCGACCGCGTGTCTTGGACACTCGGGTGAAGAGAGGGGCTGAGCTGTCAACTGATCACCATCTGGTGGTGAGTTGGATCCGCTGGCGGAGGAGGAAGCCGGACAGACCTGGCAGGCCCAAGCGCATTGTGAGGGTCTGCTGGGAACGTCTGGCGGAGCCCTCTGTCAGGGGGGTCTTCAACTCCCACCTCCGGGAGAGCTTCTCCCTGATCCCGGGGGAGGTTGGAGACATGGACTCCGAGTGGGCCATGTTCTCCACCTCTATTGTCGATGCGGCTGCTCGTAGCTGTGGTCGTAAGGTCTGTGGTGCTTGTCGCGGCGGCAATCCCCGAACCCGGTGGTGGACACCGGAAGTAAGGGAGGCCGTCAAGCTGAAGAAGGAGTCCTATCGAGCCTTGTTGGCTCGTGGGACTCCTGAGGCAGCTGATGAGTACCGGCGGGCCAAGCGTGCCGCGGCTCGGGCAGTCACAGAGGCAAAAACTCGGGGTTGGGAGGAGTTCGGGGAGGCCATGGAGGAGGACTATCGGACAGCCTCAAAGAGATTCTGGCAAACCGTCCGACGCCTCAGGAGGGGGAAGCAGTGCTTCACCAACACTGTTTACAGTGCGGTTGGAGCGCTTCTGACCTCGACTGGGGATGTTGTCGGGCGGTGGAAGGAATACTTTGAGGATCTCCTCAATCCCACTGTCACGTCTTCCGAGGAGGAAGCAGAAACTGGGGACCCAGAGGCGGACTCGTCCATCACCCTGGCTGAAGTCACTGAGGTGGTTGGCAAGCTCCTCGGTGGCAAGGCTCCGGGGGTGGACGAGATCCGTCCTGAGTACCTCAAGTCTCTGGATGTTGTGGGGCTGTCTTGGCTGACACGTCTCTGCAACATCGCGTGGCGGTCGGGGACAGTGCCTGTGGAATGGCAGACCGGGGTGGTGGTCCCTCTGTATAAGAAGGGGGACCGGAGGGTGTGTTCCAATTACAGGGGAATCACACTCCTCAGCCTTCCCGGTAAGGTCTATTCCAGGGTACTGGAGAGGAGAATCCGACCGATAGTCGAACCTCGGATTCAGGAGGAGCAGTGTGGTTTTCGTCCTGGTCGTGGAACACTGGACCAGCTCTATACTCTCCATCGGGTCCTCGAGGGCTCATGGGAGTATGCCCAACCAGTCCACATGTGTTTTGTGGATCTGGAGAAGGCATTCGACCGTGTCCCTCGTGGTGTCCTTTGGGGGGTGCTCTGGGAGTATGGGGTCCGGGGCTCTTTGCTAAGGGCTGTCCGGTCCCTGTATGACCGGAGCAGGAGCTGTGTTCGCATTGCCGGCAGTAAGTCAGACCTGTTCCCAGTGCATGTTGGACTCCGCCAGGGCTGCCCTTTGTCACCGGTTCTGTTCATTATATTTATGGACAGAATTTCTAGGCGCAGCCAGGGGCCAGAGGGGGTCTGGTTTGGGAACCACAGGATTTCATCTCTGCTGTTTGCAGATGATGTTGTCCTGATGGCTTCTTCGAGCCAGGACCTGCAGCAGGCACTGGGGCGGTTTGCAGCCGAGTGTGAAGCGGCTGGGATGAGAATCAGCTCCTCCAAATCCGAGGCCATGGTTCTCGACCGGAAAAAGGTGGTTTGCTCTCTCCGGGTGGGTGGTGAGTCTCTGCCCCAAGTGGAGGAGTTCAAGTATCTCGGGGTCTTGTTCACGAGTGAGGGAAGGATGGAGCGTGAGATTGACAGGCGGATCGGTGCAGCGTCTGCAGTGATGCGGTCGCTGTATCGGTCCGTTGTGGTAAAGAAGGAGCTGAGCCCAAAGGCGAAGCTCTCGATTTACCGGTCAATCTACGTTCCTACCCTCACCTATGGTCATGAGCTCTGGGTAATGACCGAAAGGACAAGATCGCGGATACAAGCGGCTGAAATGGGCTTCCTCCGCAGAGTGGCCGGGCGCACCCTTAGGGATAGGGTGAGGAGCTCGGTCACACGGGAGGAGCTCGGAGTAGAGCCGCTGCTCCTACACGTTGAGAGGAACCAGCTGAGGTGGCTCGGGCATCTACTCAGGATGCCTCCTGGACGCCTCCCTAGGGAGGTGTTCTGGGCATGTCCCACCGGGAAGAGGCCCCGAGGAAGACCCAGGACACGCTGGAGGGACTATGTCTCTCGGCTGGCCTGGGAACGCCTTGAGGTCCCACCGGAGGAGCTGGAGGACGTGTCCGGGGTGAGGGAAGTCTGGGAGTCCCTGCTTAGACTGCTGCCCCCGCGACCCGGCCCCGGATAAGCGGAAGAAAATGGATGGATGGATGGATGACAGAGAAGACGAAGACGAGAAGACAGTTTTTGTTTCATGTGGATCGACTCAGTAATTACAGAAATATTAACCATACACCAGGTCAATAAATCTGCAGTCTGACAGTTACACAGCAAACTCCACCTGAGAATTCTGACCTCTGTCAGCCCAGGTCAAACTAGAGGGACTCTACAATGAGCTGATGTTACAGGAACACAACCCATTTGAACGGACATTAGCAAATCTCAAAGGCTGCAATTTGTGCCATAATTTCGTCCGCAAACAACAAAATCTTCTGCCTTATTCTGCATAAAAGCTGCTAACCCTATAGTTTAAGCATGTTCTGAAATATCTCTGTGTCAGATGCCATTTTTGTGTGTAATCCTCTTCCAAATGTTACACTTCCCAGATAGAGAGATGGAACCAGAGGAGGAGGAGCAGAGGGTGGAGGTATCTGTGGAGGCTTCGGTGGAGGGGTTGCTGGACTTGGTGATGCAGAAAGACTTTGGGACCAGGACTCAGACAGGATTGGAGATCATAGACCGGATACTGGACTCAGAGAAGAGTCCTGGTCTAGAACAGGACCAAAGCGCTATGGACCGAATTGTGGACACTGTGGTCTGCTCCTGGGTCAACGACAACAACTTCAAGGTGAAGAGTTAATGGTTTTATAAGTGCTGCAACTAATGATTATTTTCATATCAATTAATCTAAGAATGATTTTTTTCAATGAATTGACTAATTGCTTGCACAGTTGGCTGTAGCCTGTACAATCTGTGGTGGACGTGCGCCTGTAGCAGTGGACGTGTGTCTGTAGCCTACAGTGTGTGGTGGGCGTGTGTCTGTAGAATACAGTGTGCGGTGGGTGTGTGTGTCTGTAGAATACAGTGTGTGTGGACGTGTGTCTGTAGCCTACAGTGTGCGGTGGGCGTGTGTCTGTAGAATACAGTGTGCGATGGGCATGTGTCTGTGGCCTATAGTTCACGGTGGGCGTGTGTCTGTAGCCTACAGTGTGTGGTGGGCGTGTGTCTGTGGCCCATAGTTCACGTTGGGCGTGTGCGCATGTTAACTGCACCTGTATGTGTGGCTCTGCTGAGAAATGTAGTTTCCCTGAAGGACAGTTTATGTTTGCATAAAGTTTTGGAGAGAGCAGATAGTGTGGACAGTGTGGCACATGCAGCTCTGTGAAGTCTGCCTCGCTTCTACAACACAAGGAGCCTCTCGTTACACTTCAGCCACACTGTTAGCATTGTACTTGAGCTGAAAACTCTTTGAACTTGTGGTGTGTGCTTCTCACGTGCACTGCTGTGCTTTGTGTTTAAATACAGCGTGAATGTTCAGAGCTTGAATGTACTTGTTCTATCTGACACACCTATTAAAGACTGCTCTAAAGGCGACGCATCGCCTATATATGAATGTGTATTTTCCTAGTTGACGGCATTGCTTACGTCAATGAATTGTTGCAGTTTTTGTAAACATGACTAAACCAGGCCTGAATTATTAAAGACTTTTTGGAGATTTCTACCATGTTCCCTCATCAAAAACATGCCTGAAGAGGTTTTAGATTGCATCCATTCATGTTTGAGTATTTTACCGATCTCTCTCGGGCCCTGTTTGAACCCTCCTTACAGTCAACACTACCAGCCTGTACTAGGTTCCACCTACGAACTTAGTTTTTTTTATAAATAAACAACAATACACTACAACTTCACAAACCAGATGCAATGTGCCATTAGAGGGATGCATGCAGGGAGAGGGGGGTCGAAAACAAAACGGAAATGTATAAAACATGTTAATAAATAGTTTTGGGCAAATATAGCAATTTCAAAACAATAAGTTAACATGATACTCTAAATGTTATCTGTTAGCAATTAATACCCCATAGAAATAAAATACCCTCTTTAAAACTGCAGGACTAAATAAAGAAAAGGTCTTTGGTCCGAAGCACTAAACAGAGCTGTCTGTTTAGAATGAGCCCAGATGCTCAGTGGGTTTGGCTTTGGTCCTTCAGTATTTATCTCTAATGTTTCTGTTTCTGGCTCTGAGCTGAGTTTTGACAGCTCTGTCTTTGATTTTCTATAGACTCTCCTTCCTTCTCCTTCTCTCCCTCCTCACCCTCCTTTTCCTTGTCCTCCTCCTTTTCCTAAACCAAGATTAAACATGGACTAATGAGAGACTAAACCAGGACTACACTAGGTCTAAGCCAAGACTAAACTAGGGACTAAAACAGGACTAAAACAGGTCAAAACCAGGACTAACCCCCGGACTAAACCAGGACTAAACCAGGACTGAACCAAGACTGAACCAGAGCTTAGCCAGGACTAAACTAGGTCTAAATCGTGACTGAGTCAGGTGACCGGGCAGCAGCCAATCAGGGCTCATCATTTGAAACCGGGTCGAGTCTAATTTTACCAGAGCCCAGTTTCCTGTTTCTCTGGTTCTGTGTCGGACAGACTTCCTGTGAGACTCAGACCAAAGAGACTCCAGAGGCAGCAAAAGAAACCAGTCACAATATTAACCCAAATAAAAGTAACTACAAGAATGTAAGCAGAAGACCCAGCAAAGACTTTACTCATAATTAAAAGTTTAAGCACTAAGCCTTGCTCTGTGTAGTCCTGGCTTAGTCCTGGTATAGTTCTGATTTTGTCCCTGATTTAGTCCTGGTTTAGTCCCTGGTTTAGTTCCTGGTTCAGTCCTGGTTCTCTTCTGGTTCAGTCCTGGTTCAGTCCTGGTTAATCCCTGTGTGTTTCAGGTTGTTCTTTTGGGGATGGACATTCTCTCTGCTCTGGTCTCTCGTCTGCAAGAATCCTTCAGGACTCAAGTCGCCACTGGTAAAACCAGTTCTCCCACACAGCAATGTTTAATTTAAGTCACAATATGTAACTTTCTGAAGTGGTATGTTACATGCATGATTCCGTGGAAATATAAAGTTAACCTTATACTTTACATTCTCCATGGAGATAGATATTTTTTATGTCATACTGTGGAATATTATAACCAAAGGAACAACATTTCCATGGAAACGAGCGGGAGGGGGCTCTCCTCCAGGCCAAATAAGAGCCAGGTTTGCAAGTCCGCTCACAGTAAGGACATGTTTTTCAGTGCAATAAACACGAAAAAGAACAAAAAACTAACACTTAATCTGTATTTGGCTAAAAAGTAAAACACAATACGACAATTATAGTTTTGCACAAATCAAGAAGCAATTTGTGAAGTAAAGTAGATAAATACATTTTTTGGAAATCACAGGACATTAGAGAGTTCTGTTTTAGAAAGTTCTAGACTGATAACATCAACCTGGGGAAATTCTATTGGTATAATTTACACAAGAAACAATTTTTTCTGATACTTTAAACAGTATTTCAGCTAAGTAAAGGTGTTTTCTTATAGCTGTATTTGTCTAATAATAATTTCTGTGTACATTTGAGGAGTTTTGGCCAAGTGGTTGATAAGGTTGGTAACAGTTATGGAATTACCTTGTGTGATGTCAGGATTTTCAAGCAGGAAGTAAAATTTTAAACCTAAGAAATGGCCAAAAACTGTAACATTTTTTGCAAAATCTGAAATATAATGATCTTAAGTGTGTCTTAGTAAAATTTTAAACTATAGGCCGCACCTGAATAAAAAACGCACCAGCTAAATTTTAAAAGAAAATAAATTTTGTACATATAAGCCAAACCTGAATATAAGCTGCAGGTTTTCATGTTGTAACATAGATATTTACACAGAAAGACGGTACATGGAGGCTTTTTTTTTGTTTTAATTTAAGACAAGCTTTTTTTAAAACTATGCCTGAAAATCGGCACGACACATGCGATCAACACGGGATGAACATACCTGCATGTTTAGAAAATAAAACAGCGCCAACACGGGCCATCTGCTTTTATTTCCTCTGAAAGCTTTGTCGTCTTTTTGCATTGACTGAGTTTTTCCTGCTGCCGCCTCCAACGTCACATTGGTTCATTGATGCCAAACCTACGTGGAGTGGCTCTTTTTCCTTCTTTGACGCCAGATACATTGCCTTTATCTTAAAAGCTGCATCATATGTACTCTGATCTTGTACATGACTCATCTCCCTCTTGTGATATTTTGCTGTGTTCCAGTCCTTCCTGGTCTCATGGATCGTTTGGGAGACTCCAAAGACCAGGTCCGAGACCAAGACCAAGCTCTACTCCTGAAGATCATGGACCAAGCAGCCAACCCTCAAGTCTGTGTGAGATTAAGCACTTTTATAATGGTCTAATGGTCCTAACTGTGTTTCTTTTATTTCAGTTTGTGTGGGAGAGGATGATGGGAGGATTCAAACACAAAAACAGTAAAACCAGAGAAGGACTGTGTCTGTGTCTCATCGCCACGCTCAATGTGTAAGACCTGCCTAAAGCTCACCACACACTACACAATACAATTTAGGCCCCAATTTGCTTTTCCGCAACTTCAGGGATCCTTGTTACTCGACTTTGGATCCTCTTATGCGATTTTGAGTCCACTGCGCTCCTCATGTGTGTGGTGTCAATGCGACTCTGAGCTGCTCTGTCATATCGTAACCACAAAACATCACCATGGTAACATCCAATAAATGTGTCAGGGGTAGAGGAGTGAAGGACACAGAGGCGCAAAATACAAACTCAGGAAATAGCCACAAAATCTCGCTCTTAATCCGGCTTGAAATGTTCTTTAACAGTAAAAAGGCAAGGGCAGTTCTTCATCCATCCATCCATCCATTTTCTTCCGCTTATCCGGGGCCGGGTCGCGGGGGCAGCAGTCTAAGCAGGGACTCCCAGACTTCCCTCACCCCGGACACGTCCTCCAGCTCCTCCGGTGGGACCCCAAGGCGTTCCCAGGCCAGCCGAGAGACATAGTCCCTCCAGCGTGTCCTGGGTCTTCCCCGGGGCCTCCTCCCGGTGGGACATGCCCAGAACACCTCCCTAGGGAGGCGTCCAGGAGGCATCCTGAGCAGATGCCCGAGCCACCTCAGCTGGTTCCTCTCAACGTGTAGGAGCAGCGGCTCTACTCCGAGCTCCTCCCGTGTGACCGAGCTCCTCACCCTATCCCTAAGGGTGCGCCCGGCCACTCTGCGGAGGAAGCCCATTTCAGCCGCTTGTATCCGCGATCTTGTCCTTTCGGTCATTACCCAAAGCTCATGACCATAGGTGAGGGTAGGAACGTAGATTGACCGGTAAATCGAGAGCTTCGCCTTCCGGCTCAGCTCCTTCTTTACCACAACGGACCGATACAGCGACCGCATCACTGCAGACGCTGCACCGATCCGCCTGTCAATCTCCCGCTCCATCCTTCCCTCACTCGTGAACAAGACCCCGAGATAGTTGAACTCCTCCACTTGGGGCAGAGACTCACCACCCACCCGGAGAGAGCAAACCACCTTTTTCCGGTCGAGAACCATGGCCTCGGATTTGGAGGAGCTGATTCTCATCCCAGCTGCTTCACACTCGGCTGCAAACCGCCCCAGTGCCTGCTGCAGGTCCTGGCTCGAAGAAGCCATCAGGACAACATCATCTGCAAACAGCAGAGATGAAATCCTGTGGTTCCCAAACCAGGCCCCCTCCGGCCCCTGGCTGCGCCTAGAAATTCTGTCCATAAATATAATGAACAGAACCGGTGACAAAGGGCAGCCCTGGCGGAGTCCAACATGCACTGGGAACAGGTCTGACTTACTGCCGGCAATGCGAACACAGCTCCTGCTCCGGTCATACAGGGACCGGACAGCCCTTAGCAAAGAGCCCCGGACCCCATACTCCCAGAGCACCCCCCAAAGGACACCACGAGGGACACGGTCGAATGCCTTCTCCAGATCCACAAAACACATGTGGACTGGTTGGGCATACTCCCATGAGCCCTCGAGGACCCGATGGAGAGTATAGAGCTGGTCCAGTGTTCCACGACCAGGACGAAAACCACACTGCTCCTCCTGAATCCGAGGTTCGACTATCGGTCGGATTCTCCTCTCCAGTACCCTGGAATAGACCTTACCGGGAAGGCTGAGGAGTGTGATTCCCCTGTAATTGGAACACACCCTCCGGTCCCCCTTCTTATACAGAGGGACCACCACCCCGGTCTGCCATTCCACAGGTACTGTCCCCGACTGCCACGCGATGTTGCAGAGACGTGTCAGCCAAGACAGTCCCACAACATCCAGAGACTTGAGGTACTCAGGACGGATCTCGTCCACCCCCGGAGCCTTGCCACCGAGGAGCTTGCCAACCACCTCAGTGACTTCAGCCAGGGTGATGGACGAGTCCGCCTCTGGGTCCCCAGTTTCTGCTTCCTCCTCGGAAGACGTGACAGTGGGATTGAGGAGATCCTCAAAGTATTCCTTCCACCGCCCGACAACATCCCCAGTCGAGGTCAGCAGCTCTCCACCCGCACTGTAAACAGTGTTGGTGAAGCACTGCTTTCCCCTCCTGAGGCGTCGGACGGTTTGCCAGAATCTCTTTGAGGCCGTCCGATAGTCCTCCTCCATGGCCTCCCCGAACTCCTCCCAACCCCGAGTTTTTGCCTCTGTGACTGCCCGAGCCGCGGCACGCTTGGCCCGTCGGTACTCATCAGCTGCCTCAGGAGTCCCACGAGCCAACAAGGCTCGATAGGACTCCTTCTTCAGCTTGACGGTATCCCTTACTTCCGGTGTCCACCACCGGGTTCGGGGATTGCCGCCGCGACAAGCACCACAGACCTTACGACCACAGCTACGAGCAGCCGCATCGACAATAGAGGTGGAGAACATGGCCCACTCGGAGTCCATGTCTCCAACCTCCCCCGGGATCAGGGAGAAGCTCTCCCGGAGGTGGGAGTTGAAGACCCCCCTGACAGAGGGCTCCGCCAGACGTTCCCAGCAGACCCTCACAATGCGCTTGGGCCTGCCAGGTCTGTCCGGCTTCCTCCTCCGCCAGCGGATCCAACTCACCACCAGGTGGTGATCAGTTGACAGCTCAGCCCCTCTCTTCACCCGAGTGTCCAAGACACGCGGTCGGAGGTCAGATGACACGACAACAAAGTCGATCATCGACCTCCGACCTAGAGTGTCCTGGTGCCACGTGCACCGATGGACACCCTTGTGCTCGAACATGGTGTTTGTTATGGACAAGCTGTGACTAGCACAGAAGTCCAATAACAAAACACCGCTCGGGTTCAGATCGGGGAGGCCGTTCCTCCCAATCACGCCCCTCCAAGTGTCACTGTCGTTACCCACATGGGCGTTGAAGTCCCCCAGGAGAACAACGGAGTCCCCGGTTGGTGCACTGTCTAGTACCCCTCCCAGGGACTCCAAGAAGGCCGGGTACTCTGCACTGCCGTTTGGCCCGTAGGCCGACACAACAGTGAGAGACCTGTCCCCGACCCGAAGGCGCAGGGACGCGACCCTCTCGTTCACCGGAGTGAACCCCAACACGCAGCGGCTGAGCTGTGGGGCAATGAGCAAGCCCACACCAGCTCGCCGCCGCTCCCCGCGGGCAACGCCAGAGAAATGGAGAGTCCAACCCCTCTCGAGAAGTTGGGTTCCAGAGCCCAAGCTGTGCGTGGAGGTGAGGCCGACTATATCTAGCCGGTAACGCTCAACCTCCCGCAAAAGCTCAGGCTCCTTCCCCCCCAGCGAGGTGACATTCCCCAGAGCTAGTCTCCATGTCCGGAGATCCGGTCGTCGAGGTCCCCACCTTCGAATGCTGCCCGGATCTCTCCGCACCCGCCCCTCATGGCTCCTCCCGCAGGTGGTGGGTCCACGGGAGGACGGCCCCACGTCGTTTCTTCGGGCTGGGCCCGACCGGGCCCCGTGGGGAAAGGCCCGGCCACCAGGCGCTCGCTGCCGAGCACCCACCCCAGGCCTGGCTCCAGGGTGGGGCCCCGGTAACGCCAGTCCGGGCGACGTAACTGGCCTCGTTGTTTCTCTATTCATGATGGGCTTCTGAACCGCTCTTAGTCAGACCCGTCTCCCAGGACCGGTTTGCCATGGGTGACCCTACCAGGGGCATGAAGCCCCCGACAACATAGCTCCCAGGATCATTCGGGTACTCAAACCCCTCCACCACGTTAAGGTGGCGGTTCGGGGAGGGCAGTTCTTCATGTATGTCTGTTTATATCCACACAACTTACTTACTTACAGATTACTTTGAGATTTAAAATCTCAACTTTTCTCCCGAAGTCTGTGGTCTGCTCTTTTTGTTGCATGTTTTAAAATAGTTTGAGACTGAAAAATCCTGCAGTGTGTGGCACTAATTTCACAAAAAAAGAGGAACTGTACCAGAGCCTGCTACTTTCCACCTGCAGTCTCTGGGCAGGTGAACACACTACGGACAATTACATTACAAGGTTAACTTAGCTCATCGTTAACTTTAGTAGTAAAATACAACAAAATGTCACCTTTTCAAATACATTATGGTTTCCTACAAATGCTCCCTCACCCCAAACTCCTCATCTTTAATCTCTTTTTAAAATGTATTTATTTTAGATTTGGGTCTCAGAGTTTGACATTGAGCAAAATTGTTCCACATATTTGCAACCTACTGGGAGACCCCACCAGCCAGGTAAGAACAAATATATATATATATATATATATATATATATATATATATATATATATATATATATATATATATATATATATATATATATATATATATATAATATATATATAAGAGGGTTGTTATATGTTGTTTTGGTGGAATATAGCATTTAAAAAAAAATAAACATGGTGATCTAAATATTTTATGTGTTAGCAGTAGTGAAGTGTAATACACCCTCTTTAAAATATTTGTATAATTCCCACTTTCAGGTGCGAGACGCAGCATTGAACTGTTTGGTGGAAATCTATCGTCATGTTGGAGAAAAAGTTCGAATTGATTTGGGCAAAAAAGGCCTTCCTCAGTCCAGGTACACACCAGGACCAAGCAGATTCTAACTTTTAATACTAATAAATAGACCTAATACTCAACAGAGATGATGATAAAAAACACTCTTTCTTTAGACAATAGGGATTGTTTTATTATCGATACCTGCTCAAATGAGTATCTAGTTTCAATAATAGTTTTAGTATCGATATCTGCTCAAATGAGTATCTACTTTTGAGTTTTAGTATTGATTTAGTATCTCATTTTTGATACTATAATATACAATACTATATACTGACAAACCTAATCTTATTTTTTAGGTTGAATGTCATCTTCAGTAGATTTGATGAAGTGCAGCGGTCCGGAAATATGGTCTTGTCTCCTCTTTCTGGTAAAACTAAAATGTGTGACTGTGGCAGAGTGGTTATTCTGTCTCCTCCCTCTCACCAGGAGGTTGTGGATCAGAGTCCTGAGCTCTCTGAGTGTGTTCTTTTATTGTGAAGGGCCTGGTTTGCTTCAGCACAGAGGATTTTATTTTAAAGAGCTAGTGTCTGCTGTGCTTTAGTCATAAGACCAGTTCAGGATTCACTGACAGCACCTTGAGGTAAAACTACTCCTGAGAAAAACAGTTAAAATGCTACCTTATGCAAATTAGACAAGGTGATGTATTTGTGTACAGCTCTATTGAAAACAGGTCAGTTCAATTTAGGAATCAATGTAGGAATTAAAATGTCTTACATTTGTCTAAATTGTAATTATGTTGGATGCAAAGCAAAAAAGCTGTTTTTGGGGAGTAGTAGTTGCAGTAACAATAGTAATAAATAATAATAGTAGTTGTAATAGTAGTAGTAGTAGTAGTAGTGTTGTTTTTATGTACATCAAATGAGTAAATACTTTTACCAGTGTTCTATTTGTATGTTTATGTAATAATAGTAGATGCATTTGTAGTAGATGTAGTGGCAGTAGCAGTAGTAGTACAGTATTGTTATGTACATATTAAATTAATTAATACTTAACTTTATACCTGTGGTATTTGTGTACTTGTACTTAAATACAGTATACATTAACTGCAGTTGTGTCTTCGTGTGGGAAGCTGAACTTTAACTTCTCGCCTCATTTGAGCCAAACCAAGCGGCGATAATCCATCAGGACCCCTCTGGAATCTGCACTAGAACTAAACTCATCATTACACAGGATTATAAAGCTGTGTGTTCTGTAAGGACAAGATAAGATTAGGCTCAACAACTCATTAGAGCACTATATAAACAGGGATCTGGGGTCTTAGTCCTGGTCTTAGTCCTTGTTTAGACCTAGTTTTAGTTCTTGATCTAGTCCTGGTTTAGACCTAGTATTAGTCCTGGTTTATTGCTAGTGTTTGTACTTGTTTTAGTCCTTAGTCTATTGCTGTTTTCAGATCTAGTTTTAGTCCTGGTCTAGACCTGGTTCTGATCAAATTTTAGACTTGGTCTAGTCTTAGTTTAGACCCAGGTTTTAGTCCTGGCCTAGTTCTGGTTTAGATCTAGTTTTAGTCACTAGTCTAGTCCTGGTTTAGAGCCAGTTTTAGTCTTGGTCTAGTTCTGGTACAGACCTTGATTTAGTCTTGATTTAGTCCTGGTCTAGGCCTGGTTTCGACCTAGTTAAGTCCTGCTTTAGTCCTGGTGTAGTCCTGGTTCAGAGCCAATTTTAGTCCTGGTGTAGTCCTTTGTTCAGACCTTGTGTAGTCCTGGTGCAGACCTTGTTTTATTCCTGGTCTGATCCAGGTTTAGTCTTGATTCAGTCCTGATTTAGTGCTGGTTCAGTCCTGGTTCAGTCCTGGTTTAGTCTTGGTTTAGTCCTGGTCCAGCCCCTATTTCAGTGAATGGGTGGTGCTGTAGGAGGCTGTTGAATATTGAGCAATAGGACACAGACCCTCCCCTTGTCTCGCTCTCTGTATATTGACTCTCTTCATCACTAATCAAAATGGCGGCTGTGTTGTTAAACTGTGATCTCTGTCGTCTTTTTTTCAGATAAGACGTTTGAGGATGAGGATTCTTCTTCCTCTCGTGGTCCGTCTCTGGGGAAGAAGAGTCTGAGTATGGGATCGTTCAGACGCACCACAAAAACAGGTTAGACTCCATCACACTATTTTAATACTTTGCAATGACATTACACTTGGGGGGTTTCTACATGTATCTGTATGGCAGAATGTTCAGCAGGTACCATGGAGATACAATGTACACATAAAAAAAAAAATACAAAAGTGATTTCAACGTATTTTCAAGAGCCCGTGATCGATTCGAGTGTTCATGGTCCTACTGATGTTCAAAAAAAGGTAAGAGTGAGTAACTGAAAAACTGTTAACTAATGCTAGCTTGTGACTGTTATATTTGACAGGGACTTGTTTAACAGCACAAATCAGCTCACCTGTTGTAGTTCCAGCTAAGTCAGTTATTTATGGTCAGACTGTGTTAAAACAAATCTCAAATCAAGTCTAACAAGCATCAGAGAGAGCAGTGCCTACAGTGCGCATTAAACCACCAGGTAATGTCGATGACATCAGCTGCCAAGTATCAATAAGACAACAGTGGACAGTTCTTTAAATGGACACAACACGACTGAATGAAAGCAGATAGAAGCCTATCTGCTTTCATTCAGTCGTGTCCATTTATGGCTAATTTATTAAACTGTTGATCCTTGATTATGTGTCGTAACGGTGGGTGTAGCAGACCAAAGAGTGCAGACTCGGGGCAGATTTACGGTGTTTATTTACAATAGTGCAAAAGACAGTTCAGACAGTTCATTTATCACACACGGGACGTAGGTAGCGGGAGGCAGACCAGATGGGCGTAGGGCAGGGCAGGAGCAGGAAACCCAGGACTGGAGCGGGAGCGGAGACTGCCAGGACCGGAGCACGACGAGACCAGGGACAGGACCAGGGAAGATTGAGCAGGAGTGATCCAGAGAGCGGGAGCCAGAGCAGGAGACGGAAGCAAGCCGGAGGCCAAGACAGGGCAGGAGGCAAGCAGAGGGTCGACTGTACCGGAGCTGGAGCGTAGAGGCAGGAGCAGGAACGCGCAAGAGCAGGAATATTGACACACGGACAGTCTGGCCGAGACTCTGGTCCAAGACGGTCCTGGGGAAGACGAACAGACGACCTGGCCCCGAGTGTCTTCTGCCGAGCCCTCATATACTTGGCAGCAGGTGCATGTAATTGCGCTGATGCGCTCAAGGTGCGTGCGGGAGGAGTCAGGAACTCCGCCCAGCTCCGGGCAGACAGGTAGGGGAGGGGGAGAGAACACAGGAGGACAGGAAATGCAGGATCATGACATTATGACTAAAACACACTTAAATAAACTGCTAAGGTGTAAATTTATTAGCATTAGCTGCTTACTTTAACTCGAGCTGTTAAACTAGCAATAATTTCTACGCCTCAGACAATTCTGCAGAAATGTTCAAATACTCGTCCAGTCTTACACTGTCTCACAGTGTACATTTCTCCAAATGAAAGTATTTGACTATATTGAATATAATAATATTTTGGTTCAGGGCGTGATGGGAGCGCAGCTGGAGCAGTGGATGAAGAGGACTTCATCCAGGCATTTGAGGATGTCCCCACTGTACAGGTTTGAGTTACACCTGGTTAAAGTCTCTGTACACAGTCTTAAAATTGTGAAAAATAGAACTAATTCATTTTAAACGGTTTGCAGTGGTCCAAAGTTATTCGTCACTGTCCTTATGCCAGGCATGCCCAAACTGTGGCCTGGGGGCCAAATGCAGCCCTCAGACCAATTTTTCTTGGCCCTCAAGCTTCCTGGTAAATTGGCCCATAATACCATAAACAGTACTTCTTACTGTATATTTCTGAAAATTTACTTTAACAAGCTCATATCAAATATTTAATGTGTCCCATTGAGAACGTAAGCTTGAATAAAAGTCTAGTGGTTCAGTCTAACTTGTAATAATAACGCAGATTTGAAGTATTCACTGTATTGGTGACCAGTCTATGGCCGTCAGTCGGCCCTTAGCGTTGTCTGTGTTTTTATATGTGGCTCTTAATGAGAAAAGTTTGGACACTCCTGCCTTATACATTCAGAGTATCATAATTATTCACCATAAGTTTATAAACACTTTTCATCACGTCACGGTTATGGTAAAGCTAACAACAACTAGCATGCTAACCGTGCACTTCCTGATTTTCTGACAATGCTTTATAATTAGATGCAGACTGTACACAGCAGACTTATTTTGACCTCAAGGGCTGCTTATACAATATATCTGTACTGGGGCAACATTTAGGTATGTTGCCAGAGAGCCTGAGGAGCAGGGCCAGAGGAGCAGGGCCAGAGGAGCAGAGACAGAGGAGCAGAGACAGAGGAGCAGAGACAGAGGAGCAGACAAGAGCATTAAAATGTGTTTGTATTTCAGATTTACTCAAACAGGGAGGTGGAGGAGGCGATGGCCAAAGTCCGAGACGTTCTTTCAGACGACAAACGTGACTGGGAGCTCCGAGTGGCAGCGGTGAGAAATTCACAGCATTTTATATTAACTAAAAGTGTCTTTATTTTATTATTTTCAACTTTTACAAACAAGTGTTAATGGAAACAAGAATCTGGGAATAAAAATAAAACCTGGTTAAAAAAACAAAACAAAACCTGAAGATGATAAAATGTGTGTAAACAAAGATTGAATATGAGACAATTCAAACTAAACTAACAAAATTAAACCAGGACCAAACCAGGACCAAACCAGGACCAAACCAGGACCAAACCAGGACCAAACTAGAACTAAACCAGGACTAAGATAGGTCTAACCTAGGATTAAACCAGGGAGTAAACCAGGGACTGAATTGGGGACTAAATTAGGGACTAAACTAGGGACTAAGCCAGGACTAAACCAGGACTAAACCGGACTAAGCCAGGACTAAGCCAGGACTAAACCAGGACTAAACCAGGACTAAACCAGGACTAAGCCAGGTCTAAGCCAGGTCTAAGCCAGGTCTAAACCAGGTCTAAGCCAGGTCTAAGCCAGGTCTAAGCCAGGTCTAAGCCAGGTCTAAGCCAGGTCTAAGCCAGGTCTAAGCCAGGTCTAAGCCAGGTCTAAGCCAGGACTAAGCCAGGACTAAGCCAGGACTAAGCCAGGACTAAGCCAGGACTAAGCCAGGACTAACCCTGGTGACCTCTGACCCTTTCTCCTCAGCTAAAGAAGGTTCGCTCTCTGCTGTTGGCTGGAGCTCCAGACTTTGACAGTTTTCCTGCTCAGCTCCGCCTGTTGGAGGCACCATTTAAACTTTCGGTTAAAGACCTGCGCTCTCAGGTGGTGAGAGAGGCCTGCATCACTCTGGGGTGAGACTCATAACCTTTGACCTGTATTACCCTGTACAGACCCTTTTGTTTCTTATCCAAGCCGCTTCTTTGGTTCTGCTCAGATTTCTGGTGGACGCTGTCTTATATTTATCTTAAGGAAGCATTTTTTGTTAGGAAAGACAATCCTTCTTTGAACAGGAATGGGGGGCTTAGACATCATCTATCTCCTATTTATAACTCTATCCTCAAACTCAAATCAAAAAAGAAAACATTAGAGCTAGCCAGTATGCTAATAGCTAGTCTAATATGTGTGAGAGCACCCATTAGGTGTTTGAATGATTATGCTAAGTATGACTCACAGTTCACACTTAGTGTAGTTCATTAGACCTGGCCTAAAAACAGAAACTGTAAACAATATGTGTGTTAGTTTCAGTGCATCCCCTCCCTTCTGATATTTTTAAGGCAGTGTCCAGCAATAATCTGACCAGAACTGAAGAAGCGGCCAGTCCAGATTAAATTTTTTTCTTTTTACTATAGTACTAGTAATGAATACTACAACTGTTATCGAAACTAGATACTTATTGTTTACAGGTATCGATACTGAAAAAAGCCACATTCACAGGACAGAAATGAACCTTTCCAAAATAGCTTTAGAATGATCTTGAGCTGTATCAGTATATAGTAAGTATATATACTCCGCCCCTACAGCCAGGTGAGTCACTTGATGTCATCAAGTACCTGAAATTGCAGTGGACACACCCATATTTGTCAAAAGGACTAGGAACACTAGATAATGCTATTAAAACACCATATACACAATTTGGTGCTCCATTTTAAACATTCTGATGACATTTAAAGGGTCCATAGTTACAGAAGAACAATCTGTTCACATAAATTCATTGTGGCCACATGTTTGTAGACACCTGTCGTCTGTGCTGCGTCTGCGTTTTGACCATGCGGCGGAGGCAGTTCTACCCTCTCTGCTCCACCTTCTCTCCAACAGTGCAAAGGTCATGGCCACGTCTGGAGAGGCGGTGATACGGCTTATACTGAGGGTACAGATCTAAGCACAACACCACACACACACACCACTCTATCAGGGAACTAGTCAGTTCACAACACCAGACATCTACGGACATGGGGTCCCCAAAAGTGCAACGCTTTAGATCTATACTGACAGTACAAAACTAACACAACACCAAAAACTGGAACTAAACCAGGACTAAACCAGGACTAAACCAGGACTAAACCAGGACTAAACCAGGACTAGACCAGGACTAGACCAGGACTAAACCAGGACTAAACCAGGACTAGACCAGGACTAAACCAGGACTAAACCAGGACTAAACCAGGACTAAACCTGGTTTAGTCTAAACCATCTACTATTTACTACTATTTATACTACACAACAACACCAAAACTACAACATCCAAGTGCTCCCTCTGGGGACCAGTCTGTTCAGAACACTAAAGACAACAACATATATGGTTAATTACATACATCAGATACATGCAGCAAAATATTGGAAATAAATGAAGTTTCTCCCTCTGTTTGCAGCATACACATTTCCCACGTCTGATCCCCATCATCACAAACAGCTGCTCCTCCAAATCCGTGGCCGTCAGACGGTTGGTTTGAATAACTTTGTATTTTTATAATAATTTATTTTATTTATTTGTTAAATCTGGAATCATTGTGTTTTTGTTCCAGTCGATGTTTTGAGTTTCTCGATCTACAGTTGGAGCTTTGGCAGACATCAGCCCTGGAACGGTGAGAACTAAACCAAGGTTATAGCAGGACTCATCCAGGACTCATCCAAGACTGGATCAGGAATAAACCAAGACTAAACCATGACTAAACCATGACTAAACCATGACTAAACCATGACTAAACCATGACTAAACCATGACTAAACCATGACTAAACCATAACTAAACCAGGACAAAACCAGGACCAAACCAGGACTAAACCAGGACTAAACCAGGACCAAACCAGGACCAAACCTGTACCAAACCTGGACCAAACCAGGACCAAACCAGGACCAAACCAGGACCAAACCAGGACCAACACCATGCACTCATTTGGGACTAAATCAAGATTAAAACAAGACTAAACTAGGACTGAACCAGGACTAATTCAGGACTAATTCTAGCTTAAACCAGGACTAAACCAGGACTAAACCAGGACTAAACCAGAATCAAACAAGGACTACACCAGAATCAAACAAGGACTACACAGGACTAAACCAGGACTAAACAAGGTCTAATTCTCTGTATGTTCTTTTCAGACACTGCACAGTTCTGTCTGAAACAATAAAGAAGGGGATTCATGACGCCGATTCTGAGGCTCGATCTGTTGCCAGGAAGTAAGGAAGGGCATCTGAGACACATCTGATACAGGAAAATGGGAGTGTATCTGACTCTTTCTATTCACAGGTGTTACTGGGCCTTTCATGCACAATTCAACCGGGAGGCAGAGCTTCTGTACCACAGCCTTGAATCATCCTATCAGAAGGCTCTGCAGGCCCATCTCCGGGGCAACGACAGTGTGACATCACTTCCTGCCTCTGACCGCTCGTCATCCTCGTCTCAGGAGAGCCTCAGGTCAGAGCAACATTTAATTTAAGCTGTTATCTCACAATAATAAAAGTCTGACATTACATAGGGCTGCATCCATAGTCTGTATATATAGGTAAATGGACATAGCTAACCTGCTAGCCGCCACATTTCAAACAGGAAATGATCATAGGTGCGCTTTGCCTCCATCAGCTCCATTTCACTTTCTATTGAAAAAATGTTGTTGCTCTCTCTGTAACTGCTGCTGTCAGGCTCGTCATTTTTGTCTTAAAATTTTTGTTTTAACTTGCTCTACTTGATCCTGAGGGTTTTATTTCATAATTTTATTCCTAAATCAAGATATGAACATTAATAACAGACCATTCAGGTGCCTGCCTTCCTGAGGTCGCCCCCTCTAGCATTAGCAGCAGGTTTGCTTGACAGCGTTGCTAAGCGCCTGGTCCCTGTTAAATCAGCGGTGTGGGCGAGAGGGGGTGTTACCTTCAACAGCCTAGCTCTGGATTTGTTCTTTGGGTTGCTATGATAGATTTGGTTGCTCGCAGTTGGAATTCCAAATATGGAACTTTTCTCCAAATTTGCCCCAGTAACAGATAGCCTCAATAAGCTTAATAGAGTTTAAAAACACAGTGGAGCACTTCCTGTATTACCAAATGAAATCACAAGATGGAACAAGATGAAGTGTTTTCTGAGAGATACACGACTTCGAGTATGTTTGCGATAAGAAACAACATTATGACATATATCAGAAAATAGAGTAATATGGGCCCTTTAATATTTATGGAGAATAAATGTCACTTTTTGACTATGCTGACCCGAAAAGCACTGATTACACATTCAGTATAGTTGCTTAGATGTTTATGAGAATACTACATGTCTTAGAATCTGCATTTAATAGTCGTCTCATCATGATTATTCTGATGAACTTATATCTATTTGTTTCTCATTTCAGTCGACCGTTTTCTGCCAAAAGCTCAGCGAGACAAAGTCGTTGTGAGTGTGAACACTTTTAATCTAAACAGTAAACAATGGTTTGAAGAGGGGGTATTATGCAAAATCACATAACGGTATCATGCAAAATCACATTTTTTGGAACTTTTTTTTGTTATAAAATTGTCCTCTCATCAAAAACATGCCTGAAGAGTTTTTATATGTCATCGATGCATGCTTTAGTATTTTAGCAGTTTATCCTAGGCCTTATTCAAACCCTTCTTACGGTTAGCTGTAAGACTCTATGTAATGCTCCACCCACAAGTCTACGTCATCCTTCCACATGACAATTCCCCATAAATGTTCAAAAACTTGAAACAAAACTGTACATAGTAATTTGACAAACCTGATGTGATGTGCAGTAGTTTCATTAGTAGGATGCACGCTGATTGCGTTGTGATAGGGGAGTGACTAAATATGTTGTTATGGGCGAATATAGCATTTTCAAAACAATAAAAGGTAACAT
This sequence comes from Periophthalmus magnuspinnatus, assembly GCF_009829125.3. Taxonomy (NCBI): domain Eukaryota; kingdom Metazoa; phylum Chordata; class Actinopteri; order Gobiiformes; family Gobiidae; genus Periophthalmus; species Periophthalmus magnuspinnatus. The sequence continues at coordinate 16,186,938 of NC_047127.1, read as the reverse complement.
GGTGATCTAAATGTGTTATGTGCTAGCAGTTAATACCTCATAGGAATAAATACCCCCACTTTAATAGTTCTGTGCTCTGATCTGCCTTCTCACGGTTAATATGTGTATGTTTACTTCCTGTTTTTTGTTTCAGCCAAACCTTCCCGCCCTTCGCCCCGCCCCTCCACCCTCTCTCCGGTTTCACTAAATCGCTCACGCAGCGACGTTGACGTGCATGCTGCTGCCAGTGCCAACAGAAACAAGATGGCTGCCGTGCCCTCCTCTCTCCAGGGCTTTAGCTCCGCCTCTGCTCTGCCCCCGGGGTCGTATGCATCACTCGGTAAAAGCATACAGGGAGGGTATCTGACACACGGGGAGACAAAACCAGGTCTAAACCAGGGACTAAACCAGGGACTAGACCAGGGATTAGTCCAGGTATAAACCAGTCACTAAGTCAGTGCTAAACTAAACAGGGACTAAAACAGGACTAAAGCAGGACTAAACCAGAAATAAACCAGGGACGAAACCAGGGACTAAACCAGGAATGAAACCAGGACTAAAGCCAGGACTAAAGCCAGGACTAAAGCCAGGACTAAAGCCAGGACTAAAGCCAGGACTAAAGCCAGGACTAAAGCCAAGACTAAAGCCAGGACTAAAGCCAGGAAGCCAGGACTAAAGCCAGGACTAAAGCCAGGAAGCCAGGACTAAAGCCAGGACTAAAGCCAGGACTAAAGCCAGGACTAAAGCCAGGACTAAAGCCAGGACTAAATCAGAACTAAAGCAGGACTAAATCAGGATTAAACCAGGGACTAAAACAGGACTAAACCGGAACTAAACCTAACCTTTCTCATAGGACTTACCTAAAACACTAATCTCTGCCTTTGTTATCTCTGCCTCTTTCCTCTAACCCAAACCCTAACCTTCACCTTTCACCTCTGACTTCTGTGTCCACTTCCTGTCAGACACTTCCTGGGCTCTGAACTCTGACGGTGAGATTTTCAAAATAAAATCTTTCTCTCATTTCATTCTGTTCTTATCTCTGTCAGAGGCTATGGTCATTATTTTTACTAAGATTTTTTTTTACATTATTAAAATGACATGTATACATAGGCTGTGTCTGAATGTCCACCTCAGCCTCCAACCCCTCATTCACTGCACAGCCCACTATTGCACTCTTTTGTGCAGCTCATGACATTCAGGTCACATAAAAAAGTCTAAAGGCTAAACTCTGATAAAACTTGATTTGTGTTATTCTGTTATAAATATTGATCAAATCCAACTGGCACACAATTATTTATGGATTAATAATAAACACACGTTTTAATCAAGATGGATCTCCAAATCCGAGGCCATGGTTCTTGACCGAAAAAAGGTGGCTTGCCCTCTCCGGGTGGGTGGGGAGTCTCTGCCTCAAGTGGAGGAGTTCAAGTATCTCGGGGTCTTGTTTACGAGTGAGGCAAGGATGGAGCGTGAGACTGAGAGACGGATCAGTCAAGAGTCTGCAGTGATGTGGTCGCTGTATTGGTTCGTTGTGGTGACGAAGGAGCTGAGTCGAAAGGCAAAGCTCTCGATTGACCGGTCAATCTACGTTCCTAGCCTCACCTATGGTCATGAGCGCTGGGTAATGACCGAAAGGACAAGATCGTGGATACAAATGGCCGAAATGAGTTTCCTCCGCAGGGTGGCTGGGCGCTCCCTTAGAGATAGGGTGAGGAGCTCAGTCACACGGGAGGAGCTCAGAGTAGAGCCGCTGCTCCTACATGTCGAGAGGAGTCAGCTGAGGTGGCTCGGACATCTGCTCAGGAAAATGGCACCTAAATAGTGCCCTAAGTAGGGAATAGCGTGGACACTCGGACACAGCCATAGAGGTCTGTGACAGTTTTGAGAGATTTTGCCATACTCTCTTTTTAATTGACTGATCGTTCAGCAGCACATGTCTTTAGTTGTCTATAGGCCGTGTAAATAGGGAAAATAAATTCTTCCTGTATTATCATGGTTCCTCTGATCATTTGCCATTCAGAGTTTGTGGTTTGCATGTTATTTAAACAGAGTTGGGTAGTACTCAGTTACTTGAGTACATTTTTGAAGAACTACTATTCTAGCAGCATGAGTAATATATTGTACTGTGTAACAGTACTCTTACTTGAGTAAAAGTTGTGGTTCCTCTTCCCACTTTGAGCAAGTTCACATGTGACAAAAGTTTTATGTGAAATGATAACATGAACAATATGAAATAATTTGAACATTTGTGTTTCTTGCAGCTCCTTCAGATATGATTTAGAAAAGGAAAAGACCATTTTGTGACTTATTTCATGTTTTGATCCTATAAATTACATTCACTTCAAATTATAAATCAGATGTTACGTCCCAACAGTTACTCTTTAATTTATTCTTATTTGCGTTTCCCAAATACTTTTTAGTCTTACTTGTGTAATTTCTTGGACCACAACTTCTACTTGAGTAATATTATTTTGAAGTAACGTCACTCTTGCTTTAGTACAGTTTTGGCTACTCTTCCACCTCTGCATTTAAATAATCTTTAAAGGTCCAGAAATTAGAGAATAATTAGATTTTGGTTTGCATGTGAACTTAACCAGTGTGTGAAGTTTAAAGGGCCCATATTGCTCTATTTTCTGATCTCTGTTCTAATGTTGTTTCCTCATCACAAACAGACCTGGAGTTGTGTTTTGTTTCATTCACATTTATGTTTAACACACAAACCCTGCATATTTGGGCTGAGTTCTTCTCTCAAACAGAAAACACTCTGTTCCACCTTGTGATGTCATGTGGTAATACAGGAAGTGCTCAGCTGTGTTGTTTTTAACTCCATACACCTTCAATAGAATCATTTGGATAATTTCAGCCAATCTTTACTGAACAAAAGGTAAAAGGAGCTGTTAACTTTAAAACTACCGCTTCATGACATCACAAAGTTGAACAGAGCATTTTGAACTTTGGACATGTAGACAGACAAATAATAATGAGTTACTGAAACAAGTGTGAACGAAACAAAGCACAACTCCAGGTGTGTTTTTGAGGAGGTAACAACATTATAACATTGCTTAATGCCCACAAGAGTAAGTTTTGTGTAATATAGGACCTTAGTGTTTCATAAAATATATACATATCAAATCAATAATATCCATTTCCAATTTTGTTTCAGGGCGAGTTCGCACAGTCAGGACAAACCCCACAGACAGCAGGGGGCGCAGTCGAGGTCAGCCCAACTCACAGTCTCAGCGTAAGGAACCAAGCATCTATTTTATATATATATATATATATATATATATATATATATATATATATATATATATATATATATATATATATATATATATATATATATATATATATGTTTAAAGTCTCTGTATCTGATTTTTACTGTCTTAAAATGTGAAAAACAGATCTAGTTCATTTTAAACAGTTTGCAGTGGTCCAAAGTTATTCCAAATTTACCTTATGCATTCTAAGCATCCTAATTATTCACCATGATGAGTTTATAAGCATTTCACAACATCAGAGACCAGAATGGAGTTTTGCTAACAACAAATAGCATGCTAACAACGCAATTCCTTATTATCTGACAATAAACGCTTTATCATAGATGCAGACAGATACTTAATCAATACTAAAACTAGTGTAGAAACTAGATACTCAGTTACACTATATCACACAGATATAAGGCCACGTGGTAATATAAAAGAAAGTACTACCATTTAATGTAGAAAATCACATTTACTGTCTAAAGAAAGTTGTTTTTTTTAATGATTGTTATATTAGGGCCTTTAAGTGTATATTTACTTTTGTTCTTAGCGAGTAGCAGGTCTGGGTCTCCAGGTCGCCTGCTCGGATCCACCTATGCCAGAGTCCAGAGGAACACCATCACATCCACCCCCCAAACCCAAGACAGAACCCCCACAAGAGGGCACCGAAGCCAGGGGTGCAGCCGTGAGACCAGCCCCTCAAGGAATGGAGCAGGTGAGGATCAGAGGAAGAGAGGGTCAGAAGAGGAGAGGAGGAGAGGGTCAGTGGAGCAAAGGAGAGAGGGGCAGATGAGCAGAGTAAAAGGGTCAGAGGAGCAGAGGACTAATACTTTACTAATACTTTGTGTCACTAACTTTCTTTTGCTCAGGAGTAACTTTGCTTCAACACTTCATGCCTCCTATATCCCATTCGTCCTTTCTCTCCTCCTCGCTTTGTCTCTTCTTCTCCTCCTCCTCCTCCCTTTTTCCTCTCCTTGTCTTCTTCCTTCTCGTCTCCTCTCCTTATTCCCTTTTCTTGTTTCCTAACTTCTCCTCTTCTTTTCTCCTACCTCCATGCTTCCTTTTCTCATTTCCTACTTCCTCTTGTTCTCCCTTCTCCTTCTCTTGTTTCCTACTTCCATGTTTCCTCTCCTTTCTCCTCTCCTCCTTTCCTCATCTCCTCTCCTCATCTTCTACCTCCTTGTTTCCTTTCCTCAGTGCGCAGTAGGATTCCTCGTCCCAGTGTGAGTCAGGGCTGTTCCAGAGAAAACAGCAGAGAGAGCAGCCCCACCACAGGACTGTCCCCTAACAGTGAGTCTAAACCAGGACTGAACCAGGACTAAACCAGGAGTTAACCAGGACTAAACCAGGATAAAACCAGGACTGAACTGGACTGAACTAGTAGTTAACCAGGACTAAACCAGGGACTGAACCAGAAGTTAAAAAATTTTGAAAGCCCTTGTCTTTCTAATTTATGATCTAAACATTTAAAGTAAGCCTTCTGTTTTCTTATTTGTGCTTCACTAATCTGTGTTAAACGTCCTTTTAATCCCTAACATCATGTAAATGTGATAGGCTGATGGATATTTGCCCTTTTCAGCCTATCAGCCAATATGCTGATGGCCAATTATAACATTTTTATTAAGCTTGATTTGCACACTTGCAAAGAGGACACTATGGCTGTAAGTCTTCAGAGGTTTAGTCGTTTAGTTGATTAATCGGTCAATAGAGTCTTAGTCGAGAAAAATGTGTATAAGGATTTCTATGGGACAACAGCAGAAAGGAGGAGTGAGTTAGCTAAAGATTTTTTTATTTTTTTTTTATCTATAAAAAGTCAGACTAAACTCATGATTCACAAGTTTAATCTGCCTTTATATGAATTCACAGTTTGCTAGTACTTTTTCTACATCGATACAAAATTTTCCATGAACTCCCCTGGCAGTGTAGTCTTTGAGTGCAGTTTGGGTCTTTGAGTACAGTTTAGGTCAGATACACAGGGATGCTGAATAGTTTTGAGAGCTTTTGCCACACCCCCTTTCGACCAGTCGATCAGCAGGACATATTTTTAGTCAAATACAGGCCTACAAGGACACTGCACAAAATGTGATTCCACAGGTTTCTTATCCAGTTTGTAATAAAACAGGGCTGTGGGTGAGTTTGTAATAAATTAAAATTATATATTTTGGTGAAAATGATAAAAGTCTTTCCTATATATTGTTCCAAAAATATCTGCTGAATTTATTGTCCATTGGTTTCTCTCAATTCTGAACCACTGGGATCGTAAAGGAAAAAAAACGTATTGGTCAATCTCTTGTTTAAATACTCATATAAATAAACATAAACATAACTGTAATGAAATGTTTGATATGATTTTTCAGCCTCTCGTCGCGTTTCCCGTTCAACCAGCGCTCTGACCTCCACTGATGGATACTCAGGTAAAAACTAAATATACATGATTAGCTTTTTTTTTAATAAAGAGGATTTAAAGTAAATGTGTTTTTCAGCTCGTATCTCAGCCTCAGTGAACGCCATGAGGATACTGAACACAGGGACAGAGGTGGAGGCGGCTGTGGCAGACGCTCTGGTGAGACACAGGGTTATACAGGTTTATTACAGAGTGATAGGGGTTTCATATAGCTTTATTACAAGTGGAGAATATGCATCTGGCGCTGAACGTGCATCTGACAGGTTTCATGTTTGTCTAATTCTGACTTGGTTTGGTGGGATAGGACCTGTGCTAAATATTTATCACAGTGTTACATCAGTTAAGTGGCAGTTTGGGGAAAACGTTGAGGAGAAAAAGCAGGGAAAATACAGGGAGTAGCTCTGTATCTGATTTTAGTATCAGATTTTTGATATCTTGGCACCCCTACCCTTATACTCTCTATCCATACCTCTTTGCAGACTACTATGTACAGGAAGAAGAACCTAGCTTGCTGTATGTTATGCTTTTTATCAGTTATTTAGTACAAAGCTATAATCTACATATCATTAATTCTGTAATCACTAATTCTGATTCTTAAAAAACATAGAAAATGTTGATTAGAAAAGCATACAAATAACACGAAGTAGCGCTGAGAAAAAATAAATAAATATATATATATATATATATATATATATATATATATATATCTATGACAATTTACACAAAGCAATGCATTTTTCAGAAAAGATTAATATTTATTTTTATTAATCAAAAGGTGACAGTTTTGGAATTACCTCTACGTATATCACATCTGCTTCCAGTGTTCAACCAGGAAGTAACATTATTAAAACAACCAACGCTTCTAAACTAGAGAACCTTTTTTTGCAAAACATAATGTTATCTCCACTTTAGCACTTCAACCTCAAAATAGTCCCTTTTCTCTGTAAACATAATGTGCAGTAACTGTGTTTTTGGTTTCAGCTTTTAGGAGACTCCAGGACAAAGGTACAAATAAATTTGCATCACACAGTCACATGCATGACCTGTTCACACTTTAAATGTTTCCGCTCGGTTATCGGTGTTAAAGGTGCTATATTACACACTCCCATGAGTTTTAAGCCATGTCATAATACTGTTGCCTTCTCAAAAACGGACCTGGAGTTATGGTTTGTTTCATTCACACATGTTTGAGTAACACTTTATTATTAGTCTGTCACATTTCCAAAGCTCAAAGTGTAGTGGTAGTTTTCAAGTTACACCTTTTACTTTTAGTTCAGTAGAGATTGGCAAATCATCCAGAGGATTCTACTGGCTGTGTATGGAGTTTAGAAACACAGTTGAATACTTTCTTCATGACATTACAAGGTGGAATAGACAACTCTAAATATGCCTAAATATGCAGGGTTTGTGTTAAACATATATGAATGAAACAAAACACAACTCCAGGTCTGTTTGTGTTGAGGAAACATTATAACATAAATGAGAAAACAGCGTAATATGAGCCCTTTAATGTTTGCTCTGTATCTGTCAGTTTTTATATTGAATCCACATTACATTAATCAGTCTTTTGTTATGATGGATGTCCATAGGCTACGTTCATGACACATCAGCACATTGTAGATCCCTTTAGTTTAACTTGAGCTGGAGGGCAGGTCAGAACTCTGGTGGAGTTTGCTGTGTACCTGTCAGATTGCAGATGTGTTGACCTGGTTTATGGTGAATATCTCTGTATTTACTGGACCTATTCACATGAAACAAAAACTGGCACAAACTCCAACTTCCATGTAGTATCTATAGCAAAAGAAAATACAATTCTCTAACTGGACAAAGGTTTTAGAGTTTCTATTGAACCTATGACAAGTTTGTGGAACCAATCCAAAATCTAAGAGAAGGTTCAACATTTTGTGGATCAGAAGTTTGGAGATTTCTTTAAAAACAGTGAATCCCCCGTAGAGTTATATAGTCCTATCTGAAATTAAGACATTTAGGACTTCATCAGATTCTAGCACATGAGCACGGCCTATTGATTACTGTTGTAACATCTTGTGTATGAAATGTCCTGCATGTAAACTCTGCCTCTGTGTCACCTTCATTGCTCCTATTAACGCTCCTCCATCTTTAAGCTCTGATCTCAGACCTCCTGTCCTCCTGTCCATCAGACCCGGCCGGTGCGACGTCGATTTGAGTCCCCGGGTCTGCACTCTGATGATGAGGGAAACAGTGACGCTTCCAGCGCCTGCTCTGACCGATCCTACAGTTCCAGAAATGGATCGCATCACTTTCTGCGCCAAACGGAGGACTTCCTACGGCAGACCGAGGACGTGGCGGACATTTTGAATCGATGTGCGAGCGCCAACTGGACCGAGAGGAAGGAGGGGCTTTTGGGATTGCAACAGCTACTGCACCACAACAGAACTCTCAGGTGAGGAACAAGGACTAAAGCAGGTCTGAATCAGGTCTGAACCAGGTCTGAGCCAGGTCTGAACCAGGTTTGAACCAGGACTGAACCAGGACTGAACCAGGACTGAACCAGGACTGAACCAAGACTGAACCAAGACTGAACCAAGACTGAACCAGGACTGAACCAGGACTGAACAAGGTCAGGTCTTTATCAGGTCTTAACCAGAACTGACCCAGATCTGAACAAGGACTAAACCAGGATCAAATCAGGACTATACTAGGAATGAATCAGGAACGAACCACGAATAAACCAGATCTGAACCAGGACTGGACCAGGACTGAACCAGGTCTTAACCGAATCTTGTTCTTGTTTCAGTCGTGTGGAGTTGAAGAGACTGTGTGAGATTTTCACTCGGATGTTCGCAGACCCTCACAGTAAGGTACAAGTCTGCCCTCTGCTGTACAATACTTATGTTTACACTAAAGTCTTTTATGCAAATATATAAAACAAATCTTTAAAATTTGCTCAGTATAATGTGTGATTTGTGCATGTTTTTGCTCTCTGTTAATCTAACCTCTCAAATCTGACAATAACCTCCCTCTCTGTTTGCATGTCCTTTCCTCACTGCTGTGGACTCAGAGAGTAAGTGACTCCAGACAAAATGTGTGATTGTTTTTGAAATAGTGCTGTGCAAATAATGTAATTTACTCAAGATTTGAGTGTGTCTAATGGTCAGTGATCAGTTTGGGTGTTTTTAATGGAGAGGTCTACAGCCAATCCTGTCTGTAAAAACATCTGTATAAGTCTGTATTGTTCATGTTCCTCCTGCTTGTTTCCATGGAAATGTTTGGCTATAATATTCCACAGTATCATAAACAGTAAACTGTGTCTATCTCCATGTAGAATGTTCCGAAGTATGGTTTAATTTTCTATTCTCAGGGAATCATGCAGGTGATGTGCCACCTCCAGAAAGTTACATACTGTAGCTTTAATGAAATCCAGGTTCATCCACAGAGGGAGGTAATCGTAGGTCAGATAATAGTTTAAATTGTCCATAAGGATTAAACCAGGCTCAGCTCTGATATAATAATAGTGAATAAGTACGTTTCAGATTACATCACAACTCTCTGTCTAATACAGATGTGATCTGATTTGCTTAATTTCTATTACCATAGTGGATGGTTGCCATAGCGTGAAACCCATGAATTGATACTTAGTGGTGACATCACGCAGGGGGTGTTCTACATCTATCGTTATGGCAGAATGTTTAACAGTTACCATGGTGACACAATGCATACATTAAAAACACAGCCTAATAAGTTTTAAGATAATAGAAAATAGAAAAAATACAAAAGTGATTTAAACAACACATTTTCAGGAGCCTGTGATCAAAATGAGCGTTCATAGTCCTGTTTAGATTTTCTGTTTTGATTTTCAACAAAAAGGAGAGAGTGACTCACTGAAAAAAATGTTGGCCTATAGAATGTTGTGATGTCATCTGAAACCCAGTGATATTTAGTGTTATAATATATATTACCTGGATTAGACCTGGTTTAGACCTGGTTTAGACCTGGGCTAGATTAAGATAGAATGTGGTGCTGTCATCTGATACACAGTCATATTTATTGTTATAACATACGTTTTGATGCTCAGGTGTTCAGCATGTTCCTGGAGACCCTAGTGGACTTTGTGGCTCTGCACAGACATGATCTTCATGACTGGCTCTTTGTGCTCCTTACACAACTCCTCAAGAAGATGGGAGCAGATCTGCTGGGATCAGTGCAGGCCAAAGTCCTGAGAGCTCTGGAGGTTACTAGGTCAGGACCAGGACTAAAATGGGACTAAAATGGGACTAAAACAGGCTGATTGACCAGGATTGAACCAGGACTCAAACTGGATCAAACCATGTTCTAAGACAGGGACTAAAGCAGGACTAAACCAGGATTGAAACAGGTCTGGACCAGAACCAAACCAGGACTCAAACAATGCTGAAGATAAGATAATTCAAACCTTTACTTGTCCCACGATGGGAAATTACACACTCAGGGACTAAACCAGGAGTAAACCAGGACTGAACCAGGACTAAATCAGGACTAAACCAGGACTAAACCAGGATTAAGTCAGGGGCTGGACCAAGGCCTGGACCAGGACTAAACTTGACAGAATTGAACCAGTATCACAGGACAAAACCTCAAATTATAACTGACTTTTCTGTATGGGCTGATATATATTTCTGACCCTTTTTTATGTGGTTATGAAGTTGTTCCTTTCAGATGATTTCTTGTTTTATTTTGAAGTTGTTTGATGGGTTCCTCTTTTATTTTGTAGGGAGTCGTTCCCGTGTGAGCTGCAGTTTAACATCCTGATGCGTTTCATCGTGGATCAGACGCAGACCCCAAACCTCAAAGTGAAAGTGGCCATTTTGAAATACATCCAGGCATTAGCGGCTTTAATGGACCCCGCGGACTTCAACAACAGCAGCGAGACTCGACTCGCTGTGTCCCGGATCATAACTTGGACTACAGAGCCCAAGAGTGTTGATGTGCGCAAGGTAAGAGGGGGACCTAGTTTAGACCTGGGTCAGACCTGGGTTAGACCTTGTTTACAGAAGGTAAGGGGTTAGTCCTAGGACAGACCCGGTTTAGACCTGGTTTAGACCTGGTTTAGTCCTGGTTTAGTCCTGGTTTAGTCCTGGTTTAGTCCTGGTTTAGTCCTGGTTTAGTCCTGGTTTAGACCTGGGTTAGATCTGGCTTAGACCTGGCTTAGACCTGGGTTAGGTTCTGAGCTTTCACATGAGGCCTGTCCACATACTGAGAATGAGAAGAACTTGGATGTGGACTTGGAACTTTTTGGACTGTAAAATATTGTAAAATAATGAAATACCATTTTGTGGAGGACAGTTCTATAACACTTGGTCGGGGGAGGAGCAGCGTCCCAGTGTCGTGTCCTCTCTGCCTGGAGAGGGACACCTGGAGGACCGGTGCAAACAGGTAGAGTTTGAATAACGCAGTCTAAAACTAAACCAAAGCATCAAACCTTTTATATAACTCATACTAAAACTGAACTGAATTAAAAAACTAAGCATTTAAACTCTGACTAAATCTGTACTAACTCTGAACATAGAGCTGTTTAAATAACAGTTTAAACAGGTGTCTCAATCTAACCCAGGACAACTAAAACTCAAACTAACCCTGAACAAGGTCTTAAACATAGAACATAATATATAATTTAGCCTGAGTTGAGACAGGGCAGTTTTCAGGTGGAGGTCCTGTGTAACTGTCAGATTGTAGATTTGTTGACTTGGTTTATGGTGAATATCTCTGTAATTACTGGGCCAATCCAAATGAAACAAAAACTGACACAAAGTTCAGCACCTTCTCTGTCAGTTTAAAGGAACACAAGTCAAATTATTTTTTCACAGTAGCTTCAGAAAGTGGCGCCATTATTCAAAGTCGTGATCGTTGTCAGTTGAAAAGACTTTAAGCCATAAGATTAATGGCAAGTTTGTGGAGAAGGTTCAGCATTTGTGGATCAGAAGTTCTGAGATTTCATTGAATCTCCCATAGAGTTCTATAGACCCCTGCTCCATCTGAGATCATGACCGTATCAAATCCCTTAAAGTACTGATCTCTGTGTACATAAATCTGAGTGTTACTATGTCTCTCTTTAGGCTGCTCAGGTAGTGCTGATTTCCCTGTTTGAGCTCAACACTCCGGAGTTTTCCATGTTACTTGGAGCTCTTCCCAAAACCTTCCAGGACGGAACCACCAAACTCTTGCACCACCATCTGAGGAGCGCCACGGCTGGGATCACACCGGTACTGCACTCATAGTTTATTGAACACTGACATTGTTTGTGCTGTAGGCTGGAGTTACATTGTTTTATATATTTCTTTCTTATATTTGTGAATAATCTTTTTGTTTCTGTTTAGACTCTCAGCTCCTCAAGTCGACCTCCACTACAAAGACCAGGAAGCAGAGGGAGTCCGCTCATGTCTCCAACCAACCACGCACATAAGTAAGAACCCTGCTTCTCTAACACTGCTCCTCTGGCTCTGCTCCTGTCTGCTCCTCTGGCTCTGCTCCTCTGGCTCTGCTCCTCTGGCTACTCCTTTGGCTCTGGTCTGTCCTGTTTAAAACCTACTTTCTCTGTTCTTTTAGTGTGATGTTTGAGACAGATCCTGAGACCTCAGATGATGTTTATGGCTCCAAAAGTCCAGATGATGAGAACAGACGGGAGCCCAGGGACACACTGGTAGGAGGACATTTTAATATTGACTTTAGTTCTGAACGTCCGAAAGTCTGAATGTCTGAAAGTCCTGGTATAGTCTTGGTTTAGTCTTGGTTTGGTCCTGGTTTAGTCCTGGTTTAGTCTTGGTTTAGTCTTGGTTTAGTACTGTTTTTTCCCACACAAAATGCCATTTAACTGATGTAAAACTATGGTAAACATTTAGCACAGTTACTATCCTACCAAACCAAGTGACAGTTAGAAAATCTGTTATATGTACTTTAATTTGTCAATAGTCAGTAGTATTGGTACTAGTAGTATTCTTGGTCTTACAGTTTTCTGTGGGCGGATCCTGGGACTCCTCTGGACTCACAGACACTGAAGTTTGTCGTTCGGTTTTGGACAATAAAACGTCTTTATTGAACACACTTCCTCCTCGCACTCTGATTGGTCCACGCTTTAAGGACTACAACCCCCAGAACTACACCGACACTTCAGCTGACAGAGCAGACGAGGGAGAGGAGGACAGTAAGATAAGACCTGGTTTAGACCCATCTATTGTTGTCGTGGTTTAGTCCTGGTTTAGTTCTGGTTTAGATCTGGTTTACACCTGGTTTTACTCCTGGTTTAGTCTTGGTTTAGTTCTGGTTTAATCCTGATTTAGTCCTAGTTTAGTCCTGGCTTGGTCCTCGGTTTTCTGACCTGCTTTTGACCTGGTTTAGTCCTGGTTTAGTCCTGGTTTAGTCCTGGTTTAGTCCTGGTTTAGTCCTCTTTCAGTCCTGGTTTAATTCTAATTTAGTTCTGGTTCTTTCCGGGTTCATTCCTCATTCAGTCCTGGTTAAACATTATGTAAAATATTACTCTTTGCAGGTCATAAAGAAGATGTTGCAGAGAACCGAACTCAAAGTCCTAAAGGATTCCCAGGTAAAATCACATTCATCACTTTATATATTCAGACATTATTATTATGCTAAGGTCTATAATATTATAGTTGATACTATTCACTTTGTTAAACTCTACTTTTTTTCCAAAAACCAAAAATGTAACTTTTTGGCCAAAAAATTACTAAAATAAAAGCCTGTTTTTATTGCACTGAAAAACATGTGTCCTCACTGTGAGCGGGCTTACATGTCCACAAACCTGACACTTTTCAGTTTTGTTCCTTTAGCTATAATATTCCGCAGTATGGTACAAAATGTATCTGTCTCCATGGAGAATTATGGTTTAAGTATGTTTTTTATGCAGGTGAAATGCCACCTACAGGAAGTTGCACGCTGTAGCTTTAAATATAATGATTTTAAGTGTTTGAATGTGTAGTCTAACCAGCCATATGCACTTTAACTAACCCATGTCCCCTCCTCCAGTGTCCCCTACGGAGCAGCTGGAGCTGGTTGGGGCTCTCCTAAAGACTCTGTCGCAGGCAGAGGGAGGCGATCGGGGGCTGGAGCAGAGGAGAGCCAGCCTCCTGGAGCTCCTCAAGGTGTGCAGAGAGGAGAGCGCCCCCGTGTGGGAGGAACACTTCAAGACCACACTGCTGCTGCTGCTCGAGACACTCAACCACTGTGAGGTTAGAATATGCACAACTTTTTAAAACATTAAATCAGGACTACTACTACAACTGACATATTAACTCTATTACAACATACTAACACCACAGTGAAGTCAGTGTATGCCGTCATTTATTCCATTATATCAATGAAGACGCTCAGGTCGACTACTACACAAGTCCTACTAACTCACTGCAGTAACAGACATGGACATGTGCCATCCATTATGTCATTATTAGAGTTGGAAAAATTAATGTGTTTGCATATTTTTTTTCCTTTTAATCGTGTTAAAATAGATTGACGCATAGATTAATCTGATCCCCCTCCCTCCAGTCTGTGTCCCTCCTGTGTTCTGTGTCCTGTATCCTGTCTGTGTCCTTTCTGTTTCCTGTCTATGTATGATTTCTGCCCTTATTATATATATATATATATATTTCAACAACCTCAGGTTGTTGAAAAATGAAAAAAAACAACAACTATCCAACGACTTTCAGGGCAAAGTCCTAGTTCAGACCTGGTTCAGTCTTGGTTTAGTCCTGTTTAGTCCTAATTAGTCCTGGTTCAGTCTTGGTTGTAGTCCTGTTGTAGTCCTAGTTTAGTTCTGGTGTAGTCCTGGTGTAGTCCTAGTTTACAGTTCTGTTGTATTTCCTCAGCATTCAGTCCGTGCTCTGTCTCTGCGTGTGATGAAGGAGCTTCTCAAAAACCAACCAGTCAGGTTCAAGAACTACGCCGAGCTCACCATCATGAAGACTCTGGAGGCGCACAAGGACTCTCACAAGGAGGTATGCCAGATAACCTCCTTCTCCCTCATATATGCCAGATGCCCTCCCTTTCTATCATATGTGTCATATGTACTCCCTCTCTATCATGTCAATCAGATGCCCTCCCTCTCTCTCTCCTGTATGTCAGATACCCTCCCTCTCTATCATGTGGGTCAGATGCCCCCCCTTTCTCTCCTGTATATGTTAGATGCCCTCCCTCTCTCTCTGTCTCTCCTGCGTTAGATGCCCTCCCTGTGTGTCAGATTCCCTCCCTTTCTCTCCTGTATATGTTAGATGCCCTCCCTCTCTCTCTCTCCTGCCTTAGATGGCCTCCCTGTGTGTCAGATGCCCTCCCTCTCTCTCTTGTATATATCAGATGCCCTTTCTCTCTTTTCTGAGCATCAGGTGCCCTCCCTCTCGCTCTCGTAAATGTCAGATGTCCTCCCTCTCCTCTTCTGTGTGTCACATGCCCTCCCTCTCTCTCTCGTATATATCAGATGCCCTTTCTCTCTTTCATAGGTAGTCCGAGCTGCAGAGGAGACTGCTGTTACTCTAGCCTCCTCTCTCGTCCCGGAGCAGTGTTTAAAGGTGTTGTGTCCGATCGTCCAAACAGCGGATTTCCCTGTAAACATGGCAGCCATTAAGATGCAGACCAGAGCCGTGGAGCGGAGCAGCCCCGAGGCCCTGATAGTGCTACTGCCAGACCTCATACCGGGACTACTTCAGGTACTACTACTGCAACAGCTGCTCCTAATACTACTGCTACTATTACTGCCTGATCTCATTCATCATTAGCAGGATAGATATGTCCAGAGATATGTCTCATCTGTGGGTTATGACATATGTGTTTTGTCTCAGGGTTATGATAACACAGAGAGCAGTGTGAGGAAGGCCAGTGTGTTCTGTCTGGTGTCCATCTACGCTGTGATCGGAGAAGACCTCAAACCATTTCTGTCCCAGCTCACAGGGAGCAAGGTACAATATACTCTATACCCCGTACCACTGTACCCTAATAGCCCATACACACTACACCCTATACCCTATAGATTATACTCTATACCCTGTACCACTGTACCCTAATAACCCATACACACTATACCCTATACCCTATAGATTATACTCTATACCCTGTACCACTGTACCCTAATAACCCATACACACTATACCCTATAGATTATACTCTATACCCTGTACCACTGTACCCTAATAACCCATACACACTACACCCTATACCCTATAGATTATACTCTATACCCCGTACCACTGTACCCTAATAACCCATACACACTACACCCTATACCCTATAAACTATACTCTATACCCCGTACCACTGTACCCTAAAAATCCGTATACACTACACCCTATAGACTATACTCTATACCCTGTACCACTGTACCCTAAAAACCCATACACTCTACATACTCTAAATCTTTATAGACACTACCAAACCCTTTCTGTCAGAGGGAGCAAGGTCAGTTATACCCTGTACCCCTGTTCCCATAGACCCTGTAGATAGACCCTTTGTACCTCGTCCACAGGGAGCATGGAATCATCTGTATGCCCTAAACCCTTGTACACTGTATTTTCCATTCTTCTTGTGACTTTTTCCCTCTGTTGTTTCAGATGAAGCTGTTAAACTTGTACATAAAACGAGCTCAGACTACAGCGAGTAACAGCAGCTCCTCCTCTGACATCTCCTCATACTGAATACTACTACTAGTACTACACGTACTACCACTACAAGTACTACCACTGCAAGTACTACCACTACAAGTACTACTACTACAAGTACTACTACTACAAGTAATACTTCAACAAGTACTACTACTAGTACAAGTACTACAAATACTACTAAAAATACTACTACTACTCTTACACACTACTTTCATATGATGTATTTTATTTTGAAACACTGTTGCCAAAACCTTCTTTATTTGAACCACAACATTTTAGATGAGTTTTATTGTGATGGGCTGATTCCCACAAGTCGCAGTAAGGACACACGCGCTATAGTCAATGAGAGCCGCTCCACGTCTTGCATATGCGCTGTGCAGGGCTCCACCCACTGCCCCGCCCACTCTGCCGTCCTCCCACAAACGGACCAGGTATATTTCATTCTCCACCTTTGTCCAGCCAGATTCATCTCTACAGCTCAGTGTGACATGAGCGAAAGAGCCGTGATCTCCTCCTGTTTTAGTATAAAGAGTTATTTTGGTCTTAAATGGGGGCTTTTATTTCACAAACTCCTGATCTCTGCATGTGACCGTCTTGCTCGTCGAGGCAGAGCTGTGCAGTGACCTTGAGCAGAGATGATGGGTGAGGAGTCGAGCTGCGTCATGTGGAATCAGCCCCTAAAAGGTCATTATTTTTATCATGGAACTGACAACCATCTTTTAATTTGTAATTTTATTGTTAAGGGAGAAATAGGCCTGTCATGATAACACATTTGAAGCATAATATATTATATCACGATAAATGATAATATTGAAACTACTTTATGCCCCTAACTCAAAGCAGGATAGTCCCAGTAAATACATTTTTAAATATACTGCATCATTAGATGAGAGCTGCAGCAAATGAATATCAGGATGAACTCATAATTCAATTCAATTCAATTTATTTTTGTAATGCCCAAAATCACAACAACAGTTGTCTCGAAGGGCGTTAATGAGCCAGAGAAGTTATTTATTCTACTCTCTACAGATCTGAACGTCATACATAAAAACAGCAAAAATCTCCACCCTTAATATTGCGCCCCAGAATATTTTGTCGATACAGTGATCATCGTGACGGCCTAGAGAGAACTAGTTCAGATAATGCTTACTTGAATGATAAAGTGAAAGGTTTTTTAGTTTAAACTCCAAACCTTATATTTATTTAACCACCATAGTCGGATCATATTTGAACAAAAAATATATAATCTTTTGTATTTTATGAAGCAAAACCGCAAACATTGACTTTTTGGGAGAGAAATTTCCCCCTTTTTTTTTTTTTTTATTACAAATGCACTTTTAATCTTATCCAAACCGTCTCCATCTGGACACGACCACCCATTTATTTTTATTTTATATATTTAAATGTTGTTATTTTCATGTGTCAAATCCCAAACCCCACACTCCTTTTCCAATGTCTTCCTTTGAACTCAAAATGTCCAAACTTCCCCAAAGTCCCTGTACATTTCATTCAGTCCCTTTACATACTGAATACTGTATTATTAGTCTGTTATTGTTTTACTGTTTAAAATCACTGCCTCCAGTTTGCACAAACGTGTGGGAGAAAAAGGCACTTGGATTTGTTTAAAATCGTGAGTTTTTCTGCCAAATGAAACAAAAATAAGCTGAAATATTAGAACTGTGAATGTTTTTCAGTGGCCAATACATCGTCTGTGAAATGTAAAACCAGCCAAAATACAACGCAATAAAACCTACTCAAATATAATGAAGTAAAGTCCTGGTTTAGTCCTGGCTTAATCCTGGTTTAGTCCGCTTTATACCCTGGTTTAGTCACTGGTTTAATCCTGGGTTAAGTCTCAGTTTAGACCAGCTCCAGTGTAGTAATATTTTAGTTCAAGTTTAGACCCAGTTCAATTCTAGTTTAGTCCTTGTTTAGTCCCTGGTTTAGACCTTGATGTAGACCTTGGTTTTAGTCCTGGTTTAGTCCTAGTTTAGTGCTGGTTTAGTCCTCACAAACTGAATTTCTTAAACTTAAATAATCAGTATTAAACCTTAAACTACTGAATGTGAACACTGGTAAAACTTCAAAAATGTGAAATTTGACAATTTGACAATCCAAATTGAACTCAAATGTGAATGTTTTGTGGCAGAACTTTTAGGTGAAAAAGAGACAGACATTTGGATGTAAATAAAGCAATAAACACAACATCATTGATTGACTGTTACTGACTTAAGCCTGGCTCTGTTTTAGAACAGGCTTGACTGATCCTGGTTTGACTGATCCTTGGTTTGACTGATCCTGGTTCAGTCTTGTATATTCTGTAGAAGCTTGTGTGTGTGTGCCTTCTCTATTAAACTGTCATGAGTTTGAACCAGGGACTTATTAGAATGTGGAAAATGTATTTAAATAGTTAGAAAATCAGAAGTATCATGTAACTTTAAGCAGAAATGAATGTAAAATGTGATCGCTGCTATTCAACATAATGAGATTTTTGTTCATACTAAGATCCCATGTTACTTTATTCTCTGATCTATGTTGTAATGTTTCCTCATCACAAACAGACTTGGAGTTGTGTTTGGTTTCATTCACACATGTTTAACACACAAACCCTGCATATTTAGGCTGAGTTCTTCTTTCAAAACACTACAAAACAGGAAGTATACTCTTTTTTTAAACTCCATTTGGATAATTTCAGCCCTGGAATTGCGAATCTCAACTGAACTAAAGGTAAAATGTAGATGCATTTTGAGCTTTGGAGATGCACACTAATAAAGTGTTACTCAAACATGTGTGAATGAAACAAAACACAACTCCAGGTCTGTTTTTGAGGAAGTAACAACATTATATCACAAGAGTCAGAGTACTGGAACTTTAAGCAGTCCAGTTGTGTTGATATTTTTGTTTTAGTAACATTCTTAGTAAAATTGGGTTTAACTTATCTGCATTTAGTTCTGGTTAGGTTTAATCCTAATTCTAGACCTAACGTGGTCCTGGTATAAACTAAAGTGCATATAACAGCTAAACATTTCACAAAAACATAGTTGTCATAATTATATTTAAGATTTATTTAAAAATGTTACCTAGTTTTTGCTAGGGCATTTTGATGAAGTTTATTATGTTACTTCCTGGTTGGACACAGGCAGCAGATGTGACTTTCTGTATTTTTGTACTTTTCTTTTCAACTTTTCTTCTCAACCTGCCGCTTAACTGATGTAAAACTATGATAAACATTTACCAAATAACTATTAGAAAAATGTGGCCCCTGTCGTATGCAGTTTAAGTTTAACTCCCGTTTAAACGTTACTAGTCCATCGTACATTTTCATGGCACATCCAGATGTTACAATAACTTGGGTCACATCTGTCTTCAACTTAAAGCTTTATTCTGTAACTTTACTGATCTGAGCATTAGTCACAGTCCCTGGTTCAGACTCTTGGTGTTAAAATAAGGTTTGATCTGGCTGTACATAAGCTTGTCTGTGTGTTCTGGTGTTGTGTTAAAGTGCATGGCTCACATTTGTACCACTGCAGTCCTTATGTCTGTACAGAACTCACTATTTACTGTATGTTCTTTAATAAACTGGAATCTGCTGTCAAATTATGAACTCATCTGGGGCTTTTATTTTGAATCATGTTTCAATTGTTTTTTATTTCTTTAAGTCCTCGTTTAGTCTTAGTTCAGTGTAGTTCTATTTAGCATCTAATAGTAGATGTCAAATAGACAAACAAAAGAGGGATGGGCGTCTGGATAAAGTTCTAAAAATCCTCCTTAAAACTTCCACACATTTAAACATTTTACGTCTTTAGTGATGAGAAAATATGTTTATGAAACGTAAAGGAAATGGCAAAAATACCGTAAAACGTGTTTATTTGCTAAGTGTGAGCAGACGTTATGCTCAATGTGTCCACCAGAGGACGCTTTACACCATATTTCACCTGATGCGTCTTTATTTGAATTTAAAATATTTGTAATTATTTATTTAATGTTAAATACTAATGTTGGATCGAAAAATCGAAAAATACGATTTACATTATGATTTATTTCAGGATATTTTGGTTTAATTTAGATTTTTTTTTAGCATAAAATCATTTGGTTCAGTCCTGCTGTCGTCCTGATCCAGACCTGGATCAGTTCTGGTTCAGCCCTAGTTTAATGTTAGTTTAGACCTGGTTTTGTCCTGACTTGGTCCCTGGTTTAGGTTTGGTTGAGTCCTGATGCAGTCCTGGTTCAGTTTTGGTTCAGTCTTGGTTCAGTCCTGCTGTCGTCCTGATCCAGACCTGGATCAGTTCTGGTTCAGCCCTAGTTTAGTGTTAGTTTAGACCTGGTTTTGTCCTGACTTGGTCCCTGGTTTAGGTTTGGTTGAGTCCTGATGCAGTCCTGGTTCAGTTTTGGTTCAGTCTTGGTTCAGTCCTGTTTTAGTCCTCGTTTAGACCTGGTTTAGTCCTAGTTTAGTCCTAGTTTAGCCCGGGTTTAGTCCTGGTTTAGTTCTGGTTTGGTCCTGGTTTAGTTCTGGTTTAGTCCTGGTTTAGACCTGGTTCAGTCTTGGTTCAAACCTGGTTGAGTCCTGGTTCACTTCTGGTTTAGATGTGGTTTAGTTCTGGTTTAGTCCTGGTTCAGATCTGGTTCAATCCTGGTCCAGACCTAGGTTAGTCCTGGTTCAGTCCTGGTTCAGTTCTGGTTTAGTCCTGGGTTAGTCCTGGTTCAGTCCTGGTTTAGACCTGGTTCAGACCTGGTTCAGTCCTGATTTAGACCAGGTTTCGTCCTGGTTTAGTCCTAGTTTGGTCCTGGTTCAGACCTGGTTTAGTCCTGTTTCAGTCCTGGTTTAGTCCTGATTCAGTCCTGGTTCAATCCTGGTTCAGTCCTGGTTCAGTCCTGTTTTAGACCTGGTTCAGTCCTGGTTCAGTCCTGGTTTAGTCCTGGTTTAGAACTGGTTCAGTCCTGGTTTAGTCCTGGTTCAGTCCTGGTTTAGACCTGATTTAGACCAGGTTTAGTCCTGGTTTAGTCCTAGTTTAGTCCTGATTCAGACCTGGTTCAGTCCTGGTTCAGTCCTGGTTCAGTCCTGGTTCAGTCCTGGTTCAGTCCTGGTTTAGTCCTGGTTCAGTCCAGTCTCTGGGGCCTCTCCATCTGTTCTCGTTTAAATGTTGTTCTGATGATTTATGATGGGACCCCGACCTCAGGACCAGAGCCAAGTCCGAGGAGACCGGGATCATAACCAGACTTTAATGGGTCTTAATACGGGCTAAACACATTGGAAACAAAGAGAGGTGAATAACAGAAGGGCAACGCCGTGGAGGGCTGTGGTCCGGGTCTGAACCAGGACCAACCCAGGACTAAAACCAGGGACTAAGACAGGACTGAACAAGGTTAGAGCAGGGCAGAACGGCGGCTGAGTGTCTAGCACTTTGCCCCACAGCAAGAAGGTTTCTTTGTTAGACTCCTGGTCCTTTCTGTGCAGAGTTTGCATGAAATACTAATACTGCACTGCTCCTGCATTAGTCTTATACAGCACTTGTACACACACACTCTCTCTCTTATACTCGCTGGTATTTTGACATCATATTGTGAATATTTTGACCTGGAGGAAGATTTGTTTGTTTTTTTTCATCAGAACAAAGAGTTCTGGTTTTAACGATTCTGTTTTCTCACAAAATGGACGCTCTTAAATCCAGCAGAGAAACTGAAATATTTATGTCCATGTTTGTGTGAAAGATACAGTGAAGCAGCAGAGATGTTAGCCCCACGGTAAGTCCTGGTTTAATCCTGGTTTAGTCCTGTTTTAGTCCTGGTTTAGTCCTGGTTTAGTCCTGGTTTAGTCCTGGTTTAGTCCTGGTTCAGTCCTGTTTTAGTCCTGGTTCAGTCCTGGTTTAGTCCTGGGTTAGTCCTGGTTTATTTTATACCTGGTTCAGTCCTGGTTTAGTCCTGGTTTAGTTCCTGATCAGATTTGGACATAAATCTTACAGAATCATTAGTTTGGTTTGAGTTTCGTCAGATTCAGATTTGGGCTTGTGTAAAAAAAAAAGAAGGTGCGCTTGTTTTAATCACACAAGTTTGGTCCAAAGACACGTTTTATTCATGATTTTAATTCATGATTTATGAAAAAGAACAAAGTGAACGTGCCTCGAGCCACACACAGAACAGAACAGGACACAGATATGAACAGGTTTCATCAGAAAATATCTACTATTTATATCAACAAAACCAGGACTAAACCAGGACTAAGCCAGGACTAAACCAGGACCAAACCAGGACTGAACCAGGACTGAACCAGGACTAAACCAGGACCAAACCTGGACTGAACCAGGACTAGACCAGGACCGAACCAGGACTAAACCAGGACTAAACCAGGGCTGAACTAGGACTAAATCAGGACTAAACAAGGACTAATGAAGGCCTGAACCAGGACTAAACAAAGACTAAACCAGGACCAAACCAGGACCAGACCAGGACCGAACCAGGACTACACCAGGACTACACCAGGACTATATCAGAACTAAACAAGGACTAATTAAGGACTGAACCAGGACCAAACAAGGCCTGAACCAGGACTAAACCAGGACTAAACCAGGACTAAACTAGGACTAAAGTGAGGCTGAACCACAGACTAAAACAAGTCTAAACGAGAACTAAAGGAGGATG
Source organism: Periophthalmus magnuspinnatus (assembly GCF_009829125.3). Classification (NCBI taxonomy): domain Eukaryota; kingdom Metazoa; phylum Chordata; class Actinopteri; order Gobiiformes; family Gobiidae; genus Periophthalmus; species Periophthalmus magnuspinnatus. The sequence continues at coordinate 16,164,046 of NC_047127.1, read as the reverse complement.
AATAAAGCATGTCTGAACTAGGACTGAACTAGGACTGAACCAGAACTAAACTAGAGACTAAACTAGGGACTAAACCAGGTCAGAAGCTAGTTTGAACCAGGACTAAACCAGAACTAAAACCTGGGCTAATCCCAGCCTAAACCTGGTCTAAACCCAGGCCTCTGATTGGCAGGTTGAGTGACAGTAGCATCTGTGTTATTCCCAGAGTCACATGACTGGAGCCTGTCACATGACCGCGGGGGGCCAAGGGCATCGTGGGTAATGCGGTCCGTCAGAGCGCATGCTAACGAGCCACGCACTAATTTAATCTACATCAGAAAACACAACACCATCAATCATTTTAGGGACGGAGAGATGACAGGAGAGAGGGAGGAGGAGAGACAGAGGATGACAGGGAGAAAAAGGAGGGAGAGGAGAGAATAGAGAGATACAGAGACAGAAGAGAAGGGGAGAAAAGAGAGGGGAGGAGAAGAAAGAAGAGATAGAAAAGGTGATGAGGAGAGGGGAGAGGTTTAGTCTTGATTTACACCCTGGTTTAGTCCCGTGTAGCTTTGAAAACTGCTGTCCTAAAGAAGAGCAGTCTGATGCCACAATACTGAACAATTACTGACCAATCTCAAATTTGCCGTTTTTTGGCAAAGTCCTTAAAAAGGTTATTTACCAACAGCTTATTAACTTTCTCCAAATGAACTGCTCCTTTGATGTTTTCCAGTCAGGTTTGGACCCCACCACAGCACTGAGACTGCTCTTATCAAGGTGACAAATGACATCTGCCCGAACACTGATGCAGGCAAAGTCTCAGTCTTGATCCTGTTAGATCTGAGTGCTGCCTTTGACACTGTGGATCATAGGATCCTCTTACAGAGACTAGAGGACTGGGTGGGCATCTGTGGTACTGCATTAAACTGGTCCTGGCCCTGTCTAGAAAACAGGGAGTATTTTGTTGAAATTGGAAAATGTGTCTCAGATAAAATGTCCCTGACCTGTGGGGTGCCCCCGGGGTCAATCCTGGGACCCCTGTTGTTCAATCTCTACATGCTGCTGTTAGGTCGGTTAATACACAGCAATGTGTCCTACCACAACTCTGCAGATGACACTCAGATCTATGTCTCACTGCAGCAGGTGAATATGGACCAGTGGATTCACTCTGTCACTGCATCCAACAGATCAGTGTGTGGATGCAAAACAACTTTTTCGAGCTAAACTCAGACAAGACTAAAGTCATGGTCTTTGGTTCACAGAAACATAGAGAAAGTGTCAGCAGTCACCTCCAGACTCTCTCTCTAAAACCTTCAAATCAGGCTAGAAATTTAGGGGTAATAATGGACTCAGACTCATAAAATGTCACATCACATCAAATCAATAACATCTGCAGCTTTTTACCATCTAAAAAACATTGCAAAAATCAAAGGTAAACTGTCAAAACCAGACTTAGAGAGACTTATCCATGCATTTGTCTCCAGTAGGTTAGACTACTGTAACGGCCTGCTCACTGGCCTCTATAAACGAGCCTTAGGACACTGCAGTACATCCAGAACACTGCTGCTCAGGTCCTGACTAGAACCAGGAAGTATTTCACACATGTGTCCTATGCTCAGGCTCTGGCTCCTGTGGCTCAAAGAATAGACTTTAAAGCAGCTCTGCTTGTGAACAAGTCTCTTCACCACCAAAGTACATCTCCCACATGTTAGAGCCACATGAACCATCTCACACTCTGAGGACTTTAGGGACCGGCCTCCTGCTGGTGCCCAGAGTCTAGACTAAACATGGGGAATCAGCGTTTCAGTTTTAGGCAGTTAAAACCTGGAACAGTCTTCCTGAAGATGTGAGACAGGCCTCGACTTTGACAATGTTTAAATCCAGGCTCAAAACAGTTCTGTTTAACTACATGTGACTGAAAGGTTTTTATTCTGCACTTTTCTGTTTTAACATTAATTTTCTATGTTATTATGTTTTGAGTTGTTGTTTTATGATTTTAATGCCTTTCTTATATTGTAAAAAAAATAAAATACATGCTATACAAATAAACTTGCCTTGCCTGGTTTGTTACTGCTTTAGACCTGCTTTAGACCTGTTTTAGTCCTCCTTTAGTCCTGCTTTAGTCCTGGTTTAGTCCTGTTTAGTCCTGTTTAGTCCTGGTTTAGTCCCATATAAATTCCGGTGAATGTTTCTCATATTTATGCAAAACTCCGTCTGTTTAATCGTGCTGCCATCTGCCTCTGGGACCCAGTGTCAAAACCAGTCCAGGACTAGAACCGGACCAAGAACTGGACCAGAGACTGGACCAGAGACCAGACTAAAGACCAGACTATAAACCAGGCTAAAGACCGACCTAAAGACTCCATTAAAGACCAAAGACCAGAGACCAGATCAAAGATCAGACTAAAGACTAAAGACTTCACTAAAGACTGAAAAACCCAAGAGCCGACCCGAGGGGCTGCTGTGGGACGGAGCCAGAGATTAAGGTGTCATCAAACAAAAGACAACAAACTCATTTTGTTTGAGGTATTAAAGACTAAACCAAAAATATTTATTTAGAAATTTTAAATTTTTAATATCCAAAGAGAATTTAAGATGAAATCAAAAGAACATGGGAGGGCATCTGACACACAGGCTCACATTATAATTTGGTTGAAACTTTTTATGCTACAGTGACTTAAAGCAGCTCTTATTATTCCGTACATTCCCGAGGTCTAGACCAGGTCTGGACCAGGTCTAAACCAGGACTCAGTCTGGACTCGGGGGGGGGGGGGGGGGTCGTGGAGGAGGGGTTACACACGCTCGTCTGCAGGGGCTCGTTAAAAAGTCCCCCCAAAGACCGAGTCCAAGACCTGCTCTGGGACCGGCCAGGACCCAGGACCAAAGAGTCAAACACGGAGATGAAATCCAGATGAAGTCCGACCCAAATCCTGATCCAAGTCCACAGAGAATATGCATGAGACCATGACTAAAGCAGGACTAAAGCAGGGCTAAAGCAGGACTAAACCAGGACTAAACCAGAACTAAACCAGGACTAAAGAAGGACTGAACCAGGACCAAACCAGAACTAAACCAGGACTAAACCAGAACTAAACCAGGACTAAAGAAGGACTAAACAGGACTAAACCAGGACTAAAGAAGGACTGAACCAGGACTAAACCAGGACTAAAGCAGGACTAAACCAGGACTAAAGCAGGACTAAACAGGACTAAACCAGGACTAAAGCAGGACTAAAACAGGACTAAACCAGGACTAAAGAAGGACTAAACCAGGACTGAACCAAGACTAAATCAGGACTAAAACAGATTAAACCAATAGTAAATCAGGACCTAAGCAGGACCTGGTATAATCCTGGTTTAGATTTACTTCAGCTTTAATAACTTCATGATTTAGCTTTGTCCTCTCCATGTGATGCTTTAGCCCAGATGCCCTCCCGCTCCTCCTGGTCTCTGCTTTAGCCAGTATGTCCTCACACTCCTCCTCCTGCTCAGCCCAGGTGCCCTCCTGGTCCTCCTGCTCTCTGCTGCAGCTTGGATGCCCTTCCGCTCCTCTCTCTTCCTTGTGTTACATATTAAACGTGCTAAATCCTGTTTATGCAAATGAGCCATGTGAATTATGTATGACTCCGCCCCCTCACAGCGGCAGGGTCCCAGGGCTGGTCTCAGAGGGAACTCTTCATAAAGCTTAGTCCAGATCAGATCTCTGTTTAGTCCGGTTTAGTCCAGATTCAGTCCTAGTTTTGTCCTGGTTCAGTTCTGGTTTAGTCCTGGTTCTAGTCCTGGTTTAGTTTTGATAAACTTTTTCATCAACTTCTCTTCCTTGAATTTGTATTGTGGAAAAATTACAATCCTAGTTGAAAAGTAATCATTTGTGAAGCCTGGTGAGTTTTGAAATAAACAAAAAGGTTTGTTCTTTATTACAGCAGATATGGCCAGGACACGGCCCAGACCTGCTCTGTGCACAGACCCATAGCCCCCCAGCGTCCCGTCTCTCTCCCCCTCAGCCCCTAGTCTCTCCCGAGCATCTGAACTTTGAATATTTATACCAGAATGACAAAGCTACATATATTTCAAAGCAGTGACTTTTGTTTCACACCCAGTGATACTGAACTTTTACACCTGAGGACAGATAAGACAACAAAGTCTTTCCTGGAGGATGGGACAGAGCTTCACACATGTCAGCTCTGGGTGTCTGCATTTACACAGACATGATATTTTCTTCACAACATGAATATATTTAAATTTCCATCACAGAACCAAACTCTGAAAAAAAAAATAAAAAAATCGGATATTTACAAATAAATGACCAAACTCAGTTTGTTTTAATAAATTTTATTACAAATGTACAAATGTTATTTACAGATCATTTAAAGTTGCATTTCAACATTCAGTCACCATAGCAACCAAACATCTTTTGATTGAATAAAAAGCAATATGTAGTTTAATGCCATACTGTGGAACATTACAAGCAAAGCAACAATAGCTCCATGAAAACAAGCAGGTGGCAGACTCTTCACCTGAAAAGTCACAAAGTGCAACTTTAAAAATACAAAAGCATTGTGCAAACTAAATGAAGAGATTACACACAGTGATTTCAGCACCACGGACAGCTCCTCTCACATGACACATTTGATTGTCATATTAAAGCTGCACTGTGTAACTTTTGTAGTGGTGGGTCTGTCATGTGCTTGTCTCCGTGGAGATGTTCACATTTTGCTTAAAATTTTCCATAGTATGCCATTAAACGTTTGTTATTTTTACATTTTTCAATTACAGATCCCACAGATTATTACTTGGTTTGGTGGAGTCACTTGCATGTCTGCATGGAGATTCCTAACTTTAATGCCATACTGTGGAATATTAGAAGCAAAACAACGTCGCCATGGAGACAAGACAGTTTCAGACCCTCCACCTAAAAGGTTAGTGCACCTTTGTCATGATCCGCACTGTCCGCTCCTGGTTTTACTCCTGTCCTGCTCTTTCCCTCCTGGCTCCTCCTGCGCGCACCTGCAGCCCATCAGCGCAATCAACACACCTGCTGTGCATAAAAGGAGCTGGGAGAAGAGACTCAGCGCGAGATCATCGTCGTGTCACTGCGTTCCTGTCTGTTCCTGCGTTCCTGTCTGTTCCTGCGTTCCTGTTGTGTTCCGGCCCTGGATGTCTCCTGCCTGCTCTGCCCTACGCCCGTCTGGTCTGCCTGTCGTCCTGTGGTCCCTTCATGTCACCGGTCCCTATGTGTCCTGTGTTCCTGCTCACCTGCTCACCTCCGGATCACCCGCTGTTTGTACTTGTCCTATTCTTACAATAAATCCTATAAATATTCCCCGAGTCTGCATCCTTTGGTCCGCTACACTCACCCGTTACGACAACCTTTTATTAATGTGGATTTTCGTCACTTTCTATTGTGATCAGAGGATGAAAATATATTTGAATAACTTTGACTTTTAGTGTCAGATATTTCACTAAATCAAAATAATAATAAAGCCCTCTTCTGGTTTTGTCGCTGCTGTAGTTATTCGAGGAGCTGGAGGTGTCTTGCCCAAGGACACTGCGACAGTAATCATCTCCATAATGTAAATCTGAGTTGTCACATCGTCTCATTACAAAAAAGTGCAACTTTAAAAATACAAAAGCATTGTGCAAACTAAATGAAGAGATTACACACAGTGATTTCAGCACCACGGACAGCTCCTCTCACATGACACATTTGATTGTCATATTAAAGCTGCACTGTGTAACTTTTGTAGTGGTGGGTCTGTCATGTGCTTGTCTCCGTGGAGATGTTCACATTTTGCTTAAAATTTTCCATAGTATGCCATTAAACGTTTGTTATTTTTACATTTTTCAATTACAGATCCCACAGATTATTACTTGGTTTGGTGGAGTCACTTGCATGTCTGCATGGAGATTCCTAACTTTAATGCCATACTGTGGAATATTAGAAGCAAAACAACGTCGCCATGGAGACAAGACAGTTTCAGGCCCTCCACCTAAAAGGTTAGTGCACCTTTGTCATGATCCGCACTGTCCGCTCCTGGTTTTACTCCTGTCCTGCTCTTTCCCTCCTGGCTCCTCCTGCGCGCACCTGCAGCCCATCAGCGCAATCAACACACCTGCTGTGCATAAAAGGAGCTGGGAGAAGAGACTCAGCGCGAGATCATCGTCGTGTCACTGCGTTCCTGTCTGTTCCTGCGTTCCTGTCTGTTCCTGCGTTCCTGTTGTGTTCCGGCCCTGGATGTCTCCTGCCTGCTCTGCCCTACGCCCGTCTGGTCTGCCTGTCGTCCTGTGGTCCCTTCATGTCACCGGTCCCTATGTGTCCTGTGTTCCTGCTCACCTGCTCACCTCCGGATCACCCGCTGTTTGTACTTGTCCTATTCTTACAATAAATCCTATAAATATTCCCCGAGTCTGCATCCTTTGGTCCGCTACACTCACCCGTTACGACAACCTTTTATTAATGTGGATTTTCGTCACTTTCTATTGTGATCAGAGGATGAAAATATATTTGAATAACTTTGACTTTTAGTGTCAGATATTTCACTAAATCAAAATAATAATAAAGCCCTCTTCTGGTTTTGTCGCTGCTGTAGTTATTCGAGGAGCTGGAGGTGTCTTGCCCAAGGACACTGCGACAGTAATCATCTCCATAATGTAAATCTGAGTTGTCACATCGTCTCATTACAATTTTTGATTAAACTGTATTATTATCTCTGCATATTTTCCATCAGATTTGACCCGATGATTCTCAGATCCAAACGCCACAGTTCATCTCTGAGACTCGTGACAGCTCTCAAAATGTCCGCTGCCTGCTCTGCTCCACTGCCTCTGGAGGAATGCGCAATTTCAAACTAAAATTCAATTAATCTAAGAACGCAGCGTGACGGGAATTGGCTTCACTTTTGTTTTTGACGCTCTGAGTCCCCCCTCCCTTTGCTTTCTACGCTAAGTCACTCCCCCTTCAGAGCAATATCACAACACAATCAACTGCATCACACTGATGAAACTACTGCACATCACATCAGGCTTGTCAAGTTGCTGTGTACAGTTTTGTATCATGTGTTTGTGTATTTACGGAGAATCATGTAGGTTTGTGGGTGAAGTCTTGTACAGAATCATACAGATACCCGGAAGAGATCGCTAAAATACTCAAACATGCATGGATGACATTTAAAACCTCAGGCATGCTTTTGATCAGGGAGCAACATTATAACATGGTAGAAAGCAAAAAATAAAACCTTCTAATGAAAAACATATGTGTGTTTGAGAGGCACATGGAAAGCTTCACATTCAGTAGAAAAGTATAAAAGTACTGTAAATAGCGTCTGTTTGTCCAATTGGAGCCGTTTTAGAAGTACAAAGATCCGCTCATGTTTCCACAGCAGCAGGAGAATCATCTTCAGTCTTTAAAACGGTAAAAGTTTATTCAAAGTTCCCTAGGCCAGAGCCGAGACAATGGGGCCTAAAACACAAAACATGAAGCACAGGTCAAACTGGAAATTTACAAAATGAAGATCCTGATCAAATGTGAGGTTTTGGAGCACATTTACATTTTTAGGATTAAGATTTTTTTCAACAAATATTAAAAAAGTTAAATTATGAATATCTCTGTTCTTAAGAGTTTGGATCACATTTGAAAACTATGGTAAAACTGAATATTTTCCGAAAAAAGACACAAACCAGAGTTGATGTGACATTTCAGCACCACGGACAGTTCACACATTTTACCCGCTTCAGTGAATCACTAATCCAACATTTTATTATTGAGAAACTGAATTGGCTAAGCCAGGACTAAACCAGAACTAAACCAGGACTAAACCAGGACAAAATCAGGACTAAACCAGGATCTAACAGAACCAAACCAGGGCTAATCCAGGAATTAACCAGAACTAAACCAGAGCAAAACCAGGATACAAACAAGACTGAACCAGTGACTAAACCAGGACTAAATCAGGACTAAATCAGGACTAAATCTTTTAAACAAACTCACTGTATTCTGATGGCTGATTCACTTCGTCTCTGTTTGGGTTCAAAGGTCGTCTGATGTTTCGGGCTTCATGACTTTTCACATCTCTCCCCTCCACCTCCTCCTTCTTCTCTCCACAGTGCCCCCTGTCTGCAGCCCTACTCCACTGTCAATGCAGGGACAGGTTGAGGGTTTGAATCCCGGGGCTGGCATCTGCAACATGAAGTAAGACCAGAAAACTATAAACACGTCTTATCTGGTTTCATAAAGCAGCACAAATGTATGAAATGTTGAAGGGTTTTTAATGACAAAATGAGATGCAAAACTGAAAGTAAAAGTTGAAAATGCAGTGTTTCTGGTGGAGGGTTTAATGCCAGAGTAGTGTTGTCAAAAGAATTGAAAATCAAATACTAATCAACACTAAGGGCCTCATTTATCAAGCGTTGCTCATGTGCTAAACAGCTAAACGTCCTGCTTTGGTCCTGGCTTAGTCCTGGTTCATTCCTGGTTCAGTCCTGGTTCAGTCCTGGTTCAGTCCTGGTTTAATCCTAGCTTAGTCATGGCTCAATCCTGGTATAGTTCTGTTTTAGATTGCACTCACACTAGGACTTTTGAACAGTGCCGTGTTCAAGCATGATTACGCAGAGTTCTATGGCCCACGCTCACACCTGCATAACCGAGCCACGGCATGGTAACGACATGACACATTGCTTACATGTCATGCAGCAGAACTATCGCTTTAACGGAGAAAATGAGTCCTGCTGTGCTTAGGCATGGTTTTATTGGGCTTGTATGAGTGCACCTTTAGATATTTCAGGACCAAGGACAGCTCACTGTGTTAAACAACTGCTTCAACTCCAACTTTTCTAATAAAACTATATATACTTAATGGTGGAAAGGTGATAATGTGACTACAGCCACAGGGCTTAAACCCTTTCAGACATTCGAGATATAATTTTATGCTTATATTTAAATTTCATTTCCTCTCCTCCCCCGAACCTCCAGAACCTCCAGAACCTCCCAAACCTCCCGCTGTGATCGTGTATTAGTTGTGTTTCCATCTCAGATCGTTTTGGGACTGAAGAATTCCCCATGTTTAAATATTCATCAGACAAACGCTCCTCTGACCTCCACATCTGTCCCACTCTGCACTGAGGCTCCAGAGGTTTCTATCAGAGGCTATTATTTAAATCAGAGCTATTCTGCAAACTGGACTTTTCAGAGCTTTCAACCATGTTATAGTAGTTTCCTTCTCACTGAACCACTGAAGTTGTGTTTAGAGTGACTCATGCAGGTTTGAGTAATCTTTAGTCCCCTTTATTTAAGATGTCTTTGCACCGATCTACCCCCATTTTCACCTCCACAGGTACATGCCCACTGTGACGTACACGCCCACTGTGATGTACACGCCCACTGTGACATACACGCCCACTGTGATGTACGCACCACTGTTATGTACGCACCACTGTGACGTACACGCCCACTGTGATGTACGCGCCACTGTGACATTCACGCCCACTAGGAGGGGCCGACAGAATGTGGCACTTTGTTGTCAGGACATTTACAGCGACATCAGCTCCCATTGGGGGTTTCTTTTAAGTTGTTTCAGATGAATATTGCAATTTAAAATGGCCACAGTGTAATAGATTATAAACTATAGAGCACACACAAGCACAATGTCACAATGTCTGCTTCAAGTGTACATTTTTTTGTTTTTTAGAATGTATAACTTAAAATAAAATGCAAAACAAAAACAGGACTCTTTAAAGGGTCTTAAAAGCAGGGGATATTAACTGTTAACACATTTAGATCACCATGTTAACTTTTATTGTTTTAAAAATGCTACATTTGCCCAAACCAACATACTAAAATGTTTTATGAGTTTTATAAGCTTCTGTTTTTGATCCTCTGAGTCGCCTTTTGCTCCCCGCGCTTAGTCACTCCCCCGTCAGAGTGCTAACACAAACAGCTGTCGACAACATTGACTTTTCAGTTCACCTATGGTCTGTTCATTGCTATTCAAAAGTTGTTCCCTGTCCCACTCCCCTCTGGAGTGTGCAACTGTTTCAGATGCTCTCCCACAGACTGCTCGGTGATGATTGCACCCTAGATGCCTTTCATATGCCCTGGACACATCTGCAGCCTGTCTGTCCTGGTTTAGTCCTGGTTTAGTCCTGGTTTAATCCATGGGAGTGCATCTCTCCTTCTCCTTGAGGTTTATTTTTCACACTGGGTTTGTTGTTCCTGCAGGAGTAAGGTCTATGGACAGGGAGCGCTCTTGGACAGTTCTCCATCTACTTGTTTTCTAAGAATGTTGGTTAATCTGTCTTTTACTGACCAATATCTGTTTCATTGTTTGATTTTCTAACTTTCTGTTGTTTAAAACAATGATCTTGTAAAGCCCTAAGAAGCGACAGCTGTTCTGAGTTTGGGCTTTAAAAAAATAAATTGAACTGAACTGAATTGATGATGGATGAAGTGAAATAATCTATAGTTTTGGCATTTCTTTCGGTGAAAAGTTGGTTAATGTCCTCACCTCAAAAGAGTCTGTCCAGGTGTCAACAGCAAGAGCAAAAGAACCAAAGAGACAAGAGTATATGATATCATCATCATCATACATGTAGTGGGAGAGTAAGAACAGATGAAAGTAAGAAGAGACTATATTACAAAATTGACTCTTGTGAGCTCTAAGTCAATTTATAAATCAATTTATGTTGTTACCTCCTTAAAAACATACCTGGAGTTGTGTTTTGTTTCATTCACACATGTTTAACATGTTTGTGATGACGAGACAACATTATAACATAGCTCAGAAAATAGTGTATTATGGGCCCTTTAATATGCCAATATTATAATAAAATAATATGTTTTTTACAAACCACAAATGTGCGGTTTGTAAAAAATTGGCTGTAGTTTTACGGAGACCCTTCAGGGGATTTTTTTGTGCCTCACATTAAAGTCCTGTATCTGATTTTGTTTGAGCCAAATATGCCACTACAAACCGTTTTAAATGAACTAGTTCTGTTTTTCATATTTTTAAGACAGTGAAAATCAGGTACAGCGCCTTTAAAAATATCTACTGAACAAGATAAATGAATTTCAAATACACAAAATGAACCAAATGAGTTTTAGCTGAAGACACTTCTCACCACAGAGCTCTCAGTCTTGATGCTCTTGTCTGCGCAGTACCGCTCATCTCCTCTCTGTGGCGTCCTGCAGTACCCCTCTCCCCCTGTGTGAGGCATCGTGTGCGCACGGGTCACGTGCGCACTCGCCCCATGCACTGTCTTCACATGCTTCCTCAGAGAGCTCGGGTCAGTGTAACGCTTCGTACAACCAGGAAGCCTGCACACGTACGGCTTCTGAGGACAAACCATGTTGGACCTGGTTTAGACCTGATTCAGTCCAGGTTCAGTCCTAGTTTAGTCCTGATTCAGTCCTGGTTTAGTCTTTGTCTAGTCCCGTTCCAGTACCTCTGTGGAGTGGGTCCTGTTCTGGTGCTTAGCCCGGTCTGATGCATTGGAGAAGGCCTTGGAGCAGTCCTGGTGCTCACAGACGTATGGCTTCTCTCCAGTGTGAGACCTCAGGTGAGTCTTAAGGTTCTCCAGACGCGAGTATGACTTCACACAGCCCTCGAACTGTGGACAAAAACAGGACCTAAACCAGGACTGAATCAGGCCTAAACCAGGACTTCTTTTGTAAAATTGTGATGAAAATGTAACATGTTTTAACAATTCTAACTGTGCTGTTACTGTACTTTTCATAATCTCCATACCAACAGTTGTCAGGGGAGGGGCATACAGTGGTTCTGTAGCAGAACTTCTGATGAAATCTGAAATATCTGAGCCCAGAGGTTTGTTCTTGTTCTTACAGCTCCAGGAGTGAGAACAAACCTCTACTCTTTTATGTAGTAAGAACTGACCTATAGACTGGACTGCATTTAGTCACAGTCCAGTGTGAGGCTGCAGCTCACAGACAGGGGGCGCTCAGTACACACAGGAGATAGACTGAAGTGATCAATATTTCCAATGGACATAAAGGGAAAGTATGTAAGTTTTTGTTATAGTCTGCATAACAGCTGACTGTTATGCAGACTCTTAAAGAGAAGAACGTGATTCACGTGCCAGTATTCTGTTTATGCTTTTCTAATATATCACACTGATAAAAATGGGATTTGGATTTTCACCTTAAATACCCCAGACTAATATCTGTTTATTATCATCTGTTGTATCTGGGGATAGACCCTCAGACCCCCCAGTGATGTTAATAATACATGTAGTAGTTTATATTTGTGGTAGTAGTATTAGTAGTGGCATTTGGAGTATTTATAGTAGTATTTATAGAATTATTGCAATATTCTTACCGTGCACTTGTGGGGCTTTTCACCCGTGTGGCGCCTCACGTGGACGACAAGCATGTACTGCGCCTTAAAAGGCTTCTTCTCTCTGGAACAACAGCGCCACCTACACACAAAGTCCCGCCTCTCACCATGGATGTGCTCCCCGTTTATGTGCTAACACCAAAATACACAGAATCATATTCTCTGTCATAATTATTCATCAGGATGAATGAAATCTAAAAGTTTGTCAGAACTAAACTAAACCAGGAGCAATTGTGTGGAGCTAAACCGAGGTGCTGAAATACAGTTTGAGAGATTTATTTCATTTTCAAGACTGATTTGAATCTACAATTCTGAATGCAACAAAAATACTGATTTAGTCCTGATTGAATCATGGTTTAGTCCTGCTTTAGAGTCCTGGTTCCGTCCTAGTTAAGTTTGGGTTTAGTCTGGGTTTAGTCCTGGTTTAGACTGGGTTTAGTCCCGATTTAGTCCTGCTTTAGTTCAGTCATTGTTTAGTCTCACCTGCACCAGTTGTTCCTGGGTGTTGAACTCTTTGGTACAGTCCTCCCACAGACAGTTGGTCTCATAAACCGGCTCGGATCCGGATCTGGACTGGTCCTGGTCAGGATCTTTGAGGTCTCCACTGCTCACAGTCACCTGGAGACAAAGTACAGGTCTGAAGCATAGACTGTATAAAGAAGTGGAGTAAGTCAGTGTGACATCACCCACAGTGTTCAGCTCCAGTCAAATGAAGCTCATCAAGGCCTGCAGTTATAGGGGCCAATTTGGAGCCAAGTTGCATATTGGGAATTACAACCACAAGTATCATAGCAAGACCCAATCCAGATCAAGGCTGTTGAATATAACGCCCCTTCCTGTCTGCACCACTGGTTTAGCAGAGAGCGGACACTTAGCAACGCTGTCAGTCAAACCTGCTGCTAACACTAGCGAGAGTGACCTTGGGCATGGTGCCCGATTTGTCTGTTATAAATGTTCATATCTTCTTCGGACATAGTAGCAATATATAAAAAAACAGGAGAGTAGAGCAGGTTAATACGAACATTTTAAGACCAAAATTACAAGCATGACAGCAACAGTGACAGAGAAAGGGGCTGTGGGGTGTTTGCGTGTTCTCTCTGTGTCATGTGTGGTGTTTGCGTGTTCTCTCTGTGTCATGTGTGGTGTTTGTGTGTTCTCTGTGTGTCTGTGTGGTGTTTGTGTGTTCTCTTGGTGTCTATATAGCGCTTGTGTGTTCTATCTGTGTCTCTGTTGGAGTTTGTGTGTTCTCTCAGTGTCTCTGTGGTGTTTGCCTGTTCTCTCAGTATCTGTGTGGTGTTTGCGTGTTACTCTGTCTGTGTGGTCTTTGTGTGTTCTCCATGTCTGTGTGGTGTTTGCGTGTTCTGTTGGTGTCTGTGTGGTGTTTGTGTGTTCTCACTGTGTTTGTGTGGTGTTTGTGTGTTTTCACTATGTCAGTGTGGTGTCTGCGTGTTTTCACTTTGTCTGTGTGGTGTTTGCGTATTCTCATTGTGTCTGTGTGGTGTTTGTGTGTTTTCACTATGTCAGTGTGGTGTCTGCGTGTTTTCACTTTGTCTGTGTGGTGTTTGCGTATTCTCATTGTGTCTGTGTGGTGTTTGTGTGTTTTCACTATGTCAGTGTGGTGTCTGCGTGTTTTCACTTTGTCTGTGTGGTGTTTGCGTATTCTCATTGTGTCTGTGTGGTGTTTGCATATTTTCCTGGTGTGTGTGGTGTTTGCGTGTTCTCTTAGTGTGTGTGTGTGGTGTTTTGTGTGTTCTCTCTGTGTCTGTGTGGTGTTTGTGTAATCTCATTGTGTCTGTGGTGTTTGCGTGTTTTCACTTTGTCTGTGTGGTGTTTGTGTAATCTCATTGTGTCTGTGTGGTGTTTGCGTGTTCCCACTGTGTCTGTGTGGTGTTTGCATATTTTCCTGGTGTGTGTGGTGTTTGCGTGTTCTCTTAGTGTGTGTGTGTGGTGTTTTGTGTGTTCTCTCTGTGTCTGTGTGGTGTTAGCGTGTTCTCTTGCTGTCTGTGTCGTGTTTGCGTATTCTCTCTGTCTGTGTAATGTTTCCGTGTTCTCTTGGTGTCTGTGTAGTGTTTGCGTGTTCTCTCCGTGTAGTGTTTGCATGTTCTCTTGGTGTCTGTGTGTCTGTCGTATTTGTGTGTTCTCTCTGTGTATGTGTGCTGTTAGTGTGTTCTCTTGGTGTCTGTGTCATGTTTGCGTGTTCTCTCTGTGTCTGTGTAGTGTTTCCATGTTCTCTTGGTGTCTGTGTAGTGTTTCCGTGTTCTCTTGTCTGTGTAGTATTTGCGTGTTCTCTTGGTGTCTGTGTCGTATTTGCGTGTTCTCTTGGTGCATGTGTGGTGTTTGCATATTCTGTCTGTGTCTGTGTGGTGTTTGCATGTTCTCTTGGTGTCTGTGTGGGGTTTCCCCCTTCAGCTCAAAAGATGCACAAAGGTCAAATCCAGGTAAGGTCCTGTCCTTACCAAGACTAGCATTAAGATCATGGCGATGGGCCCCGGGCACTGTGCTGCTCACTGCTCCTGAGGAGATGCCCCAGTGGCATTGAAGGATGGGTCAAATGCAGAGGACCAATGAACTTAAACCAGGACTCTCCTCTCGTTTGAACACTGGGATCAGACGGCTCTGTAGCACCCCCTGGTACTGTCTGTGTAAAACTGCTCATGATCCCGTCCCCCACCCTTTCTGTGTCTCTGTGTGTCTATGTCTCCATCTTCCTGCTCTCTCTCCCTGCTGTTTGCTTAATCTTTACCCCCCCTCCTCCTTTACTTCCTCGCTATCTCTCTCTTTTTCCCTCTCTTCCTCTCTTCCCCACCCTTCCTCCTCCTTTGGTTCTCTCTCTTTTCTCTGACCCTCTCTCTCATTCCTCTATTCTCCCTCCCTCTCTCTAGTATTACTTTTCTTGATAAATGCACTGTTGTCCGGAGCACCAGACCCCAGGGGCCTGTGTGAGTAATCTGCCCGCTCTCTGTGCTCCGTTCGGGGGTGATACATGAGCAAGGCCCCTGAAGCCTGGAGCCTGGAGCCGGAGCCTGTGGTTGAATGGGTTAAAGCTGCTCCCTCAGCACCAGTCTGAGGTTTAACCAGAGTACTACAGGAGTACTGCTACTACTACTACTACTACTGCTACTGCTATTACTGTTTATATTACTATTACTGTTACTACTACTACTGCTACTACTACAACTATTACTACTACTACTACTGTTACCACTATTATACTATTGCTACTACTACTGCTACTGCTACAACTATTACTACTACTGATACTACTACTGTTACTGCTACTGTTACTACTGCTGCTATTACTGCTACTACTACTACTACTACTACTGCTGCTGCTGCTGCTACTACTACTACTACTGCTACTATTACTACTACTACTACTACTACTACTACTACTACTACTACTACTACTATTACTACTACTATTACTACTACAACTATTACTGCTACAGATGTGTTGACCTGGTTTATGGTGAATATCTTGTTAATTACTGGGCCGATCCACATGAAACAAAAACTGGCACAAAGTTCTACATCTTCTCTGTCAGTATAAATAAACAGATTTCAAAAGATTTTTTTCACAACAGCTTCAGAAAGTGGTGCCATTATTCAAGCCCAAAGATTACAAAGTTTGTGGAGCCAGTCCCAAACTACACAGGCCGCTGCTCCATCTGAGATCAAGTCATCATTGCTCTGTACAGGTGAATGGGTTTGTTGTGTGGAGTCTCTTACCGGAGAGACAGAGGAGGAGGGGCGGGGTCTAAGTGCTTCACCTTTGACCTTTGACCTCTTGGGGACAATGGGATCGACAGTGCTGCTGACGGAGGGGTCGCTGCCCGGGCTCTGGAAAACAAAATCTACACTTCAACACACCTGTCACTGTCTCCATAGCAACTAACTATTTAAAACTAAATATTCTATCTTTCAAATGGTTAAAATTCCATAAAATGTCACCTTTTCATGGGTTTCAGCTTCTTGTTATAAGCAACATTTAGAGGACCTATTCAAATTATATAATATTTAGTTTTAATTTGTTGATCACTATGGCAACAGTTCGAATTTTTCCTCATGACAGGTTAGACTTCACGTTTCACATATGTTAACCCCATTATATTTAAGATTTGACTTAGTTTTGTAATTTCTGTGAAGTTTATACTGTCACTTCCTGGTTGGACACAGGGTGCAGATGTGACATACACAGAGGTAATTCCATAACTGTTACCCAACAACCATAGTGTAAACAAGGACCAAATCTGGTCTAAATTATACAATAGTTATGATTAGACTAATAAAAATAAATTACAGCTCCTTTATTTAGTTAAATGAAGGTTTAAAGTGTCAGAGAAATACCCTTTTGGATTTGGAGTTTTCTGTTTTTCAACTCAGCGCTACTTCCTGTATTTTTTTTTTACTTTTCCTCACAAAGTGCCACTTAACTGATGTAAAAGTATGATAAATATTTAGCACAGGCACTATCCAACAAACCAAGTCAGAATTAGAAAAGAATCAATACACACACACACACACACGACACTGACCCGGAGCGACTCCCTGTTCCCGGCGTTCCCACTCAGGACATTCGTTTGGCGGCCAGGACCTGAGCTCAGGCCTCTCTGATTGATCAGGAGCTGCAGGGGAGGGGCAGGACTTAAGCCGAAGCCTCTCTGATTGGACAGCAGCTGCAGGGGAGGGGTAGGGCCAAGGCTAAACCCTCTGTGATTGTTCAGGAGAGGGTGATAGGTCATAGGGCCCAATTGAGGAGGGAATGAAGGACTGAAGAGAAAAAGAGAATTAAACCAGGACTAAACAAAGACTAAACCAGGACTGAACCAGGACTAAACCAGGGACTAACTCCTTTACCTGACCAGGTGAGGGTACTGCGCTGTGACTGGTCGATGAGGACACTGTCCTGTGATTGGCCGGTTGAGGAATGTGACCAAGCTGTGGTTCGCGGTCCGAAACGCAGTCCCAAAGTCCAGACTGTGGTCCAATAGAGGAGCCAGAGAAGACACTCTCTTCCTGCCAAGCCTGGAACTGCGAGGAGCTGAGGGACGAGGGACTGGTGAGAGACAGGACAGGTGAGGAACAGGTGAAGAGACAAGTGAAAAGACAGGGACAGGTGAGGGATTGGGACAGGCGAAGAGACAATTGTTTGGGTACTATCCATAGAAAAACTAAATTAAATTCTGTTAGTGGCAAAGGTTTTAGAGTGAACACGTTTCAGCGCTCATTAAAGCAGGTTCTTCAGTTCTGGATAGGTTTCTAGTGGGACAAAAACACACCTGGAGTTTGAGTAAACCTTTATTATTAGTCTGTCTATATGCTCTGTTCCACATTGTGATGTCATGAAGTGGTAGTTTACAATTTAACAGCTCCTTTTACCTTTAGTTCAGTTGTGATTGGCAATTCCAGGGGGAAAATGATTCAAATGAATTTAGTGAAGGTGTGTGGAGGTTAAAAACACAGTGAAGAACTTCCTGTATTACCACCATAGACTGTATACCTAAACGGACATAGCTAACAGCGTTCCAAATAGTGAGCAAGGGCGACTGTGGCTCCAATTCACTTTACATTACCTCTCTCTGTAACTGCTGCTGTCAGGCTCTTCATTTTGGTCTTAAAATGTTTGTATTAACCTGCTCTATGTGATCTTGGTATTATTTATTTATTTCACTAATGTGAAATAAATAAATCAGGATATGAACATCAAAAACAGACAAATTTTTTGTTGCTCCTGTTAGCAACAGGTTTGATTGACAGTATTGAAGGGGTATTACCTTCAGCAGCCTCACTAGCCTCGATGAGCTGCATTTGACTGGAGCCAAACGCCATGGGTGATGTCACACTCACTTAGTTTACTTCTTCATGGAGTCTATGATTAACACATGACATCACAAGGTGGAACAGAATGTTTTCAGTCTGAGAAAAGAACTTGTGTTTAACATGTGTGAATGAAACAAAATACAATTCCAGGTATGTTTGTGATGAGGAAATATTTTAACAGATCAGAGGATAGCATAGTATGGGCCCTTTAAATCACCTAAACAGGTTGGACTATTCATTTTACTCAAACACAGCTAAGATTCTACAGCTGCTGCCTATCAACCATTTGGTTTCACTGAACCAAAACTATTCTAATATACACAGACAAAATTATTTGATAAATAGAAATATTTAAAAAGCATATTTATTTTATCGAATTGATGCTTAAAGGGTCTAAAAATGTATAAATTGTGCTGAACTTTTGGACATAATTCTCCCAGTGTGATGTCATCAGTATGTTTTAGAACTCTCTACTTCCTTGTCATGATCCCTGTCTTGCTCTTCCTGCACCCTCGTCTCCCTCCTCCCTCACCTGCCTGTCTCCGGAGCTGGGCGGAATCCTGACTCCTCCCGCGCGCACCTGCCTTCCATCAACGCAATCAACACCACCTGCCGTGGATAAGAGGGGTCTGGACGAGTCACTCGGGGCCGGAACGTCCGCATGCTCTACGTGAATATGCTTTTGGCTTTACACTTTTTGATCCTTGTATTCTCGTGTTTATTGCAACTTTTCTGCCCTACTCCAGGAATCCGCCGAGAACCAGCTCCGGATCTCCCCTGCCCCTGCACCTCTGCTCTGCTCTGGTATGGTCTTGTGTCTTTCTGTTTCATCGTGCACCCCTGTCTCTCCACGTCCACGGACCCGCACCCACGCTCCCCAGCTCCTATGGATTTCGACTCATGACATACTAAGACTTTGAACTAAGTTTTGAACTTTTACCTTTGTTATCTCGTGTGTGAATAAAGACATTGTTAACCATCGTGAGTCTGCACCTTTGGTCCTTATGCCACGCTGGTTACGACATTCCTGTAATTTTCAAAATACTTTATTTGCTTCACAAACTGACTCTTGATTGGTGTAAAACTATTTTGCCACCAAAATAAGACCTCAGAACTGAAGAAGCCTCTTGGATGAGCAGTGGCGTGTCTTCACTGTAAAACTTTTGTCCAGTGACAGAATTGAATTTTCTTTTGCAAAACTAATAATAAACCATGACTGATGCAGGGCTAAACCAGGACTAAAGCAGGATTAAAGTATGAATAAAGAAACACTAACACAGGACTAAAACAGATCTGAACCAGGACAAAACCAGGATTATACTATGTTTACCAGAATTTTACCAGGACTAATTACGGACTAAAACTAGGACTTGGGTCCAAAATCACATACTATACCAGGACTAAACAAAGACTAAAGTAGGCCTAAACTAGGATTCAAATCAGGACTAAAACAAGGACTAAAGCAGGCCCTAAACCAGGATTAAACCAGGACTAAAAGCAGGATTATACTATGATAGAATATACCAGAATCTACCAGGACTAATTCTGGACTACAACCAGGACTATACAATGTAGGATTAAAGCAGATCCAAACCATCTCTAAACCTGGGTGAAACCAGGGCCAAACCAGGTCTAAACTAGGACTAAACCAGGTCTACAACAGAGCTCACAGTGCAGTTCTTGCCTCTCTTTGTGATTCATATTTCATCTTATTTGTATTTCTACTTTTGAGTTCCTTTGACAGAAAAACATCCGTCACAAAAGTCCTGGGACCAAACTCAGAGCTGTTTAAAAACACATTCTTTTACATTAGAAACTACTATGTGTGATTCTGTCAGGACCAGGTTTAAACCAGGTTTGGACTTTGTGATGAAAAAGTGATAGACTAAACCTGGATTAAACCAGGTCTAAATGCAGTCTTAACCCAGTCTAAAACCGGTCTAAATCCAGTCTTAAACCTACCCTCCATGTGCTGTATGTAGTCCGGGCTGAGCAGGTCGGAGTAGTGCCCCCTGCTGGTCATAAGACTGTAGTACTCTGAGGCCCCAGGGCCTGAGAGCCCAAAGAGAGCACGTTCAGTGAGGTGCTCTGGGGACACTGAGGAGAGAAGAGGGGAGGAGAAAGAGGAGATATACACAATACTTTATTATTTGGATGTTTAAAGCTTTCTACAATACTGTAACGTTCCTCATCAAAAACATGCCTGAAGAGGTTTGAGATGTCATCCATGCATGTTTGAGTATTTAGCGATCTCTCCTGGGCCTATTTGAACCCTTAAGGTTAGCAGTATGATTCTGTACAAGCCTCCACCCACAAGCCTATGCTTCCACGGGATAATACACCTTAAATATACACATTTCATTTTTCTGCCATCTACCACCTGCTTGTTTCCATGGAGATGGTAATGATTTGCCTGGAATGTTCCATGGTATAACATTAAAATTTCTATTTATTGTATTTAGTTCTCCTGGAATCCAAAATACACGCTTCTCCAATACTTTACAAGGATGTGACTCTAGTCACCAGTGAATATCCCCGTTTTCATGATTGACAGGTGGATTGGCCAATCGTAGCCATGCATGGTCCATCGTATCAGAAGGAAGGAGAAAAAATCACAGAGGCTAAAAAATATTGTGGATTTCTGCAGAATCAATGAGCGAAGCTCTAAACTCTGTTAATCTGAAGTGAGATTAAATTGATTTTATTTGTAAATCACAGGTGACCAATGAGTTCCTTGTGTCACAGAAAAAAAAAAAAAAAAAAAAAAATCTGATAGGACAATCACATTTGACCGGGTCTATCATTCTGTATAACAATACAGACTGGATTTGTCAGTCAAATATTTATTTGTTTTATACAGTTTAGTAACGCTACTTCAAAAGAAATTACTGAAAAAAGAGTAAAAAAGTATGTGGGACAAGTACTACTCAAGTAAGAATAACGGGGCATAACGTCTGACTTATAATTTGAAATGACTATAATGTGAAGGATAAAAAATGAAATAATGCACAAAGTCTGGCATAAAATGAGACAAACTAAATCATATCTGAAGGAGCTGCAAGAAACACAAATGTTCAAGTCATTTCATACTGTAACATAAAACTCAAAACTCTTTAGACTGACTCACAGAGGGAAGAGGAACCACAACCTTTACTCCAATAAGAGTACTGTTACACTGTACAATGTATTACTTTTTAAAAATGTATTACTCTTTAAAAAGTTACTAAATGTAACTGAGTGAATGTAAAGGTCACTGGCTTGTTTCTTGATAGAGGTAGTGAGGTTTAATGCTAGCAAAAAAGTTCCACAGTACAGCTTTACCTGAGCTTTAAGGTGACTCATTCTTTGTGCTTTGGCGCTGACATGTGATTATTTCATCATAAATATTATAGATTTTATATTTCATGATTTCTGACGCGCTCAAAAGTGGATTTATAAATACAGATTTATCACCATCAGCAGGGCAGAAACAGGATAAATGTGAAACTTACGCTCAGCGAGGACAGGAGCGTGCACGTGAGGACCGTGCATGTATGAGGGGGTGGCGCCGAACGGGGAGTCGCCTGTCACCATGGAGACTGGGGACAGGCGGACCAATGGGAGCTCAGCGAAGGCGGGGCCAGCGACGGGAAGAGCAGACGCACTGAAAACAAGAGAAATCCTGCTTTAGTCCTAGTTTAGTCCTGGTTTAGTCCTGCTTTAGACCTGGTTTAGTTCTGCTTTAGTCTTGCTTTAGTCTTGGTTCAGTCCAGTTTTAGACCTGGTTTAGACCTGGTTTAGATCTGGTTTAGATCTGATTCAGTTCTGGTTCAGCACTGGTTTAGACCTGCTTTAGTCCTGTGTAGTCCTGGTTTAGTCTTTGTTTAGTCGTGGTTTAGTTGTGGTTTAGTCTTGGTTCAGTCCTGGTTTAGTTCTGATCTAGTCCTGGTTTGGTACTATTGTAGACATGGTTGAGTTCTGGTTTAGACCTGGTTTAGATCTGTTTTTTTTTTAGGTGGGGGCAGAGATGGCGAGTCTGTTTAACTGTGTCAGTGCTCTCCACAGCCTCATTTGCATAAAGACATTTTTAATTTGAATAAAATAAATAATTACAATTCAGATGTGTTTTTATATTCATAGTTTGAACAACTTCAGCTGCTTCAGAACTTTGCAGCCTGGATCATAACACGGACCCTCACTATCCACCACATCACCCCCGTCCTACAACAACTCCACTGGCTCCCCATAAAACAGAATTAACTTCAAAATACTAATTACCACCTTCAAAGCAATACACAACCTAGCCCCTTCATACATATCTGACCTCCTCCACATTGCTGCTCCTGCCCGCACTCTCCGCTCCTCCTCCTCTCTCCAGCTCACTGTACCCTCTGCCTGACTTGTGACCATGGGGAACAGGGCTTTCAG
Source organism: Periophthalmus magnuspinnatus (assembly GCF_009829125.3). Taxonomy (NCBI): domain Eukaryota; kingdom Metazoa; phylum Chordata; class Actinopteri; order Gobiiformes; family Gobiidae; genus Periophthalmus; species Periophthalmus magnuspinnatus. The sequence continues at coordinate 16,141,497 of NC_047127.1, read as the reverse complement.
CCGCTCTGCCCCCCAGCTCTGGAACTCTCTCCCTCCTGATCTCCGCACCTTAGACTCTCTTCCACTCTTCAAATCCAGACTCAAAACTCACCTGTTCAGACTGTCCTATCTCTTGTAACCAATCACACATCTTTTATCAATCAGTTTTTTGTCATGTTTTATTGTATTTGTATGTTTTTATCCAATTTTTATCTTGTTCAGTGTCCTTGGGTATTTTGAAAGGCACTTATAAATAAAATGCATTATTATTATTATTATTATTATTAATGCGCTAAAAATAAACTCTGGGATTATCCTTGCAACAATAAGTCCTGGTTTAGACCTGGTTTAGGCCTGGTTTAGTCATGGTTTAGTCCTGGTTTAGATCTGGTTTAGTCCTGGGTTAGTCCTGGTTTAGTCCTGGTTTAGACCTGGTTTATCCATCCATCCATCCATCCATTTTCTTCCGCTTATCCGGGGCCGGGTCGCGGGGGCAGCAGTCTAAGCAGGGACTCCCAGACTTCCCTCACCCCGGACACGTCCTCCAGCTCCTCCGGTGGGACCCCAAGGCGTTCCCAGGCCAGCCGAGAGACATAGTCCCTCCAGCGTGTCCTGGGTCTTCCCTGGGGCCTACTCCCGGTGGGACATGCCCAGAACACCTCCCTAGGGAGGCGTCCAGGAGGCATCCTGAGCAGATGCCCGAGCCACCTCAGCTGGTTCCTCTCAATGTGTTGGAGCAGCGGCTCTACTCCGAGCTCCTCCCGTGTGACCGAGCTCCTCACCCTATCCCTAAGGGTGCGCCCGGCCACTCTGCGGAGGAAGCCCATTTCAGCCGCTTGTATCCGCGATCTTGTCCTTTCGGTCATTACCCAGAGCTCATGACCATAGGTGAGGGTAGGAACGTAGATTGACCGGTAAATCGAGAGCTTCGCCTTCCGGCTCAGCTCCTTCTTTACCACAACGGACCGATACAGCGACCGCATCACTGCAGACGCTGCACCGATCCGCCTGTCAATCTCACGCTCCATCCTTCCCTCACTCGTGAACAAGACCCCGAGATACTTGAACTCCTCCACTTGGGGCAGAGACTCACCACCCACCCGGAGAGAGCAAACCACCTTTTTCCGGTCGAGAACCATGGCCTCGGATTTGGAGCAGCCGATTCACACTCGGCTGCAAACCGCCCCAGTGCCTGCTGCAGGTCCTGGCTCGAAGAAGCCATCAGGACAACATCATCCGCAAACAGCAGAGATGAAATCCTGTGGTTCCCAAACCAGGCCCCCTCCGGCCCCTGGCTGCGCCTAGAAATTCTGTCCATAAATATAATGAACAGAACCGGTGACAAAGGGCAGCCCTGGCGGAGTCCAACATGCACCGGGAACAGGTCTGACTTACTGCCGGCAATGCGAACACAGCTCCTGCTCTGGTCATACAGGGACCGGACAGCCCTTAGCAAAGAGCCCCGGACCCCATACTCCCAGAGCACCCCCCAAAAGACACCACGAGGGACACGGTCGAATGCCTTCTCCAGATCCACAAATCACATGTGGACTGGTTGGGCATACTCCCATGAGCCCTCGAGGACCCGATGAAGAGTATAGAGCTGGTCCAGTGTTCCACGATCAGGACGAAAACCACACTGCTCCTCCTGAATCCGAGGTTCGACTATCGGTCGGATTCTCCTCTCCAGCACCCTGGAATAGACCTTACCGGGAAGGCTGAGGAGTGTGATTCCCCTGTAATTGGAACACACCCTCCGGTCCCCCTTCTTATACAGAGGGACCACCACCCCGGTCTGCCATTCCACAGGTACTGTCCCCGACCGCCACGCGATGTTGCAGAGACGTGTCAGCCAAGACAGCCCCACAACATCCAGAGACTTGAGGTACTCAGGACGGATCTCGTCCACCCCTGGAGCCTTGCCACCGAGGAGCTTGCCAACCACCTCAGTGACTTCAGCCAGGGTGATGGACGAGTCCGCCTCTGGGTCCCCAGTTTCTGCTTCCTCCTCGGAAGACGTGACAGTGGGATTGAGGAGATCCTCAAAGTATTCCTTCCACCGCCCGACAACATCCCCAGTCGAGGTCAGCAGCTCTCCACCCGCACTGTAAACAGTGTTGGTGAAGCACTGCTTCCCCCTCCTGAGGCGTCGGACGGTTTGCCAGAATCTCTTTGAGGCCGTCCGATAGTCCTTCTCCATGGCCTCCCCGAACTCCTCCCAACCCCGAGTTTTTGCCTCTGTGACTGCCCGAGCCGCGGCACGCTTGGCCCGCCGGTACTCATCAGCTGCTTCAGGAGTCCCACGAGCCAACAAGGCTCGATAGGACTCCTTCTTCAGCTTGACGGCATCCCTTACTTCCGGTGTCCACCATCGGGTTCGGGGATTGCCGCCGCGACAAGCACCACAGACCTTACGACCACAGCTACGAGCAGCCGCATCGACAATAGAGGTGGAGAACATGGCCCACTCGGAGTCCATGTCTCCAACCTCCCCCGGGATCAGGGAGAAGCTCTCCCGGAGGTGGGAGTTGAAGACCCCCCTGACAGAAGGCTCTGCCAGGCGTTCCCAACAGACCCTCACTATGCGTTTGGGCCTGCCAGGTCTGTCCGGCTTCTTCCTCCGCCAGCGGATCCAACTCACCACCAGGTGGTGATCAGTTGACAGCTCAGCCCCTCTCTTCACCCGAGTGTCCAAGACACGCGGTCGGAGGTCAGATGACACGACAACAAAGTCGATCATCGACCTCCGACCTAGAGTGTCCTGGTGCCACGTGCACCGATGGACACCCTTGTGCTCGAACATGGTGTTTGTTATGGACAAGCTGTGACTAGCACAGAAGTCCAATAACAAAACACCGCTCGGGTTCAGATCGGGGAGGCCGTTCCTCCCAATCACGCCCCTCCAAGTGTCACTGTCGTTACCCACATGGGCGTTGAAGTCCCCCAGGAGAACAACGGAGTCCCCGGTTGGTGCACTGTCTAGTACCCCTCCCAGGGACTCCAAGAAGGCCGGGTACTCTGCACTGCTGTTTGGCCCGTAGGCCGACACAACAGTGAGAGACCTGTCCCCGACCCGAAGGCGCAGGGACGCGACCCTCTCGTTCACCGGAGTGAACCCCAACACGCAGCGGCTGAGCTGTGGGGCAATGAGCAAGCCCACACCAGCTCGCCGCCGCTCCCCGCGGGCAACGCCAGAGAAATGGAGAGTCCAACCCCTCTCAAGAAGTTGGGTTCCAGAGCCCGAGCTGTGCGTGGAGGTGAGGCCGACTATATCTAGCCGGTAACGCTCAACCTCCCGCACAAGCTCAGGCTCCTTCCCCCCCAGCGAGGTGACGTTCCACGTCCCCAGAGCTAGTCTCCATGTCCGGAGATCCGGTCGTCGAGGTCCCCGCCTTCGACTGCCGCCCGGATCTCTTTGCACCCGCCCCGCATGGCTCCTCCCGCAGATGGTGGGTCCACGGGAGGACGGCCCCACGTCGTTCCTTCGGGCTGGGCCCGACCGGGCCCCGTGGGGAAAGGCCCGGCCACCAGGCGCTCGCTGCCGAGCACCCACCCCAGGCCTGGCTCCAGGGTGGGGCCCCGGTAACGCCAGTCCGGGCGACGTAACTGGCCTTGATCTTTTCCTTTTCATGGGAGCTTCTGAACCGCTCTTAGTCAGACCCGTCTCCCAGGACCTGTTTGCCATGGGTGACCCTACCAGGGGCATGAAGCCCCCGACAACATAGCTCCCAGGATCATTCGGGTGCTCAAACCCCTCCACCACGTTAAGGTGGCGGTTCGGGGAGGGGAGACCTGGTTTAGTCCTGGTTTAGTCCTGCTTTAGACCTGGTTTAGTCCTGGGTTAGTCCTGGTTTAGTCCTGGTTTAGTCCTGGTTTAGACCTGGTTTAGTCCTGGTTTAGTCCTAGTTTAGATCTGGTTTAGTCCTGGGTTAGTCCTGGTTTAGTCCTGGTTTAGACCTGGTTTAGTCCTGGTTTAGACCTGGTTTAGTCCTGGGTTAGTCCTGGTTTAGTCCAGCTTTAGACCTGGTTTAGTCCTGGTTTAGACCTGGTTTAATCCTGGTTTAGACCTGGTTTAGTCCTGGTTTAGACCTGGTTAAGTCCTGGTTTAGTCCTGGTTTAGACCTGGTTTAGTCCTGGTTTAGTCCTGGTTTAGACCTGGTTTAGTCCTGGTTTAGTCCTGGTTTAGTCATGGTTTAGACCTTGTTTAGTCCTGGTTTAGTCCTGGTTTAGTCCTGGTTTAGACCTGGTTTAGTCCTGGTTTAGTCCTGGTTTAGACCTGGTTTAATCCTGGTTTAGACCTGGGTTAGTCCTGGTTTAGTCCTGGTTTAGTCCTGGTTTAGACCTGGTTTAGACCTGGTTTAGTCCTGGTTTAGTCCTAGTTTAGATCTGGTTTAGTCCTGGGTTAGTCCTGGTTTAGTCCTGGTTTAGACCTGGTTTAGTCCTGGTTTAGACCTGGTTTAGTCCTGGGTTAGTCCTGGTTTAGTCCAGCTTTAGACTTGGTTTAGTCCTGGTTTAGTCCTGGTTTAGACCTGGTTTAATCCTGGTTTAGACCTGGTTTAGTCCTGGTTTAGACCTGGTTTAGTCCTGGTTTAGTCCTGGTTTAGACCTGGTTTAGTCCTGGTTTAGTCCTGGTTTAGACCTGGTTTAGACCTGGTTTATTCCTGGTTTAGACCTGGTTTAGTCCTGGTTTAGTCCTGGTTTAGACCTGGTTTAGTTCTGGTTTAGACTTGGTTTAGACCTGGTTTAGACCTGGTCTCGGGGGAGGTCTCTTGGCCTGAGGTTATTTCACAAAATAATTAACTCCTGGTTTAGTCCTGGTTTAGTCCTAGTTTAGACCTGGTTTAGTCCTGGTTTAGACCTGGTTTAGTCCTGGGTTAGTCCTGGTTTAGTCCTGGTTTAGACCTGCTTTAGTCCTGGTTTAGACCTAGTTTAGTCCTAGGTTAGTCCTGGTTTAGTTCTGGTTTAGTCCTGGTTTAGTCCTGGTTTAGACCTGGTTTAGTCCTGGTTTAGTCCTGGTTTAGTCATGGTTTAGACCTGGTTTAGTCCTGGGTTAGTCCTGGTTTAGTCCTGGTTTAGACCTGCTTTAGTCCTGGTTTAGACCTAGTTTAGTCCTAGGTTAGTCCTGGTTTAGATCTGGTTTAGTCCTGGTTTAGTCCTGGTTTAGACCTGGTTTAGTCCTGGTTTAGTCCTGGTTTAGTCATGGTTTAGAGCTTGTTTAGTCCTGGTTTAGTCCTGGTTTAGACCTGGTTTAATCCTGGTTTAGACCTGGTTTAGTCCTGGTTTAGACCTGGTTTAGTCCTGGTTTAGTCCTGGTTTAGACCTGGTTTAGTCCTGGTTTAGTCCTGGTTTAGACCTGGTTTAGACCTGGTTTAGACCTGGTTTAGACCTGGTTTAGTCCTGGTTTAGTCCTGGTTTAGACCTGGTTTAGTTCTGGTTTAGACTTGGTTTAGACCTGGTTTAGACCTGGTCTCGGGGGAGATCTCTTGGCCTGAGGTTATTTCACAAAATAATTAACTCCTGGTTTAGTCCTGGTTTAGTCCTGGTTTAGACCTGGTTTAGTCCTGGTTTAGTCCTGGTTTAGACCTGGTTTAGTCCTGGGTTAGTCCTGGTTTAGACCTGCTTTAGTCCTGGTTTAGACCTAGTTTAGTCCTAGGTTAGTCCTGGTTTAGATCTGGTTTAGTGCTGGTTTAGTCCTGGTTTAGACCTGGTTTAGTCCTGGTTTAGTCCTGGTTTAGTCATGGTTTAGACCTTGTTTAGTCCTGGTTTAGTCCTGGTTTAGTCCTGGTTTAGACCTGGTTTAGTCCTGGTTTAGTCCTGGTTTAGTCATGGTTTAGAGCTTGTTTAGTCCTGGTTTAGTCCTGGTTTAGACCTGGTTTAATCCTGGTTTAGACCTGGTTTAGTCCTGGTTTAGACCTGGTTTAGTCCTGGTTTAGACCTGGTTTAGTCCTGGTTTAGTCCTGGTTTAGACCTGGTTTAGACCTGGTTTAGACCTGGTTTAGTCCTGGTTTAGTCCTGGTTTAGACCTGGTTTAGTTCTGGTTTAGACTTGGTTTAGACCTGGTTTAGACCTGGTCTCGGGGGAGATCTCTTGGCCTGAGGTTATTTCACAAAATAATTAACTCCTGGTTTAGTCCTGGTTTAGTCCTGGTTTAGACCTGGTTTAGTACTGGTTTAGTCCTGGTTTAGTCCTGGTTTAGACCTGGTTTAGTCCTGGGTTAGTCCTGGTTTAGACCTGCTTTAGTCCTGGTTTAGACCTAGTTTAGTCCTAGGTTAGTCCTGGTTTAGATCTGGTTTAGTCCTGGTTTAGTCCTGGTTTAGTCCTGGTTTAGTCCTGGTTTAGACCTGGTTTAGTCCTGGTTTAGTTCTGGTTTAGTCATGGTTTAGACCTTGTTTAGTCCTGGTTTAGTCCTGGTTTAGTCCTGGTTTAGACCTGGTTTAGTCCTGGTTTAGACCTGGTTTAGTCCTGGGTTAGTCCTGGTTTAGTCCAGCTTTAGTCCTGGGTTAGTCCTGGTTTAGTCCAGCTTTAGACCTGGTTTAGTCCTGGTTTAGTCCTGGTTTAGACCTGGTTTAATCCTGGTTTAGTCCTGGTTTAGACCTGGTTTAGTCCTGGTTTAGACCTGGTTTAGTCCTGGTTTAGTCCTGGTTTAGTCCTGGTTTAGACCTGGTTTAGTCCTGGTTTAGTCCTGGTTTAGTCCTGGTTTAGACCTGGTTTAGACCTGGTTTAGACCTGGTTTAGTCCTGGTTTAGACCTAGTTTAGTTCTGGTTTAGACTTGGTTTAGACCTGGTTTTGACCTGGTCTTGGGGGAGGTCTCTTGGCCTGAGGTTATTTCACAAAATAATTAACTCCTGGTTTAGTCCTGGTTTAGACCTGTTTTAGTCCTGGTTTAGACCTGGTTTAGTCCTGGGTTAGTCCTGGTTTAGTCCTGGTTAGACCTGTTTAGTCCTGGTTTAGGCCTAGTTTAGTCCTAGGTTAGTCCTGGTTTAGATCTGGTTTAGTCCTGGTTTAGTCCTGGTTTAGACCTGGTTTAGTCCTGGTTTAGTCATGGTTTAGACCTTGTTTAGTCCTGGTTTAGTCCTGGTTTAGTCCTGGTTTAGACCTGGTTTAGACCTGGTTTAGTCCTGGTTTAGTCCTGGTTTAGACCTGGTTTAGTTCTGGTTTAGACTTGGTTTAGACCTGGTTTAGACCTGGTATAGTCCTGGGGTAGTCCTGGTTTAGTCCTGGTTTAGTCCTAGGTTAGTCCTGGTTTAGACCTGGTTTAGTCCTGGTTTAGTCCAGCTTTAGACCTGGTTTAGTCCTGGTTTAGACCTGGTTTAGTCCTGGTTTAGACCTGGTTTAGTCCTGGTTTAGACCTGGTTTAGTCCTGATTTAGTCCTGGTTTAGTCCTGGTTTAGACCTGGTTTAGTCCTGGTTTAGTCCTGGTTTAGACCTGGTTTAGACCTGGTTTAGACCTGGTTTAGTCCTGGTTTAGTCCTGGTTTAGACCTGGTTTAGTTCTGGTTTAGACTTGGTTTAGACCTGGTTTAGACCTGGTCTCGGGGGAGGTCTCTTGGCCTGAGGTTATTTCACAAAATAATTAACTCAAACATGATGGATCTGCTCCATTTAAAAAAAACTAATGTACAACAAGAACCAGATGCCCTCCCATCCTCCTGTGTCCCTGTGCGCCAGATGCCCTCCCGTGCCCCTGCTGCATATCACTGTGTGTCAGATGCCCTCCCATCCACCTGTATCCCGGTGTGTCAGATGCCCTCCCGTGCCCCAGCTGTAAATACCTGTGTGTCAGATGCCCTTCCATCCTCCTGTATCCCTGTGTGTCAGATGCCCTCCCGTGCCCCTGCTGTATATACCTGTGTGTCAGATGCCCTCCCGTGCCCCTGCTGTATATACCTGTGTGTCAGATGCCCTCCCGTGCACCTGCTGTATATACTTGTGTGTCAGATGCCCTCCCTCTTATTCTGTATATGTTTTTTATTTGTTAGTGAGTCTGACCTGGACAGGTGCAGGGGGTGGCAGGTGTAACGTCCATCGATGGGGATGGGGGCATGGAACGGAGGCAGAGCTGAAAACACAAAGTAAAAAACAGGATTTCAAATATAAAGATAAACTTGAATAAACAGACAAATGTGTGGCTCAGTGGTAGAGCAGTCTGATCCTTCTGACCAGTACTTTCTGCTGTTGTGTCTCTAGGCAAGACACTTCATCCACATTGCCTAGTATGCCACGCTTCTGTCAGTCAGACCCAGAGTAGCTGTGGCTACAATAGTGTCTGAGCACCAGAGTGTGGAGCAAATGAAGAATGCACCAAACTGTAAAGTGACTTTGAGTCTGGAAAAGCACTAATGCATTATTATTATTATTATTATTATTATTATTATTATTATTATTATTATTATTATTATTATTATTATTACTAAACCAGGTCTAAACTAGGACTAAACCAGGGACGAAATCCAGATTAAACCAGGACTAAACTAGGACTAAATCATGTCTAAACAAGAAGAGAATCTAGACTAACACAGGTCTAAACTAGGACTAAACCAGGGATTAAACAAGGACTAAACCAAGCCTAAATCAGGGACAAAACCCAGACTTACCCAGGACTATACTAGGCCAAAATGTGCTGGGTCCAGGTTCACATCTGGTCCACTGCAGAAGAAAATTCCTACTAGCACAATTTGCGTTTATGTTTAGACCAACTTTAGTCCTGGTTCAGTCCTGCTTTTTGTCCTGGTTAAGTCCTGTTTGAATTCTGCTTTAGTCCTAGTTCTCTCCTGGTTTAGTCCTTGTTTAGTACTGGTTTAGTCCTGGTTTAGTCCTGCTTTACCCCTGGTTTAGTCCTGGTTCAGTCTGCTTTACTCCTGCTTTAGTCCTGCTTTAGTCCTGGTTCAGTGCTACTTTAGTCCTGGTTTAGTCCTGGTTTAATCCTGTTTAGTCCTGGCTCAGTCTGCTTTAGTCTTGGTTTTGTCCTGGTTTAGTCCTGCTTTAGTCCTGGTTTAGTCCTGGTTTAGTCCTAGTTTAGTCCTGGTTTAGTCCTGCTTTACTCCTGGTTTAGTCCTGGTTCAGTCTGCTTTACTCCTGCTTTAGTCTTGCTTTAGCCCTGGTTCAGTGCTGCTTCAGTCCTGGTTTAGTCCTGGTTCAGTCTGTTTTAGTCCTGGTTTAGTCCATGTTCAGCCCTGGTTTCATCCTGGTTTAGTCCTGGTTCAGTCCTGTATTAGTCTTGCTTTAGTCCAGGTGTAGTGGTTTAGTCCTTCTTTAGTCCTAGTTTAGGACTAAAGAAGGCCTGTCCTGATATATTCTTGTTTTAGTCGTGGTATGGTCCTGGTTCAGTTCCTCCTCTCTGTTGTCTGATTTATGGTGGTTTGTGATAATCGCGGGGCTTTAGTGGGATTTCCTTGTTAAATAATTACTGTAAGTCCTGTTTATTAGGACATGATGAAGCGCGCTGTCAGAGTGGGTCTGCGGAGGGGCGTCATTACAATAGTTCACCAAGAGGATTCTTCATAACGAGGAATGGGGCTAAGAATAGCATTAGCACTAGCATTAGCATTAGCGCTTTGGAGAGGCTCTGTAATGACTCTAAATAAAAGTGACAAAAGCTTCACTTCATTAGAATAAGCGCCTCTGAATCGCTCTCAGGTTCGTCACATTCATCGTCTCAGATCTCAGCTTTGAGTTCTGCACTCTTTAATAGGGCTGAGTATCAGTAAGAAGTTGATGATACGATACATACCTCGATACATAGGCCACAAAATGTCTCGATACAGTGCACTATCGATTCGATACAATACAATACAATATATTTCAAATCGATTCGATACAATTCGGTGAAAAATAAAGGCTTTCAGGACACTTAATGATCAAACCCTTTCACACACAAAAAATAATAATTTTATTTATATTTTATTTAGCCTTCCATTTATTGAAAATAAATGACCAGAACAGTGTAATATGTTTTGTTTTGACCAACTAGAAAAACACATCAGACTGTTACATTGGCCAGTATTTCTCATCCACAGCTTATATGAGTCCCACATCTATATGTAACAGGGACATGTGCAGTTTAACGGCTCTGAAGGATCACATATTTAATAAATCACAACTGTCATACTAAAAGTCTTTGTTAAACCAAAGTTAATATGAAATAAACCTATTTTAACTATCAAAACAGTGTATCAAATGTCAAATGTTCTGCATATGAGTTTCTTTCCTCTCAACAAGTCACACAAATGTAGCACTGTGACAGAATAGATAAGTAAAATATACAAAAAAAATACTCTTGGCAATATATCGATAAAGCAGCCCATGATGTCGATACTGTATCATTAAATGAAACGATACTGACGTCCATCAGTAGAACTGACACAATTTTAAACTTTATTTCCCTTTAGTTGCTCCTGTCCAGCTGCTGTGTGTGAACCTGCTCCTGCACAGAAACTGAGCCTCTGCGTCACAAATACACTGTTATGCTCCGTTATGCTAATGTTGCTAATATGTACCTGGAGCTAATGTCAACAAAAGCAGAAATTCACTCTCAAACTTTACTAAATGAACTTAACTGGATCCTCATTTTGGCTGATTTGAGCACTTTCCTTGTATTTATTACTTTACTGAATCTTTAATAGTATACTGGTCTTTGTTTTTCCGACTTGACAACTAGAACGGGCGTCTGATGTTGAAATCTGAGATTACATTATTCTCAGATCCGAGTTCCAACCTGTGAGGTTTACGGGTTGTGACAGTTTATTGTCTTAAAATAAAAGTTATTAAACTGTAATAACTGTAGTATATGAGCAAATGTATGTGTAAAGTAGTTCGTCGCTAACTGTAACGACACTCAAAATATGAGAAGTAAGCTCATCTCCAAAGTCTATGATTATATTCATATTTGTGTCACATTTATGACTCATTTCTACTCTACACGACATTGTGGATAAATCATCCAGCATAAATTTATGATGATTCCCAAACTTTATGGCCGGGAATCCCAAAATAACTGTGTGAACTCTGGACCCCTGCTGCAAAATGAAATTGATGCCAATTATAATTTAAAAACTGTTTTGTGACATTTATTTGTTTATACAGTTTACTGTTTTATAGGTGACCTAATGATACAAAAAATATATATGGTTTTCAATTTCAAATTAAAATAGAGATTCAATTCATTGACACCTTGTGAATACCTGATCTCTATTTGTATGTATCTATGTAACCATAGCAACTGTCATACGGATGCTTTGCCCCTCATGCCATCAACATTCCCTGGGCCGATCAAGCTAACTTGAGGAATTGCTTTGCCTGAAGCTCTGTTATTCAAGTTAGACTTTAATCTGAGTTTTGTTTTAACACAATCTGACCATAAATTACTGATTTAGCTGGAACTACAACAGGTGAACTGATTTGTGCTGTCCCCCTAACTTAGACCAATGTTTAGATCTGGGTTAGCCCCTAGTTTAGTCCTAGTGTAGATCCTAGTTTAGTCCTGGTTTAGATCTAGTTTAGTCCGGGTTTTAGACGCTTGTTTAGTCCTGTTTTAGATGACAGTTTAGTCCTGGTTTAGACATAGTTTAGTCCAATCTTAAACCAATATTTAGACCTGGTTTAGACCGTAGTTTAGTCTCGGTTTAGATCTACTTTAGTCCAGGTTTAGATCCTAGTTTTGTCCTGGTTACAGATCTGAAGTTCTTTGAAGTTCTTGGTTCTCGTTAATCCCCCGGTTTTGCAGCTGTGGGTCGTTATGGTAACCCTCGTTAGTCTGATTAATACCTCACGTTACAGGAAGTATAAATATGTGGAATATTTGTGTCCTTTTTCCCCAATGGCCTCTTTCTCTCCTCTCGAAAAGATAGAGCACCAAATTAGTCTGAGTTGCATTCATAAAAGTACTGTCCCTTTACATTAAGAGCCCAGAATCACCTGCTCCTTCACATTAAAAGAACCAGAAGAATCATCTTTCCCTTCACAATAAGAGTCTTCAGATATTCTAATCTTGATATGGTATAATAATGTTTAAGGGAGATTGAAATAGGAACTTTCACAAAAATAACATGAGAATCACCTGCCCCTTCACAATAAGAGTTTGCAGATATTCTAAACTTGATATGGTTGAATAATATTTAAGGGAGATTGAAATAGGAACCTTCACAATAAGAGCATGAGAACAACCAGCTCTGTCAAAATAAGAGCACAATAAGTGTCTGTAGATATTCTAATGATGATATGACGGGAGTGAACTTGTAACCTTCACAATAAGAGCACAAGAATTACCTTTTCAAAATAACAGCTCAAGAAATACCTGCTCCTTCACAATAAAAGCAAGTGAATCATCTGGTACTTCACAATAGCAGCGCAGAATCACCTACTCCTTCACAATAAGAGTCTGTAGATATTTTAATATGGTATAATAATATTTAAGGGAGACTGAACTAGGAACCTTCAAAATAAGAGTGCATGTAAGGCAAAAGCCCTTATTCTGAAATTATAAGTATTTACAACTATCAAGATTATGCAGAGGTGGGAAATTGTACTCAAGTAAAAGTACTGTTACTTCAAAATAATATTACTTAAGTAGACCTACAAAGTAGTGGTCCAAGAAATTACTGAAGTAAAAAAGTATTTGGGAAAAGTACTACTCAAGTAAGAGTAACTTAAAGAGGGACGTAACATCTCATTTACAATTTGAAGTGACTGCTACTTCTACTACTACTGCTACTACTACTATATTAAAAAAAGTGTGTAAACTCTTGTTCCTTTGTTTATTTCCTTGTCTACTCTCTCTCTCTGAGTGTTCATATACAGAATATTCACATTAAATTTCGCATATTTGGCTCCTCATTTGAATAATTATTTCCTGGCGTCGTTTGTCTAAAGCGTGTCCCAGATTCCCCTGAACAATGAGCTCCGTATGAGTTATAATACACGTCTGAAACACGCCAGCACGGCTCTTTACGCATAAATTATTCTATTATTAAGAGCAAATGACACTAACAACTGTCTTTATTCAAATTAAAGGGCCCAGGGTCGCCGTATATGGTCGTCTTCCTGGAGGGTTTAGGACGGGGCTCCAATATCATATTTTATCTGTCATAACATTGCACAGGTGGAAGGGAGGGCATCTGGCACACTGGGAGGGCATCTGGAACACTGGGAGGGCATCTGACACACTGGGAGGGCATCTGACACACAGGGATACAGGGTGACAGAAGGGCACCTGACACAGGGATACAGGAGGATGGAAGGGCATCTGACACACAGGGATGCAGGAGGATGAAAGGGCATCTGACACACAGGGATACAGGGTGGCGGGAGGGCACCTGGCACACAAGGATATAAGAGTATGAGAGGGGATCTGACACACAGGGATGCAGGAGCACGGGAGGGCATCTGGGTTAGTGGTATCGGAAGCACACACAGATGGAGCTGTCAGAGTTGATCTGTTTCTCCATTCCACATATTTAACGTGAAAGTGCAAAGGACTGAATATTATTTTAATACAAGAGTGGGTCTAGACCAGGACTGAACAAGGACTAAACCAGGTCTAAATCAGGACTAAACCAGAACTAAACCAGGACTGGACCTGAACTAAACCTGGATTAAATATCAACTAAACTAGAACTGAACCAGGTCTAAACCAGGTCTAAACCAGGTCTAAACCAGGTCTAAACCAGGTCTAGCCCTTGTTTGGACTCTGATAGTTTGATGTTTATTTAAAGTGCAGGATGGAGAGAATAAAACGGTAAAATATCGTAAACGTGTGAAAAACGGCTGTGCTGTAAAATCACGAGATAGGGCCGTTATTTAAGACGCATTCAGGCTGTCAGGGCTCAGCCAACCACAGCACAGCTCCCGCGAGCTCTGGCCTCTGATTGGACAGTTTATAGTCCTGGGTTAGATCTGGTTATGATCCAATTTAGTCCTGGTTTATGTCTGGTTTATGCACATGCCTGAGACACGGTTTGTTTTACAACGCCGTCATAAAAGTATTTTTAGAGACACAGGATGAGACGACATTTTGACAGAATTGTAGAAAAAGTGAGATTTTTACATCGACTAATAAACTCAGACTTTTTTGGTATGTGTGTCAGATGCCCTCCCTGTGTGCCCTATGCCTCTATGTCTCCATGGGATGAATAAATCCTTGGTTTAGTCCTGGTTTAGTCCTGGTTTAGTCTTAGTTTAGTCCTGGTTTAATCCCTGGTCTAGTTCTGGTCTAATCCTGGTTTAGACCTGGTTTTGTCCTGCTTTAGTCCAGAGAGGTAAATCTACATTTCAAATGCTGCTAAAGATCAAGAATTCACATGAATATTAGAGTGAGATGAATCTGCGCTGCACGACTTCAGACTGTCCACTGACCCCAGATAGTAATAGTGGAAGTATTAGTAGCAGTAGTAGTAGCAGTAGGAGTAGTAATGGTAGTAGCTGTTGCAATAGCAGTAGTAGTAGTAGTAGTAGTAGTAGTATTGTAGTATATTGTACCTGTTGTGTGGTGTTTCTTGTGTATTTCACTGAAGTCAGTGTCATCCATTTTGTTCTTTTCAGGAGGCTCCATGTTCTGCTCCTGTAAAAAAAAAGAAAAAAAAAAGATAGTTTTTAATAATAAATACTTTAAAACTAGGACACTTAAATTTGCATTTAAGTGTAACAAAAATCTATCTGCCTAACTGCCTCTCCTCTATAGCCCTGTTCTAGTGATGAAATGTCCTGCAGTGGGGCTTTAACCCTGTTCTAATGTGATGAAATGTTCCGGAGTGGGGCTTTAACTCTGTTCTAATGTGATTACAGTGGCGTCGTAAGTCTTTTAGGAGGCGAGGTGAGATTTTGACAGAACTGTATAAAACATGATATTTTCTACATAGAAAACATGATAATATAATGCAGCGTTCATGCTAATGCTAATGCTTTGCTAGCGCAAGCGCTAGCCCTAGCCATGTGATGGATGTGCCTCTGTAAAGGTTATGTCTGAATGAACAAAGAGCCACACTTTAAACAAATGTTCTGTTCATCCTGTGTCCTGGTTCTGTCTGGAACTAAAACAAACATTATATGGTACTACTACTACCAAAAAATACTACTAATACTACTGCCACAACCACTATTACTATTGCCAAAACTACAACTGAATATAAAATGTATATATGTGTGCATGGGGGGGGTGTATATGTGTGTGTGTATATAAGATAAAGGAAAAGTTCTAACCCTGTGACAATTTTAGTCGTGCTTTTGTTCTGCTACAGTGTGTAACTTTCTGGAGCTGGCACATCACCTGAATGATTTCACAAAAATATTAGTTAAAATCTTTGGAACATTGTCCATGGAGACAGACACACTTTTATGCCATACTGTGAAATATTCTAGCCAAAGGAACAGTATTTCCATGGAAACAAGCAGGAGGCCAAATAAGAGTCAGGTTTGTGGAGATGTCTGCCTGCTCACAGTGAGGATGCATGTTTTTCAGTGCAGTAAAAACATCCATAATGAAAAAGATGTTTTTATTTGGATCTATTTTTTTTCACACAAAAAAATTCCATACTGGGGCTTTAAGGGTGAACTCTGTAACTTTCAGTTGGATTTTTGTCGTGTTTTTTGTGATAAATTCCTTCCTAATTTTTGGATCCAAGTGTTCATATTTTTTGTGGTGATTATGAGCGCCACTTTCAGTGCACGTTTCATCATTTAATCTCTGGGGATTCCTCTCTCTCCTCTCGCCCTCTTTCTCTCGCTCTCCTTTCCTCTCTCTCTTTCTCCTCCTCTTTCCTTTCTCCCTCTCTCTCTCCTCTCATCTTTTCCTTCTCCTCCTACCCCCCTCTCTCTTCTGTCCTCTTTTTTCTCTCTCTCCTCTCTTTCTCTCCTTTCATCTCTTTTTTCTTCCTTCCTTTCTTTTTTCAGCTCCTGTTGTTTATTTTGTGTAAAGTCCAGACTAAAGAACAAATGTAAACGTCACGAAGGCGAGAGGCCCTTTTACTTTGGCTCGGTTTGATTTTACGGCCACATTTTTCACCACAATCAGAGAGGAAAGGAGAGAGAAGAGAGATAGAGGAAAAAAGGGGGAAGAGAGGGAGGGAGGGGAGAAGGAAGACAGGTAGGGAGAGGGGAGATATAGAGTGAGAGAGGAAGAAGAGAGGGAGGGAGAGACAGAAGGAGAGTGGAGAGAAGGGATGAGAGGAGAGATAGAGAAGGAAGAGAGAGAAGAGAGAGGAGAGTCAGTGAAGTATATGAGCAGACTGACCTTTACAAACGCAGAGGTGATTTTTTTTGTACCTGCCGCACCTGTCGCACCTGCCTCAGCAACTCCTGCAGGTTAAATCAGAGACACAAGAAACACGAGATTAAATCTACAACAGACGTACCAGAACTAAGTCCATCTAACTGACTGGTTTAGTCCTGGTTCACTCCTGGATTAGCCCTAGTTTAGCCCTAGTTTAGTCCTGGTTTAGTCCTGGTTTAGTCCTGGTTTAGCCCTGGTTTAGTTCTGGTTTAGTCCTGGTTTAGTCCTGGTTTAGTCCTGGTTTAGTTCTGGTTTAGTCCTGGTTTAGTCCTTGTTTAGTCCTGGTTCACTCCTGGTTTAGACCTGGTTTAGACCTGGTTTAGTCCTGGTTTAGTCCTGGTTCACTCCTGGTTTAGACCTGGTTTAGTCCTGTTTACTCTTGGTTTAGTTCTGGATTAGTCCTGGTTTAGACTTGGTTTAGTCCTGGTTTAGTCCTGTTTTAGTCCTGGTTTAGTCCTGGTTTAGTCTGGTATGGCAGAAGACTCAGATGTGGGACTTGTGTAAAATGTTTTAACGTTTTAATGGTTTATAATAATAATAATAATAAATTTTATTTATATAGCGCTTTTCAGGACACTCAAAGTCGCTTCACAGTAGATACAATAATAAAATATCACAGAATTTACAACATAAAATCAAACATTAAAAGCGATTTTGAACAGGTTTAAAATTCAAACATGAACCCTTGTATTTGTATTTGTATGCAGCTGCAAATGCAGTGACAGTTTAGTCTCTGAGCAGTGGAGAAAATAATCATAATCATTTTTAAAGCTACATTAGCACATTTATAATTATTCTCAAACTTAACAACAAACTCAAGAATCTCCATCTTCTTGAACAATGTTTGGATCTGTATAAACTCATCTCACACTTCCATATTTTGCTATACATTTTTACAACTGGATAGACCTTTTGCAATAACACACGTCACCTCTGAATATCATTAAGTACTTTTAAAAAACATAATAAATACTGCAGCTCAAATATAAAATCTGATCAAAATTTCCACATTTCAAAAAACAATTTCGCTAACATCTTAAACTTTATTACGGTTAAATGAGTAAAGTAGAATTTTGATTTTGAATACACTCATAAAAAGATGCGCTGACAACTCTAAGAAATATAAATTCATTCTGATTTTAATAACAGCATGTTTTCAAAAATCTAAAAGAACCCAAAACAGACGCATATGTCTTTATAATATCACATCTATAATCTATAATCTATAATCATTATGAGGACTGCAAGATTAATCACAACTGACTAATCCTGTGCTTTGGATCTGTAGAAACATGTTCTGAAATGCCCGTGTGTCAGATGCCCACCTCGTATGTCAGATGCCCACCCCGTATGTCAGATGCCCTCCCTGCGTCGCCATGCGGTCATATTCTGCATAAAGAACTGTACAAACATGTTCTGAAATGTGATTCTTGTATTAGTTTGTCACTTCAGATTTCCGTCTTTTTGTCAGTTCTTCTGTTTAAAATGTGAACTTTGAACATAATCCTTTTATTAAAACAGAAATCACAAATCTAATCGCAGTAGCAATGTTTGTCAGAAAAATCACAATTTCATATTTTTCCCAAATCGTTCAGTCATAATTATCAAATCTACATTTTCAGAGCGCAGTGCAGGAAACAAACTTGGGGGAATATTCTAAATGAGAAATAAAAGTGCAGATTTCATTTACAGTTTTTTCCTCAATTAAAAAATAAAAAATAAAAAAAAAAATATATATATATATATATATATATATATATATATATATATATATATATATATATATATATATATATGTTTATGCTTAAACACATTTCATTAATTACATTTAAATTCGCTAAAACAATCTAGAGTGCACCTTGTTCTGAGTCTAAAAGTCTAAATCAAACTTAATGTATAATACAACTTACAAATATCTCATACAACTTCAAATCTGTGTTTTTATGATTTAAAAAAAGAATGTTCTTCCAAAAGTGTGTTTATTCATTATTGATGCGTTTCTTTTTTTTTGCTTTTTACAAATACAGAGAGAAAATACAAAATCTAAACGTGAAATGACAAGACAAAATTGAATTCTCTAAAATAATAAACTAACTTTTTACTTCAATTTCTCAAAGTCAATATAAATGATCTTAACATTTAGATTGTATACATATTTAGTTTATTTATTTATTTTTTTGTTTAAATTATTTTGAGACATTTTAAATCATGAAATCATTTTAAATCTGGGTTTGTGCCTAAATCATTGCGCTTTAAGTCTCGCGTGATTTAAACTCTAACATTAGCTTATGTATTTAGCCTCATTTAAGACACTTTGAATTCAAACTTTAAACCGGTGTAAAGTCAGAATAAGTTTTAAGTCACACAAAAATCTGTTAATTAAAAGTGAAAATGGAATAGAAAATAAATGTTTTTTCGTGCAGAAAAGGCAACAAAAGCGCGCGTTTTTACCCCGCGGTAAACACAGCGGCGCGTCCTCACCTGGATCCGCTCTGAGGCTGCTCTGACCCGGGCTCCTCTCGCGCGCGGCCCCGCTCTCCTCACGGTTCTCCTCACGGTTCTCCTCACGGTTCTCCTCACGGTTCTCCTCACGGTTCTACTCCCGCTCCTCTGCTCCTCACTTTGCTCTCTCGTCTCTTAAATCCGGTTCAAACTTGTCTCCGCGCTCAAACTCCTCATAACTCTCTAAATAACGCGAAAATCAACTTTGCGCATCCAGTTTTCACTTTAGACACCAAACTACTCAACTAAATCCTACTTGTTTTAAGTTGAGCGGCGCGCCCCGGAGAGTGTGCGCGCAGCGGGCGTGAGCACGCTCTGAAGCCGCTCCTCGGTGCGCTCTGGTCGGTGTAACCCCCTCCTCCTTTCCCGTTGCTCGGTCCTGGGTCGTGGAGGGGGAGAGGGGGAAAAGGAGGAGGGGAGTCCCACAGTGCACTCAAAATAAATAAATAAATAAAAATACTCATGTAGGATTTATATTTATTTACAGAACATTTATACTGTTCCTATTGCTACTGCTTTCTGCATCTTTTCTACAAATCCATATTTCACATATTTTTAGTACAGACACATTTATAGGTCCACGGAACTATCTTTTATTATTATTATTTTTAAATATTTCATTTCAGACCCGTGTCCTTCTCTAAACGTCTCTGGAAAATTTAATTCCGCGGCTTTGTGCGCTATTCACACACAGACAGCGCCATCTAGTGCACATTTCTGTAACTACATTTATTTATTTATTTATTTTTAATTATTTCATTAATTCAAATATAGAATGGTGTAAATGACATTGCAAGAGGCTTAATCTTTTACATTCACATTCACAGGGCATTATGTATTAAACAAATATAGACAAATAAATACAGTATTAGATTTTATATTTCAAATTCTGTACATAGAGCTTTTGTTTTCAAGGCTTTTGGGCTTGTGCAATAATTTAAAGAAGAGAATAAAAGGGATTGAAATACAACAAATTTGGGTTTACAGCAATGTATATGAATAGGATTAGGTTCAAGACATAGAATGAGCAAAGATGATCTAGTTTAAGCAACATTTTGAAATGACAGCATTAACAGGGAACATCTATGTAGGATTTTCAGGCAAACTTCACAAATCTCATTAGTTATAAAATATTTCAATAGGCAAAAGCCAAACATTGTTCCAGTTAATGTAAATGCATTGTTCCTAACTAAAACAGCAGCTGCTTTTCTGACAGCTTCCCTTATGATACGTTCTCTTAAACATTTTCTTGGCTTTACCAGAAAATTTTAAACACTGAAAAATTCTCTGTAAGAATAGGTGATGTCTTCTTTGTTGAATAGTTGGTGAACATAGATAATACCATAGTCTACCCACGTTTTGAAGAAAAGAGTTTGTGCTTAACACATATATCTTTGTTATTCCATTTGTAATACTTGTGTGGTGAGAAGTTATGCTTATGATGAAACTACAAACATTTAACTCAAACCAACAAAGATCCTGATGACGTAGGTTCATATTTTCATAGTTTTTTGTAGTTTTTATGTCATTTTAAATGTGGAAATGTGGAGTGTGATGTGTTTAAATGAAAGATCGGGAGAAACCCTGGTTACTAGATAGACTTTAGCTAAATCTCGCATAGAGTATGTCTTCTTTTACAAGATTAATGTGTTTACACTTGGTGCCAATTAAAATAAACCAGTTGATACTCTGCAGTAAATGTATATGGTGGAACATTCAGCAGTTGCCATGGTGACACAACGCGCACATTAGCAAACACAGCTAAAAAAGTTTAAAGATTGTTACTGTTATTGCAGCTGTTACTTGAGAAGGAGTTGTTTAACAGCGTGAATCATCTCACCGGTTGTAGTTCAGTTAAATCAGTTCTTTATGGTCTGATTGTGTTAAAACAAAGTTCAGATTAAAATATAACAAGCCTCAGACAGAGCAGTGCCTACAGTTAGCATCACACCCCCAGGGAATGTTGATGACATAATATATGGCACACCTAACAAAAGCTGTATTTGAATGAATGTAATTGAATGCAACATATACGTTTAATGCCATATTGTGGAGCATTCCAGGCAAAGCATTATCACCTTCATGGAAACGAGGAGATGCCAGACTCTCCAGCAGAAGTTACACAGTGCACTTTTAGGTTAATGTTTTTCTTTATTTCACTGAATCATCTTTAATTTTGTAATTTCAAAGTGACATTAAAACATTATTTAAAAAAAAAAAAAACAGTTTCTGTTTTGATTGGATATTTGGTGAATTCTTTCACATAGAATTTCATATTTGCAGATGATGTTTTGTCTGAAACCTTTGTGTTGTTGAGCAGAAACTGGGATCCACAGCTGCCGGTCCAGACCTGGGTCCAAACCTGTGGAAGTGAAGTCATCTCTCAGACCGGCTGTAGACCAGTTATAA
The DNA here is from genome assembly GCF_009829125.3 of Periophthalmus magnuspinnatus. Lineage (NCBI taxonomy): Eukaryota > Metazoa > Chordata > Actinopteri > Gobiiformes > Gobiidae > Periophthalmus > Periophthalmus magnuspinnatus. Next base: position 16,120,346 of record NC_047127.1, on the reverse strand, counting down.
TCCCGGACTAAACCCTCCTAATCCCAGCTCCAGGACCGGATCAGATCTGGTGTCAAAAACAAAACTTTATCAGACAGAAACAGGCAGAAGAAAATTAAATATTCTGATGAAGAAACCAGGACCGAACCAGAACCAAACTAGGTCTGAACCAGGACTGAACCAGGTCTGAACCAGGACTAAACCAGGACTGAACCAGGACTGAACCAGGACTAAACCAGGACTAAACCAGGACTGAACCAGGACTGAACCAGGACTAAACCAGGACTAAACCAGGACTGAACCAGGACTGAACCAGGACTAAACCAGGACTAAACCAGGTCTGAACCAGAACTAAACCAGGACTAAACCAGGGCTAAACCAAGAATGAACCAAGACTAAACCAGGACTAAACCAGGACTAAAACAGGATTAAACCAGGACAGAACCAGGACTAAACCAGAATAGAACCAGGACTAAACCAAAATAGAACCAGGTCTGAACCGGGACTAAACCAGGACAGAACCAGCTCTGAACCAGGACTGAACCAGGACTAAACCAGAATAGAACCAGGACTAAACCAGGACTAAATCAGGATTAAACCAGGACAGAACCAGAGCTAAACCAGAATAGAACCAGGACTAAACCAGAATAGAACCAGGTCTGAACCAGGACTAAACCAAGACTAAACCAGGTCTGAACCAGTACTGAACAAAGACTAAACCAGGACAGAACCAGGACTAAACCAGAATAGAACCAGGACAGAATCAAGACAGAACCAAAACTGAACCAGGACAGAATCAGGGCTAAACCAGGTCTGAACCAGTTCTGAACCACAACTAAACCAGGATTGAACCAGGACTGAACAGGGGGCTCAAACAGGACTAAACTAGGACAAAAGCAGAACTAAACCAAATTTGATCCAAGTCTAAACCAGGTAAACCAAGACTAAACCTGGACTAAAACAGGTTTCGTGGTTGTATTTGTCTTTTGGGTCCCCTCTAATCCCCCTGTTTTGACTGACTCAGATCTGATGATGTCATCAGGCCAGTCTAGACCTGGTCCAGATCCTGGTCCAGATCACAGTCTCTCCGGGGTCTGGCCTTTGACCTGTAATTTCCTGTAGTCCTGATCCTACCTGGACTCGTGTGGATTTAACCCGGGACCTGAGACTAGATCTGGGGACACACAAGGATGGCATCTGATACACATGGATTTTGAAAGCTGAATAGAGCCACAAACGGCCACTCGAGGGCGCTAATGTCAAGTAAGAATCACTGTGTAGCCATTTAGAGTTTTCATGAATATAATTTAAAAGAGAAAAAGTGAAATAATTGACTAAATCTGACATTTTCAAAGGAGAGACAAAAATGAGCCAAACTAAATCATATCTGAAGGCGCTGCAAGAAACACAAATGTCCAAATCATTACATATTGTTACATAAATCTCAAGTCACTTTAGACTGACTCAAAGTAGGAAGAGGAACCACAACTTTTACTAAAGTAAGAATACTGTTACATTGTGCAATATGTTCCTCAAGTAAAAGTATGAGGTCTGAAAAGTCAATTTAAAGTGACTGTAGTAAAAAAAAGTCCTCTATCTGAAAACGGGATTTGAAGTACATGAATTGCTGTATTCTTTAAAAACAGATGTTGGCACAGATTTATGACAGGAGTTATTTCAAATGCAGTGTCTCTGTAAAACATGTGAAAGTCTCCTCAGGGTTCAACGGAACGTCACCATTCTGAACAAGACTCCAGGCAAAACTCTCCACAGCAGTGAGAGAACTACAGCAGATACAGCCTCACCTGTACACTGACATGAGGTCCAGTACTCCTGAGCAGGACCAGGATCATAACCAGATCTGAGGAGGGTCCAGTACTCGTCACCAGGCCTAGGATCATAACCAGATCTGGAGAATGGAAACAGTGCCTCTCAAACCTTTTCACACAAAGTACCACCTAAGAAAACATCAAAGTGCTTTCCGAGTGCTACCAGATCTAAACCAGGTCTATAACAGCTATAAAACAGAACTGAACCAAGTCTAAACCAGGACTAAAACAGCTCTAAACCAGGTCAAGGACTAAAACAGGTTTAAACCAGGACTAAACCAGATCTAATTCAAGTCTATAACACATCTAAAACAGAACTAAAAGATGACTAAAACAGGATTGAACCTGGTCCAAACCAGGTCTATTACAGGACTAAACCAGGTCTAAAACAAAACTACAACAGGTCTAAACCAGGTCTTAACCAGGACTAAGCTAGTCTAAAACATAACTAAAACAGGTCTAAACTAGCACTAATCCAGGACTAAACCAGGTCTAAACTAGGTCTAAATCAGGACTAAACCAGGTCTATACCAGGACTGACCCAGGTCTAAACCAGGATTGACCCAGGACTAAAACAGGACTAAAACAGGACTAAACTATGTCTAAACTAATCCATACCTAACCCAGTTCTAGTCTTTAGATTCTTACATAAGGGTCTTAAAGGGGGTCTTAAAGGGGTCCATATGGCAGGTTCCCCTCATGAATATTCATGAGTTAATCTGTGACATATTTGGGACATGATCCAGGACCAGGACTGGCTCTGAGGGGAGTCTTTTTATCACATGTGAACACGGCGCAGAGACGAGTGTGCTCTGTCACTGGAAACAACAAAAATGAAACAAAGGAACATCAATAAGTTCAAGGCTGACAAATCTAAAACAGAACAGGATTTAGTCTTGGTTCAGACCTGCTTGAACCTGGTTGAGGTTTGGTCCTGGTTTAGTCCTGGTCTGGATATTTGGTCTTAAAGTGATGTGATCCACCTGCACTTTTAAGAACACAAATTCACATGTGTCATCTCCATTGGTCAACATGTATGTAACAACAGTATGGACAGGTACCAGACCAAGACTAAACCAGGACTAAACCAAGACTGAACCATAGACTAAACCAGGACTAAACCAAGACTATACCAGGTCTGAACCAGAATTGAACCAAGACTGAACAAAGACAAAACCATGACTAAACCAGGTGGTCCATTTCCAGGGTTTAAAACTTGTCACATGTCTGGAGGTGGACATATGGAAAACAAACGCCCTCTACAATTACATATATTAAATATGATCCAAACCAGGACTAGACCTGATCTGAACCTGAACCAGGACTAAACCAGGATTAAACCAGGACTAAACCAAAACCTGGACTAAACCAGGACTAAACCAGAACTAAACCAGGATTAAACCAGGACTAAACCAGGACTAAACCAGGTCTGAACCAGGACTGGATTTCTTACTCCTCTTGGTGCTCGCTGACCTGGATGAGTTTTGTTCAGGTCAGATTCACAAAAAGGAACTGAAATAAAAACTATTGATTTTGGCCTTGAGTCTTTCTGGAGAAGTACAAATGTGTCCTCTGCTTTTGACCTGTCCTGCAAGGGGTTAAAACTGACAGGACTAGGACCAAAAGCAGGACCAAGATGAGGACCAAGACCAAGACCAGGACCTAGACTAAGACCAGGCCCATGACCAGGTCTGAGCCAGGATCCTCAGGAGGACCTTGCTGGTTGCTAGTTTTGGCCTGGCTTTTTATTTCAGTTCCTATTTGTGAATCTGACTTGAACAAAACACATCCAGGTCAGTGAGCACAAAGAGGGGCAAGAAACTGGTTTAGCTCTGCTTCAGCTCTGGTTTAGTCCTGCTTCGATCCTGGTTCAGTCCTGCTTTAGTCCTGGTTTGGCTCTGGTTCAGTCCCGGTCTAATCCTTGTTTAATCCTAGTTTAGTCTTGGTTCAGTACTGGTTCAGTCCTGGTTTAGTCCTGGTCTGGACTTTTGCTCTTAAAATGATGTGAGCCACCTGCTCTTTTAAAAACACAAATCCAGATGTTTTGTCTCCATTGATCAACACAGTATGGTCAGGTACCAAACCAGGACTAAATCAGGACTAAACCAGTTCTGAACCAGGTCTGAACCAGGACTAAACCAGGACTGCATTTCTTGCTCCTCTTGGTGCTTGCTGACCTGAATGTGTTTTGTTCAGGTCAGATTCACAAAAAGGAACTGAAATAAAATCTATTGATTTTGGCCTTGAGTCGTTCTGATCTGGAGAAGTACAAATGTGACCTCTGCATTTGACCTGTCCTGCAAAGGGGTTAAAACTGACAGGACCAAGACAAAGACCAAGACGAGGACCTGGACTAAGACCAGGACCAGGTCTGAGTTGCTAGTTTTGTTTTGACTTCAGTCCAGCTTTGGTTCTGGTTTAATTCCTGGTTTAGATCTGATCAAAGCCTGTTTTAGTCCTGGTTCAAACTTGGTTCAGTCCTGGTTAATCCTGTTTGGTCCTGGTCCAGTCCTGGTTTAGTCCTGTTCATGTCTTGGTTCAATACTGGTTCAGTCCTGGTTCAGTCCTGGTTCAGTCCTGGTTCAGTCCTGTTTAGTCCTGGTTTAACCTTGTTTAGTCCTGGTTTAGTACTGTTTAGGCCTGTTTAGTCCTGTTTAGTTCTGTTTAAGCCTGTTTAGTCTTATTTAGTCCTGTTTAGGCCTGTTTAGTCGTGTTTAGTCCTGGTTTAGTCCTGTTTATTCCTGTTTAGTCCTGTTTAGGCCCGTTTAGGCCCGTTTAGTCCTGTTTAGTCCTGGTCTAGTCCTGGTTTAGTTCTGGTTTAGTTCTGTTTAGTCCTGTTTAGTCCTCTTTAGTCCAGGTTTAGTTCTGTTTAGTCCTGTTTAGTCCTGGTTTAGTCCTGGTTTAATCCTGTTTAGTCCAGTTTAGTCCTGGTTTAGTCCTGGTTTAGTCCTGTTTAGTCCTGTTTAGGCCAGTTTAGGCCTGTTTAGTCCTGTTTAGTCCTGGTTTAGTCCTGTTTAGTCATGTTTAGTTCTGGTTTAGTCCTGTTTAGTCCTGGTTTAGTCCTGTTTAGTCTTATAGCTGGAGTTCTGTGTGTGTTCTACAAACATTCTAATCATATTTTCATTCTTATTTAATTGTTTTAAATCTCACTTTTAGAATCTCAAATGTTCAAACTGTAAATCAGAGCACTGGGTTCAGTTACAGCAGTTTCCCAAGCGCTTTTTTGGTTTTCTCCGAGCACAAAGAGACCCAGGACCGTGACGAGATCCTGGTCTGGTCTTTGTCTGGTCCTAGTCTAGACCCGGGACGTTCTGGGGTCTTTTTATGAGTGTGACGCTGTTCCTTTGTTTTGAATCATAAACACTGCAAGATGGATCTACATTGAGTTTGGAACCAGGCCAGGACTAAAGCAGGATTAAAGCAGGATTAAAACAGGACTAAAGCAGGACTAAAGCAGGACTAAAGCAGGACTAAAGCAGGATTAAAGCAGGACAAAAGCAGGACTAAAGCAGGATTAAACCAGGAATAGAGCAGGACTAAAGCAGTACTAAAGCAGGACTAAAGTGGGACTAAAGCGGGACTAGAGCAGGACTAAAGCGGGACTAAAGAGGGAATAAAGCAGGACTAAAGCAAGACTAGAGCAGGACTGAAGCAGGATTAAAGCAGGACTAAAGCAGGACTAGAGCGGGACTAAAGCAGGATTAAAGCGGGACTAAAGCGAGACTAAAGCAGGACTAAAGTGGGACTAAAGCAGGACTAAACCAGGACTAAAGCAGGGCTACAGCAGGTCTAAAGCAGGACTAAAGCAGGACTAAAATGGGATTAAACCGGGACTAAAACGGGACTAAAGCAGGATTAAACCGGGATTGAATCGGGACTAAAGCAGTACTAAAGCAGGACTAAAGTGGGACTAAAGCGGGACTGGAGCAGGACTAAAGCGGGACTAAAGAGGGAATAAAGCAGGACTAAAGCGAGACTAGAGCAGGACTGAAGCAGGATTAAAGCAGGACTAAAGCAGGACTAGAGCGGGACTAAAGCAGGATTAAAGCGGGACTAAAGTGAGACTAAAGCAGGACTAAAGTGGGACTAAAGCAGGACTAAACCAGGACTAAAGCAGGGCTACAGCAGGTCTAAAGCATTACTAAACCAGGACTAAACTGGGATTAAACCGGGACTAAAACGGGACTAAAGCAGGATTAAACCGGGACTGAATCGGGACTAAAGCAGGACTAGAGCAGGACTAAAGTGGAACTAAACCAGGACTAAACTGGGATTAAGCCAGGACTAAAGCGGGACCATACATGTCTAAAGTTGGACTAAAGCAGGACTAAACTGGGACTGAACCAGGACAAAAGTAGGACTAAAGCAGGACTAGAGCAGGACTAAAGTAGGACTAAACCAGGACTAAATCAGGACTGAGACAGGACTGAAGCTGGTCTGAAACAGGATGGGCCAGGACTAAACTAGGGCAAAAGCAAGACTAAATCAAAACTAAACCAGGATTAAATTAGGACTAAACCAGTACTAAATTATTTCTTAGGACTAAAGACCAGGACTAAAGCTGAATCAGGACCAAACCAAGACAGAACCAGTAACAAACCAGCACTAAACCAAGTCTAAACCAGGACTCTACCAGAGCAGAGTCAGGTCTAAAGCAGGACTGAACCAGATCTAAACCAGGTCTAAACCAGGTGTAAACCAGGTCTAAAGCAGGTCTAAACCAGGTGTAAACCAGGTCTAAAGCAGGTCTAAACCAGGTCTAAAGCAGGTCTAAAGCAGGTCCACAGATGCAGAGCTCTCCTGTTTGACCCAGGGGCTGTGGGGGCGTTAAAAGGTTGTGGGTTAGATTCCCTGGGGTCTGCCTTTGTGCCTCTGAACAGGAACAGTGTTGTGGAGGTCACTTTAGCACTGACTCCTTTCACTTTACACAAAACCCCCCGAAAACCGAATCCCCTATCTGATGCAGAGTCCGGTTATGATCCCGGACTAAGAAAGACCAGGTCCAGGCCGCGCTGATGGACTCCGATAGAGCTGGGTCCTCTTTTTGTCTCTAGTCCTGGTTGAGTTCTGGATTAGTCTCTGTCCCCAGAGCTCACAGAGTTCAGGACCAGTGAAGCAAGACCAGTACTAGACCAGGATTGCAACTGGACTAAAACCAGAACTAGACCCAGTGAAAATCCAGCACTAGGCCAGGCCCAAAACTAGGATTTGACCATGTTTAAAGCCAGGTCTAGACCGGGATCATTACTGGACGAAAACCAGGACTAAACCAGAATCAAAACTGGACTAAAACCAAGACTAGACCAGAATCATTACTGGAATAAAACCAGGACTGGAGCAGAATCATTGCTGAAATGAAATCAGGTATAAACCAGGCCCAAAACCAGGACTAGACTGAGATCATAACTGGAATAAAACCAGAACTGGACCAGGATCATAACTGAACCAAAACCTGGACTAGACTAGGACATAACTGGACTAAAACTAGGACTGGATCAGGATCATTATTGGATTGAAATCAGGTCTAAACCGGGTCCAAAACCAGAACCAGACAGGATCATATCTGGACTAAAACAAGGACTAGACCAGGACATAACTGAACCAAAACCTGGACTAGACCAGGATCGTAACTGGATTAAAACAAGGACTAGACCAGGATCATTTCTGGAATGAAATCAAGTCTAAACCAAGTCCAAAAAAACAGGGCTATACCAGGATCATATCTGGGCTAAAACCAGGACTAGACCAAGTTCAAACCATGACAAGACCAGCATCATAACGGGACTAAAACCAGGACAAGACTGGGTCCAAACCAGCTGATTTTATTTTTTTATTTTATGTTCAGTTTGTTTCATTTTTACTTCAAATTGTCTTAGAAACACAAAAAGTGTAGTATTTTTAAAGCCAGATGCCCTTCCATTGTCGTATTTGTGCTTCTTTTTTAATCCCCAAAAGTTATTTACATTTATTTTCATCCGAGACATGAACTTGAACTTCCCTCAGTCTCTCCGTGAGTTTTAGTTTCCTCTCGGACGCCATTTTGAGGACTTCTGACCATTAAAAAAAATGTATTTGTAAATTGCCATGGCAACGTCCCTCATTTTTTATTTCCTGACCGTCTGAAACATCTGTCTTTGGTCCGAAATTGAAATATGTAAATTGTGTTTCTTTGTGTCGTTGTGTTTAGCGTTTTGTTGATAATTCTTATGATAATTTTATGATAATGAGCTTGAATAGAACAAAGGCGTTTTAACATGGGAGGGGGAGGGGCTTGGGAACAGGGCTCATTTGCATAAACACAAAACAGAATAATGTAGCTCTATTTAAAATACTGTGTCTCCCAGCACAAGTGAGTATGAGCCATGGACTGTGTGAAGATCACATCATATATGCAGTGTGTACTTTTACTAATTATCATCTTGATAATTTATATACACACATTATCTTTTAAATCACCCTTTTGTATTTAAAACTATTATGGTATGATACTACTACTACTACTACTATTGCTGCTGCTGCTACTACTACTATTATTGCTGCTGCTGTTACTACTACTACTACAACGACTACTACTACTATTACTGCTACTACTACTACTACTACTATTACTACTACTACTATTACTACTACTACTACTACTGCTACTACTGCTACTTTCACACTTTCGACATATCAGGAACGCATTATCACTAGAAGCTGCAAAGTCTTACTTTGATGCCATGATCATATTTCATATTTTGTATTGCATATCATCATGGTCTCAGGCTAACCTAACAGCTCTAAAATCTCTTAGATCTGGTCCATAAAGTTTTACATGACGCCACCCCACCTCCTCTTAAGACCTACATCCAGCCTCGCTCTTAGCTTACAAGTAGATTGTTAAGGTCTGTGTCTAGAGGTGACTGCAATGTTCCTAAAAGAACGTCTGCCCTCTCTCAATCAGCCTTTTGCTATAAAGCCATCAAGGAATGGAATGGGCTTCCAGACAATCTAAAGAACATGACTGATTTTTACAGCTTTTCACGGGCCGTCAAAAATTGGATTCTGGAGCACCAAACATGCTCACACTAACAATACCAGACGGGTATTTTGACATCAGATGTTACCCTTGTGAGTATCACCTGATGGCCCCCAGATTACCAAACCAATAGTGTTACAACATTACATTACATTACATAACATTACATTACACTACATTACACTACATTACATTACATTACATTACATTACATTACACTACACTACATTACATTACATTACACTACATTACATTACATTACACTACATTACACTACATTACATTACACTACATTACATTACATTATATTACACTACATTACATTACACCACATTGCATTACACATTGCACTTTTAACTTATAAATATTTATTTTATTGTATATTTTATAAATAAATAAATACTACTACTACTATTACTACTACTACTATTACTACTACTACTGCTAATACTACTACTAATACTGCTGCTGCTACTGCTCCTGCTAGTACTACTGTTATTGCTACTACTAGGCAAGGCAAGTTTATTTGTACAGCAAAGTAAATTCAAAGTGCTTTACAGAATAAGAAAGACATTAAAATCACAATACAAATTGAAACATTAATAATCATCATAAAATTAACATTAAAAAAGAAAAGTGCAGAATAAAAACCTTTCAGTCACATGTAGCTAAACAGGACTGTTTTGAGCCTGGATTTAAACATTGTCAAAGTCGAGGCCTGTCTCACATCTTCAGGAAGACTGTTCCAGGTTTTAGCTGCATAAAACTGAAACTCTGATTCTCCATGTTTAGTCCTGACTCTGGGCACTGAGATAGTTCATGTGGCTCTAACATTTGGGAGATGTTCTCTGGTGCTGGTCCATGGAGAGACTTGTTCACAAGCAGAGCTGCTTTAAAGACTGTTCTCTGAGCCACAGGAGCCAGAGACCTGAGCACAGGACACATGTGTGAAGTACTTCCTGGTTCTAGTCAAGATCTGAGTAGCAGTGTTCTGGATGTACTGCAGCTGTCTTAAGGCTCGTTTGGAGAGGCCAGTGATCAGGATGTTACAGTAGTCTAACCTACTGGAGACAAATGCATGGATAAGTCTCTCTAAGTTCAGACAGTATACCTTTGATTTTTGCAATGTTTTTAGGTGGTAAAAAGCTGCAGATGTTATTGATTTGATGTGGCTGTTAAAGTTCAAGTCTGAGTCCTTTATTACCCCTAGATTTCGGGCCTGATTTGAAGGTTTTAGAGAGAGAGAGAGAGACTGAAGGTGACTGCTGGTATTACTACTACTACTGCTACTGCTGTGACCGTTGCTAATACTACTGGTATTACTTATAGTACTACCACTATCACTACTGCTATTGCTACTACTACTTCAGCTGCTACTACTACTTCTAATTATATCTTTCTGCTTTTATCTGGTGAACTGTGTGGTTTAGACCCAATGAGCCTCTCTGTAGTCCTGATCTGGACCTGGTTATTTTCCTGGTTTAGTTCTGGCTTAAAGCCCCTTTAGTCCTGTTTTAGTCCTGGTTTAGTCCTGGTTTAGTCCTGGTTTAGTCCTGGTTTGATAGAACTTGAATACAGACGAGATCTGATAAACTTGGGGCCAGACTGGGTCCAGTGAGTCCGGACAGAGACATAGACTAAAGTCATAGAGAGACCAAAGAGAAGTCCTGTGCAGTCCTGGTTTAGTCCTGGTCCAGTCTTCTTTTAGTCCTGGTTTAGCCCTGGTTTAGTCCTTTTTTAGTTCTGGTTTAGTTCTTGTCCAGTCCTGGTTTAGTCCTGGTTTAGTCCTGGTTTAGTCCTGGTTTAGTCCTGGTTTAGTCCTGGTTTAATCCCGGTTTAGTCCTGGTTTAGTCCTGGTTTAGTCCTGGTTTAGTTCTGGTTTAATCCCGGTTTAGTCCTGGTTTAGTCTTGGTTTCGTCCTGGTTTAATCCTGGTTTGTGTTGATCAAATACTGAACTACTCTTTATAAAATTTGATCCATTCTTCTTATTAAATCCTAAATGTTTTATTAAAATATTGTGAGAAATCAGAAAACATTTGAGAGACATTCTCCAAAACAAAGTTCCGCAGTGTTTCTTTTCTGCTGTGGTCTGGTTTTGGCATAGTCTGTTTGTGTTCTCCTCAGAATATTTAGCTTCCATTAAAGCGTGTCAGTGGATATTTTCACCTGACATTTTTGGCTGAAACAAGACTCTCTGTGTCTAAAGTGAAAAAGCAGGACAGTGAAGAAACAAAAACACAATTCTGCAGAAAAAACATGAAAAGCACAAACGCTAATCTTGCTGCAGCTAACGCACTAAAGCTACCAGCCAATGAGAACTCACACAGAGGAGGGACAAAGTACTACTGCTTCTTCTACTGCTACTGCTACTACTGCTGCTAATACTAATACCAATACTACTTCTACTACTACTACTGCAATTTCTACTACTACTACTACGACTACTGCTACTACTTCTACTGCTAGTACTACTACTACTACTACTACTACTACTACTACTACTGCTATTACTTCTACTGCTACCAGTACTACTCCTACGACGACTTTACTACTACTACTACTACTACTACTACTACTACTACTGCTGCTGCTGCTGCTGCTACTTCTGCTGCTGCTACTACAACTACTGCTGCTGCTACTACTCTTGCTACTACTAATATTACTAATAGCCTACTACTATTACTGTTATTACTGTTGCTACTACTAACACTACTATTATTTCTATTACTTCTACTAATAATATTACTAATACTATTACTACTATTATTGCTAATACTAATGCTCCCAATACTCCTACTACTACTGCTAAGCTACTACTTATGAGGAGTACCTAGCTAGATCCTTCTCCAGATCTAAAAAGCCCTCACATGGTCCAGGACTTAAACGGGACTCAAACCTCAGACCCTCTCGCTGTGAGGTGCAGGGGCTAACCACTCTGCCATCAAACTCACTTTACTTCAGTTTTTATGTATCAGTTCATTATTTCCACTAAAACACTTGAGTAAAAGGTTGGGAATAGTGTGAGTTCTGATCATATAAAACAAACTTAAGTGCAGAGGTTTAAAAGCAGGATTAAACTTAAGCCTGACTCCACTTAAACAAATGTATATAAACCAGGCTTAAGTGAACCCGACTCACATGGAAAACAGAACAGCTCAAAGTACCAACATTTGGCTTTCAAATCAACTCTGAAATGAGACAGACCAGAACCAGGATCATAACCAGATCTGAGGAGGCTCCAGTCCAGGATCATAACCAGATCTGAGGAGGGTTCAGTCCAGGATCATAACCAGATCTGAGGAGGGCTCAGTCCAGGATCATAACCAGATCTGAGGAGGGTTCAGTCCAGGATCATAACCAGATCTGTGCAGGGTCCAGCAAGGTACTTCCCAGAATCCTGCACCTGACAGGTTTAACCCAAAGACACTGGTTTAAACCTGTATTTGACCCTGAGGGATGGAGACTTTAAGGAGAACATAGAAACTCTACATATAATGACCACATAATGACCTCACACAGCCTGGGAATGGAACTGTGGACCATGTGGCTGAGAGGCGCTGTGCCACCCTAAGCCCTTGCCCTCCCTGCTCTGTCACAGTAACTATGAGCTTAAGCTGTTTTTTCTTTACATCCTCTCCTCTGTGTGTGCATGTTCTTACAACACTCACATCACAGGGACCTTCATCTGTTACGGAGCAAACATCAGGTCCATGATGCTAGGACTTTTCCCCAAAAACTGTTGGCTAATGCTAGCTAGCGTATGACTGTAATTTTATGTGTGAGAGACTTGTTTATCAGCTTAAATCATCTCACCTGTTGCAGTTCCAGCTAAGTCAGTTCTTTATGGTCAGATTGTGTCAAAACAAAGCTCAGATTAAAGTCTAACTCCAGTAAGAGAGCTCCAGACAGAGCAGTGCCTAGAGTTAGCATGAAGGCCCCAAGGAATGCTGATGACTGCAGTATCAATAAGATCAACAACATGGTTCAGATGTGGGTTAAATAGGTTAAGTTCTGTGTGTGTGGGGGTGTGTGTGTATGTGTGTGGGTGGGTGTGTGGGTGTGTGCGTGTGTGTGCCTGTGGGGGGGTGTGTGTGGGTGTGTGTGGGGTGTGTGTGTGTGTGTGTAGAGGTCTTTAGCATTAGTTCCCCCCCCCGCCGCTTCCAGATCAGGCTTAGTTGAATCAGGCTTTGTGTTCACTGGAGCAGAATAAACCCGACTCAACAACAACCCCAGCGCCACCGTGACAACTCAACTGTAAACACACTGTAAAAACAATATGTGAACGTAAATTTGAAACTACTTTATGTAAAAGAAATGCAAAAGGTCAAATGTGCTGTAATAACAAGAGACCAAACCAGACCAAAGACCAAACCAAAGACCAAACCAAAGACCAAACCAGAGACCAGACCAGAGACCAGAGACCTAACCCTGGTTTAGTCCTTTTCATTACAGTAAGAATCAAGGAATTCTTCTTTAGAACACTTCTTTTGTCCAAAATTAGAGTTTGATTTGGGTCGGTGGGTTTCAGGGTCTTGAGGTCTGAAAATCAGACAATTGAGACAAAAACGTGATTATGATTATGTCACTGTAGGAGAATGTGAAAGACAGGAGGAGGAGGGCAACATCTTAGCTAGACCCTTCTCTAGTGGTCTCTGGTCTGTTCCCTGGTCTTTGGTGTGGTCCCTAGTCCCTGGTCTCTGGTCCCTGATCCCTGGTTTCTGGTCTTTGGTGTGGTCCCTAGTCCCTGGTCTCTGGTCCCTGATCCCTGGTTTCTGGTCTTTGGTCTGGTTTCTGGTTCCTGGTCTCTGGTCTCTGTTCTCTGGTCTGGTCTCAGGTTTGTGATCTCTGGCCTCTGGTCTTTGGTCTGATCTCTGGTCTAGTCTCTGGTCCCTGGTCTGTGGTCTGATCTCTGGTCTGGGCTGTGGTCTGGTCCCTGGTCTGGTCTGGTCCCGGGTCTCTGGTCTCTGGTCCCTGATCTCTGGTCTCTGATCTCTAGTCTGCTCTCTGGTCTGGTCTCTGGTCTGGTCTCTCGTTTAGTCCCTGGTCTCTGGTCTCTGGTCTTTGGTCTCTAGTCTTGTCCCTGGTCTCTGGTATCTGGTCTGGTCTCTAGTCTGGTCCCTGGTCTCTGGTCTCTGGTCTCTGGCCCCTGGTCTGGTCCCTGGTTTCTGGTATCTGGTCTCTGGTTTCTGGTCTGGTCTCTGGGCTTTGGGCTGGACTCTGGTCTGGTCCCTGGTCTCTGGTCTGAGCTCTGGTCTTTGGTCCCTGGTCCCTGGTCTCTGGTCTCTAGTCTCTGGTCTTTGGTCTTTGGTCTGGTCTCTGGTCCTTGGTCTCTAGTCTGGTCCCTGGTTTCTGGTCTCTGGTCTGGTCTCTGGTCTCTGGTCTGGTCGTTAGTCCCAGGTCTCTGGTCTCTGGTATGGTCTCTGCTCCCTAGTCTCTGGTCTCTAGTCTCTGGCCCCTGGTCCCTGGTCTCTGGTCTTTGGTCTCTAATCTCTGGTCTCTGGTCCCTGGTCTCTGGTCTGGTCTCTGATGTCTGGTCTTTGGTGTCTGGTCAGGTCTCTGGTCCCTGGATCTTTGGTCTCTGGTCTGAGCTCTGGTCTCTGGTTTTTGGTCTGGTCTCTGGTCTTTGGGCTGGACTCTGGTCTGGTCCCTGGTCTCTGGTCTGAGCTCTGGTCTCTGATCCCTGGACTCTGGTCCCTGGACTCTGGTCTCTGGTCTTTGGTCTTTGGTCTGGTCTCTGGTCCTTGGTCTCTAGTCTGGTCCCTGGTTTCTGGTCTCTGGTCTCTGGTCTCTGGTCTGGTCGTTAGTCCCAGGTCTCTGGTCTCTGGTATGGTCTCCGCTCCCTAGTCTCTGGTCTCTAGTCTCTGGCCCCTGGTCTCTGGTCTGAGCTCTGGTCTCTGGTTTCTGGTCTGGTCTCTGGTCTTTGGGCTGGACTCTGGTCTGGTCCCTGGTGTCTCGTCTGAGCTCTGGTCTCTGGTCTTTGGGCTGGTCTCTGGTCTGGTCCCTGGTCTCTGGTCTGGTATCTGATCTCTGATCTGGTCTCTGTTCCCTGAACTCTGGTCTGGTCTCTGGTTTCTGGCCTGGTCTCTGGTCCCTAGTCCCTGGTCCTTGGTCCCTGGTCTCTGGTCTTTGGTCTGTTCTCTGGTCTTTGCTCTCTGGTGGCTGGTTTCTGGTCTGTGGACTCTGGTCTGGTATCTGGTCTCTGGTCTGGTCGCTAGTCCCGGGTCTCTGGTCTTTGATGTGGTCTCTGGTGTTTGGTCTTGTCCCTGGTCTCTGGTATCTGGTCTGGTCTCTAGTCTGGTCCCTGGTCTCTGGTCTCTGGTCTTTGGGCTGGTCTCTGGTCTGGTCCCTGGTCTCTGGTCTGGTATCTGATCTCTGATCTGGTCTCTGTTCCCTGAACTCTGGTCTGGTCTCTGGTTTCTGGCCTGGTCTCTGGTCCCTAGTCCCTGGTCCTTGGTCCCTGGTCTCTGGTCTTTGGTCTGTTCTCTGGTCTTTGCTCTCTGGTGGCTGGTTTCTGGTCTGTGGACTCTGGTCTGGTATCTGGTCTCTGGTCTGGTCGTTAGTCCCAGGTCTCTGGTCTCTGGTATGGTCTCTGCTCCCTAGTCTCTGGTCTCTAGTCTCTGGCCCCTGGTCCCTGGTCTCTGGTCTTTGGTCTCTAATCTCTGGTCTCTGGTCCCTGGTCTCTGGTCTGGTCTCTGATGGCTGGTCTTTGGTGTCTGGTCAGGTCTCTGGTCCCTGGATCTTTGGTCTCTGGTCTGAGCTCTGGTCTCTGGTTTTTGGTCTGGTCTCTGGTCTTTGGGCTGGACTCTGGTCTGGTCCCTGGTCTCTGGTCTGAGCTCTGGTCTCTGATCCCTGGACTCTGGTCTCTGGTCTTTGGTCTTTGGTCTGGTCTCTGGTCCTTGGTCTCTAGTCTGGTCCCTGGTTTCTGGTCTCTGGTCTCTGGTCTCTGGTCTCTGGTCTGGTCGTTAGTCCCAGGTCTCTGGTCTCTGGTATGGTCTCCGCTCCCTAGTCTCTGGTCTCTAGTCTCTGGCCCCTGGTCTCTGGTCTGAACTCTGGTCTCTGGTTTCTGGTCTGGTCTCTGGTCTTTGGGCTGGACTCTGGTCTGGTCCCTGGTGTCTCGTCTGAGCTCTGGTCTCTGGTCTTTGGGCTGGTCTCTGGTCTGGTCCCTGGTCTCTGGTCTGGTATCTGATCTCTGATCTGGTCTCTGTTCCCTGAACTCTGGTCTGGTCTCTGGTTTCTGGCCTGGTCTCTGGTCCCTAGTCCCTGGTCCTTGGTCCCTGGTCTCTGGTCTTTGGCCTGTTCTCTGGTCTTTGCTCTCTGGTGGCTGGTTTCTGGTCTGTGGACTCTGGTCTGGTATCTGGTCTCTGGTCTGGTCGCTGGTCCCGGGTCTCTGGTCTTTGATGTGGTCTCTGGTGTTTGGTCTGGTCTCTGGTCTCTGGCCTGGTCTCTGGACTCTGGTCTCTGGCCTTTGGTCTCTGGTCTGGTCTCTGGTCTTTGGCCTGGTCTCTGGTCTGGTCCCTGGTCTCTGGTCTGGTATCTGGTCTCTGATCTGGTCTCTGGTTTCTGGCCTTTGGTCTCTGGTCTGGTCTCTGGTCTTTGGCCTGGTCTCTGGTCTGGTCCCTGGTCTCTGGTCTGGTATCTGGTCTCTGATCTGGTCTCTGGTTTCTGGCCTGGTCTTTGGTCCCTGGTCCCTGGTCTCTGGTCTCTGGTCTTTGGTCTTTGGTCTGGTCTCTGGTCCTTGGTCTCTAGTCTGGTCCCTGGTTTCTGGTCTCTGGTCTCTGGTCTGGTCGTTAGTCCCAGGTCTCTGGTCTCTGGTATGGTCTCTGCTCCCTAGTCTCTGGTCTCTAGTCTCTGGCCCCTGGTCCCTGGTCTCTGGTCTTTGGTCTCTAATCTCTGGTCTCTGGTCCCTGGTCTCTGGTCTGGTCTCTGATGTCTGGTCTTTGGTGTCTGGTCAGGTCTCTGGTCCCTGGATCTTTGGTCTCTGGTCTGAGCTCTGGTCTCTGGTTTCTGGTCTGGTCTCTGGTCTTTGGGCTGGACTCTGGTCTGGTCCCTGGTCTCTGGTCTGAGCTCTGGTCTCTGATCCCTGGACTCTGGTCCCTGGACTCTGGTCTCTGGTCTTTGGTCTGGTCTCTGGTCCTTGGTCTCTAGTCTGGTCCTTGGTTTCTGGTCTCTGGTCTGGTCTCTGGTCTGGTCGTGAGTCCCAGGTCTCTGGTCTCTGGTATGGTCTCCGCTCCCTAGTCTCTGGTCTCTAGTCTCTGGCCCCTGGTCTCTGGTCTGAGCTCTGGTCTCTGGTTTCTGGTCTGGTCTCTGGTCTTTGGGCTGGACTCTGGTCTGGTCCCTGGTGTCTCGTCTGAGCTCTGGTCTCTGGTCTTTGGGCTGGTCTCTGGTCTGGTCCCTGGTCTCTGGTCTGGTATCTGATCTCTGATCTGGTCTCTGTTCCCTGAACTCTGGTCTGGTCTCTGGTTTCTGGCCTGGTCTCTGGTCCCTAGTCCCTGGTCCTTGGTCCCTGGTCTCTGGTCTTAGGTCTGTTCTCTGGTCTCTGCTCTCTGGTGGCTGGTTTCTGGTCTGTGGACTCTAGTCTGGTATCTGGTCTCTGGTCTGGTCGCTGGTCCCTGGTCTCTGTTCTTTGGTCTGGTCACTGGTTTCTGGTCCCTCGTCTCTGTTCTCATGTCTCTGGTCTGGTCTCTGGTCTGGTCTTTGGACTCTGGTCCCTGGTCCCTGGTCTAGTCTCTGATCCCTAGCTGGTCCCTGGTCTCTGGTCTGCTCTCTGGTCCCTCATCTCTGGTCCCTGGTCTCTGGTCTGTGGTCTTTGGTCTTTGGTCTGGTCTCTGGTCCCTGGTCCCGGGTCCCGGGTCCCGGGTCCCGGGTCCCGGGTCCCGGGTCCCTGGTCCCTTGTCCCTTGTCCCTGGTCCCTGGACTCTGTTCACTGGTCTCTGGTCTGGTCTCTGGTCTGGTCTCTGGTCCCGGGTCTCTGGTCTTTGGTCTGGTCTCTAGTCTCTGGTGTCTGGTTTCTTGTCTGGTCACTGGTCTCTGGTCCCTGGTCTCTGGTCTGTGGTCTTTGGTCTGGTCTCTGGTCTGGCCGCTTTTCCCGGGTGTCTGGTCTCTGGTCTTTGGTCTGGTCTCTGGTGTCTGGTCTGGTCTCTAGTCTCCGGTCTCTGGTCTCAGGTCTCTGGCCTGGTCTCTGGTCTGGTCGCTGGTCTCTGGTCTGTGGTCTCGTCTCCGGTCTCTGGTCTCTGGTTTCTGGTCCCTTGTCTCTGGTCTTGTGTCTCTGGTCTGGTCTCTGGTCTGGTCTTTAGACTCTGGTCCCTGGTCTTGTCTCTGGTCCGGTCTGGTTTCTGGTCTTTGGTCTGTGGTCTCTGGTCTCTGGCCTCTGGTCTTTGGTCTGGTCTCTGGTCTCTGGTCCCTGGTCTCTGGTCTTTTGTCCCAGGTCTCTGGTCTCGGGTCTGGTCGCTCGTCCCAGGTCTCTGGTCTTTCGTCTGGTCTCTGCTCTCTGGTCTCTTGTCCCTCATCTCTGGTCTTGGGTCTTTGGTCCCTGGCCTCTGGACTCTGGTCCCTGGTCTGGTTTCTGATCTGGTCTCTGGTCATTCGTCTCTGGTCTGGTCTCTGGTCGTTCGTCTCTGGTCTGGTCGCTGCTCTGGTCTCTGGTCTCTGGTCCCTGGTCTCCTGTCTGGTCTGGTCTCTGGTCTTTGATCTCTGGTCCTTCATCTCTGGTCTGGTCTCTGGTCTTTGATCCCTGGTCTGACCTCTAGTCTCTGATCTCTGGTGTGGTCTTGAGTCTTGTCTCTGATCCCTGGTCTCTGGTCTCTGGTCTGCTCTCTGGTCCCTCGTCTCTGGTCTCTTGTCTGGCCTCTGTTCCCTGGTCTCTGGTCTTTGGTCTGGAATCTGGTCCCTGGTCTCTGGTCTCTGGTTTCTGGTCTCTGGTCTCTGGTCTCTGGTCTGGTTCCTGGTCTCTGGTCTGGTCTCTGGTCTCTGCTCTCTGGTCCCTGGTCTCTGGTCTGGTCCCTGGTTTGTGGTCTCTGGTTTCTGGTCGCATTTCCCGGGTGTCTGGTCTCTGGTCTTTGGTCTGGTCTCTGGTGTCTGGTCTGGTCTCTAGTCTCCAGTCTCAGGTCTCTGGCCTGGTTTCTGGTCTGGTCGCTGGTCCCCTGGTCTCTGGTCTGTGGTCTTTGGTCTGGTCTCTGGTTTCTGGTCCCTCGTCTCTGGTCTTGTGTCTCTGGTCTGGTCTCTGGTCTGGTCTTTAGACTCTGGTCCCTGGTCTTGTCTCTGGTCCCTGGTTTCTGGTCTCTGGTCTGTGGTCTCTGGTCTCTGGCCTCTGGTCTTTGGTCTGGTCTCTGGTCTCTGGTCCCTGGTCTCTGGTCTCTGGTCCCTGGTCTCTGGTCTTTTGTCCCAGGTCTCTGGTCTCGGGTCTGGTCGCTCGTCCCAGGTCTCTGCTCTCTGGTCTCTTGTCCCTCATCTCTGGTCTTGGGTCTTTGGTCCCTGGCCTCTGGACTCTGGTCCCTGGTCTGGTTTCTGATCTGGTCTCTGGTCATTCGTCTCTGGTCTGGTCTCTGGTCGTTCGTCTCTGGTCTGGTCGTTGCTCTGGTCTCTGGTCTCTGGTCCCTGGTCTCCTGTCTGGTCTGGTCTCTGGTCTTTGATCTCTGGTCCCTCATCTCTGGTCTGGTCTCTGGTCTTTGATCCCTGGTCTGACCTCTAGTCTCTGATCTCTGGTGTGGTCTTGAGTCTTGTCTCTGATCCCTGGTCTCTGGTCTCTGGTCTGCTCTCTGGTCCCTCGTCTCTGGTCTCTTGTCTGGCCTCTGTTCCCTGGTCTCTGGTCTTTGGTCTGGAATCTGGTCCCTGGTCTCTGGTCTCTGGTTTCTGGTCTCTGGTCTCTGGTCTCTGGTCTCTGGTCTGGTTCCTGGTCTCTGGTCTCTGGTCTGGTCTCTGGTCTCTGCTCTCTGGTCCCTGGTCTCTGGTCTGGTCCCTGGTTTGTGGTCTCTGGTTTCTGGTCGCATTTCCCGGGTGTCTGGTCTCTGGTCTTTGGTCTGGTCTCTGGTGTCTGGTCTGGTCTCTAGTCTCCAGTCTCAGGTCTCTGGCCTGGTTTCTGGTCTGGTCGCTGGTCCCCTGGTCTCTGGTCTGTGGTCTTTGGTCTGGTCTCTGGTTTCTGGTCCCTCGTCTCTGGTCTTGTGTCTCTGGTCTGGTCTCTGGTCTGGTCTTTGGACTCTGGTCCCTGGTCTGGTCTCTGGTCCCTGATTTCTGGTCTGTGTTCTCTGGTCTGGTCTCTGGTCTCTGGTCTCTGGTCTCTGGTCCCTGGTCTCTGGTCTCTGGTCTCTTGTCCCAGGTCTGGTCGCTGGTCCCAGGTCTCTGGTCTTTGGTCTGGTCTCTGCTCTCTGGTCTCTTGTCCCTCGTCTCTGGTCTCGGGTCTTTGGTCCCTGGCCTCTGGACTCTGGTCCCTGGTCTGGTCTCTGTTCTCTGATGTGGTCTCTGGTCCTTCGTCTCTGGTCTGGTCTCTGGTCCTTCGTCTCTGGTCTCTAGTCTGGTCGCTGCTCTGGTCTCTGGTCCCTGGTCTCCTGTCTGGTCTGGTCTCTGGTCTCTAGCCTCTGGTCTGGTCGCTGGTCCCAGGTCTCTGGTCTCTGGTCTGGTGGCTGGTCTCCGATCTTTGGTCTGGTCTCTCATCTTTGATCTCTGATTTCTGGTCCCTCGTCTCTGGTCTGGTTTCTGGTCCCTTGTCTCTGGTCTGGTCTCTGGTCTTTGACCCCTGGTCTGACCTCTGGTCTCTGATCTCTGGTGTGGTCTTTAGTCTTGTCTCTAATCCCTGGTCTCTGGTCTGCTCTCTGGTCCCTCGTCTCTGGTCTCTTATCTGGCCTCTGTTCCCTGGTCTCTGGTCTTTAGTCTGGAATCTGGTCCCTGGTCTCTGGTCTCTGGTCTGGTGTCTGGTTCCTGGTCTATGGTCTCTGGTCTGGTCTTTGGTCTGGTCTCTGGTCCCTGGTCTCTGGTCTGGTCACTGGTTTCTGGTCTCTGGTTTCTGGTCGCATTTCCCGGGTGTCTGGTCTCTGGTCTTTGGTCTGGTCTCTGGTGTCTGGTCTGGTCTCTAGTCTCTGGTCTCTGGTCTCTGGTCTGGTCGCTGGTCCCAGGTCTCTGGTCTCTGATCTGGTGGCTGGTCTCTGGTCTTTGGTCTGGTCTCTGGTATTTGGTCTCTGGTTTCTGGTCCCTCGTCTCTGGTCTGGTCTCTGGTCTTTGATCCCTGGTCTGACCTCTGGTCTCTGATCTCTGGTGTGGTCTTTAGTCTTGTCTCTGATCCCTGGTCTCTGGTCTCTGGTCTGCTCTCTGGTCCATCGTCTCTGGTCTCTCATCTGGCCTCTGTTCCCTGGTCTCTGGTCTTTGGTCTTTGGTCTGGAATCTGGTCCCTGGTCTCTGGTCGCTGGTCTGGTTCCTGGTCTCTGGTCTCGTCTCTGGTCTCTGGTCTGGTCTCTGGTCCCTGGTCTCTGGTCTGGTCCCTGGTTTCTGATCTCTGGTTTCTAGTCTCCGCTTTTCCCGGGTGTCTGGTGTCTGGTCTGCTCTCTGGTCCCTCGTCTCTGGTCTCTCATCTGGCCTCTGTTCCCTGGTCTCTGGTCTTTGGTCTGGTCTCTGGTCTTTGGTCTTTGGTTTCTGGTCCCTCATCTCTGGTCTGGTCTCTGGTCTTTGATCCCTTGTCTGACCTCTGGTCTCTGATCTCTGGTGTGGTCTTTAGTCTTGTCTCTGATCGCTGGTCTCTGGTCTCTGGTCTGCTCTCTGGTCCCTCGTCTCTGGTCTCTTGTCTGGCCTCTGATCCCTGGTCCCTGGTCTCTGGTCTCTGGTCTGGTCTCTGGTCCCTGGTCTCTGGTCTGGTCCCTGGTTTCTGGTCTCTGGTTTCTGGTCTCTGGTCTGGTCTCTGGTCTCTTGTCTCTGGTCTCTGGTCTAGTCGCTGGTACCAGGTCTCTGGTCTATGGTCTATGGTCTCTGGTCTCTGGTCTCTGATTTGGTCTCTGGTCCCTGGTCTCTGGTCTCTGGTCTGGTCTCTGGTCCCATGTCTCTGGTTTCTGGTCAGGTCTCTGGTTTCTGTTTTCTGGTCTCTGGTCTCTTGTCTGGTCCCTGGTCTCTGGTCTAGTCCATGGTTTTTGGTCTCTGGTCTGGTTTCTGGTCTCTGGTATGTTTTCTGGTCTCTGGTCTCTCGTCCCTCTTCTCTGGTCTGGTCTCTTGTCTGGTATCTGGTCTTTGGTCTGGTCTCTGGTCCCTCGTCCCTTGTCTCTTATCTCTGGTTTGGTCTCTGGTCTGGTCTCTGGACTCTGGTCCCTGATCTGGTCTCTGGTCTGGTTGCTGGTCCATGGTCTCTGGTCTGTGGTCTTTGGTCAGGTCTGTGGTGCGGTCTTTAGTTTGGTCTCTGGTCTCTGATCCCTGGTCTAGTCCCTAATCTCTGGTCTGCTTTCTGGTTCTCCGTCTCTGGTCTCCTGTCTGGTCTCTGGTCCCTGGTCTCTGGTGTGGTCTTTAGTCTGGTTTATGGTCTCTGATCCCTGGTCTAGTCCCTGGTCTCTGGTCTGCTTTCTGGTTCTCCATCTCTGGTCTCTTGTCTGGTCTCTGGTCCCTGGTCTCTGGCCTCTGGTCTTTGGTCTTTAGTCTGGTCTCTGATCCCTGGTGTAGTCCCTGGTCTCTGGTCTCTGGTCTCTGGTCTGCTTTCTGGTCCCCCGTCTCTGGTCTGGTCTGGCCTCTGGTCCCTGGTCTCTGGTCTGGTCCCTGGTTTCTGGTCTCTGGTCTCTGGTCTGGTCTCTGGTCTCTGGTCTAGTCGCTGTTCCCAGGTCTATGGTCTGGTCTCTGGTCCCTGGTCTTTGGTCTCTGGTCCCTGGTTTCTGGTCTCTGGTCTCTCGTCCCTCTTCTCTGGCCTGGTATCTGGTCTTTGGTCTGGTCTCTGGTCTCTGGTCTCTGGTCCCCTGTCCCTGGTCTCTGGTCTCTGGTCTGGTCTTTGGTCCCTGATCTGGTCTCTGGTCTGGTCACTGGTCCATGGTCTCTGGTCTTTGGTCAGGTCTCTGGTGTGGTCTTTAGTCTGGTCTCTGATCCCTGGTTTAGTCCCTGGTCTCTGGTCTGCTTTCTGGTTCTCCGTCTCTGGTCTCTTGTCTGGTCTCCGGTCCCTGGTCTCTGGTGTGGTCTTTAGTCTGGTCTCTGTTCTCTGATCCCTGGTCTAGTCCCTGGTCTCTGGTTTTGGTCTGTTCTCTGTTCTGGTGTCTGGTTCCTGGTCTCTGGTCTGGTCTCTGCTCCCTGGTCTCTGGTCTGGTCCCTGGTTTCTGGTCTCTGGTTTCTAATCTCTGGTCTCTGGTCTGGTCGCTGGTCTGGTCTCTGATTTTTGATCCCTGGTCTGGTCTCTGGTCTCTGGTGTGGTCTTTAATCTGGTCTCTGGTCTCTGATCCCTGGTCTAGTCCCTAGTCTCTGGTCTCTAGTCTGCTTTCTGGTTCCCCATCTCTGGTCTCTTGTCTGGTCTCTGGTCCCTGGTATGGTACCTGGTCTCTGGTCTGCTTTCTGGTCCCCCGTCTCTGGTCTGGTCTCTGGTCCCTGGTCTCTGGTCTTGTCCCTGGTGTCTGGTCTCTGGACTCTGGTCTAGTCGCTGGTCCCAGGTCTCTGGTCTCTGATCTCTGGTCTGGTCTCTGGTCCCTGGTCTCTGGTCTCTAGTCTCTGGTCTTTGGTCTGGTCTCTGGTCCCTCATCTCTGGTCTCTGATCCCTGGTCTAGTCCCTGGTCTTTGGTCTCTGGTCTGCTTTCTGGTTCTCCGTCTCTGGTCTCTTGTCTCTTGTCTCTTGTCTAGTCTCTGGTCCCTGGTCTCTGGTCTTTGGTCTTTAGTGTGGTCTCTGATCCCTGGTCTGGTCCCTGGTTTCTGGTCTCTGGTCTCTGGTCTAGTCGCTGGTCCCAGGTTTCTGGTCTCTGGTCTCTGGTCCCTGGTCTCTGGTCTGGTCTTTCGTCTGGTCTCTTGTCTCTGGTCTCTGGTCCCTCGTCTCTGGTCTGGTCTCTGGACTGGTCTCTGGTCTGGTCTCTGGTTCCGTGTCTCTGGTCTCTGGTCTCTGGTCCCTGGTCTCTGGTCTTAGGTCTGGTCCCTGGTCTCTGGTCCCTCGTCTCTGATCTGGTCTCTGGACTCTGATCCCTGGACTCTGGTCCCTGGACTCTGGTCCCTGGACTCTGGTCCCTGGTTTCTGGTCTCTGATCTGGGCTCTGGTCTGGTTTCATGTCCCTTGTTTCTGGTCTCTGGTCCCTGGTCTCTGGTCTGGTCCCTGATCTCTGGTCCCTCATCACTGGTCTCGGGTCTCTGGTGTGGTGTCTGGTCTTTGGTCTGGTCTCTGGTCCCTGTTCTGTGGTCTCTAGTCTCTCTTGTCTGGTCTCTGGTCCCTTGTCTCTGGTCTCAGGTCTGGTCTCTGGTCTCTGGTCTCTGGTCCCTGGTCCCTGGTCTCTGTTCTCTGGTCTCTGGTCCCTGGTCCCTGGTCCCTGGTCTCTGGTCTCTGGTCTCTGGTCTGGTCTGTGGTCCCTGATCTCTGGTGTGTAGTCTCTGGCCTCTGGTCCCTCATCTCTGGTCTCGGGTCTCTGGTCTGGTCGCTGGTCCCTAGTCCCAGGTCTCTGGTCCCTGGTCTCTGGTTTCTGGTCTCTGCTCTGGTCTCTGGTTCCGTGTCTCTGGTCTCTGGTCCCTGGTCTCTGGTCTTTGGTCTGGTCCCTGGTCTCTCGTCTCTTGTCTGGTCTCTGAACTCTGATCCCTGGACTCTGGTCGCTGGTTTCTGGTCTCTGGTCTTGTCTCTGGTCTGGTTTCTGGTCCCTTGTCTCTGGTCTCTGGTCCCTGGTCTCTGGTTTGGTCTCTGGTCCCTCGTCACTGGTCTCGGGTCTCTGGTGTGGTGTCTGGACTCTGGTCTTTGGTCTGGTCTCTGGTCCCTGTTCTGTGGTCTCTGGTCTCTGTTGTCTTGTCTCTGGTGTCTTGTCTCTGGTGTCTGGTCTCTGGTCTCTGGTCTGGTCTCTGGTCCCTGATCTCTGGTTTCTCTGGTCCCTGGTTTCTGGTTTCTGGTCTCTGCTCTGGTCTCTGCTCTGGTCCCTGGTCCCAGGTGTCTGGTCTGGTCGCTGGTCTCTGGTCTCTAGTCTGTGGTCTTTAGTCTGGTCTCTGATCCCTGGTCTGGTCTCTGGTCTCTGGTCTCTGGTCCCCTGTCCCTGGTCTCTGGTCTCTGGTCCCTGATCTGGTCTCTGGTCCCTGTTCTGTGTCTCTGGTCTCTGTCCCTGGTCTCTGGTCTCTGGTCTCTGGTCTCTGGTCTCTGTTGTCTTATCTCTGGTCTCTGGTCTTGGCGGCACGGTGACTGAGTGCCATCACTCATGTCTCACAGCAAGAAGGTTGGTTCGATCCCCGGGTCACCAGGCCTTTCTGTGTGGAGTTTTTCATGTTTCTCCCCGTGTCTGGATGGGTTTCCTCCGGTACTCCAGTTTCCCCCATCAACCAAAACATGAACGCCCTTCGAGACAACTGTTGTTGTGATTTTGGGCGTTACAAAAATAAATGAATTGAATTGAATTGATGGTCCCTCGTCTTTGCCTCAGGTCTCTGGTCTGGTGTCTGGTCTCTGGTCCCTGGTCTGAGGTCCCTGATCTCTGTACCTAGTCTCTGGTCTTTTCCCCCTGGATCCCTGGACTCTGGTCCCTGGTCTGGTCTCTGGTCCTTGTTCTCTGGTCCCTGGTCTCTGGTCCCTGGTCTCTGGTCTGGTCTCTGGTCTGGTTTTTGGTCTCTGATCTCTGGTCCCTGGTCTCTGGTCTGGTCCCTGGTCTCTGGTCCCTCGTCACTGTTCTCGGCTCTCTGGTTAGGTGTTTGGACTCTGGTCATTGGTCTGGCCTCTGGTCCCTGTTCTGTGGTCTCTGGTCTCTGGTCCCTGGTCTCTGGTCTCTGGTCTCTGTTGTCTTATCTCTGGTCCCTGCTCTGTCGTCTCTGGCCTCAGGTCTCTGGTCTGGTCTCTGGTCTCTGGTCTCTGGTCCCTGGTCTCTGGTCCCTGGTCTTTGGTCTCTGGTCTCTGGTCCCTGGTCTCTCATCTTCTGTCTGGTTCCTGGTGTCTAGTCCCTCGTCTCTGGTCTGGTCTCTGGACTCTGGTCCCTGGACTCTGGTCCCTGTCCGGTCTCTGGTCCCTGGTCTCTGGTCCCTCGTCTCTGGCCTCAGGTCTCTGGTCTGGTGTCTGGTCTCTGGTCCCTGGTCTCTGGTCTCTGGTCTCTGGTCCCTGGTCTCTGGTCTGGTCCCTGGTCTCTGGTCCCTCGTCACTGTTCTCGGCTCTCTGGTGTGGTGTCTGGACTCTGGTCTTTGGTCTGGTCTCTGGTCCCTGTTCTGTGGTCTCTGGTCCCTGGTCTCTGGTCTCTGGTCTCTGTTGTCTTATCTCTGGTCTCTGGTCCCTCGTCTCTGGCCTCAGGTCTCTGGTCCCTGGTCTCTGGTCCCTGGTCTCTCATCTTCTGTCTGGTCCCTGGTGTCTAGTCCCTCGTCTCTGGTCTGGTCTCTGGACTCTGGTCCCTGGTCTGGTCTCTAGTCCTTGTTCTCTGGTCTCTGGTGTCTGGTCCCTGGTCTCTGGTCTGGTCTCTGGTCTGGTTTTTGTCCTCTGGTCTCTGGTCCCTCGTCACTGTTCTCGGCTCTCTGGTGTGGTGTCTGGACTCTGGTCTTTGGTCTGGTCTCTGGTCTCTGGTCTCTGGTCTCTGTTGTCTTATCTCTGGTCTCTGGTCCCTCGTCTCTGGCCTCAGGTCTCTGGTCTGGTGTCTGGTCTCTGGTCCCTGGTCTGAGGTCCCTGATCTCTGGTACCTAGTCTCTTGTCTTTTGCCCCTCGTCTCTGGTCTCGGGTCCCTGGTCTGATCTCTTGTCCCTGGTCTCTGGTCTGGTCTTTGGTCCCTGGTCTCTGGTCTCTGGTCCCTGGTCTCTGGTCCCTGGTCTCTGGTCCCTGGTGTTTGGTCTCTGGTCCCTGGTCTCTGGTCCCTGGTCTCTGGTCTCTGGTCCCTGGTCGCTGGTGTCTGGTCAATGGTCTCTGGTCTCTGATCTCTGGTCCCTGGTCCATGATCTCTGGTCCCTGGTCCCTGGTCTCTGGTCTCTGGTCCCTGGTCCCTGGTCTCTGGTCTCTGGTCCATGGTCTCTGGTTTCTGGTCTGCTTTCTGGTTCCCCGTCTCTGGTCTCTTGGCTGGTCTCTGGTCCCTGGTCTTTGGTCTTTAGTCTGGTCTCTGATCCCTGGTCTGGTCCCTGGTCTCTGGTCTGGTCTCTGGTCCCGTGTCTCTGGTCTCTGGTCCCTGGTCTCTCATCTTCTGTCTGGTCTCTGGTGTCTAGTCCCTCTTCTCTGGTCTGGTCTCTGGACTCTGGTCCCTGGACTCTGATCCCTGGACTCTGGTCCCTGGTCTGGTCTCTGGTCCTTGTTCTCTGGTCCCTGGTCTCTGGTCCCTGGTCTCTGGTCTCTGGTCTCTGGTCTGGTCTCTGGTCTGGTTTTTGGTCTCTGGTCTCTGGTCCCTGGTCTCTGGTCTGGTCCCTGGTCTCTGGTCCCTCGTCACTGTTCTCGGCTCTCTGGTTAGGTGTCTGGACTCTGGTCATTGGTCTGGTCTCTGGTCCCTGTTCTCTGGCCTCAGGTCTCTGGTCTGGTCCCTGGTCTCTGGTCCCTGGTCTCTCATCTTCTGTCTGGTCCCTGGTGTCTAGTCCCTCGTCTCTGGTCTGGTCTCTGGTCCTTGTTCTCTGGTCTCTGGTCCCTGGTCTCTGGTCTCTGGTCTCTGGTCTCTGGTCCGTGGTCTCAGGTCTCTGGTCCCTCGTCACTGTTCTTGGCTCTCTGGTGTGGTGTCTGGACTCTGGTCTTTGGTCTGGTCTCTGGTCCCTGTTCTGTGGTCTCTGGTCTCTGGTCCTTGGTCTCTGGTCTCTGGTCTCTGGTCTCTGTTGTCTTATCTCTGGTCTCTGTTCCCTCGTCTCTGGCCTCAGGTCTCTGGTCTGGTGTCTGGTCTCTGGTCCCTGGTCTGTGGTCCCTGATCTCTGGTACCTAGTCTCTGGTCTTTTGCCCCTCGTCTCTGGTCTCGGGTCCCTCGTCTGATCTCTTGTCCCTGGTCTCTGGTCTGGTCTTTGGTCCCTGGTCTCTGGTCTCTGGTCTCTGGTCTCTGGTCTCTGGTCCCTGGTCTCTGGTCTCTGGTCCCTGGTCTCTGGTCCCTGGTCTTTGGTCTCTGGTCCCTGGTCTCTGGTCCCTGGTCCCTGGTGTCTGGTCAATGGTCTCTGGTCTCTGATCTCTGGTTCCTGGTCCCTGGTCTCTGGTCCCTGGTCCCTGGTCTCTGGTCTCTGGTCTCTGGTCTCTGGTCCCTGGTCCCTGGTCCCTGGTCTCTGGTCTCTGGTCCATGGTCTCAGGTCTCTGGTCCCTGGTCTCTGGTCTCTGGTCCCTGGTCTCTTTTTTCTGGTCTCTGGTCTCTGGTCCCTGGTCTGGTCCTGGTCTCTGGTCCTGGTCTCTGGTCTCTGTCCTGGTCTCAGGTCTCTGGTCCCTGGTCTCTGGTCACTCGTCTCTGGTCTCGGGTCCCTGGTCTGGTCTCTGGACTCTGGTCCCTGATCTGGTCTCCTGTCCCTGTTGTCTGGTCTCTGGTCTGGTCCCTGGTCTGGTCTCGGTCCCTGTTCTCTGTTCTCTGGTCTCTGGTCTCAAGTCTCTGGTCCCTGTTCTCTGATCTCTTGTCTCTTGTCCCTGTTCTCTGGTCTCTGGTCCCTGATCCCTGGTCTCTGGTCCCTGGTCTCTGGTCTCTGGTCTCTGGTCTCTGGTCCCTGGTCTCTGGTCTCTGGTCCCTGGTCTCTGGTCTCTGGTCTCTGGTCCGTGGTCTCTGTTTTCTGGTCTCTCGTCTCTGGTCCCTGGTATCTGGTCTCTGCTCCCTGGTCTCTGGTCCCTGGCGTCTGGTCCCTGGTCTCTGATCCCTGGTCTCTGGTCTCCCCACAGGGATACAGGAGGAGGGTAGGGCATCTGACACACAGGGAGGGTATACTGATTTTTACAGATGTTTTTTGTGAAATCTGATCTGACTTTTTTTGATCAGATTTAACTCAAACCAGGTGGAAAAACGAAAGAAAAAAAATCCCAAAACACAAATTATATACTTTGAATAAAATAGTACTTGTCAGAGTATTCTTCAGTATTCTCCTTCTACTTTTACTCTTACTAGAGTTATCTATTGTACAGTGTAACAGTACTCTTACTTGAGTAAAAGTTGTGGTTCTTTTTCCCTCTGTGAGTCAGTCTAAAGTGACTGCTGTTTCTTCAGATCTTATTTAGTTTGGCTCATTTTTGTGTGCCCTTTGAAAATATCAGCTTTGGTGACTTATTTCATATTTTGTCCTTCACATAACGTAACTTCAATTTATAAATCAGATGTTATGTCCTGAAGTTACTCTTACTCAAGTAATATTTGGAAAAGTTCCCAAATAGTTTTACTCTTCCTCAGAGCACTACTTTGTACTTGTAAATGGTCACATTTTTATATAGCACTTTTCCACCTCCACACACACACACACACACACACACCCACCCCCCCCACACACACACAGTGTGTGCCCATGGGAGCTGGAATCGCACCACCAGCCTGTTGGTCAGTGGACATACAAACTACCAACTGAGCTGCTGTCGCCTGTTCTTCAGTGATGTTCCTTTATAGTAACAGTACTTTTACTTCTCATGACATTCAGTTAAATCAGGGGTGTCAAACACATTTTCACCGAGGGCCACATCAGCAAAATGGCTACTCTCAAAGGGCCAGATGTAAAATAAATCTAACTACTTTTTAAACTTGTTAATTAACTATTTCTGTATGTATTACATATTCAAGATACAAATATTGTGTATGCATTTTGCTAGATGTAAAAATATGGCTGTGTAACTGTGCATCTCCTGATAAATTGACAATTTAAGACCATCACACCTTCTAATTTACCCTGTCGAGGGCCACATAAAATTATGTGGAGGGCCACATTTGACCGGCAGGCCTTGAGTTTGACACATGTGAGTTAAATGTTCATATTTCATATCGTCTCAGAGGGACGGGGCTTGTCTTTGAGGGGGCAGGCTCATCTCAGGTGAGCAAACAGGTGTACTCAGCAGAATCATGGCCCGGAGCAGCTCATTTCTGCGCGACAGCTCCAATTAGAAAAGTGTCCATCCATCCATCCATCCATTTTCTTCCGCTTATCCGGGGCCGGGTCGCGGGGGCAGCAGTCTAAGCAGGGACTCCCAGACTTCCCTCACCCCGGACACGTCCTCCAGCTCCTCCGGTGGGACCCCAAGGCGTTCCCAGGCCAGCCGAGAGACATAGTCCCTCCAGCGTGTCCTGGGTCTTCCCCGGGGCCTCCTCCCGGTGGGACATGCCCAGAACACCTCCCTAGGGAGGCGTCCAGGAGGCATCCTGAGCAGATGCCCGAGCCACCTCAGCTGGTTCCTCTCAACGTGTAGGAGCAGCGGCTCTACTCCGAGCTCCTCCCGTGTGACCGAGCTCCTCACCCTATCCCTAAGGGTGCGCCCGGCCACTCTGCGGAGGAAGCCCATTTCAGCCGCTTGTATCCGCGATCTTGTCCTTTCGGGCATTACCCAAAGTTCATGACCATAGGTGAGGGTAGGAACGTAGATTGACCGGTAAATCGAGAGCTTCGCCTTCCGGCTCAGCTCCTTCTTTACCACAACGGACCGATACAGCGACCGCATCACTGCAGACGCTGCACCGATCCGCCTGTCAATCTCACGCTCCATCCTTCCCTCACTCGTGAACAAGACCCCGAGATACTTGAACTCCTCCACTTGGGGCAGAGACTCACCACCCACCCGGAGGGAGCAAACCACCTTTTTCCGGTCGAGAACCATGGCCTCGGATTTGGAGGAGCTGATTCTCATCCCAGCCGCTTCACACTCGGCTGCAAACCGCCCCAGTGCCTGCTGCAGGTCCTGGCTCGAAGAAGCCATCAGGACAACATCATCTGCAAACAGCAGAGATGAAATCCTGTGGTTCCCAAACCAGGCCCCCTCCGGCCCCTGACTGCGCCTAGAAATTCTGTCCATAAATATAATGAACAGAACCGGTGACAAAGGGCAGCCCTGGCGGAGTCCAACATGCACCGGGAACAGGTCTGACTTACTGCCGGCAATGCGAACACAGCTCCTGCTTCCGGTCATACAGGGACCGGACAGCCCTTAGCAAAGAGCCCCGGACCCCATACTCCCAGAGCACCCCCCAAAGGACACCACGAGGGACACGGTCGAATGCCTTCTCCAGATCCACAAAACACATGTGGACTGGTTGGGCATACTCCCATGAGCCCTCGAGGACCCGATGGAGAGTATAGAGCTGGTCCAGTGTTCCACGACCAGGACGAAAACCACACTGCTCTTCCTGAATCCGAGGTTCGACTATCGGTCGGATTCTCCTCTCCAGCACCCTGGAATAGACCTTACCGGGAAGGCTGAGGAGTGTGATTCCCCTGTAATTGGAACACACCCTCCGGTCCCCCTTTTTATACAGAGGGACCACCACCCCGGTCTGCCATTCCACAGGTACTGTCCCCGACCGCCACGCGATGTTGCAGAGACGTGTCAGCCAAGACAGTCCCACAACATCCAGAGACTTGAGGTACTCAGGACGGATCTCATCCACCCCCGGAGCCTTGCCACCGAGGAGCTTGCCAACCACCTCAGTGACTTCAGCCAGGGTGATGGACGAGTCCGCCTCTGGGTCCCCAGTTTCTGCTTCCTCCTCGGAAGACGTGACAGTGGGATTGAGGAGATCCTCAAAGTATTCCTTCCACCGCCCGACAACATCCCCAGTCGAGGTCAGCAGCTCTCCACCCGCACTGTAAACAGTGTTGGTGAAGCACTGCTTTCCCCTCCTGAGGCGTCGGACGGTTTGCCAGAATCTCTTTGAGGCCGTCCGATAGTCCTCCTCCATGGCCTCCCCGAACTCCTCCCAACCCCGAGTTTTTGCCTCTGTGACTGCCCGAGCCGCGGCACGCTTGGCCTGCCGGTACTCATCAGCTGCCTCAGGAGTCCCACGAGCCAACAAGGCTCGATAGGACTCCTTCTTCAGCTTGACGGCATCCCTTACTTCCGGTGTCCACCACCGGGTTCGGGGATTGCCGCCGCGACAAGCACCACAGACCTTACGACCACAGCTACGAGCAGCCGCATCAACAATAGAGGTGGAGAACATGGCCCACTCGGAGTCCATGTCTCCAACCTCCCCCGGGATCAGGGAGAAGCTCTCCCGGAGGCGGGAGTTGAAGACCCCCCTGACAGAGGGCTCCGCCAGACGTTCCCAGCAGACCCTCACAATACGCTTGGGCCTGCCAGGTCTGTCCGGCTTCCTCCTCCGCCAGCGGATCCAACTCACCACCAGGTGGTGATCAGTTGACAGCTCAGCCCCTCTCTTCACCCGAGTGTCCAAGACACGCGGTCGGAGGTCAGATGACACGACAACAAAGTCGATCATCGACCTCCGACCTAGAGTGTCCTGGTGCCATGTGCACCGATGGACACCCTTGTGCTCGAACATGGTGTTTGTTATGGACAAGCTGTGACTAGCACAGAAGTCCAATAACAAAACACCGCTCGGGTTCAGATCGGGGAGGCCGTTCCTCCCAATCACGCCCCTCCAAGTGTCACTGTCGTTACCCACATGGGCGTTGAAGTCCCCCAGGAGAACAACGGAGTCCCCGGTTGGTGCACTGTCTAGTACCCCTCCCAGGGACTCCAAGAAGGCCGGGTACTCTGCACTGCTGTTTGGCCCGTAGGCCGACACAACAGTGAGAGACCTGTCCCCGACCCGAAGGCGCAGGGACGCGACCCTCTCGTTCACCGGAGTGAACCCCAACACGCAGTGGCTGAGCTGTGGGGCAATGAGCAAGCCCACACCAGCTCGCCGCTGCTCCCCGCGGGCAACGCCAGAGAAATGGAGAGTCCAACCCCTCTCAAGAAGATGGGTTCCAGAGCCCAAGCTGTGCGTGGAGGTGAGGCCGACTATATCTAGCCGGTAACGCTCAACCTCCCGCACAAGCTCAGGCTCCTTCCCCCCCAGCGAGGTGACATTCCATGTCCCCAGAGCTAGTCTCCATGTCCGGAGATCCGGTCGTCGAGGTCCCCGCCTTCGACTGCTACCCGGATCTCTCCGCACCCGCCCCTCATGGCTCCTCCAGCAGGTGGTGGGTCCACGGGAGGACGGCCCCACGTCGTTTCTTCGGGCTGGGCCCGACCGGGCCCCATGGGGAAAGGCGCTCGCTGCCGAGCACCCACCCCAGGCCTGGCTCCAGGGTGGGGCCCCGGTAACGCCAGTCCGGGCGACGTAAACTGCCTTGTTGTATTTTTCTTCATACTCACTTAGAAAAGTGTTACAAAACATTTTTCACATAATCAGAGTCATAGGTCTTCAGACTCAGAGGAAACAGGATTATCCAACACCTCCAGAACACAGCACGCCCCGAGCCCTGCACAGGAGAGACACTGACACACACACAAGAGAAAAACACGTGTGTGCCAGGAATCTACACCAGGAACAACACCACACACATCTGGGAACATCTGGGTACATGAGATAGAGGCAGGACAAAGATCAGATCTGTCTAAAACTGTCACAAAAACAGCTAATCTCTGAAATCACCTCAAATGTACAATTAGTTACTTACATTAAAAATGTCCTAGTGTAGTCCTAGTTCAGTCCTGGTTCAGTCCTGGTTCAGTCCTGTTTTAGTCCTTGTTTCAGTTCTTGTTTCAGTCCTGTCCTATTGTAAACACAAAATCATACACCAAAGCAATATATTTTCACAACTTTTAATGTCCAAAATATAGTACAAATGCATAAATATAAATACAGTTTTATGCTTAAAGACTGGGATTACACACAAACGATCTGAGCTCCTCAAACAAACGGGAGGTTTATAGTCCATCTAATACACTTTAGTTTATCTGGACAATTCCATCTTAAAATATGCAAACACATAAGTGCTGCTGTTTGATTACAGGCAAACCTCTGCTGTGTCTTACATAAACATGTATGTAATCATTGTAATGCCCACCTTCATATAACTAAATTCAAGAATTCCATCTTATTTTTTAAAATTGAAATAATATCAGCAAATGTCCATTCCATCTTAATATACTAAAGATTTTGCATACTGTGCTATGGATTTAATTGGTTCAATTTAAATTACAAGCAATGAGAACATATACAGTCCACCTTAAAGAAAGGCCACACTCCAGGTAAGGCCTTAATGTCACATAAAAATGTGTGGTTCCACCTTAAAAATGTTACCCTTTAGCACTAGTTTTTCTGACATATGTTCTATTTAAGCACAGCCGCACTCCTCCACGACCATGTGTGGCACGTCGCGTTTGACGATGTTGAACTCGTGGTCGAAGTACAGCATGGACATTGGGGCTAGTTTGGTTGGGACGCAGCAGGAGGAGGAGGGGGCGGGGCCAAGGCCACGGAGGCGATACTGGTTTAACACGGCGGTGTGAAAGGAAGCAGCAGCGCTCGGGGCTCCGCCCCCGTGTGGCGGGCAGCTACCCTCACAGTAGTTGCCTAAGTACCCAGGGGGCGCTATGATCCAGTCGCTCCAGCCCAGCAGCCGGAAGTCGATGTAGAACTGTTTCCTGCAGCAGAGCCCTGCCCCCTCCTCACACTCTAAGCCTCGCCTCCTGATCCTATGCCCCACCTCCTCCCGTCGTGCCTGCACCACCAGGAATGGCCTCCGCGCGGCATCTGCGTCTAACAGCAGGGGGCGCACACGCTCCGCTTCACAGCCCTCACAGCGTACGTCCACACTCTGTCTCCGGGTGGCGCTCTGGAACAGACCTTGTAGCACCTCCGTTAGGTCAAACCTGTGCCAGCCGCTGCGACGGAGCTCCACCCCCTTCTCCACCAGGCTCCACCCACTGCTGAAGCCGCCCCCCTGGTGATACAGCTTTAAGGACACTCTACGGCTCCTGCGGCGCTCAGGGGCAGGGGAGTGTTCAGCGGGCAGGGCCTGCAAATGGGGCGGGACTGGGAGCACACGCAGGTACAGCCACAGAGACGCCTCAGACACTAACAGACTCTGGTTTCCTTCATTTGACACGACGAAAAACATCCCAGTGTGAGAGGTCACCATCTCATCTGAGGAAGAGGAGAGACATCATCACATCATGTCATATATGTGTATCTAAACATCTGAGGAAGAGGAGTCCAAGAACAAGTCACACGGCCCTATATCTACATGTGCATCTACTATTTCATCTGAGGAAGAGGAGGAGGAACAACATTGTCATATATGTGTATTTATATATCTCATCTGAGGAAGAGGAGGAAGAG
This sequence comes from Periophthalmus magnuspinnatus, assembly GCF_009829125.3. NCBI lineage: Eukaryota > Metazoa > Chordata > Actinopteri > Gobiiformes > Gobiidae > Periophthalmus > Periophthalmus magnuspinnatus. The sequence continues at coordinate 16,085,240 of NC_047127.1, read as the reverse complement.
GAGACACAGGGCCAGAGACAGTCACAAGACTCTGGATCACATAACCATAAGTTTTATGTCGTATTTTATAAACATTGCCCTTTCCAAACGGCAAGACAAACTATTTTAAGTAAAAGAGAACAGATCCCCAACATACACACACATTCACAGGTATACCTCTGTATATACAAAAGTATACACAGAGGTATATAAAGAAGTATATATACATAATGTCTAATGTCTCTAGTGCGTATGTTCTGACCTCTCTCTGCGAAGCTGATGATCTCGGAGCTGTCCTCCGCACGGTGCTCAGGCGGCAGCTCCACGCGCCCGTCCTGCCGCACTGCCGCTTGCAGACGGCGCAGCGCGGTGAGCAGGGCGGCGCGCGGCAGAGCGTGCGTAATGTTCGGTGGCGCAGTGAGCTGCAGGCGCGTGAGGATGTGCCGCTTCACCGCCTCGTGCAGCTCCCCCTCCTCGTGCACGCGCTCACAGGACGCGCACGAGGCCTCAGCGCGCACAAAACACACGCAGGACACGAGCACGAGCAACAGGAGCGCGCTCATGTTCCACGGTCAGTGCAGCAGTCCCGCGTGTCTGGAGCGTGCCGTGCGTAAAGTTTGTGCGCTCTGGAGATTTTCAGACATTTTCAGAAAATAATCCGCAATTTGTCCCTCACGTCTTTAGTCACACTCAGTCTCTGGCCTGTGTAAATCTAAGAACAGATTCTGGAAAACGTTTCCAAAAATCCAGTCTTCATAAAAAGTAGTACAGGACCTGTTCGTAAGGCGCGCGCTGTGCCAAATGTGTCCACTGCGATTCAAAGGTGTGATCTAAATCTCTGGATATTGTTTGGTCTTTTCTCTGGGTCCAAGTCTTTGCTGGGTCCAAGTCTTTGCTCTAAGAGAGGAGCGCCTTTGGGCAGTTTGTTTTTCAGCTGCTGTTGTTGTTTTTGGTGTAGATTTTAGCCAAATCGTTATTCAAATCACGAGTAAACTGTGCGTGCCTCCTGAGCCGTTTCAGTGCCCTGTTTTCTCCACAAAACACGTCATCTTCTTTTAGCTTTTGAAACGTAAAGTCTTTAATATATTTGAACTGAAAAATGTGCTCAGAGGATGTTCCAGTGTCCTCCTGTTTGTCAAATCATAACTCCGCGTTTCCACATTTTAAATGTGTCTATGCCTTTAGAATGAGAAGAACGTAGAAACAGATCCAAGCGATGCGATGTCCATATCCAGTCCAAAATCCAAAGGTTTACAGTCGTGCGTAAAAGCGCAACTCTCCGTTCGCATTCAGTCCGTCATTTCAGTATCTCCAGTCAAATATCAGACTGTGAATGCGATTAAATCCAGCTCCGTGGTTTTCCAAAAGTCCACAGAGCGTGAAACATCTTTACAGTCCTACTTTTTACAAATAAAATGAAACTCCCAGATCTTTACGCCGTCTAAGAGTTCTTTTCAAAGTCCAAGTTCGAGGCGCTTTGGTGGGTCTTGGTTTGGTTCTAGCCTGGTTCTGGTTCAGTCCTGGTCCAGTCCTGAGCCAGTCCTGGTCCAGTCCTGGTCCGTTTTTTGTCCTGGTCCTGGTCTAGTCCTGATCCGGTTTTGGAGCAGACTAAACCCAGAGGCGCGCTCAGAGGAGGTTTTTCACAGAGCGCGGTTCACTCGGTTTTAAATCATGATCGTGCGCGCTCCCGTGTCCAGCGTCACACTCACGCACACGAGACCAGCATTTCTCCCGGTGTCCGCTAGAGGTCGTCAGTGTACCGTTTATAAAAGCCTGATCATCAAAATGGAAACATGGAAAATCATAGCAGTAGTTTTATTTTGTTTTGTTTTTTTGTTTTTGTTTTTTTGAATGAAATCAGAATCAGAATCCTTTTATTGCCATCGTTTGTGAACACAGTTCACAAACTAGGAAATTACTTCGGTGGTAAAGTGCAACATAAAACACACTGAATAAATACAAATACAAATAAGGGCATGCACGAAGTTAAAAGGGATATGCTTAAAAAAATCAAATAAAATACTTAAAGGTAGAAAATATATACAACAGCAGCATCAGAACAACAGTGCAAACATGACTTATTAAAGTGACCGGTGTTATAAAGTGTCCAGTTTTGTGCAAATATTATCAAGTGTTCATGAGACAAACGGCAGAGGGGAAGAAACTGTTCTTACGACGGGAGGTTCTGGTCCCAATGGACCGTAGCCTCCTGCCAGAGGGAAGTGGCTCAAATAGTCCATGCCCAGGTTGAGAAGTGTCAGCTGCTATACGGCCTGCTCGCCCCCGAGTCCTAGAGACGTACAGGTCCTGTAGCGATGGAAGGCTGCAGCCAATTACCTTCTCAGCAGAGCGCACAATCCGCTGCAAAATGAAGTACTTAATTTGTACTCAAGTAATTAACCAAAGATCCAAGTAATTATGGACTTAATTGTGCAAAACATTTTCAAAAGTCATTGCAATAGTTTTAAATGATGATGTTAGGTCAATATTTATAAATGTATGGTAAATGTATAGGTCTTTATCAGTGTCTCTCAAACGCTTCACAGTATGTACCACCAAAGAAAAGATCTGGCTTTCTGCATACCACCAGATCTAAATCAGATCTGTAACAAGGCTCTTCCAGGTCTAATCTAGGGCTAAACCAGATTTAAAACTACATTTCCACTGTAGTTCGAAACAGAAATGATACAAATAAGGACAGAATGGTGGACAAAATGAACTCTAAATAAGCCAACTCCACAAACTGAAGGACCACAGTGTGAGAAACACTGGACTATATGTTAAGTATGTAAAGCAATAGCGCCCCCTTGTGTCAAAAGATCAGCATTGGTCCTCCTGAATAAAAAGGTTCTTGTCTTCTGTCTCCTCTCTTTACCCTTGGGCTCATATTTATTTCATATTTATTTGTTTTGGGAGAAAAAAATATACTAATTAAAACGCGAAACCCCAAAATGATGAAAGTGATGGCTTTGCGTTTTCTTAAATCATTTTTCACGTTGAATCAGACACATTATTATTGCATGTTTTTTATGTTTATTATGAAAAAAAAAATACATTTCCATAACAAAATGAAGTGATGCTAATATGACAAATGCACGTTAATATACAATAACATAACACAAACATATAAATTTGATCAAATATTTTGTGACATCACATCCTTATGGTGTTTACACTAACTGCAGAACTCTCACTCTGAGGAAATCTACAAATAAGTTTTTTCTGTTTACATACTTCTCACAACCAAAATTTAAACTTCCATTTAAATCTATATAAACACTAATAATTCAGTACAATATCCTTTAGTTTAATTGAGTTTTGAGTTTTTTAGTTGAGTTTGTTATCTGTCTGTGTTTGTGGAGTATTTCCTCTAGGCCGCACACACGATCTCTGTTCGAGGTGGGGCAGCGGCGCTTTTTGCTCGAAGTTGGAAAAGTTCGTTTGGTTTTTGTCTTCTTTTCGCTTGATGGCGCCTTTTCACGTGCATAGCAGCTGAAACTAAACTCGGGTAAGACTTCAGGATCATGTGTTCACTTTGTTTCAACTCGTATTCTAGTTTAAACACACTTATTCGCAACTTTGAGCTGTATTCCCCTGAGGCTCTCTGCACTATCTGAACACTCCACTACCAGTTATCAGTGAGCAGAGTGACAGTTGTCAGAGCCAATCAGAAACCGCGCAGGGATGGTCGCTCAGCGGTTGAGCCAATCAGAAGCGCGGAAAGTGTCTATGGGTGGGAACAGGGAAGAGAAGTGGATTCGGCTGAAAGTCACAAAGTTTAAAGTTTAGAGGAACCAAAAAACAGCTGAAACAGTTCCTCTTTTTGATAAAACACACGTTTATACAACCCTGTGTACTTAATATTTATGTTTTTAATCATTTTAATGTCCACGGTTAAATGTTAAAAGTAAGGTTAAAGTTTTAGATCTGTGTTGCCTCTTGCTACGAGTTTTTAACTCATTTTATTCTCATTTAGTCCTGTTTATTACATTTTACAAAGCTTTTACTTGTTTTGTGAATATTTGTTTGAAATAAAAAAAAAAACTAAAAAAGCCCGTTAAGTTTGACCTTTGGTGAACTAAGAAAAAATAAAGCTTGTTTCAATATTTATTCCAAGAAGTTCCTTGATCAAATGAAAAAGGTTCTATTCATCAGCCACAATGAGAGGTTGTGTACAAAACGCTCTCATGATCCTCCTGTCTTAGCTGTGGAGTTGCTTAGCTTCTTGGAATGGCTGATAGTATTTCAGTGATAAAACATTTTGTGTAAATACATTTTGACCTTAAAGCAGAAGTGATGCAGGTTCTACCACAAGAACAACCTGTTCTACCACAAGAACATGTAAATATGTCCAGAAGATAAACCTCTGTTGCTCCTCTGTCCTTCTGCTCCTGTCTGATGTCTTGCAGGTGGACTCCTTTAGACCGGTTGAGATCCCGGTCCAGATCCCAGTCCAGATCCTGGTCCAGATTCCGGTGTCAGACCATGGCGTCGGGGAAGGGCAAGGGTCAGGCATCTCTGGCTCTGCATAAGGTCATCATGGTGGGCAGTGGAGGAGTGGGGAAGTCTGCTCTTACACTGCAGTTTATGTATGACGAGGTAAGTCCTGTTTCAGTCCTGCTTCAGTCCTGCTTTAGTCCCTGTCTTCTGTCCCCTCTGTTTGTGGAGGACTACGAGCCGACCAAAGTGGACAGTTACAGTCTCAGTCCTGCTTTAGCCCTGGTTTAGCCTTGGTTAAAACCTGCTTTAGTCCTGGATCAGTCCTTGTCTTGTCTCTCAGTTTGTGGAGGACTATGAGCCGACTAAAGCCGACAGCTACAGGAAGAAGGTGGTGCTGGATGGGGAGGAGGTGCAGATCGACATCCTGGACACGGCTGGACAGGAGGACTATGCAGCCATCAGAGACAACTACTTCAGGAGCGGAGAAGGTTTTCTGCTCGTCTTCTCCATCACAGAGCACGAGAGCTTCACTGCCACCGCTGAGTTCAGGTATTTATCTTTATGTATTTATTTATTTGAATTAGGACATATTAATCAATGTGTCAGCAAGTATCTTCGCAAATGAAAAAATTCACAACAGTTTTATATTATGAGATGATGTTTTGGAAAAAAGCGTTCATCAGATCTTTTTCTCTTTTTTTTGCTTTGGACCTGGTTTAGTCCTGGTTTAGTCCTGGTTTAGTCCTGGTTTAGTCCTGGTTTAGTCCTGGTTTAGTCCTGGTTTAGTCCTGGTTTAGTCCTGGTTTGGTGCCGGTTTAGTGATGGTTTAGTCCTGGTCTAACCCTGGTCTCTTCTCAGGGAACAGATCCTGCGTGTGAAGGAGGAGGACTTGGTTCCTCTGCTGGTGGTGGGCAATAAGTCTGATCTGGAGGAGCGGAGACAGGTGTCTCTCGAAGAGGCCTCCAGCCGAGCTCAGGAATGGGGAGTGCCCTATGTGGAGACGTCCGCTAAGACCAGAGCCAACGTGGACAAGGTACTGGACTGTACCAGGACTGTACCAGGACTGTACCAGGACTGTACCAGGACTGTACCAGGACTATAGCAGGACTATAGCAGGACTATAGCAGGACTTATGTGAAGATGTCCACCAAGACCAGGGCTAATGTGGACAAGGCCTACGACGGAACCACGACGGAACCACGACGGAACCACGACGGAACCACGACCGAACCACGACCGAACCACGACCGAACCACGACCGAACCACGACCGAACCACGACCGAACCACAACCGAACCACGACCGAACCACGACTAATCTGTGTGTTTTTAGGTGTTCTTCGACCTCATGAGGGAAGTTCGTAAAAAGAAAATGTCTGAAAGTAAAGACAAGAATGGCCCGAGTGGCAAAAAGAAGAAGAAACGCTGCTGTATCCTGTAAAACTACAAAACTGTCACATACTTTAAAATACTTTATAAATATTAGGAAAAATGTCCAAAGTATCCATTTGTATAAGCTCCATCTGTGAAAAAATAAGTTAATTACAAATCACCTAACTTCCAAAGACGGTACTAAGTACTAAGACCGGACCAGGACCGGACCAGGACCGGACCAGGACCGGACCAGGACCGGACCAGGACCGGACCAGGACCGGACCAGGACCGAAAATAAAACGATGATTTTTTTTCATCGCTCAAACTGCACCTCTGATTGTGCTATAAAACTTTGCACAAATGAATAAATAATAACATTGTATTTTTATAAGTGTGAGCCAATAAGTGAATACAGATGTGATTATGAACCAAAATCACCAAAACTAGCTAATTAAGACTGTGCCAAATACACCAAACTGCACCTCTTTTTTTCCTGAAAATAATAAACAAACTTGAGAATGAAAAGCCATGTTAGAAAGTAGTCGCTATATTTTTAGGCAATATTTTGGATATTATGGTTACAGTGTTTTCCGCAGGTTTATACAGAGACTATGGCGGCACAGACAATCCTCATTTGAATAATTATATTGAATAAATCTACCCCCCTTTACCTCTACTAATAAAAAACAATGAATAAATGAAGTTATTACTATACATTTATGATAATACAAAAAGCAAACAATATCACCTTTAATACCAATTTGTTATACAGCTTGTTTTCAACCATTGGGCCAAAAATTTGATTATGGGAGGCCAGAATACTACTATTAATGGAAAACTGTGATGATTACATACCCTAAAACATTTTTTCTATTGTTCTTTACATTTAGTATTGAAACCTTTGTAATTTGACAAAATTTTCAGAACATTTTGAAAATATGTCACTTTTTAAAATAATTTCCCGTCTGCTCCTCTGTAATCCGAAATCTGATGTTTGGTGAGTGCCTGTTGAATGTTGCATGTTTTCTTTTTTTTTTTTTTTTTTTGTTAAAAGCACTATTTTTTGTGTTTGGGGTTAAAGGGACGTTTATGTTTGTGTAAAAATGTATCGTAGCTCATTCCTCACACAACACTCCACAATTTTAATAAACATATGCATAAAATGTTTAATATTTCGTGTTATTTTCTTGTTTTTAGGAATGTTTTGGGGTTTAAGTTCAGTTGCTGTAATGTTGAATCTGCCCACTAGAGAGCACTGTGTGACTGAAATTTTTTTTTTTTAATCACCATGGAGACAAACTACTAAAAGAATGGATGCCTTTTGATGTTTTTTTTAACGTTGGGAAAAAAAAAAAACTAATGACAGATTTTTAAGGTTTTAGTTTTATTTTAAAGCAGACATATTGTGCTTGTGTGTACTCTGTTGTTATAATCTATGACATCTGTGGATCATTATGTTATAATGTAGACATTTGAAATAGCAATATTCATCTAAAATAACTACAAAAGAATATAAAAGAAACATTTTGCATATTAAGGCTTCTTTAATGCTACACTATGGAACGTTTGAGGTAAAGTAATAGCATCTCATTCGCTTTTATAGTAAATCAGATATGATTACTCTTGTTTAGATGTGTACTTTTTACACGTACTTGAGTATTAATATTTTGCTGTAACAGTATTTTTACTTTAGTACATTTTGTCTTCACCTCTGTCCCAACTCCTGAAATCCTCTTACACTAAACTCCTGCTGAGGTAAACATTATAACTGCACTCTCCTCTCACTGTGGCTCTGGGACTGGTTTAGTCCTGGTTTACTCCTGGTTTAGTCCTGGTTTAGTCCTGGTTTAGTCCTGGTTTAGTCCTGGTTCAGACCCTGCTTTAGATCTGATTTAGTCCCTGTTTTTTTTCCCTGGTTTAGTCCTGACATGTGTAAACAGGTGTGTGCTGTGTGGGAGGTGTCTCTCTCTGACGGACTTCACAGAATCGAGTTTGAACATGGAACCACCACTGGAAAGAGGGTGGTCTACGTCAACGGACAGGTGAAAACGAGACCGGGTTTAGACCTGGTGCAGTCCCTGGTTTAGTCCTGGTTCAGTCCTGTTTTACTGCTGATTCAGTCCTTGTTTAGTTCTGTTTAACCCTGGTTGAATCCTGGTTCAGTCCAGGGTTAGTCCTGGTTTAGTCCTTGTTTAGTCCCTCTTCTCTTTCAGGAGGTGCTTCGCAGAGACTGGATGTTTAAACTGGTTGGCTCAGAGCAGTTTTCCTTCGGCGTTCCTCAGAGCAGAGCTGAGATCCGGATCGCAGCCGTGGGAGGATTCTCGTACGAATACTCACTCCATGTGAACGGACTCACTCTGCAGAAGTTCACCCAGAACCGAACCAAGACCACACAGACCTGGGACCTAGGACTGGACCGGGACCGGTACAGGATCGTACTGGGTGAGACCTTTGCACATGTACAGGTTTAACCCAGAGACACTGAAGGATGAGTCAAATGCAGGTTAAAGGTCCTATATTACACAAAATTGACCCTTGTGAACTTTAAGTCATGTTCTAATGCTGTTACCTCCTCAAAAACAGACTTGGAGTTGTGTTTGTTTCATTCACACATTTGATTAACTCTTTATTATTAGTCTGTCTACATCTCCAAAGCTCAAAATGTTCAGTTCCACCTTGTGATGTCATGAAGCTGTAGTTTTCAAGTTAACGGTTATTTGACCTAGTTCAGTTTAAAAACACAGTGGAGCACTTCCTGTATTACCACATGACATCACAAGGTGGAACAGAGTGAAGTCAGCCTAAATCTGCAGGGTTTGTGTGTTAAACATGTGTGAATGAAACAAAACACAACTCCAGGTCTGTTTGTGATGAGGAAACAACATTAGAACAGATCAGAGAATAGAGTAACATGGGCCCTTTAACACAGAGACACTGAATAAGATGGTTAATTATGGTAAAGATATAATTGACCAAATATTTATATTCCTGGTAGTTCTGTGACCTTCTTGTTTTCAAAGCCACTGTAGAGTTAAGTTATTCTATGTTTGATTGTAATTGAATAGAGCAATAATAGATACTTTGTTTTAACACAATCTGACCATAAAGAACTGACTTTGCTGAACTACAACAGTTGAGCTGATCTGTGCTGTTAAACAAGTCCCTCTTAAATAACACTACAGTCACAAGCTAGCTAGTATTAGCCAACAGTTTTTCAGTCACTCACCTTTTGTGTAAAACGTCTAATCAGGCCCAGCTATTTGATAGTTATTCCTAATGTGTGTAATTTGTCACCATGAAACTGCTGAACATTCTGCCATAGGCATACATGCTTTACACCCCCAGCGGGGTGTCACTGCAAAGTATCAATTGGTGGTTTTCAGATTGTAGAATGTGATGATGCCATACTCAGTTTTCCCTATTGATTACATTGTACTTTACTATGAAATATCCAAAAGGTAAATTCACAAATGTTTAACCTGATCATTTCTATTAGTGACAATATATATAACAACACAAATGTATAACAGCACAAAATGCTTTTGTCATTAGCTCCTTCCTACTGAAAAAACAACATATTGAGTTCACAAAGGTAGAGCAGAAATGTCCAAGTCCAAGAAATTATTCAAGTAAGAGTAACTGTAACTGTAACAGTAACTGTGAGTAAATGTAAGAGTAGCTGTAAGAATAAGTGTGAGAGTAACTGTGAGAGTAGCTGTGAGAGTAGCTGTGAGAGTAACTGTAAGATTAAGAGTGAGAGTGACTGTAAGAGTAACTGTGACACTAACTGTAAGAATAATTGTAAGAGTAACTATAAGAGTAACTTTAAGAGTAACTGTAACCGTAATTCTGAGAGTAACAGTAAGATTAAGAATGAGAGTAACTGTGGGAGTAACTGAGAGTAACTGTAAGATCAAGTCTGAGAGTAACTGTGACAGTAGCTGTGAGAGTAACTGTAAGAGTAACTGTAAGAGTAACTGTAAGATTAAGAGTGAGAATAAGTGTGAGAGTAATTGAAAGTAACTATGAGAATAACTGTGAGAGTACCTGTGAGAGTAACTTTAAGACTAACTGTGAGAGTAACTGAGTGGATGTTCTGACTTATGTGAAAAACATAAATGAACAGTGTGGTTTTTCTCCAGAGAGGAACACCATGGACGTCTGGTGCAACGGACACAAGATGGACGCCGAGGTGAATGACTCAGATGCACCTCAACATTTACATAGGTTTTAAATACATTTACAAAACAAAAATTCCATAACAGAAAATAAAACAAAAACAGTGAGGCCTCCAAAGATAAAAACTCAAAAATAAAGACGTAAAACACAAAACCTCAAACAGCTGTAGACAAATGAGAACAAAAACTATGCCTCTGCTCGGGCACTATCAGATATGTGAGTTTTATGTTTTTCACCAGATTTTGCACTCCATAGACTTAGTTTGAGTGATATTCTTAGCCTGATTTTGTGTTCCCAGAGCGAGTTTGTGGAGGACGGCACACAGACACGGTTCTTCATGGGACAACGTGAATTCTGCCTCAGAGCAGAACAGGGGAAAAAGAGCATCACATACTGTCTCCTGCTGGACGGGCAGAGAATACACCACACTTAAATATTTTATTTTTAAGTCATTACTTAATCTGAAATATCTTGTCTTGAGTTTAGACTATACTGATTTGTATATTAGTCCATTATTACACCATATGAATCACTTTTTTAAAATTATTATTAGAGGTTGGTAGATTATTTTTGTATATTTATAATGCTAACTTTTAAAGAATGTTTAATCTTTTTCTGATGTTGTGATTGGCACTACTGAGTTTATCGTTTATAATGAAAGATACAACAAAAAGGGAAAAACATGTATGTAGTTGACTTCTAAATGAAGTTTTAAATTGGTATTTCTGCACTTTTGTTAGTAATTGTACTCAGGTCATTCCACTTTGTCTGACACCTAAACCTCAATGTACATTATCAATCTATTTACTGTATAAACTTAAACTTAATGAGAGTCTTTTTTTTATTATAACTGGAAAATATATTCTTTCTATTTTAACTGTATTATTATTTTCAACGCATTAAACAGTGTCAGTTTTCAACCACATGGAGGCACTTATACCCCGCAGCTCCTTCACTACCTCTTATATACAGCGTTTGCTTTTCTTTACATAAAAACTAAACAAAATAAAATAAAACTCTATATTCATTAGTTGTTTTCAATGTGTTTCACCAAACTAAACCCTGAGTGTGAGTTTGTCCGTTTTTGTTTTGTTTTTGAAACGTTTTAGTAAAATCATCCGGCACAAACTTTCAAAATAAAAGTGTCAAACGTCACAAAGCCTAAAATCACTGCACAGGAGAGACGAGGGATACATTTAAGTTGTCTTTATAATGTAAATACAGAAAGGAATAAAAACTCAACAACAATACATGTGTTATTTGAATGAAAATTTGTTATTGTCAAGCCTCAATCCTATTTTTTGTTTATTGTTTGTTATTATTGTGTTTATACTCTTTCCTTAAATGTAGTTTTATTGTAAAAAAAAAAAACCCCAAACAAACCCCAAAACAAAACAAAAAAAACATAAAATAAATACATAAAAACAAGACCATTTACCATTAGCAAAATACAGTCTCACGCATAGATAGAATGCATTTTATGACGGTCAAGTTTTCTCTTATGGATACTTTTTCTTCCATATTTGCTGTCTGCTTGTATATTTTGTTATATTTGTGTATTTGGTTGATGTTTTATTGTGAAGCGCGTATCGGAAGTCACCTGGCGGCCCCTGGGAGCCCACACTGGTCCTGCAGCTGTGAGCGCGAGAAGGATGGCCGGATTTGGACCTGATACCCAGGACTCACCTGTGCACCGTGACCCACGGGACTGACCCCTGACTGACCCCTGCAGCGGCTCCGGCTCTGCTCTACACGTTCGAGGAGCTCCTTATCCGGGCTTGTCCCAGGCGCTGCCTCCGCTCCTGGTTCCGACGGACGGACTGAACAGCCACAAAGTCCCGTGCTCCCGCCGCTACAGGATTTACTCAGCTCAATTCTCACTGCCGCGGTGTCGCTTATTTGTGTCGGGGTCGTTATTTTTACTTTTGCTCCGGTATCTCATTTTTAAAACGCTAAAAAACACTCTTCTTTCTCATCTTTCCCATCTGTGGCTCTGGAGCGTTAGCATTAGCACTAGCCGGCTAGTGCAGTTACTAAGCAACAAGGCCATCCTGTTAGCCATTAGCCCGGTGCACATCCGTCACCGCAGCGGCTCTCTGCTCGGAGCTACCGCGGGAAGGAGCTGCCATCGCCGGACAGCAACAGGAGCAACAGCCGGTACTTTCCCCGGTGCTAACACTACAGCGAAAGACGGCCATAACTATCTATTTTTAACCTGTATTTTTTACCACACCGAGCCCTCCGGTCCCGTGCGCGTCTGACGGGTGTTTTTTAAAGACTTCAACACTAAATAAACCCAAAGTTTCCCCTTTTCCTTCTCCGGAGCTTTAGCATTAGCTGCTAGCCTAGCCGCTGGCTATTTACGTCACTTAACGGTGGACAAAAGTGGGTTTTTATGGATGTAAGCTGTATTTAAACTGTAAACGCGGAGCTTTGGTTTGTGAGCACAGTGTTGGGACATGGGGTAGCGGTGTAAAGTTACCCCGACATCTGTAACCACAACGGGATCAGAGAGAAGCCTGCCCGGGGGAGGCTGCCTTTCTGGGCTACAGTCTGGAGCAACCTCGGTCCTCTGGAGGATGTAGCGGTGGAAACACGTTTATTACACTCAATGATTTGATTACTTTATACAGTAGCGTTTGACTCATGTGTGGCTCGGATTTGAAGGTGGTCTAACGCCGTCTGGAGGTCACAGATCACACCGGGCGCAGACAGATTCGAAATCCTGACGAGGTGGCTGAGTTTTCGGTCTCGGGACAGCAGAGGGATCGGGCCGCAGCTATGAACTACCAGCAGCATCTGGCCACCTCCGCGGCCATCCGGGGAGAGATCCAACGCTTCGAGTCCGTGCACCCGAACATCTACTCCATCTACGAGCTGCTGGAGCGCGTGGAGGAGCCGCTGCTGCAGAACCAAATCCGTGAGCACGTCATCGCCATAGAAGGTGGGTACAAACCTGGACAAAACATGGACAGATGTTTGGGGGTCCTTCTCTGCTCATCTGTACCTTCTCTTGAACTCACAGTTTAAATGTCCTATATTACGCAATGTTATAATGTTGTTACCTCATCAAAAACATACTCAAAAATGTGTGAAACTCCAGGTAATGTGTGTGTTTGTGTGTTAATCATATGTGAATGAAACAAAACACAACTCTAGGTCTGTTTGTGATGAGGAAACAATGTTATAATATGAATCAGAGAATAGAGTAATATTTAATAGGATATTTTGATGACCACGTCTTGCTGCTGTTGTTTTTGCAGTTTTGTGATTTATAGTTTGGAAATAATTTTGGTGGATTTGACTTCTTAGCTGTTTGGTGAGAACCTGCTAAGACTTGAGTGGACTAAAGTGGGCTCTCAGGACTCATTTGTACTTTCTGTAATCGGACCATACACCTTATTCAAACTACAATTCAAACTACACAATAATAACTAGACATACAGAAAAAGACGAGTAACAGTGTCTTTTTGCAATATAAAAAATAAACGGTTATATTGAAACCAAACTGTAAGGCAGAATCATCCCCAAAAAACAATTTGAAATGTACAATATTGTAAAAAAATATGAACACCTTTAAATATATAACAGAATGCAGCACTTAAGTAATTAGTTTGTATCTATAATGATTCATACTTCAACCTTCTACAGCTCAAATCTTACCATAACACAGAAAAATAACAAAAACCTTCCCACTAGTGCAAAGAGAAAGTACCCATGATAAATATTGACCCCCCAGAAATGATTGTTTCATCTATTGAACCATCAATATTCTATATAAATATAGTTCCAGTTTTCATATATTGAATGACGAGTTGATATAGGGATTATCATGACAGGCCTACATTTTACACAGATCAACCTACTTTAAATCAGATTTTAGTGGCAAAACTTTTCCCAACTTCTTCATTGAAATGACTGGACTTCCCATTTCCGCAGAAGTGCCACCACAAAGACAGTGCAGTTTAGTCGCATTTACAGTAAAAGTGGGCGGGGCCGAATAAGGTCAGTAGTCATTATCGGGATAGGCTAATGCAATGAACTACCCTTTACTTTCTGCTGTTGTCCATATGATTCTTACAGTCCTAGAGCCTGGTTCAGTGTTTCCTCTCTTTAATGTGACCAAATACTATTTTGTTTACATCCAGTGATTTATTTCCTGGCATAAATAGATTTTTAAAATAATTCTTGTTCTTAATTTCAACAAATATTTGGTGGCAAAGGCTTTACTTTGTTTTGGTGGGAGAACGATTGTGTGTTAATAGTGTACTGTTGTTGTGTCCTTGAGCAAAGCACTTCATCACACTTGCCTTTACAGGTGTGCAGCGTTGTTATCAGCAGAGTAGCAGCATCTGTGCTCCTCTCCTCAGCAGGTTTCCCGCAAAAGTCAGATAAAAATAAATAAATGTTAAATTGGGTCAAAGCGCTGTCTCATTCTCCCACAATCCTTTGCAGCGAGTGATTCATGGTTTGAGAGAAAAAAGGGTTTAAACGTTTTAAACACTGCACTTTGTGAACACATCCAACGCGTTCATTTAGGACAAAATAAAATATCTAAATACGACCGCTAAAAGGAAGGAGGAGTGCATCACAGCAGAATCCTTTCTAAACCATTTTCACCAGTGGCTTTAAACATCAATAATCATTTAACCCTTGCTCATTGTGTTTTGGGGGCTGTAAACATTATTTGGAATAATTATGTGACTAATCCACTGTTAAAACATCCTTTGACTATTTGTATAAGACTGCTGTATTATTCAATCAAAATCTAAAAGAATAAACTTAAGCTCAAAATCACATACTCCCATCATGTTATAATGAAAAAATATGCTTCATGAGGTTTTAGATGTCATCCATGCATGTTTGAGTAATCTAGCGATCTCTCCTGGGCACTATTTGAACCCTAGTGCCAATGCTAATGCTCCAGTTAGCAGTATGAGCCTGTGCAAAGCCCCACCTACAAGCCTATGTCACCCATGCTCCCACACGACAATTCTCCATAAACATACAAAAGCATGATACAAAACTACACATCTACTTGCCAAACTTGATGTGATGTACAGTAGTTTCATTAATGGGATGCATGCGGATTGTTATGTGATAGCACTCTGAAGGGGGAGTGACTTAGTGTGGAGAGCAAAGGGAGGGGAGACTCAGAGCGTCAAAAATGAATGTGAAACATGTTAATACATTGTTTTCGGTGATTATAGCATTTTCTAAACAATAAAAGGTAATATGGTGATCCAAATATGTTATGTGTTAGCAGTTAATACCCTATAAAATTAAAATACCCCTCTTTAAATACTCCTCCAGTATGTAGTCAACAACATTATCTGGTTAGAACTGTAGTCATTAGCTGTAATTGTGCTCCAGTCTTGCCTTTGCACAGAAACCTAAACATAAAACGCAAATCTAATCGCAGAGTTTGCATGGTAAACAACTCCCGCATTAAGACTGAAATCTGAACTGATAATCTAATAACAGGAATCCCATGCATTTCAGAACATGTTTGTAAAGGTCTAAACTACAGGGACAACAACAGTTTCGATTACAACATCTTGCGTAGCTTATATCACTTATTGTTCAGTATATGAAAGCTGAGACAGTATATTTTTGGGCTTAGTATTTTTTCGGGTTTACAATTTCTTTGCAATAATGGGGAGATTTTTGCCATTTTTATGTATAAGGTCAGATTTAAGCTATAGACAGACAGTAGTTCTGTTTACTGGGACTATCTTGTTTTGTGTCAGAGGCATAAAGTAGCTTCAGTATTATTATCGTTTATTGCAATATTTCTCTATGAAACTTATAAAACATGTGAATACGTTACACACATATATTATGCTTCAAAGTGTGTTATTGTGGCAGGTCTACTAGTGAGTTTGAAAATTAGTTTGAGCATTAATTTGCTATTTTTAGGCTGCAGAGACAAAACATTTGCTCATAGAATAATCCTGAAAAGGCCTAATGTGAAAGAGAAGAATGCACTAGTGAAGGACTCAGGAGTGAGTGGTAAGATCCCAGAGGAGCAGTGGATTCTCTCCCCAGGTGTCCTCAGTGTAGTCTATTTGCTTGTTCTGCTGGTTCTTCTGTGATATAGTCTGTATTAGTGCTGTATTCAACTAAATTTGTGTTGCCTTGTCATTCGATTAGTTGACTAAAAAGGAGGTGAGCTCTATTCTGTATCTCTGTGTATCTGACCCAAACTACACTCTTAAGACTACACCTGCAGGGGGAGTTTATGCAAAAACTACTTTTTATGCATAAAAAAGTACTGGGAAATAGTAAGTATTTATATAAAGACAGATTAAACTTGTGAATCACGAGTTTAGCCGTTGAGTTGATGAATCAGTCCTTTAAAGCCTACAGCCCTCGTCAGTATGCTTGTTCTGCTGGATCTTCTTTGCTCAGGTGTAGTTGTGCAGGTGACTCTGACACAGTTTCTTGGTCACATTCTTACCACATTCTAAACCTGTTACAGAATGTTTCTCTGATTAATAGTACAACACAGGACCCAACAGATAAGGGTGTGGTATATCAGCTTGATTATATTGTAGTTTACTGTGAAATATCTAAAAGGTAAATGCACAGATAACAATATCTGTGCATTTACATTTACCTTTTTTTTACCTGATCACTTCTATTAGTGACTCATAGGTAAGAGCGCGGGAGGTAGAAAGAGGATGCAAAGGAAAAGACTTTAAATGATTAATCTCTTAGGCTAGTTAATTTCACATGACCCCAAGGTTGAGAACCGGCACTACAGACCGATAATTATTGGTGGACAGAAGGAAACCCACTCAGACACAAGCAGAACATGCAAACTCCACAGAAACGCCCAGTGCTAATATGGCTGTCAGGTATTGATACTAAAAAAATCCCATGTCCCCAATTTTTTATCATCTTTGTGGTATTGGAATCAGCATTGAGTATTGAGTCTATTCCGTAATGGCAAAATCGAGTTTGAAATGTTAGTATCGTGACAACACTACGTGCTAACCACTCTGCCACTGACAACGATCTGAACCAGAGAACTGAGTCCCGTGTGAACTTGGATTTGAAACCCGAGCCCAGTCTATAGAACAATCTGATAAAGACACAAGGCTGCCTCCTGGGACCAGGCCAGAGTGGGACAAAAGGACCGGAGAGATCAGGAGCCTGCCACAGTCACACAGGGAGAAGGACGTGGGTTACACTCGTTATCCTGTCTCCTCCTCTCAGTAAGGAGGTTGTGGGTTAGATGAAGACTGTATGGACATAGCTAATCCACTAGCTGCTGCGTTCCAAACAGGAAGTGAGCATGGGCACGCTTCTGACTCCATTGACTCCAATTCACTTTCTACTGAAAAACTGTGACCCCTCTTTCTGTACCTGCTGCTGTCAGGCTCATGATTGTAGTCTTAAAATGATCATATTAAGCCGCTCTACATGATCCTGGGGTTTTTGTTTTTCTATTTTGTCCCTAAATCAAGATAAGAACATTAATAATAGACCAATCCGCGGCCTTCGTTCTCTGAGCTCACTCCCACTAGCATTAGCAACAGGTTTGACTGCATTGCTAAGCAGGAAGGGGCGTTACCTTCAACAGTCTCAATCCGGATTAGCTCTTTGGTTGCTATGATACTCGCGGTCAGAAATCCAAATATAGAACTCTGCTTCAAATTCACCCCTATAACTGCTAGTCTCAATGAGCTTCATTTGGAGCTGAGTTCTATGGGTGATGTCACAGTCCCTTAGTTCACTTCTTTATACAGTCTATGGTTTGACTCCTGATCTCTGAGTGCAGTGTGCTTGTTCCTGTGTTACTGTGGCAGAGTGGTTATCCTGCCACCTCTTCTCAGTAAGGAGGTTGTGGGTTAGACTCTTGATTTCTCTGAGTGGACTGTTGCTGTGGCTGAGTGGTTAGCCTGTCTCAGTGGTTGTGGGTTCGATTCCTGTTGTGGAGCCGCTGGTGGATGTTTAAATAAATCCCTTAGAAGAAAAAGCCTTTAAGTTACATAAGACTCTACTTTATCTGAGAGCTGTTTACTGTAGACTACAGCCCTGAGGCCGGATCAAGACTAAACCAGGACTAAACCAGGAATAAACTGGGATTGGTTCAGCGCTGGACCAGGACTTCTATGTAAAAATGTGAGTGTTCTGAAAGCTGTCACCTCACACATGAGTCGGCGCATTCATAACAAACCATGAGTCAGCACTCTGTCTTTATACAGGACCAGAGACCTGGTGTAGTCCCTGGTTTAGCACTTGATTTAGCCCTTGGTTTAGTCCCTGGTTTAGTCCCTCGTTCAGCCCCGTTTTTTTCCTGGTTTGGTTCTGGTTTACTCCTGGTTTAGTCCTAATTTACTCCTTGTTTAGTATCAGTGTAATATAAATAGTGCTTGTGTCCTAGTACTCTAACCACAGATGTGGATTATAATGTAATCCAGATTAAACTGGATTAATAGACAAGTCACTGCAGTTTAAAAAAACACCATTTAGCATCAAAGTTTTGGAGTAAATAAACAAGACCCCTGCTGTTTGAAATGTGAGGAAAAAAGTAGGATGGTATATCAATGGTACTGGCGATATTGGTATCAGCCCGAAGTTAATCTGTAAATGTCACAATAATTTTACAAAAATCGTACTAAAATAACCCACAATAGGGGAAATCCGCAAAGTAGTCAACTTTATTTTTTACAAGTATTATATGTTTTAAGGCTGTAAAACCCCTCACCACACACTTTATACACTTTTCTCACACAGGCATTAACATTTTCTCACATTTCTCTCTTGTTTAAACACTCGCAAACCTTCGAACCTTCGTAGGTGCCTTTGTCGGTGCAGAACAAGCAAGGCCACAAAAGATGAACAGCGAGGGACCACTGTACTGGACTAAAATAAGGAGAGAGGACTTAATTGTATAACTCATATAAACAAACAAGATGCGATATTAGTATTAGGAAATGACATCAAAACTTTAAGACCCCCCCTCCCCAGACCGGTTATAGTTCTGGTTCTGGTCTAGACCGGGTCCAGACTGGGTCCTGGTCCAGATGAGACCCTGTTTAAAGGAAGTGTCTATTTTAATCTCAAAGAGGAGCTATTGTTTTCAATGAGACGGAAACAGGACGCATCAGTTTACACCAACACAACAAGAACTGAACCAGGCCTGAACCAGGCCTGAACCAGGCCTGAACCAGGCCTGAACCAGGCCTGAACCAGGCCTGAACCAGGCCTGAACCAGGACTGAACCAGGACTGAACCAGGTCTAAGCCACGACTGTACCACGACTGTACCACGACTGTACCACGACTGTACTAAACCACAGACTAAACCACAGACTAAACCACAGACTAAACCACAGACTAAACCACGACCGAACCAGGACTAAAGTCTCTCTCCATTATCAGTTGTTTTTTACAGAATCGCCTCTGTGAATTTTTCCAAATAAATTGTGCCTCATGTTTAAACCATGTGACCTCTGACCTTTCAAACTAAAGCTCTTTCTTCTCTCACTATTTTCATCCCACGCTATTATTTTGAAACATGACCCAACGTCTGCAGAATTTGGGAAGATTTTGGCACTGTGTTTTTGTATTTATCACTCATTCATGTGTTGACCTATGTGTGTCAGATGCCCTCCCCTTGTGTCAGATGCCCTCCCTGTGACTCCATGGAGCCTTGTTCTGTGTAAAAGCTGCTAACCCTGTAATTAAGACCTCTACAAACATGTAATGAAATGCATGAGATTCTTGGATTAGTTTAATGTTCAGATTACAGTCTCTCAGATGTAAATGCTCGTGGACAGGTTAAACGTGTGAAATAAACTAAATCTAATCTCAGATAAATGAGTGTTGATGGTTGAAATGGCCTGGTTCGTGTTTGTTCATGTTATTGATGAGGAGCCATTTTGAGTGTCTGGATTACAGTTTAATCAATACAAGAATGTGATTTCCTGTGGATCTGGGACATCAGAGCCGACCTAGGGTAAAGTGCATCGACCCAAGGATTTATAACAACTACAAGGTCACACTGAGAGACTCTGGTTTAGTACTGGTTTAGACCTGGTTTACTCCTTGTTTAGAACTGTTCCAGTCCCTGTTTGAGTCCTGGTTTAGTCTGTTGTTCCATCCTGGCCTAATCCCTGGTTTAAACCTATATTAGTCCTTCTTTAGGCAAGGCTAGTTCCTAGACCCTGGTTTAGTCCTGGTTTAATTCCTGTTTTAGTCCCTTGTTTAATCCTGTTTTAGTCTTTTTTTTTTTTTTTTTTGTCCTGGTTTAGATGTGGTTTATACCTGATTTAATCTCTGCTTTAGTCTGATATTAGTCCGGGGTTAGTGTTTTTAGTTTTAATTTAGTTTTCTGGTTTATCTCGTTTTAATTCTGAGATTGGTCCTGGTTTAGTTCACTTTTGGTCCACATTTTTTGTGCAGTGGCTTGGTGGTAATACCATAATTGCACTTTAATACAGTACTTTCTGGTTCAAACTATTTTATCCTGAATAAATTCTAGATGTAATCTTGCTTTAGCCCTGGTTCAGTCCTGGATCAGTACTGGTTTTTCCCTGGTTCTGTCCTGGTTCTGTCCTGGTTCTGTCCTGGTTCTGTCCTGGTTCTGTCCTGGGTCAGTCCTGGGTCAGTCCTGGGTCAGTCCTGTTCAGTCCTGGGTCTGTCCTCGGTCAATCCTCCGTCAATCCTCGGTCAGTCCTGTTTCAGTTCTGGTTTAAATCCGGTTTAGTCCAAGTTGAGTCCTCAGTGTTTCCTTATGTCATGGCTCTCTCTGCTGGTCACCTCATGTAACTGCACTGTGGTTTGTATTTGTAGTTCCCAGTGTGTCCAACAGAGGTCCTCGGTGCCTCTGTGAATGTGGGTCAAATTTCACACTGCACAAACCTTGACTACACAAGCACACACACGCGCGCGCGCGCGTCGTACAAATAGACGCACACACGTTCATATATAAATTTTACCATCACATTCATATTTACTCAAACCTCATGTAATCTGCACTGTCATTTTTTCCTAGTATTTAGTTTTATTATGTTTTATAATATAATTAAATATATTTCTATATGCAGTAATTCAGATGTCAGTTTCATTTCATTCAGAGATTAGACCAAGTAATCCACATAATCTGGAATTATAAAGGTGGATCTATGATATTCAGTTCCCTGCTCAGTTTGATTTTAGTCCCTGGTTTAATTTCTGGTTTAGTCAATGGTTTAGTCCCTGGTTTAGTCCCTGATTTAGTCCCTGATTTAGTCCCTGATTTAGTCCCTGGTTTAGTCCCTGGTTTAGTCCCTGGTTTAGTCCCTGGTTTAGTCCCAGTTTAGTCCTGGTTTCGTCCCCACTAAATCTGATATATTTGTATCCAAACATTATGTTTTTTGTGATCACATCAAAGCCTGGTCACGCCCACATTTAAATAATAATGGGCTCATTTGCATTCCTGCCCTGAACCGTTTGTGCCTCAAGCAAATCTCCCATCTGCATCTACATCACAAGACCTGTGTGAAACCAGCGTTAGACTTGGGTTAGACCTGGTTTAGTCCTGGGTTAGATCTGGTTCAGTCCCGTGTTCAGATCTGGTTTAGACCTGGGTTAGACTTGGGTTAGATCTGGTTCTGGGACAGGTGCAAAACTGGACCAATTCAAACTGGATTTCACAGCCTGGGTTAGATAATTCCTTTTGAAAGCGCAAACAAGACAGAACCACAGACAGAACCAGGGCGCAATTTATTTTTCTGAACCAGGGACACAAGGGACTAAACCAGGACTGAACCAGCTCTGTATTTCTACCTGCTCATGTACATATAAAAACTGTGTTCTTTCTCACACTGGTTCTAAAGTCAGTAGGTGTTAGTTTTGAGTTTGTGGATCTGTAATGAGCCTGAAGCCCTTTAAACCCCGCCCCTGTCCCTGCAAACATACAGAAAACCTGGAGTAGATCTCCATACTTCTTAGAGTGGACCTTTTAGTGTGGTCATTATTACTGTCACATTCACAAGGATTCACAATTAAAAGGGCTTTGTATTGTCATTGTCATTTCTTCATGATGGCTGCACTCAAATCAGATTTTTTTTTTCTGTCCACTCAACTTCCTCATAATAACTTGCCAATTAATGCTTTTATATATATATCTATTAGATATATAGATCTATAGATAGATAGATAGATAGATTTTTTTTAAATAAAGGTATAGTCATCCTATGCTTTGATACTTTTATTACTATAACTATGTGGGTATTACCTGTTATTATTATGTTCACTTCATGTTTTTTATGGTTTATTTTAACTCAAACTGTAACAACACATTTAACTTAAAGCCACAAACAGAAAATTGACCCATATTTCAGAACATTCCCCATGGATGTTTATGCCATTCTGTGGAATATTACAGCCAAAGAAACCACATTTCCATGGAGACAAGCTCCAAGCCAAGTGAGAGTCAGGTTTAAGATAAGATATGCCTTTATTAAATTCCAGTATAGCACCGCACAGTTAGAGAACAGAAGGTACATGCAATAAAACAAGATAATAGATAAATAGTTTAAAATAATTTAAAAAAATATACTTAAAAATAAACTAAAAATAGACACATCTTCGTAAAGTGACTTAAGTGTGTGTAATATTCCCTTTTGACTCCGTTCCTTCCTCCCCCTGCTGCTCTCCGGCTCTTCCGCCCTCCCTCCTCTGTGTTTGTGCTGCGCTCCGGAGCGTGCCGACAGAGCGGAGCGTGTCGGGACCTCTCAACGAGCGACAGCCCCTGTGCCCGGTCATGGCAGCGCATCAAGGACCGGCGTCTGCGCGGAGCTCCGGTTTACTCTCACTTTTATAACTTTACTTGAAAACCACAACCAAAAAAAACCCCTCAGATCTCCAGCTCCACGGCTCAGAGCGGACTTTCTGCGAGGATCTAACCGGCTTTGGGGGCTCGCTGCGGGAGATGAGCGCACACAATGGGTCGGTGACAGCGGCAGGACACAGCTCATGCTCCGTTTGCTTTAGAGAGAAAGGCGGATGTCCTGGAAAACTGTCTCTGGATTAAAACAAAACCTAAAGGGAATAATTTAACCTGTGAATATTTGAAGAAACGTTTAGGAATATTTGGAGGCGCGTTGGAACTCGCCCCAAACGCGCCGTGGATGTAGAGTCGGATTAAAACGGCTTGGCTGCACATCTGGAGAGATAACCACGGAATCATCCACCATTCCCTACCTCTCGTCAATAATTCCACACTTTTCCCACTTTTTTAAACAATGATTTCACATTTGATTCATTCCTGACGCGTATCTTAAGGCGTTATAAGACATTTAACCATATTTAAAACCAACTGGACATTATAATATCGCTGTTTTGACCCCTTTTTAGGTCGTGAAGCTTAGATAAACGCAACTTTTTTACGTATTTGATGTTTTTCGTGTAAAACTCCACGTGTGCGTCTGGCAGTGCGTCCCTGTTTCTTATTTTAGAGAAAAATTCCGGCTCGTGTCCAGTCCACTTCCTCTGGCTCTGCTGCGAAATTCTCTGCGGAGACAACACTTTAATAACTTTTACGATCCGAGTACTACACGAATTATAACATTTTAGCTCCAACACTTCACGCCTACTTGCTTTTGACCCTGTTTAATCAACGTGCAACCTCATTTTCTGAACACAAAACATGGAGTAATATTATATAGACTAGACTATATATGAGTTATAATTAAGATACCCTCTGTTTTTTATTAATTTGTGTGCTCCAGTTTACATTACCATAATTACTGTGTTTTCCTTAGATATCTATAAGATCTTTGGTCCTGTATAACTTAAAATGTAACCCCATTTTCTAACCACAATAAGCCTGTCACTGTAATGCCTATATTGACTTGTTGTTCAATACACAACAGATAGAACAGTAACTTTTTGGAGGTCAGTATTTATCATGGGTATGTTTTCTTCATAGTGTTGAGGAATTTTTGGTAATTTTTTTGAATTATGACTCATTATAGACACAAACTAATTACATAAGTGCTGCATTTGTTATTTATGTGTTGCAGCTCAGATTTTTGATGAGTTTTAATATCGTCTATATTTACTTCAATGTATCACACTAACAGTATATAGACTAGTTAATACAGTAGGTATAATTGATCTATTCATTTCTGTTCTCCAATTTACATAATCCTAATTGTTGCGTTCTTTAATATAAATTAACGTGCATTTAATCTCAACTTTCCTCCATTTTGGATAATTTTTTGAGCCCTTCTTGTACAAACGCAATCTATTTATATGAACTAATCGTCAATTCAAGCATTGCTAATCATCTTAAATTATTACACAGCGTTCTTGTTATTTTTAGCTACTAATCTACATAAATTCTTAACTTTTTCTCAAAATTGCCCCTCAAAAGTTTCTTTCAGTTATATCACTCTTTACAAAAAAATCTTTCTTGCTTCAAATTCTTGTATCTATTCATTCCACAATTCGAGATTCTAGTCAAATTTAAAAATAAAAAACTGGCTCTTTCCTTTGAAATTCCAATCTTTTAGTCTGATTTTCGAGGATGTATTTACTGGACTCGGCCATGGAGAGCACTACCCCTCGCAGAACAGTCTACCGCATTTCTTTAACTTTGGTCAAACGCGAAAGTTTAGACGATTCCCAAACCGCGACGCGCCGCTCCGAGAAAGTTTTCAGACGAGAGCACTCCGTGGAAGTGAATCGGACCGGCGTTTTAGAGCAGCTACAAGAAGCAGATGAGACTTTAGAGTCGACGCCACGAGGAACCACAAGGAACTTTAGAACATTCAGCATGGGACAAATCGAAATGGGACGCAGAAAGTTGACTAGGATCCAACAGTTGGATAAAGACGTCAAAAGTTTTATTACAGAGCTGAAAAATGGACCAGAGAATGTAACAAATATCAAAGCAGAGACGATAGAAGCTAGTCAAAATAATAACCATCAGAATGGGATAAATGACAGCAAAGTTTGTGAGAGTCTGGACTTTGAAACATGCTCAAACTGTGAAGAAAACGCAATTCTTAATAAAGACAAAAATGCAAAAATACCTCAAGAAATGACAGCTCAGAATTGTCAGGAAAATGTGGAAATTTGTGCAGATGTTGAGCAAAAGAATGTGACAGATTCTGGTGAGGAGATGAATGAGGACTGTACAGGAAATGGTCAAAAAAGTGAAGAATTTGCAAATGGAATTGTTGAAAATGTGAGTGTAAATTGTGATTTTAAATGTGGGACAAATGTTGAAGAGAAAGATGCCAAAAATGGTTCTGAAATTTTGAAATCTGATAATATGTCTGCAAAAAGGCTTCTCAAAGCTAAAAGTGTTGACGATCGCAGTGTGGAGACAACCAAAACAAACAAAATGGCCGCCAAATCTGCCCCTGAAAATGACTCTTCCTCCTCTAAAAACGTGCTTCGTCGCAGCTTCAGTTTTAGACATTGGAGCGGAGGAGAGCTGCTCAAACTCCGAGCTCTCTCCAAGGAAAAACATCATGGAAGTTCAGGGAATCTTCCACAAAAACCATTGGACAAATCCAGTTTAGTCCAGACCAAAAGTCGGACATTGGAAGTGGGCGCTGTGTTGAGTAAGTCGGAGTTTGAGGATCCAGACTTAAAGCGTAAAACCAGGACTTTGGACAATAGCGACCTGCAGCAATTGGATGGGGATTCTTCAGGATTTTCTGGGTTTTTCCGTGGTGGAGAGAGGAGGGGCAGCGAGCGGCGCCTAGTCCGTTTCTTCAGTGGGATTTTTGGGAAAAGGGAAAACCAAAGTCCGGTCGGAAGTCCAAGTTTGGCACGCAGTCTGAGGAGAGGGAGGAGGAGCGACAGCGCTGACACATGCAGCACGGATACAGGTGCAGTATTTAAGTAAATCTATAATATTTGTGACAAAGTTTATTTTCAATTTCCTCATCAAAAGGGTGAATTCCATTAGATTGGACAATAAAAACATAAATCGTAAAAGTTCACATTTTAAACCAGGAGCGTTCGCAAGAAGAATGAAATCTGAACTTCAAACAATCTGACACACGGGGACGGCATCTGTAACACGGGGGTGGGGGGTCGTTTTGTTTTTACACCAGATGCCCTGAGCTCTGTATGGGTGTGAGCACCCATATTATCCCAAATTATTCCCGATAGAAAGATCTCTGGTCGGTGTTGTAGTTTACACTGTATGATCTGTGTGGTGTTTGTCCAGAGGTGTTCCTGCTGATAAGTCTGTTTACTGATTTTTCTGATAAACTCAAGTGAGACTTTACATTTAGACTCTTTATGTAAGAGGACTAAAGCGGGGACTGAACCATGGACTGAACCACGACTGGACTTGGGCTTGGGCTTGGGCTTGGGCTTGTTCCATGTTGTGATCCTATGGCCTCATACTTCCTCTGAACATTTCTATTTACATCCTCTGGAAAAAACACAACACAAAAACATCTGTTCTCTATAATCCAGATTTCAAACCCTAACTCCTGGTCTAGTCCTGGTCTAGTCCTGGTCTAGTCCTGGTCTAGTCCTGGTCTAGTCCTGGTCTAGTCCTGGTCTAGTCCTGGTCTAGTCCTACTCTAGTCCTACTCTAGTCCTACTCTAGTCCTACTCTAGTCCTACTCTAGTCCTACTCTAGTCTCTGGGTTAGTTGTTGTTTAGTCCAAATATAGTCCTGGTATAGTCCTGGTTTAGTCCATGGCTTGATCCAAGTACAGTTCTGCTTTAGTCCTTGCTTTAGTCCTTGCTTTAGTCCTTGCTTTAGTCCTTGCTTTAGTCCTTGCTTTAGTCCTTGCTTTAGTCCTTGCTTTAGTCCTTGCTTTAGTCCTGCTTTAGTCCTTGCTTTAGTCCTTGCTTTAGTCCTTGCTTTAGTCCTTGCTTTAGTCCTTGCTTTAGTCCTTGCTTTAGTCCTTGCTTTAGTCCTGCTTTAGTCCTTGCTTTACTCCTGCTTTAGTCCTGGCTTTAGTCCCTGCTTTAGTCCTTGCTTTAGTCCTGCTTTAGTCCTTGCTTTAGTCCTGCTTTAGTCCTTGCTTTAGTCCTGCTTTAGTCCTTGCTTTAGTCCTTGCTTTAGTCCTGCTTTAGTCCTGCTTTAGTCCTGCTTTAGTCCTTGCTTTAGTCCCTGAATAACTCTGAGGATTTTACAACATTCTTAACTTCTTATTAAAATAATGTGTTGTTATTTGATCTTGCCTAAAAACTATAACATTTAAAAAATGTAAAACTTTGTTGACATTTTGCACCAGTTGTTAGTCTGCTCCTTCAGTTGTTGTTCCAGCGATTAGCCAGGGTCAGATAATGAGCTTTAGTTTCCACTGAGTGTGAGAAGAGGATGTCTCTGTTTGTTTGACTTCAGATAAAACTACACTCAGGTCTTTTAAAATAAAACTACAGACATGGACCTTTAAAAATAACAGTACTCTCTGGTCCTCCAAAGTAAAAAGATAAAACTAAAGACATGGATTCAGCCACACATCTTTTCAAAATAAAATACTAATCTCGGTTCCTTCAAAATAAGAGTTGATAGTTTGGGATATTACAGGTTTGAATAATCTTTTTTATACAATAGGTAATAAGTGTTTGCTCCCCAACAGAAAGGTCCCAGGATCCAATTTCTTATTTCTTATTGCTGTTGTGTCCCTGAGCAAGACATCTGCACTTACTTAACTCACCTACAGTAGTCATAGTAATGGAAAGACATTATAAAAACACAACGGCAAAATCTAATCGCCTTGAGACTTGTTCAGATGTGGTCCAGTCCCGGTCCAGTCCTGGTGTAGTCCTGGTTCAGTCCTGGTTCGATCCTGGTTCGATCCTGGTTCGATCCTGGTCCTGGTCTAGGTCTAGAGTCTTGGGTGTGTGAGTTTCTGAGGAGGTCTTTATCTCAAACCAGTGATGGAGTGAGACATAACTGACATTCCACACATTCTACACTCAATCAGACAGGTACAACTAGAACTGACCCAGGACTAAACCGAGGACTAGACCAGGTACAACACCAGGTACAACCAGAACTGAACCAGGATTTAACCAAGGACCAGACTAGGTACAACCAGAACTACACTGGAACTAAACTATGGACTAGACCAGATCTAAACCGTACCTGATTGAACCAGGACTAAACCAGGACTAAACCTGGTCTAGTAATATAATTTTAGTTTGCAGTATAGCTGATATAGTAGTAGTTGTAGTAACTGTAACTCTAACAGTAGTAACTGTAACCTGAGCAGTATACAGTTTGAGGGTCCAGTAGTAGTAGTAACAGTAGCAGTACTTTGAGCAGTATGCAGTTTGAGAGATTACTACCCCTTTTGACAGTATGAACAGTAGTAGTAGTAGTTGTAGTAATACTGTAAGCCGTATACAGTTTGAGGGCGTAGTTTCTGGTCTTTGTGTGTGACCTACATCAGTTGGAGCAGAAGTAACCTCAGAAGAATCAGGTCTAAATGTGTCAATTCAGTTCTGCTCCTCAGAGGCTGGAGCATTCTCTAGGTTGCTGGTCAAGTGCATTTTAACATGATAATAGAATGAGTTTGTCTGAACTCTCCAAACCACATGCTTTTCCTGACACAACTGGCCGTAGACCTCTGCATTGATACTGAAAGTACTTTGTATTTGTTTTTACATAGCATTGTACAGAGATTTGATTATGATTCAGTCCAAATGATTCATTCTCTTGGCCTCATGTCATTTCGATGCACCACTGCTAATGATTGGAATTTCGCTCAAAGCTCACTTAAACTGGACTCCTTCATTTCGCTTTCTGCTTTTAAATGTAAACTGAAGGTAATTTTTAAAGACATGTGTAAATGTTTGTTTTATATTTTAATGAAATGATGTGAGTCTAATTGTGTTAACTCCCCTTCCCCTTCCCTTGGCTGCTCTGGCATGCCCAGACCATCATTGTAAATAAGAATTTGTTGTTAATGTTTTGCCTGGTAAAATAAAGGTTAAATAAAATAAATTCATTACACATCCCACTGTGTAATTTTGGCCCTTGTACTGGTACATCCCGAACAGTTTGATAAAAGTGACTTCATATGATTTTTATCTTCCTCGAATTCTAAGAATGAGTCATCAGTGTCAGTGTCTCTGAAAGTCTCCTGCTTTGTACCTGATCTGGATTTGGTGTGTACCTGTTACATAAGGGCTTTAGCTGCAGGCGGTCTGAGCCATGGTTCAAGATAGATACACTGTACTGTCACTACTGTCACTGCTACTAGTCCTGATTTAGACTCGGTTTGGCCCTAGTTTAGTCGCTGCTTTAGTCCCTGCTTTAGTGTCTGCTTTAGTCTCTGCTTTAGTCTCTGCTTTAAGTTTCTACTTTAGTCTCTACTTTAGTCTCTACTTTAGTCTCTACTTTAGTCTCTACTTTAGTCTCTACTTTAGTCTCTACTTTAGTCTCTACTTTAGCACTGGTTCAGTCCTGATTTAGTCCCGGTTTAGTCAAGTTCAGTCCTGATTCAGTCCTGCTTTAGACCTCATGTGTCTGACACCAGTAACAGTATAAGTTAAATAGACCGTGAAGTGTTAATGACCCTTGCAGCCCTTCGTGACCTCAGAACGTAAACACACATGTGCACGCCCCTCACACGTGCACGCCCTTCACACACAGATGAGAGTGAAAATGTCTGGGTCAGAGGTCAAACAGTAGAAATATAAACTGCTAACGATCTGCTCTGACTGAAGTAAAGGGCTGCACGATTAATTGCAAACAAATCAAAATCCTGACCTGGTTTATGGGGAATATCGCTGTAATTACTGGGCCAATCCACATGAAACAAAAACTGGCAGCAAGTTCAGCGTCTTCTTTCTGTATAAATAAAATTCAAATGATTTTTTTCCACAAAAGCTTCAGAAAGTGGTGCCATTATTCAACCCCAAAGGCGAGAGTTGTGAGGCATTGTCAAAAGGACTTTTAGCCATAAGATTAAGATGACAAGTTTATGGTAGCGTTGTAAAAAGTACCACAAATCAGATACTAATCAATACTAAAATTAGTGTCAAAACTACATACTCATTTGAGCTGGTATTGATATGAAAAACGTCCCATAAACAGGACAGATGTGAACCTTCTCTTCCTTAGTATCAACATCAACATCAAGTCTGTGGAGCTGATCCCAAACAAATAATAAGGTTCAACATTTATGGATCATAAATTTGGAGATTTCTTGTTTTATGGCGTCTTCTCTGCTGTTGTGCTGTTGTATTGCAGTGGAGGTATTTCCATGGGGTAAATGGGGGTAGAGTATGGAACGTTATAATGGGGGTACATTGGGGGTTGGGTCTCTCGTGCATCTCATATTTAGGTCACTCATCTCCTCCTCCATCAGCAGCATTCCTTCACTCGCTCCATCACAGCTCAGATCTGACACTTCCTCTTTGTTAAAACAGATGCTCCAAATATCAAACAAAATTATGCAAATATCAAACTGTCCCACTTTTATGACGTCACACTCAACAGGCCTCTGATTGGCTCTAACATAACGTCAATGGAAAATAAACATGGAATAAAGTCTGCTTTGGTTTAGCCCTGGTTAAGCTTTGATTTATTCCTGGTTCAGCCCCGGTTTAACCCTTGTTCAGTCCTAGTTTAGTCCTGGTTTAGCCTTGGTTCATCCCTGGTTCACCCCTGCTTTAGTCCTGCTTTAGTCCTGCTTTAGTCCCGGTCTAGCCCTAGTTTAGTTCTGATATAGTCCTGATTCAGCCCTTCTTTAGTCCCAGTTTAGCTCCGATTCAGCCCTTGTTCAGTCCTGGTTTAATCCTGGTTTGTTTTTAGTTTAGCCCTAGTTCATCCCTGCTTTAGTCCCAGTTCCGGTCTAGCCCCGGTCCAGCCCCGATCTAGCCCCGATCTAGCCCTGGTCTAGCCCTAGTTTAGTCCTGTTTCATTTCTTTAATAATGAATAGAGTGAAAGCTCTCAGTCCTCCTGCCCCACTGCCCTATTTCCCCTCTGTAGATCTCACTCATACTGTAACTGTAGCTGTACCCTATAAAACATTTAATTTGCTAAATTTCTCTTAATATTTGAATGTTTAAAACTACACACCCATAATCTCACATAACTGGCACGACTCTGATAAAGGATGTCTTGTGTGCATGTATGACCAGTCACACAGCCTGAGGGAGGGATGTGCAGGGAGGGCATCTGGCATAAAACTCAGATGAAATTAGTTTTAACCTCATGTTTTATCTACTGATAGTGTCGGACTTTGAAGAATGTGAAAAGCAGATTTTTATTGAGAATTCAGATTAAACCAGAGAAAACAGGAAGCAGCTGCAACAACTTCCTGTCAGCAACAAAACTCAAGTGTTTAAGTCAAACAGAAGGGTAGTGTTATGCAGAAAGGACGAGAGGGGAGGGGGAGAAGGAGAAGGGAGAAAGAGATGGGAGACGGGGATGAAACAGAGGAGAGAAGGAGACGAGGAGGAGAGAACGGAGGAGAGAACGGAGGAGAGAACGGAGGGGAGAACGGAGGGGAGAACGGAGGGGAGAACGGAGGGGAGAACGGAGGGGAGAACGGAGGGGAGAACGGAGGAGAGAACGGAGGAGAGAACGGAGGAGAGAACGGAGGAGAGAACGGAGGAGAGAACGGAGGAGAGAACGGAGGAGAGAACGGAGGAGAGAACGGAGGAGAGAACGGAGGAGAGAACGGAGGAGAGAACAGAGGAGAGAACAGAGGAGAGAACAGAGGAGAGACAGACACAGAAAGAGAGAAGGGAAAGGGGGACGAGAGAACAGAGGATAGATGAGGATTGGGGGAAGGGGAGAGAGGAGGATGAGAGAACAGAGGAGAGGAGGAGATGGGTGATAGAAAGAGAATGAAGAGAACAGGAGAGGAGAGGGGGAGAGTCAGAGAGTGAGGGGGGACAAGATAACAGGAGAGATGAGGAGAGAGGGAGGAGACACTAAGAGAGAGACAGAAAGAGAGGGGAGAGGGGGATGAGAGAACAGGAGACATGAGGAGTGGGGGAGGAGCTTATAGGAGAGGAGAGGGGGAAAGAACAGAGGGAAGGAGAGAGAGGAGAGAAGGAGAAACTAGAGTGTTTAAGTCAAACAGAAGACTAGTGTTACAGAGAGAGCAGGGGGGGACTAGAGTGTTTAAGTTAAACAGAAGGCTAGTGATACAGAGAGAGGGGGAGAGGAAAGAAGGAGAGAGGAGAAAAGATGGAGGAGAGGAGGAGGTACAGTTTAAGTCAAACAGAAGACTATAGTGTTATGGAGGAGAGAGTATTAGTAGAGATAGAGAACCAAAAGGAGGAGAGAGGGAGGGATAAAGAGAGCAGAGGGATAGGAGAGAAAGAAGGAGAAAAAGGATTAGTATCAGAGAGGAGAAAAGAGATACAGAACTGAGAGGAGGAGAGGGAGGGGGAGAGAGGAGAGGGTAATTGACTCAGATTTGTGATGTCAGTGTGACATCACACACACAAGAACAGAAAGAATGTAAAGAGACATGAGAAGAATGTGACTACACCTGTATTTAAATACACCTATGTGTAAGAATGTAATAGCACGGCGCAGACCCCTCACCTGCTCTCACCTGCTTACATCTGCTTACATCACACAACTGAGCAGCACAAGACCTGTACAGCTGGGTTTTAGATGACATCACCACACTCTACATGCCAATCATATTTAATGCAGATTTGTGTTGTCATACAGTGAGTTCTTGGGTCTAGTTACTAAGAGAAATGATCAGGTTCAACATCAACATCTCCAAAAGGTAAATTCACAAAGTGCAGTGTAATCAATAGGGAAATCTGTCTCTTGCGCCTCTGGGAGTATGATATCATCACATTTTACAATCTGTACACCACCTGTACCTGCTCACCTGTGTGGGCGGAGTCACACTGACACCTGAAACACTTCATACCTGTGTCTCTGATGGGACAAACACATTCTGCACATTCTCCTTTGGAACCTGTGTTTAAGTCTACTGCACAAGAAAATCATAATAAAACAGTTTCATGTAGTTGCATTTGTCTTGTGTTTCAGATGTGTTTGTGAACAGTCTGATATTTGAACATTGCCATAATGAAACAGTTTCATGTAGTTGCATTTGTCTTGCGTTTCAGGTGCGCTTGTGAACAGTCTGATATTTGAACATTGTCATAATGAAACAGTTTCATGTAGTTGAATTTGTCTTGTGTTTCAGATGCGTTTGTGAACAGTCAGGAGTGGACGCTGAGCAGATCTGTGCCTGAACTCAAAGTGGTGAGTCTTTAATGTCACACTTTACATTTGGGAATTATTTTAAATTTTAAATACATTTTTAAAAAGTTCCTGGTGCATTTTGACAAGCACCATTTTAATGTAATGTGCTCTAGGGCTGACACCATATCAAAATTTAGTTCTGATTATTGCGAGAAGAAATTTCAGTTATTCAAAATTAGATGTATTTTATATGTAAATGATTCTGTGTGCTGGAGAGATTGTGGGTAATATGCTTTATTGTTGTCTATTCCCAGGGGATTGTGGGTAATCTGGCGAGTGGGAAATCAGCGCTGGTCCACAGATATCTGACTGGAACTTATGTACAAGAGGAGTCTCCAGAAGGTAAGACTAGGACTAAAACTGGACTAAAACTGGACTAAAACTGGACTAAAACTGGACTAAAACTGGACTAAAACTGGACTAAAACTGGACTAAAACTGGACTAAAACTGGACTAAAACTGGACTAAAACTGGACTAAAACTGGACTAAAACTGGACTAAAACTGGACTAAAACTGGACTAAAACTGGACTAAAACTGGACTAAAACTGGACTAAAACTGGACTAAAACTGACTTAGGCCGGGGACTAGGCCGGGGACTAGGCCGGGGACTAGGCCGGGGACTAGGCCGGGGACTAGGCCGGGGACTAGGCCGGGGACTAGGCCGAAACAAAAACTGGACTTGAAACTAGACCAGGGACTGGACCAGGACTTGAGCTGCTCTGACCCACTTCTCCATTAGTGCCATGTTTAATTCAGATCTGTGTGTTGCAGAAATATGGATTATATAAAATTCATGAACCACAAAGCTCTCACCAAAACCAAAAACTGGTACTAAACCTGGTTTAGTCCCTGCTGTAATCCTGGTTTAGTCCACATTCAAACCCTTTTTTTAGACCCTGTTTAGTCATGCTTAGCCTCTTCTTTAAATCAGGACTAAATTTGTTCTAAAAAGGGTCTACACATTTCACTCCTACTTTAGTCCTACATGGTCCAGGACTAGACCAGGGGCTGGACCGGGAGGTAGACCAGGGGCTGGACCGGGAGGTAGACCAGGGGCTGGACCGGGAGGTAGACCAGGGGCTGGACCGGGAGGTAGACCAGGGGCTGGACCGGGAGGTAGACCAGGGGCTGGACCGGGAGGTAGACCAGGGGCTGGACCGCGAGGTAGACCAGGGGCTGGACCGGGAGCTAGACCTGGGGCTAGACCAGGAGCTAGACCAGGACTAGACCAGGACTGTAGTAGAAACCCCAGAGGACCCTGTTCGCACAGAAGTCTCATTCCTGACCCACATCCAAGCCCAGATCCGGTCCAAGAATACTCCGGCTCCGGGTTTTCTGTGGTTTCTGTGGACCACATGTATTTATACTCTCTCTGTGGGAATCTACTCTTGAGTTTACTACAGGGACTAAAACAGAGTCTAGGACTAAATGGGGTCTAAACTAGGGTCTAAACTAGGGTCTAAACCAGGGCTTAACTATGACTGAAACAGACTGAAACAAGATCTGAACTAGGACTAAACCTGGACTAGATCTGTCAAGCCTTCAGTGTGTTTGCTGCATGCTATGATAAATGAAGTCTATTTTACAAGTTTAAAGCCTTTCTAAGTCTAAATGCTTTTACTCTGTGTGATGAAGTGCATGTACTCTTACGATAATACTTATATAAATGCCCTTTGGGTGTGTGTGTTTGTGAGTGCGGTGCATGCTCTAACTGATCTGCTCTCTGCTCTTTGCTTCTGTGTTTGATTCAACTGATCTAAAGCTGACAGTGACGCAGGTAACTCGCTTTGACAAACTTATTTCACCAAACTTTTACAAAAAATCACCAAATAAATCACCAAAAAGCCAAATTCACCTGGTTTCACTTCAAGAGCTGAGAACCTAAAGGAATCAATCTCAAATGTCATTTCACAGACAAAATATTTCCCAAATTTCCCAGTTAAACAAATGTATTCCTGAAACAGAGACAGTGTAATCCCTCATTGGTCCTGAAGTGGTTCAGTGTACAGGTTTCAGCTGTGGTCAGGACATTTCAGCTCCATCCAGAAGCCATTTTACATTTGATGGCACTGTTTTGAAACAATAATTCTTGACAAAAGGACCAGACCTGATCCCAATATATAATTTTCTGAGCCAAACAACATTTATTTTATTTAAAATTTTGATTCATGTGCCATTGAAAAAAGTACAAGTTATTATTACTAAACTGTTATTGGGAAAATGTGACTTGTCTGGTCTCTTTTGTAAAACTGACAGTTTTAAATCCTTGTGATTCTCAGCCCTTGAGTCATCTATTTTCATTTTTGTGTTTCTTGTCTCATTGTTCCTTCCTGTGTTTAGAGAATTGTTTCAGAATACATTAAAACTGTAATTTTTAGTAGATTTGAGCCTCATTCCATCAAATTCAAAAGTAATTTTAACTCATTTAGTCTGTTTAGAGCCTTATCTTTCACATTCAGAGTTTCACATAGTTTATTTTGATCATTTCCTGTCTCTGTACCTGATTTTTTGTTTTTAAAAACATGAAAAACAGAACTAGTTCATTTTAAACAGTTTGCAGTGGTCCATAGTTATTCCTCAAATCAAATCAAATCAAATCAAACTTTATTTATATAGCACTTTTCATACAAAAAAAAAAAGTAACACAAAGTGCTTTACAAAGCATTAAAATCAGTCCCACCCACCAAACCCACCCAGCCACCCGACAGCCCAACAACCCAACCCCAACACATCAATAATCATAACCAAACAACCCCCCACCCCAACACACACTCCCACCCCCCACCCCAACACACACTCCCACCCCCCACCCCAACACACACTCCCACCCCCCACCTCAACACATGTTAAAATACCTCAGTTTCATTTAAAATATGTTTAAGTGGAACAGGCTGGATAAAGATGAACCAGATGAGAAAGCACCACCAGAGGAACCATCTGCACCAGGAGCAGGGTCACCCACAGCCACAGGACACCAGCCCAGGGCCCCGAGAAGAGATGAGGTCAAGACCAAACCTCCAGGGCCCACGAGCCAGGGCCCAGCAGCCACAGCCAACCACAGCTCCCGGTGCAGAGGGCTCCTCAGAGGAAACACTGGCAAATCTAAAATGATTAAAAATAATAAAATAAGTCAAAACTAATAAATAAGTCAATAAATAATAAAATAAATAACCAATAAATAATAAAATAATCAATAAATAATAAAATAAGTCAAAACTAAACAAGTAAATAAAACATAAGTAAAACATAAACACACTAGCCAGCCTAAATAAGACTAAATAAATAGAGAAGTAAACTTAAAATGATAAATACTAATCAAAAGCTATGCTAAAAAGATGGGTCTTGAGCCTGCTTTTAAAAACCTGAATGTTCTCTGCGGCCCTGAGGTCCTCCGGCAGGCTGTTCCATAGACGGGGGCCATAAAACTGGAAAGAGGCCTCTCCATGCGTGTGTGTCCTGACTTTGGGAATGACTAGGAGCCTGCTGCCGGAGGAGCGCAGGGGCCGCGAGGGTTCATAGGATAAAAGCAGTTCTGTAAGATAAGAAGGCCCAAGACCATTAAGACATTTAAAAACCAGTAAAAGAACTTTAAAATCGATCCTGAAACACACAGGGAGCCAATGCAGGGATTCTAATACCGGTGTAATGTGGTCCCGCCCCCTGGTCTTAGTCAGGACACGTGCTGCTGAATTTTGTAATAATTGTAGACCTGAAATCGCCTTTTTGGGAAGACCAGAGAGCAGGGCATTACAGTAGTCTATACGACTGGTGATAAAAGCATGCATCAGCGTCTCTGTGTTGGCCCGAGAGAGAATGGGACGGACTCTGGCTATGTTTTTCAAATGGTAAAAACCAATTTTTGTGATGTTTTTAATGTGTGGAATAAAAGTCAGCTCAGAGTCAAAAATAACGCCCAGGTT
Organism: Periophthalmus magnuspinnatus; assembly: GCF_009829125.3. NCBI lineage: Eukaryota > Metazoa > Chordata > Actinopteri > Gobiiformes > Gobiidae > Periophthalmus > Periophthalmus magnuspinnatus. The sequence goes on along the minus strand of NC_047127.1, from coordinate 16,048,168 downwards.
TCTTACTTGTGATGATGGATTAAAAGACTGTGACTGTAATTTGGGTAAAAGTTTCTCTCTCTGGGCCTCAGGACCGATGATTAAAACCTCAGTTTTGTCCTGGTTAAGCTGGAGGAAGTTTTCTGCCTCACTTACCTTATGCATTCTGAGCATCCTAATTATTCACCACAATGAGTTTATAAGCACTTCTCACAACACTCAGATACCAGAGCGGTACAAAGTGGACTTATTTTGCTGAAATACATGGACAAAATCAGGTACAGAGCCTTTAAGAACTGCAGAGTTTAGTTTAGATTAGAGTCCCATCCGTCAAAACCACAACACGTTTAAATGTACTGTATTCTCATATTTAACCATTTTGTTTTAAATACTTTTGTGATTTTATATATGTTTTTGGTTTGTTTTAAGGTGGTCGGTTTAAAAAGGAGATCGTGGTGGATGGTCAGAGTCACCTGCTGCTCATCAGGGACGAAGGAGGCCCCCCGGAGGCTCAGGTTGGTACTGCAATTCACCCAAACTTAAAGGTGCTATATTAAATAAAATTGACTCTTATAAGCTTAAAAAATACCTGGAGTTGTGTTTTATTTCATTCACACTTGTTTGAGTAACCTTTTATTATCAGTCTGTCTACATCTCCAAAGGTCAAAATGTCATGAACTGGTAGTTTTCAGGTTAACAGCTCCTTTTACCTTTAGTTCAGTATAGATTGCCAATTCCAGGTCTGAAATAATCTAAATGACTCTAGAAAAGGTGTTCGGAGTTTTAAAATGCAGTGGAGCACTTCCTGTATGACATCACAACGTGGAACGTTGTTTCCGTGTTTTCCATTTTGAGAGAAAAACTCAGCCTAAATATGCAGGGTTTGTGTGTTAACCATGTGTGAATGAAACAAAAACCAACTCCAGGTCTGTTTGTGATGATGAAACAAGATTACAACATTTTACAAAACCAATCATCATTTCGGTCCCTGTATGACCGGAGCAGGAGCTGTGTTCGCATTGCCGGCAGTAAGTCAGACCTGTTCCCGGTGCATGTTGGACTCCGCCAGGGCTGCCCTTTGTCACCGATTCTGTTCATTATATTTATGGACAGAATTTCTAGGTGCAGCCAGGGGCCGGAGGGGGTCTGGTTCGGGAACCACAGGATTTCATCTCTGCTGTTTGCGGATGATGTTGTCCTGATGGCTTCATCAAGCCAGGACCTGCAGCAGGCACTGGGGCGGTTTGCAGCCGAGTGTGAAGTGGCTGGGACGAGAATCAGCTCCTCCAAATCCGAGGCCATGGTTCTCGACCGGAAAAAGGTGGTTTGCCCTTTCCGGGTGGGTGGTGAGTCTCTGCCCCAAGTGGAGGAGTTCAAGTATCTCGGGGTCTTGTTCACAAGTGAGGGAAGGATGGAGCGTGAGATTGACAGGCGGATCGGTGCAGCGTTTGCAGTGATGCTGTCGCTGTATCGGTCCGTTGTGGTAAAGAAGGAGCTGAGCCCAAAGGCAAAGCTCTCGATTTACCGGTCAATCTACGTTCCTACCCTCACCTATGGTCATGAGCTCTGGGTAATGACCGAAAGGACAAGATCGCGGATACAAGCGGCCAAAATAGGTTTCCTCCGCAGAGTGGCTGGGCGCACCCTTAAGGATAGGGTGAGGAGCTCAGTCACACGGGAGGAGCTCGGAGTAGAGCCGCTGCTCCTACACGTTGAGAGGAGCCAGCTGAGGAGCCAGCTGAGGTGGCTCGGGCATGCTCAGGATGCCTCCTGGACGCCTCCCTAGGGAGGTGTTCTGGGCATGTCCCACCGGGAGGAGGCCCCGGGGAAGACCCAGGACACGCTGGAGGGACTATGTCTCTCGGCTGGCCTGGGAACGCCTTGGGACCCCACCGGAGGAGCTGGAGGACGTGTCTGGGGTGAGGGAAGTCTGGGAGTCCCTGCTTGGACTGCTGCCACCGCGACCCGGACCCGGATAAGCGGAAGAAGATGGATGGATGGATGGATGGATGAATCATCATTTCAGAACAAAATTTTAGCATCTGCATTTTAACTTGTTCTAGTTTCAAGTAGGGCTGAAACGAGTGAAGCGATTAATTGCAATTAGTCAATTATTAAATAGTTGTCAGCTAATTTGGTAACAGATTTATTGTTTTCTGAGGTGTCCAGACTCCACCGTGCTGTGTGCTGAGAGATATTCACAGGCCTTTTTTGATTTTCCTTATTGTATAGAGTTTTTGTCTGTTCCTCTTGTCTGTAGTGTCTTGATAAACTGCGTCTGTATCTGGGTTAAGTGTCTGCTCACTGTAAAATCTGATGAATAATTCACTGAGGCCACTCAGGCCATACAATTTTAACTCCGCACTTTGCTGTGAAAGTCTAAATATATGTCTGTGTATGCGTGTCTTTAGACTTTTCTATATGTTCTGTTCTATAGTTTCTGGTAGCGGTCAAGGCAGTGACATTTTTATATTTATTTATATATATTATGTGTGTGTGTATATATGTATATAGTTGATATGTCCACAATTTGCCCTGTGGGTGGACGCCGTGGTGTTTCATTTAAATTTGTATATTTGTATTTATATGTATATTTTTTATATTTCCACAGTTTGCCCTGTGGGTGGACGCCGTGGTGTTCGTCTTCTCTCTGGAGGATGAGATCAGTTTTCAGACGGTGTTTCATTATTTCACTCGTTTGGCCAATTTCAGAAACACAAACGACCTTCCACTGGTACTCGTGGGAACGCAAGGTGAGAACAAACTATCTACATAACCTCCAGAATTCACTCACTGAGCTGCAGAGGCTGCACTACCACTGATTCATGATTGGCTACAGGTGCTGGGTTTAGGTAGTGACCATTCAGATCAGAGAGAGGCATTTTTGGTTTAAACCAACTGGATTTCAACATTTCAGCACATGTGGGGCTCATTCTGCGTTCTGAATTTGATAATCATCTTGAACCAATACACCAAATTATAACAGAAATAAATGGGACATATCCAATGTTATTGTCATTAATAAATCAGCATCACAGTAGTCATCAGTAAAAGTTAAATTGAACATGAACATGGACACAGAAAGGTCTCATGTTTATGAAATTTTAAATCAAAATTTGACCGTTCCTTTAAGTCAGTGCCATGTTATTGTTATTATTATTCTCTTATACAGAGGAGTGTGAGCAGCTGAGGGCCTCTGCTGGTGGATCTGTCTCATTACAGTTGTGTTAAGTTGGATGTATTTTATTTGTTGAACACCAGATGATGCCATTGCTTTGTTTTACTAAAGAGCTAAGCATTTATTTATTTAAATGTATTCAAGTGTCACAGAAATATCAGATGTCAGATTTTTAGATTTATTTTCTTATTGTTGAGCAAAACTAAAAACTATATTTTTAAGACATTTTGAATTGTTAAGGAAAGAATATTTAAAAAATACATTTTATTTTCCCACACATTTATTATTTCGCTCAGACGTGATTGTAAAACCTTTTTATATTTTTTGTGTTTCTTATGAAACATTTAAACCATTATTTGTCACAAAATAATGTCTGTTTCCTCCTAAACAGCTGTGATTTTAGACTTGGACAAACTTTACTCACACATTATAATATTATATAATAACAAAGAGCACAAATATAAATGTAATACATAAAATAAGTAGGCAAGGCAACCGTATTTGTAAAGCAAAGTTGGTACAAAAAGTAAATCAAAGTGCTTTACAGAATAAGAAAGACATTAAAATCACAACAAAACAAATCAAAACATGAATACTGTAAATTTCAGACTATTGAGCGCACCTGAATATAACCTGCACCAGCTAACTTATTTTGTACATATATTGGCCACACCTGAATATAAACTGCATGTTACAAATATGTTGTAACATGAGATATTTACACAGAAAGACGCTACTCAGATGGTACTAAGATGTGCTTTTTTCAAACTGTGCCTGAAAATTGGCCATCAACGCAGGATGAACATACCTGCATGTTTAGAAAATAAAATGGCACCAACACGGGCCACAGCCTCTGAAAGCTTTTGTTGTCTTTTTACATTGACCAAGTTCTTCCCTCTGACGCCTCCAATGTCGCACCATCGGTTCAATGATGCCAAGCTTCTGTGCAGTGGCTCTATTTCCTTCTTTGATGCCAGATCCATTGCTTTTGACTTAAAAGTTGCCCCATATGCATTTGCAAAATGACAGTTCAAAATCAAAACTAGTGTGTTCTTCACTGCATAATCTTCCATTTCTGTCTCATTTTTGTATTTACTGCTAGAGGGTGCCCCCTGGTAGCCGTTAGCCAGTAAAAATCTATAAATTAGCCAGACCGTGGTATAGGCCGCAGGGTTCAAAGCATGTGAAAAAAATAGCTGCTTATAGTCCTAAATTTACGGTAATCATCACAAAATGAACTTAAAAGCAGACATAATGTGCTTGTGTCTACCCTATAATTATAATCTATGACAATGTTATGTTATAATTTGCCCATTTTAAATGACAATATTCATCTAAAACGACTTATTAAAAGAAACAAGTCCGCTGACTTCCGTGTTAGGAAACTGTGGTGCCCAATGGGAGCTGATGTCTCCATAAACTTTATGCCAACAAAGCGCTACATGCTGTAGGCCCCTCCTATGGATAGCTGCACATCACATTGGTGAGCTGCGAATTCCTTTTTATTTGTACCAAATTGACTACATTGACACTGCCAAATCCTACGACTATCACCAATTAAGAAAAAAAAACTGGAGAAGTGCGTACATCGCAGTGGCCGTGGTGCAGGTGAAAATGGGGAAATCGATTTAAGATTACTCACCTGAAGTTGTATTTGGAGTGATTCATATTTGAGTAAACGGTGAACTGAAACAACTATAACAAGCCCTGAATAGAATCTTTTCAGTCATATGGACAGCTACATGGTCAGAGCACCGGCCTGTCTCACATCTTCAGGACGACTGTCCCAGAGTAGCACAAATAGCGAGAGACTGGTGTCAAATATGGCACAGGTCTACAGTTTATGTAAAATCACAAAAGTACAAATACCGGTATATGTTGGCTAAACACAAGAGCTGTGTGTGTTTTGTATTTTCCACAGGTGTGATTGTATTTTTCACCTAAACTATATTTCTCTTTCTAGATGCAATCAGCTCTGTGAACCCTCGTGTGATTGATGACGGCCGTGCCCGAAAACTCTCAAACGAACTGAAGCGCTGCACCTACTACGAGACCTGCGCCACCTACGGGCTCAATGTGGAACGAGTTTTTCAGGACGGTGAGAAACAATGAATAGGCTGAGAGCTGAGAGCAGGAACGAAAACTGGGAACGAAAAGAGGTCTAAACCAGGACTAAACCACCTACTACGAGACCGGTACCACCTACGGGCTCAGTGTGGGGTGCATCTTTCAGGACAGTGACGAAATAGGGTTTAGTCCGGGTTTAGTCCCCATCTTAGCCCTAAGGTCCGAATGACGAGCCTGATGGTAGCAGTTACAGAAAGGGGCCACCATTTTGCTTACTATGGTTTAATCCCTCTTTTATTCCAATCTCAGTCCTGTTCCTGGTTTGGTCCTGGTTTAGTCCCGGTCTTGGTCTTGTTCTTGGTCCTGGGGGAAGGTGACTTTCATCTGATAGTCTTAATGAGAGACATTGGGGATAATCAGACCATTACAGCTGCATATTAACACATTTAACACTGCACCGGTTTAACGAGGATCTCAACCGGACTTACAGGGACTTCAGGGTTTACAGGTCTACAGGTCTACAGCAGGACTGCACTGCACCCGACCAGGACTGGACCAGGACCAGACCAGGACCGGACCAGGACCTCATTAGGACTACACTAGGACTGCACCAGGACTTGACAAATAACAAAAAAAAAGAGGAATAAATGTACAAATATATTAAACAACGAATGATTTACTGTGCACTTTAAAATGTTTGGCTTTGAACCAGCAACCCTATGGTTCAGAGGCGTGTCCTATATCCACCATTAGGGCTAATCGATTTGGGGGGAAATAATTTGAATGTCTGAACAGAATCCTATTATTAAAACATAAATCACATTTTAAAGAACTGACAAAAAGACTGAAATCTGAAGTGACAAACTAATACAAGAATCACATTTCAGACATGTTTGTACAGATCTAAACTACAGGGTTGGCAGCTTTTATGCAGAATAAGACTCCATGGAGAAACAGGGAGGGCATCTGAAACACAGGAAGGGCATCTGACACACAAGGACATTTCAGAACATGTTTGTACAGATTTAAACTACAGGAGATTTTGTTGTTTGTGGAGGAAATGATGCTACATCAAAAATTACAGCCGTTGAGATTTAATAATTGATTAGAATGTGATTAAAACAGTATGAACCTGAGTGTCAGTTCACTGCCAAATCCCTATGTAAAAGCACCCCTCTCATGGCGGGGTTACCAGTTCAAACACCATCCTCTCCTCACTAATGACACCATCACACAGAGCTCTGCATCTCAAGTGCGGTTTGGAAGCCTCTCGCTCATTTAGTTAACTGTTATGAATGGCTGTGCTCCCTGTTTTGTTCACCTGGGGGCAGTACTGCACCACATACTTGTACTCTTTGCTTTTCTCCCGAAGTATGCAGAATTCAAATATTTACAGTGTTTTTGTTTTAAATATTTATGTCAAATGTGATAGCATTTTTCGCAAACATTTGTTTTTCTGACAACATTTGTCTCACAGGACAATTTAGGACCGAACAAAATCTGGATCCTTATTCAAATCCACAAAATCCTGGTTTAGTCCTGTTATAGTCCTGGTATAGTCCCAGTTTTATACCTGGTTTAGTCCGTTTTAGTCCAGTTAGTCTTGGTTTAGTCCTGGTTTAGACCTGGTTTAGCCCCTTTTCAGTCCTGGTTCAGTCGTGGTTAAGTCCTGATTTAGACCTGGTTTAGATCTGGTTTAGCACCTCTTTAGTCCGCTTTTAGTCCTGGTCGGGCTCTGTCATAATTGAATCTCATAATGAGGCTATTAGCATTCCCCTCGTTAGCTCGTAGCCGTTAGCTCACACGGACAACTGGGTAATTAGTCGTTTAATTTGACCTCAATTAAACTCAGGGGACTCTCCAAATGCTGCCCTCTGATTGGACGAGACATTAACACCGCGATCTGATTGGTCCGCAGCATCTCAACAAAGTTCCATGTTTCTTAATAATTTCTTAATATTTTAATTTATCTAAAGGACAAAAAGATAATGACGAGAAGGAAAATTAAAATGACCCCAGAAAATGTGTTTAGTCCTTTTCAGTTTAATTCTGGTTAAATCCTAGTTCACTCCAAGTTTAGTCTCTGGTTTAGACCCTGGTTTAGTCCTGGTTTAGTCTTTGGTTAAATTCCGGTTCAACCCTGGTTTTACTCCTGGTGTAGCCTTTTGTTCAGTCCCTGGTTTAGTCTTAGTTTAGTCCTGTTTTAGGTCCTGATTCAGTTCCTGATTCAGTTCCTGATTCAGTTCCTGATTCAGTTCCTGGTTCAGTCCTGGTTCAGTCCTGGTTCAGTCCTGGTTCAGTCCTGGTTCAGTCCTGGTTCAGTCCTGGTTCAGTCCTGGTTCAGTCCTGGTTTAGACCGGGTTTAGTCTGGGTTTAGTCCAGGTTCAGTCCAGGTTCAGTCCTGGTTTAGTCTTTGTTTAGTCCTCGTTTAGTCTTTGCTTAATCCTTGTTTAATCTTTGCTTAGTCCCTGATGTAGTCTTGGGTTTAGTCTTGGTTTAGTCCCGGTTTAGTCCTGGATTGGTCCCTCGTTTAGTTTTGGTTTCGTCCCTGATGTAGTCTTGGTTTATTTTTGGTTTAGTCTTGGTTCGGTCCTGGTCCAGTCCTGGTCCAGTCCTGGTCCAGTCCTGGTCCAGTCCTGGTCCAGTCCTGGTCCAGTCCTGGTCCAGTCCTGGTCCAGTCCTGGTCCAGTCCTGGTAATTTCTTTGAGCCTAATTTAATCTTCTTTATAATTAAATTTCACACTTTATTACCTTAATCTTCTCTTTCGTCTTCTTTCTCTTCTGTGAGGTTAAAAAACCTTAATCTGTCTGTAATCTGTGTGTTAATCTGAGCGTCATCCTCCGTGCTAGACCTCCGTGTTGGACATGGGTTTAACGAGTGTAACTTTAATGACTGTATGTTAATGAGTGTAATTACATCATACGCCTCAGCTCATTTCACACACAAGAGGAGACAGGAGCACTGCGGTAGGATATTAAAACTATTAAACAATATTGCAAGGAATTAGGGCTGTCAAAAGTATTGGGAATCTGATACTAACTGATACTAAAACTAGTATCAAAACTAGATACTTATTTGAGCAGGTATCGATTTTTAAAAAATCCCATTCACAGGACAGAAGTGAACCTTTCCTGAATAGATTTAGAATGATCTTGAACTGTATTCGAACAAGTATATAACACATAGACCAGTATACAGTATACATTTTGTGATCACATCACAAAATGCAAATGTAGAAGTGTTCCTTGTTCCAGGATTACTTTAAAAAACTATTTAGCCGTGGTCTTATGTTGAAAGCTCACATTATAATTATAGATCAAGGTTAGTCCAGGTTTAGTCCTGCCTAGATCCACGCTCCAGTGGGTGTGTCATAGCAGCTGTCAATCACTCAGAGATAGGATAGGGAGGGGCTGAAAGGAATAACATTTAATATGAATCTACCTGATTCTTAGTTTTAGTGCTTCTTTAGTCTTGATTCAGTCCTGGTGCAGTCCTGCTTTAAATCCTGCTTTTGTCCTGCTTTAGTCTTGGTTTATTCCTGGTTCAGTCCTGGTTTGGTTCCTGCTTTAGTCCCTGCATTAATCCCTGCTTTAGTCGTGGGGCTTGACTTAGTCCTGGTTTAGTCCTGGTTTAGTCCCGGTTCTGTCCTGTTTAGTCCCTGGTTTTGTCCTGGTTTTAGAGACAAAAGCAGGTTTAGTCCTTTTTGTCCCAGGTTTAGTCCCTGGGTTAGTCCTTTTTTTAGTACTTAATTCAGTCCTGGTTCAGTCCTGCCTTTGTCCATAGTTGAGTCCTGGTTTGAGTCCTTTTATAGTCCTAGTTTGAGTCCTCTTATTGTCCTGGTTCAGTCCTGTTTTAATCCTAAAATTTGAGCCTATAGGTGAGACTCAGTAGTTAAGATGGCGGTGCGTTTACGGTCCTGTTAAACCCAGTGCAGAGTGTGGTGGTGCGTTCTAGGTCTGAGGCAGTGTGGTAATAAACAGTTTTGTGATTGGCCTCATTAAAAACAGTTAACGAGAGTACGTCGTTAAGAGTTTAAACGCAGCGCAGTGACGAGAGTGTACAAGTGTGTGTCCGTTTAATACTATGAGGAAAGAGACGCGCATCCAATGAGGAGGTCTCCGGTTCCATTCCCACATTTTGTAATTTTATAGTTAGGGAAATGTTAAAACCTGTTTTAGTTCCGTCCAGTTTTAGACCTGCTTTAATCCTTGTTTAGTCTGGTTTTAGTCCTGGTCTAGTCCCTCTTTAGTCTTGGTTTTGTCCCAATTTTTGTCCAGTTTTAATCCTTCTTTTAATCTAGTTTTAGTCCCGGTTTAGTCCTGGTTTGGTCCTTGTTTAGACCAGTTTTAGACCTGTTTGAATCCCTCTTTAGTCCTGATTTTGTGCTGATTTGAGTCCAATTTAGTTCAGGTTTTAGTTCTGGTTTAGTACCCCTTTAGTCTTGTTTTTGTCCCAGTTTTGGTCCTTGTCTTACTCCAGTTTTAGATTTGGTTTAGTCCTGGTTTGTCCCAGTTTTAGTCTTTGTTTTAGTCCTGGTTTGGTCCAGTTTTAGTCCCTCTTTAGTTCTCTTTAGATACGGTAAAACCCAAGTCCATATTCAGTCACGGTGCGTTTTTGAGTGGGCCATTATGATTAAAGTGAATAGGTCTTTATGGAAATGATGAAGACAAATGTGAATAATTGAAATGACCCACAAAAAGTGCACAAGTGATTCAGACATTTGTAACACTAGTTTTTTAATGACATTGTCAATGAACTTTTTTGCAGCAAATGTTTATTTACAAACAATAAACACATTCAAATTCAGCATATTTTAAGACAATGTTCATGATAATATGTTTCCCATATTTTTATTTATCTGTCTATCTATTTGGAATTGGGAGTGGTTGTATGAATATTGTGTATATAATGAACTGGATATCAACTGATATGTTTTTTTTCATGGCCAACGTTGATACCAGTTGTTTAGAATCTATAGAAACCGATGGCCAATAAATTCTGATGATAATTTTAGGACGATTTTACTTAGTTTGTGAAAATTGTGTATTTTAAATTTACTACAAACTCACCCACAGCCTGTTTTTTTTTTTTTACCACAAACCTTTAAGAGAGCTGTAGTCACGTTTTTTGCAGTTCCCATTAAGTGTTAAAAAGCCGATAAGCTAAAAAGAACAAATACTATCCCAATATATTGCTATCTCTAACATAAATATTTTCTATTTATTTTAGAGATTGTATTTTGCATGTGCAGTGGTTCAACATATAAATATCTTGTTCTGTTTTTATGGCTCAGGGGGATCATGTATTTCTGTATTAAAGGGCCCAGATTAGGCTATTCTCTGATCTAAATTCTAATGTTGTTTCCTCATCACAAACAGACCTGGAGTTGTGTTTTGTTTCATTCACACATATTTAACACACAGACCCAGCATATTTAGGCGTTAGGAGTTCTTCTCTCAAACAGAAAACACTCCACCTTGTGATGTCACCATGTGGTAATACAGGAAATGCTCCACTACATACACATTCATTAGAATTAGTTGGATAATTTCAGCCCTGGAATTGCCAATCTCTACAGAACTAATGGTAAAAGGAGCTGTTCAGTGGAAAGCTACCACTTCATGACATCACAAGGTGGAACAGAGCATTTTGAGCTTTGGAGATGTAGATAGACTAATAATAAAAGTTTTGTCTAACATGTGTGAATGAAATAAAACATAACTCCAGGGATGTTTTTTGAGGAGGTAACAGCATTAGAACATGGCTCAAAGTCTTTCCTCTTGGTGTGTAGTGTAGTTTCATGTATCCTAGTGGCTGTATTAACAGTTTTGTATCCTTGTCTGTTTCAGTGGCTCAAAAAATTGTATCTCTGAGAAAGAAGCAGCAGCTGTCCATTGGTCCATGTAAATCTCTCCCAAACTCTCCGTCACACTGCCCCGGAACGGCTCCACAGGCCAGTGCTGCTATCCCACTATCACAGGTAAGAACACTGCAATAATAATAACACAGGAAATAACACACTAAAAAAGGGATAGTACAGGGGTGGATCCATAGACTGTATATATAAATGGACACAGCTAACCTGCCAGTCACTGAATAGGAAATGAGCATGGGCGCACTTCTGGCTCCACTGACTCTGGCTCCAAATTCATTTTACATTGAAAAACTGTCGCCTCTCTCTCTGTAACTGCTGCTGTCAGTCATTTTGGCCTTTAAATGTTCGTATTAACCCGCTCTACATGTTCCTGGTATTTTTCACTATTGTGTCAGGCACCTTCTTTCCCCGAGGTCGCTCCCGCTAGCATTAGCAACAGGTTTGATGGACAGGGTTGCTAAGCGCCCATTCCCTGCTAAACCAGTGGTGCAGGCAGCAAGGGATGTTGCATTCAACAGCCTCGCTCCAGATTGACTCTTTGGTTGCTATGATACCCGCAGTCAAAATTCCTAATATGCAACTTGGCTCCAAATTTGCCCATTTCTACTAACCTCGATGAGCTTCATTTGGAGCTGAACGCTATGGGTATACTTCTTTATACAGACTATGAGCAGCTCCTCAGGCCACCAGTATCAGTACCACCATAATAACACATGTAAGAAAACAGGAAATAGTGCAGTCCCACTCTAATAACATGGTAATAACACGAGTAGAGTTGCTCCTTCAGTGCACAGGGCTGATTATAAACTACACGTTTAGGACAAAATCCTAAATGTCAAATGTTTCTAGTTTAATTATCTTGATATTTCATTAATGTGTTCCCTTTGGAGACCAGACTTTGCTCTTGTTTATTAACATGCCTTTTAGTGATCTTGTCCTCTCCTCATTGTGGATGTTACACTTTTGCAGAGAAATAAATCTGTGATGATTTGTGTAATCCTGCTGTTTTTGTTGGATTAAAGATTAAAGTCATATTTTATTTTCAGACGTCGAATGGTTCTGCTGCTGGAGGAAACCTGAGCGATTACTCGTCCTCTGTGCCCTCCACCCCCAGCACCAGCCAGAAAGAACTACGCATCGAAGTACAACATACTGCAAATACTTCAAATACTCCTACGCCTGTACGCAAGCAGAGCAAGAGGAGGTCTAACCTGTTTACGGTGAGAGAAATGCATCACTACTCTTTAAAATGTGTTCAAATGTAGTTACAATGAGTCTGAAAATGTAAGAGAGGAGAGTCAACCGATTCAGGGTCGCCCACCTTCTCATTGACCCTCTGAAGTTTTATTTAGAGTCTTTATTCTCCTGTATTCAGGATGTCGTTGCTCTGATTTACCCCTGTTTTTACCTCCACCGATACACGCCCACTGTGGCATACTTACTATAAATAAAACTGGAGACCTGCTCCAGTTTTATTTTTGTAATCAATGATACACGTAGGATTCCGCAGCCATTTTGGTCCAAAGAAAATAAAAATCCGCTGCTCGCTAGTGTGATGTGTTTTTTTATTTTTTTTATCAATACAGATGAATTTTATGATTTAAAATGTCCAAATGATAACATAATGATCCACGAATGTCATAGACCATAACTATAGAGTACACACAAGCAAAATCCAAAAAAAAAAAGGTTTTTTTTTTTAAATTATCATTGTGATGTCAAAGTCAGTATTGTTTGAAATTGTAGCATTGTGACAACACTAGTTTACTCGCTGAAAATGACAGTTAAACCTCATATATTTTACCAGAAGAAGGGACAGCATGTTCACTATTTAAAGAATTGATCAGTAACCAATCTATAATCATTACAGAGGCTTAAATGCTGCTTCTGCCCAAGTCAAACGTCTAAAAGGCACACACAAATAAAAATGGTATTACTTTGTAGTACTTTGTTTTATATTATGTGGGCTATTTATGCAGGCTTTTATCTGTGTAATCCCTCAGTTGTCCAGGTAGGTTCCATAGTGGTCCATGGGTGTATAGTAGTCTATGTGTCTTATACTTGTGAAAGATACAGCTCAAGATCATTCTAAAGCTATTCAGCAAAGGTTAATTTCTGTTCTGTGAATGGGACTTTTTTAGTATTGATACCTGCTCAAATGAGTATCTAGTTTTGATTCTAGTTTTAGTATGATACAGTATGTTCAGTTTGCTATCACTACTGTTTAGGTATGCATATATCTGAAAGGGTTTTCTTCTGCACTCTCTCTTTTAATGTTATGATTATATGTGATTATTTACATTTTGATTTGTTGTATTGTGATTTTAATGTCTTTCTTATATAGAATAAGCTCATTGAATTACTTTGTGTACCAACTGTGCTATACAAATAACCTTGCCTTGTCTTCACGTTAAGTTCAGTTCATAAAATAATTCAGGTTTGTCTTGTTTCCAGTCGCGAAAGGCCAGTGAAACCGACAAAGATAAGAAGAGTGTGGAGAGTAGAGCAGACAGCATCGGCAGCGGAAGAGCTATCCCCATCAAACAGGTACAAGGAGCACGACAGCACACATAAACTCACACTAATCATCAAACAGGTACATACTCTCACACGACAATTCTCCATAAACATACAAAAACAATACACTTCAACTTGACAAACCTGATGTGATGTGCAGTAGTTTCATTAGCGGGATGCGCACTGATTGTGTTGTGATAGTGCTCTGAAGGTGGAGTGACTTAGCACAGGGAGCAAAGGGATGTTGTTTTTGTTGAGTAGCATTTTCAGAACAATAAAAATAACATGGTGATCTAAATATGTTATGTGTTAGCTAAGGGTGTGCAAAAATATCAATACATCATATTGTTTAATTTGATGATACAGTATCGCTAATGTCATCTGATGTATCAATATTTTTTTGTATATTTTACCAAATTATGCTTGCTTGTTTAGAGGAAGGAAACTTGTTTGACATATCCACTGTTTTGATGATTAAAATGGGGTATTTCATATGAACTTTGCACAAGTAGTCGTTTAACAGACTCCATTAATGTTTTATTTTTGTGAAAATGGGGTCAATCATTAAGTAAGGAACTGAACTGTATTGAGTCGATTTGAAATATATTGAATCGAATTGTATCGACTCTGAAGTCTACTGGATTGAGGTACGTGTCTTATGGCCAACTTCTTAATGATACCCAGCCCTAGTGTTAGCAGTTAATACCCCATAGAAGTGTAATAGCCCCTCTATAAATATCGGAAGTTTAAACGCTCTCCAGAGTATTCTCTTCAAACAGGAGCAGACCAGAGGCAGACCAGAGGCAGCCTACAGGGGGCGCTCTGCTGTGCTCATTACAGGCCCTCACACAGACAGCAGGGGGCACTGTTCTGCTCACATTAGCCTCAGATGTGCCGTGCTCATTAAAATCCTACAGGGACACTCGACACACCCCCCACTCGCCCCACACACAGATCTGACGTGGCTCTGAGGCTCCTCTGAACCTCTGCTTCCTGTTTCCTGATGAGGGTTTGAGGAGCGCCGCTGATCCGAACGAGCACGCCGTTTGACCCGATCCGAGCTGTCGCAGGTTTCCATGGCGATCAGACCAGAGATTTAGAACAATAATTTTGCACAGCGACAGTGAAAGATCAGAACCACACTTTAAACCACCCCTTGCTCTCAGGGAGTTAAGCACTGGATCTGTCCCTGATTTAGTCTCTAGTTTAGTCCTGGTTCAGACTTGATTTAGACCTGGTTTAGTCGTGGTTTAGTTCCTGGCTCCGATCTGGTTTAGTTCCTGTTTCAGTCCTGTTTCAGTCCTGTTTCAGTCCTGTTTCAGTCCTGTTTCAGTCCTGTTTCAGTCCTGTTTCAGTCCTGTTGCAGTCCTGTTGCAGTCCTGTTGCAGTCCTGTTGCAGTCCTATTGCAGTCCTGGTTCAGTCCTGTTTCATTCCTGGTTCAGGCATGGTTTAGTCCTGGTTCACACCTGGGTCATTTCTGGTTTAATTCTGGTTTAGCACAGCAACAGTGAAAAATGAGAGACACAGTTTAAACCACTTCTGACTCTCAGGGGGTTAATCACGTGAGTTCTGCGATGTGACAAAAATATGATCTTATTTTCATTTGTCTCACTGGAATCAAATTAAACAGAACAATATTCATTTCTTGCACATAAAAGTACAGACTTTTAATTAGTGCAATTTAATGCAGTTTTACTGACCGAGAATTAGCTGTAGACCTCTGCATTAAAAGACCCCAGCTGATCACTGTCCATTACACAAGACTGATTGCATGTCCTGGCTCAGTCCTGGTTCAGTCCTGGTTCAGTCCTGGTTCAGTCCTGGTTCAGTCCTGGTTCAGTCCTGGCTCAGTCCTGGCTCAGTCCTGGCTCAGTCCTGGCTCAGTCCTGGCTCAGTCCTGGCTCAGTCCTGGCTCAGTCCTGGCTCAGTCCTGGCTCAGTCTTGGCTCAGTCCTGGCTCAGTCCTGGCTCAGTCCTGGCTCAGTCCTGGCTCAGTCCTGGCTCAGTCCTGGCTCAGTCCTGGCTCAGTCCTGGCTCAGTCCTGGCTCAGACCTGGCTCAGACCTGGCTCAGACCTGCCTTAATCCTGGTTCAGACCTGCCTTAATCCTGGTTCAGACCTGGTTCAGACCTGGTTCAGACCTGGTTCAGACCTGGTTCAGACCTGGTTCAGACCTGGTTCAGACCTGGTTCAGACCTGGTTCAGACCTGGTTCAGACCTGGTTCAGACCTGTCTTAATCCTGGTTTAGCCCTGTACAGACTTGGTTTCATACTGTTTCAGACCTGGTTTAGGTCTGGTTTTGCTCTGCTCACTTAAACAGCTTCTTAGTTAGACATACAACACAGGAAATACCAGAATTGAAAGTGGTTTTAGAATCTGAAATTGAAGATTATAGGAACTATAACTGTAAATAAATGCATTTATTTTCTATGATTGATTTAAACACATTTGGAGATTAGAGTCCAGAGTGAACCAGGTCTATTCGAGTCTATGTCCTTTTAATTACAGTCTCATTAGTGTTTATTTTAAAACAACGTCTCATTATCTGGATTACTGTCCGCGTTTCCGAACCCCGAGTAACCTGAGTTTGATCTGAAGTGACTTGAATCATTTAAACATGAGTCATTTATGAACAACTCCACTGCTCCTGTGGGAAACAAGAGATTACCTGAAGCAGGGCTGAAGCAGGGACAGAGCCAGTATGATGTCATTAGTCTAGTTGTCATTTTTAGCTGAAATTATCTCCTATTTTATTGTATCTGAAATCACTGAAAATTTGATACCATTTTGAGAATCCCCCAATTTTCATTCTAAGTGTGGGTTTTGGTCCTGGTTTATATTGGGCTTAGTCCTTTTTTAGTCCCTTCTGTGGACCCGTTTCAGACCCGCTTTAGCACCTAGTCTATTCCTGGTTTAGTCCCTTTCCCAGCTCTAGTCTTGTCCTGCTTTAGTCCCTGGTCTTATCCGTGTTTGAGTCCTGGTCTCGTCTCTTGTCCACTAGTCCAGTTTTAGTTTTACTGGTATAGTCTTGATTTAACTCTGTTTTAGTTCTGCTCATGTCCTGCTTTAGTCCCTGTTTTGGTCTGTTTAGTCCCTAGTCCAGACCCTGTTCTAGTCTTTTTTCAGTCTAGTTCTAAGACAGTTTGAGTCCTGCTGTAGTCCAGTTTGAGTCCTGCTATAGTGCTTAAACCCTCTCATAAACACGCCCCGGCTAGAGTGATTCTAAAGTGGATCATTAGGCGCTGGCTTCGTAAACACGGCGTCTCTTCCTGTTTATTATCTGTGAGTGACTCTACTGAGTGCGCTCCGTAGGTCAGCGACCCCGCCCCCAGGTCACATGACTCCTCTCCTCGTTAGCGCGTTAGCTCGTTAGCGCTGGAGTGTCTGTGTGATGGAGCAGAGTGTTTCCCGCCTCCTGAACACGCTCGTTAGGATCCGCTTTTAACGAGGTCCTTAACGAGGGCGGAGTCTGGTCTAAACGAGTCCTAATGAAGCGCGGTCTCAGCTTGGATGAGAGAGAGAGACCCACGAGAGAGAGAGACCCACGAGAGAGAGAGACCCACGAGAGAGAGAGACCCACGTGAGAGAGAAGAGAGACCCACGAGAGAGAAAAGAGAGACCCACGAGAGAGAAAAGAGAGACCCACGAGAGAGAAAAGAGAGACCCACGAGAGAGAAAAGAGAGACCCACGAGAGAGAAAAGAGAGACCCACGAGAGAGAGAAGAGAGACCCACGAGAGAGAAGAGAGACCCACGAGAGAGAGAAGAGAGACCCACGAGAGAGAGAAGAGAGACCCACGAGAGAAAGAGACCCAGAGACCCATGAGAGAAAGAGACCCAGAGACCCACGAGAGAGAGAGAGACCCACGAGAGAGAGAGAGAGACCCACGAGACAGACCCACGAGAGAGACAGACCCACGAGAGAGAGCGAGACCCGAGAGAGAGAGAGAGACCCACGAGAGAGATAGAGAGAGAGACCCACGAGAGAGATAGAGAGAGAGAGACCCACGAGAGAGATAGAGAGAGAGAGACCCACCAGAGAGAGAGAGAGAGACCCACCAGAGAGAGAGAGAGAGACCCACCAGAGAGAGAGAGAGAGACCCACCCGAGAGAGAGAGAGAGACCCACCCGAGAGAGAGAGAGAGACCCACCAGAGAGAGAGAGAGAGAGAGACCCACCAGAGAGAGAGAGAGACCCACCAGAGAGAGAGAGAGACCCACCAGAGAGAGAGAGAGAGAGACCCACCAGAGAGAGAGAGAGAGACCCACCAGAGAGAGAGAGAGAGACCCACCAGAGAGAGAGAGAGAGACCCACCAGAGAGAGAGAGAGAGACCCACCAGAGAGAGAGAGAGAGACCCACCAGAGAGAGAGAGAGAGACCCACCAGAGAGAGAGAGAGAGAGAGACCCACCAGAGAGAGAGAGAGACCCACCAGAGAGAGAGAGAGACCCACCAGAGAGAGAGAGAGACCCACCAGAGAGAGAGAGAGACCCACGAGAGAGAGGGAGACCCACGAGAGAGAGGGAGACCCACGAGAGAGAGGGAGACCCACGAGAGAGAGGGAGACCCACGAGAGAGAGGGAGACCCACGAGAGAGGGAGACCCACGAGAGAGAGGGAGACCTGAGAGAGAGAGACCCACCAGAGAGAGAGAGAGAGAGAGAGACCCATGAGAGAGAGAGAGACCGACCCACCAGAGAGAGAGACCCACCAGAGAGAGAGAGAGAGAGAGACCCACGAGAGAGAGACACCCACCAGAGAGAGAGAGACCCCAGAGTGAGAGAGAAAGAGAGAGATCCCAGAGAAAGAGAGAGAGAGAGACACACCAGGGAGACACACCAGAGACCAGACCGGGTTTTCCTGTGGGGACTTCTCATTAGAGCCAATTAAAAAGAACAGAGCTGATTTAGAGGCACTTAAAAAAATGAGCAGTTTATTTACCCCTCACATAAATCTGCATCTCATTATCCAGACTGGAGAGTCCTGGTTTAGTCCTGGTTTAGTCCTGGTTTAGTCCTGGTTTAGTCCTGGTTTAGTCCTGGTTTAGTCCTGGTTTAGTCCTGGTTTAGTCCTGGTTTAGTCCTGGTTTAGTCCTGGTTTAGTCCTGGTTTAGTTCCGGTTGTAGTCCTGGTTTAGATCCGGTTGTAGTCCTGGTTTAGTCCTGGTTTAGTCCTGATTTAGACCTTTGTTTAGTCTTTGTTTAGGTCTAGTTTCAGACCTGGTTTTGCTCTGGTTTTGACCTGGTTTTAGTCCTGGTTTAGTCCTGGTTTTGCTCTGGTCCACTTTAAGAGATTTTTAATGAAATAAAATGGAGGAAAGTCATAATTTGAGGCTCATTAGATTTGATTCATTTAAAACCAGAATTAATTAGATCTGATCCATAAATCAGAGCAGCCCCAACGCATCCATCTAAAAGAGGGACTAGACCAGGACTAGAAAAGGACTAAAAGAGGGACTAGGCCAGGACTAGAACAGGACTAAGTAGGACTAGACCAGGACTAGAACAGGACTAAACAAGGGAACCAGGACTAGAACAGGACTAAAAGAGGAACTAGAACAGGATGAAAAGAGAGACTGCACCAGGACTAGAACAGGACTAAACGAGGAAAGCAGGACTAAAAGAAGATCTAGACCAAGAGTAGAACAAGGTCTGAAACTAGGGCTGGACCAGGGACCAGACCAGGTCTTAAACTCAACAGAAACAGGGACTAGACCAGGACGAAACCAGGCCTATACCAGGTGTATACCAGGTCTTGTTGAGGAGTCAGGACTAAACCAGGTTTTGTTCAGGACCCAGGACCAAATCAGGACTATCCCAGGAATAAACCAGGTCCTGTTCAGGTCTAAATCAGGTTTTGTTCAGGAGTCAGGACTAAACCAGGACTATTGCAAGTCTATACCAGGACTATCGTGGGTCTAAACCCCGGACTATTGCAGGTCTAAACCATGTCTAAACCATGACTATTGCAGGTCTAAATCAGGACTATTGTAGGTCTAAACCATGTCTCATTCAGGTCTAAACCAGGTCTTGTTCAGGACTATCCCAGGTCTAAACCAGGACTTGTTCAGGTCCTGGGGGGAGTAATTTCATGGCTGGCTGTAAACGCTCTCAGACCCGCTCCATTTCACTCTCTGCGTTTAATCCAATTACAGCGGCTCTAATTAAGATCACGAATATTAACGAGTGTGTTAACGAGCTCCGCCCACCGCCTCGTTAGGTCCTCTCTCTCTATCTCTCTCTCTCCGTCTCGCTCTCTATTTCGGTCTTTGTCTCTCTCTCTGTTTCTCTCTGTCTTTTTCTGACAAATAATGTGATTAGATTAGAATGTGATTTACTTTTTATAATGAAGAGTCACATTTTAAACCCACATCTCAGAGAAGACACAGGGAGGGCATCTGACACACAAGGAGGGAGAGCATCTGACCCACAGGGAGGGCATCTGGCATGCAGGGAGGGCATCTGACACATGGAGAGGGAGGGCATCTGACACACATGACAGAGGAAGAGCATCTGACACACATGACAGAGAGGGAGGGCATCTGACACACAGGAGCATTTGGAACAGTAATTAAATCCTCTCTCGTTAATGTGCTGTTCATTAAGGGGAATTAATGTATCTGTACATATACAAGGTTGCAGTACCTGGTTCAGTCCCTGGTTTAGTCCTGGTTTATTCTTGGTTAATAACTCTTTCTGCACATGTTATATTCTCTTTGAATGCTACATAATTTTAACACTTTTCATTTTAAACTTCTCCCTCTAAAACAGTTTTACATTTTTCTCTTTGTTATCTAGAGGCCAGACTTTAGCTAATTGATTTTGAATTAATTAAACTCTGCCCCTCCACAGATAATCACTGCCCACACAGTCCAGGCTTTGACCCAGGTTCTAAACCAAGTTCTGAACCAGGTGCAGAACCAGGTGCAGAACCAGGTGCAGAACCAGGTGCAGAACCAGGTGCAGAACCAGGTGCAGAACCAGGTGCAGAACCAGGGACTAGACCAGGGACTAGACCAGGGACTAGACCAGGGACTAGACCAGGGACTAGACCAGGGACTAGACCAGGGACTAGACCAGGGACTAGACCAGGTTTTGTGTCCACAGAAGGGTTTACCTAATAAACTCTCCATGTATCTGTCGTGTCTCTTTGTGTCAGTGATGGATGAGCTCAGATCAGAATCTAAAGTCCATCAATGAACCAAAGAAAGACCTACTCCAGAGGTGGAGATAAGACCTGGTTTGGACCTGGTTTAGACTGGGTTTAGACCTGGTGTAGATCTGGTGTGGATCTGGTGTAGTCCTGTTTTAGTCCTGGTTTAAACATTATTCAAAAGCTGTTATCATATTAAAATCATTTCAAGTTTTTTTCTTAAAAAAAAAAAAAAAAAATCAGATGCATTTTAAAAATTCACAGTAAAGTCATTTTTAAACATTAGTGAGATTTTAAATATTTGTACAAAATGAAGATGGAAAATATTTGGTCCCTTTTACTTTTCACTGATTAACGGTACAAACTGAAGATGGCTGCCTTCTTTGTGCTCTGTGTCCGAATGATAAACGACTTCTGTCTCCAACTGTGACACATCCACAAAGCATCATGGGAGTTCTATCGCCCCAGTCCGGCTCTGGACATGGTTTTGTTTGGGGTCTTTGTCCGGAGCAGAAAGGGGCCGGCCCGGTCTAAACACGGTCTAAATGTGGTCTAAAGGGAGTCCAATTGAGAGAGATGGAGTGATAGCAGCAATTATAGAATTCAGATAAGAGTCTGAGGAGAGGAAAGTCTAGACCAGGACCGAACCAGGGACTAAACCAGGACTAACCTAGGACTACACTGGGACTGACCCATGACTGCACCAGGACTTGTGCCAGGACTTAGACCAGCACTGGACCAGCACTGGACCAGGACTAGACCAGAACTAGACCAGAACTAGACTATGGGCTAAAACAAGGCAAGAGACTCAATATGGGGCCAAACCAGGAGCAACCCATAACTAACCCAGGTCTCAAACAGATCTTAACCAGGACTAACCCAAACTGAACTCAGGCTAAACCAGCATCAAAATGGGCCTAAAACAGGACTAAAATGAGGCTCAGTATGACTAAAATTTGAATTAAAACAAGTCCAACTAGGGACAAACCAGGGACCAAACGAGGTCTAAACCAGCTGTCCCAGCTCTTGTTCCTAAATCTCCTGCATGAGTGTAATTCTTCTCTTAAATGAACAGTTTTGTGTCGCGTTTCATGTGAAAAATTGAATAAAAAAGGTCACGTTCCCAAAGGCGGGAAATATCCAGGACATAAGTAACTCAGATTCAGCAGATCCTCACGACAAATCACCTCAGGATCAATAAATCTGCTCAAACATCCAAACATGAGCGAAACCTGTCAAAGATTATACCCTACATTAGTCCTGAAATGTCTGCAATATCAAATACACAACCTGGTTTAGTCCAGGTTTAGTCCAGTTCTTTTGGACACTTATGATCACAGATTATTGGTCTGTTTTGTTTGATAGATTTCATTTAAAGGTCAGACTCCTTAAGGCGAACATCTGTTACACCCAGACCGGGGCTGAGACCGGGGCTGAGACCGGGGCTGAGACCGGGGCTGAGACCGGGGCTGAGACCGGGGCTGAGACCGGGGCTGAGACCGGGGCTGAGACCGGGGCTGAGACCGGGGCTGAGACCGGGGCTGAGACCGGGGCTGAGACCGGGGCTGAGACCGGGGCTGAGACCGGGGCTGAGACCGGGGCTGAGACCGGGGCTGAGACCGGGGCTGAGACCGGGGCTGAGACCAGGGAGCAGGACTAGAGCAAGACTTGACCTGGGCTTGGACAGTGCACAGTTTTCCTCTGGATAATGTGTATCCTGACACGCCTTATCCCATGTTATACCTGTCCCTCATGTGAAGATTTGATTCCACAGAATAACTGTTTGGAGTTTCATGTTTACACAGACCTTATGCTGTAGTACAACACAACCATTTAAGAAGACTATAGTTTTAAAGTATCACGAGACACATTCCTGCCTCAGTACATACACTGATACTTTCATGTCCTTTAGAGAAGTACGTGTGGACAGAGTACAGTCCTATGGTCAGTTTGTTGAGTTGTTTATTTGGTCGTATTGGAGTTTGTGCTGACACATGTGCCACATTGACTATTGTCTTTAAACTGACTGATCTCTGCATTAATGTGTGCTTTACTCTAGCACACTCATCCTCTCATTTATACTTCTGTGTCTCACTCTCTGCTCTCTCTCTCTCTCTCTCTCTCTCTCTCTCTCTCTCTCTCTCTCTCTCTCTCTCTCTCTCTCTACCCCTCCCTTTCTTTGTCTCTTTCTTCTGAATGGTCCATTCTTTTTGATCATTTGTCCCGATTCTGAGACACTTTGTCCATGACTACTCCTGTCTGCTCCCCCTCACCCTCTTTCTGTTCTCCCCTCTCACTCTCTCTATCTCCCTTTCTCACTCTCTCTCCCCCCTTTCTCTCCCCCCCTTTCTCTCCCTCCCTTTCTCTCCCTCCCTTTCTCTCCCTCCCTTCATCCTTTCCCTCTCTCCTCCATGTCTCTCTCTCCCCTCTCTCTTTCCCTCCCTCTTTCCCTCCTTCTTTCTCCTCTCTCCTATCCTCTGTCTCTCTCTCCTGGTGTGGTCTTTGAACAGAAAACAGATGAAGGCGTTTAGAGTTTGAAAAATGGCACGTATTAAACTCCGACAAGATTCAATTATGGAACAAATCACCTGTCGGGTCTCAAAGATGGATCTCAACTGGTCTAGCACCTGCCAGGTCCCAAAGATGGATCTCATCTGGTCTAGCACCTGTCTAACACCTGTCAGGACAGGTTCAGGGTCGATCTAAACTGGACTAAAGAGTTAAATGTTTCTCTCTGATGGTTTTGTGTTGTTGATGTGGCTCATGTGGTAGAGCAGTGGTTGTTGTGTCCTTGGGCAGATTGGCAGTACTATGATATATATTATTGAGATATTTGAATACTTTTTGACGCAAAAATGTCCATGATTTAGTTTAGCAGTCCAACTTTTTTGAAAATAAGAGCAGGAGACAAGGATTAAGGAGCGGAAACATGAGAAGAGGTAGGAGAGAAAGATACAAGACAGGAGTCCATCTTTGAGCTCATGTTCTACTGAATTTGCCGAATCATTTTAAACTTTCATTTTATTTCATAAACTTTTCATTTTAAATCAGACCTATTCCGCAACCTGGACATTTCAGATCTTTTAACTCTGTTCTAGTTGTTTTGTCCTCATTGACCCTCTGAAGTAGTGTTTAGAGTTATTCATACATGTTTGAGTAATCTTTATTCTCCTGTATTCACCTCCACCGGTACAGGCCCACTGTGATGTACGCAATTATTTCTCCAGTTTTATTTTCTTAATCGATCGTACACGTAGGATTCGGTAACATCGCGTAGTCATTTTGGCACAAATTTAAAAAAATCTCTGCTCTCTAGCCTGATCTGCACCTGTCCATTGAAGGGGTCGACGGCGTGTGGCGCTTTGTTGTCAAGACATTTACGACGATGTCAGCTCCCATTGGGCACCACAGTTTTCTAATGTGGAAGTCAGCAGATTTGTTCCTTTTATTAAGTCTTTTTAGATGAATATTGTGATTTAAAGTGTGCAAATTATTACAAAATGATCCAAATTATCACAATCAATTATTATATAACTATAGCAGACACAAGCTCAGTATCTCTGCTTTAATAAAATTGTGACTGACTTCTTCTCCCAATGTATATCATTTTTAGTATTTAATAGATATTTAATAGATTTAAACGTTACCCCATTCTCGGTTGTGTATTTCCTGCGTGAATGAGAGGAGCATTTGTCCCGGTTAATTGCTCTCTAAAGTGGCGCGGTGACGGACAGCCCTCGTTACCGCGGTGACAGGGAGGAGGAGGTCGCCACGGTGATGCTGTCGGGGTGATGTCTCCGTGACGACTGCTTACGACCAGACGATGCTCCAGGGTCATTAATGCCTCGCTCCAACAGTCTCTCACAATGAACAAATACATAAATACTTTTACTTACACTACTGCTACTTCTTCTGATTAACACCTCACTCAGAATCAGTAGAGTAGTACTACTAATGCTTTTACTACTGTTACTACTACTTACTATTACTTTTACTACTACAGCTTTTAATAAAACTTCTACTTTTAATACTACTACCTCCTTGCTTTCTACCTTGTCTCCTAGCATCCTTACGTCCTCTCCTTGTCTCATCCTGTTTTCCCTCTGTCCTACCTTTTGTCTCCTTTCTTCTCCTGTGTTTCCTTTGACCCATCTTTGTCTCTCTGTCGCGTTTCCTTCCCTCCTTGTGTCCTCTTCCTTACCTTTGTTTCTTTCCTCCTTTCTTGTCTCCTCTTTCTCTCTCCCTTACTTTGCCTCTCCTCGTTTCCTCTCTCCTCATGTCCTCTCTCATCGTCTCCTCTCTCCTTGTTCCCTCTCACCCTGTCCCTTCTTACCCTCTCCCCTCTCACCATGTCTCCTCTCACCTCATCTTTCTCCATCCCTCCTTGTCTCCTCTCTCCTGTTCTGCTCTCTCCTCCTCTTCTCTCACCTTGTCTCTCTCCTCTTCTCCTCTCACCTCTTCTCCTCTGTCCTTGTCTCCTCTCTCCTTGTCTCCTCTCTCCTTGTCTCCTCTCTCCCTGCCTCCTCTCTCCTTGCTTCCTTCCTTGCCTCCTGTGGCCTCCCTGTGTCTACTGAAGTGTTGAAGCAGAAAACTCACTCACCTGTTTAATCTGACCTGGTTTGAGTTTCTTCATCCACAAAATAAACACACTTCTTCTCACTAATCACATATTAGTTACACCATAGACTTCATATTTCAAGAATATTTTCAGTCCTGTGTTTAAATGTGTTTGTTTTTGCTGATTTCGTCTGGTTAAATAGTCAAAGTTTTATAATTAAATGTGTTCTTGTTTCAGGGCATGTTATTGAAGAGGAGCGGCAAATCTCTCAACAAAGAATGGAAGAAGAAATATGTGACACTGTGTGACAACGGGCTTCTCACCTACCACCCCAGTTTACATGTGAGAATTATTATTATTATGTATATTTAACCCACTAGGGCTGTAGGCCTTAAGTTTAGTTGATTAATGGGTCAATGGAGTCTTAAGCCTGCCGCACGATGCAGGATTTTTCGGTCTTAAACGATTTTTAAATGTGCGACAAAACGGACATGAGGAGAACCATATGAGTTTAAATCTCCAACACAAAGACCACTGTGAAGAGACCGCACACCACAAGCTAAAAGATGTGGAATAACAAGCTAGCGCACTCATGTTCCAAAAATGTTTTATACTTCTACTTTAGAAGCAAGTCAAAATTGTTTTATTATGATTTGTGAAGTGTGGTGCTGTTGTTCAGATAAATGCTTTTAATGCGCAGAAGGCTGGAGATAAACTGCACAGGAAGTAGTGTTTACTATTGCTAATCTGAAGCAGCTTCACCCTGATCCTCGCTGTGTGGATGTAAACAGACACACGTGAGGATCTAACCTTTTTACTTTTAAAGAACGCTTCAGACTGGATTCATAGAGCTGTTTTAAGGATTGGGCGTCATTATTCACGGAGGTCATACAGTTTAACTTTACAACTTTACAAGAGGTGAGTTATAAAGTCACCTCATTATTTTTGCCATTTCCTGAGTTTGTATCTTGCACCTCTGTCAGTCAGTCCATCTTCCTCTGATGCTCTGTTTAATTGGTTGTTACCATGGTGATGTTTTGTGGTCATGATATGACAGAACAGCTCAGAGTTTCGCTGATGCACATAAGGAGTGCAGCAGATTCAAAATCGCAGGATCGA
The DNA here is from genome assembly GCF_009829125.3 of Periophthalmus magnuspinnatus. Lineage (NCBI taxonomy): Eukaryota > Metazoa > Chordata > Actinopteri > Gobiiformes > Gobiidae > Periophthalmus > Periophthalmus magnuspinnatus. Next base: position 16,021,726 of record NC_047127.1, on the reverse strand, counting down.
AATGAGGATCCAATGACTGGTCACACCTCCCTGAAGTTAGGGAGAAGCAAATCAGGGCCTAAATCGAGCAAATTATCCTGTAGTGACTCATCATTTTATGATGATGATGAGGATTTCTACGGGGACAACAGCAGAAAGGAGTGAGCTGAAGATTTGGTATACTTTTGGTATTTCTGTATCTGTAAAAAGGCAGATTAAACTCATGAATCACGAGTTGAATCTGTCTTTCTATAAATACACTGTTTCCTTGTACTTTTTCCTGCAAAAATAGTTTTTTTAGTTTTAGTTTTTGCATGAACTCCCCCTGCAGGTATAGTCTTGTGAGTGCAGTTTGGGTCAGATACTGAGATACAGAATAGTTTTGAGAGCTTTTGCCACTCCCCCTTTTTAGTCGACCAGATCGATCTGCAAGACATGTCTTTAGTCCAACACAAATTTATTTAGCTGAATACAAACCTAAAATCATATCTCAAACCCTTTGTCACATTTATAATAGTTACATGCACACACTTTCAGTCACACGCACTCATTTTTATTTTATTTTATTTTCAGTTTCGTGTGTGGCTTCAGAACAGATATTTTAGACTGAAGTGAAACTGGGTGGACCACCAAAGTTCAGCCAATCAGAGCACTGTGTACAGCGCCGAGTTTCCGACAGATAAAAAACGTTATTACCTGCAGACAGAGGTCAGGTCTCTGATTTAAAATACATTCACTCATTTTCAAGAAAAGTGTTAAGTACCACAGTTCTGAATTCTGAAACATGAATCACTTGAGTTGCTATTTTATGCTAAATGCATTTTCTCTCTTATGACAAATGTTGGTTAGGTCCACCTCTCTCTTCTCTTCACTCTCTCTCTCCTCTTTCTTTTCTTTCTCCCCTCTTGTCTCTCTCTTTCTCCCCCCTCTCCACTCTCTGCCCCCCTGTTCTGTCTTTCTGTGTTTCCCCCTCTTCTCTCTTTCTGTCGCCCCCCTCGTGCTCATTGCCATGTATGCTCCTCCACAGTATTTGATGATAACTGTTCCTGTATTCTTGTCTCATGTTGTTAGTCAAATGGCTCAGACACTCACAGGATTTATCATAATGACTCTGTATGAATGCTTTGTAAATGAGGTGAATTTCAAACAAGATTTAACCCAAAGGTTTCAGGCATTTTTACACCATTGCAAACAGCTCAATTTAAAATAAAATGGGAGTAAAGATGCAGATATATTTTTCTCTCAGTAATTGTTTTTAATTAGTTTGATGAACTTATCAGGTGAGGGCTGATCATTGCCGCTTGCAGATATATTTATTGTATGACATTTGTACACATTAGTTCTTGTGTCCCTGCCTGTCTAACCTTGTGTCTGTTACTGTACTTTTCCCTGTTTTCTTGCCTGCTCCTGTGGCCCCGGGGCCCGTCTTTGTTTGCTCGCACTAATCACATTAAGTCAATCAGACACGCTGGTTAGCCTCGACGCTAGCACGCCGCGTCGCTAATTAAGAGGAGGCTCGTAGGAGTAAACAGGAGCGAGGGACAGGAGACGAGCACGCTGCAGGCACTGGCGACGCTAAACAAAGGACCAAATGTGAGCAATTAGACCGGCTAATTATGCATTTTATATTTAAATCATTCAAGGATGCATTCAAAATATCCAAGTTACAAAGTCATTACATGTCTTCAGAATGGCTGCTAACAGTTTTACAGGAGAACGTAACCACGTGTCACAGGGCTATTTGCAATTAACAAATCTCAAAGGCAAAAATTATTTAAGTAACGTTGATACCACTGCAAATGACAATATATTATTGTGTGTAAAAGTAGTTAACCTTGTAGTTTAGATCTGTACAAACATGTTCTGGAATGTCCCCGTGTGTCAGATGCCCTCCCTTTGTCTCCATGGGGTCTTATTATTTATTTTATATTTATCTAATTCATTTATGTATTACAAAAATATCTAAGTTACAGCATCATTATAGCTTCAAAATGGCTTCTAACAGTTTATACAGGAGAAGTTAACCAGATGTCAGGCCATTATACACATGTGGAATTTTGTATCAGGGAGGACATCTGTAATAAAAAGACATTAAATTCTTTTATTAAATCTGTGTGAAGAGTCACAAGTATTATTCAATTTCTCAGACTCCATTTTGATTTTGGCCGGATAAAATGAAAGCTGTTGTCATTTAAAATATATTGTTCCATCTTAAACTTTAAACTTAACGCATTCTGCATTTTAAAGCCCAGTTGTTCAAAATAAGGAATATTTTTGGCCTTGACTGTGAAATTTAAAGTTTTCAAATGAATAATCTTGCAACACTTTTAACACTGAGAGAAAAATGCAGTATCCTCCACAGAGCCCCATTCAAACTGCAGCCCATGTCTGTCTTATTAATCTCACTTTTTTTTTTAAATCACACCTCCTCTCTCTCTTCTTCTCACCTCTTCTCTCTCTGTCTCTCTCTCTCTCTCTCTCTCTCGCTCTCTCTCTTTCGCTGTCTCTTTGCATCTCTGTCCTCCCTCCCTCTCTCTCTCTCCATCTCTCTCTGTCTGTCTCTCTCTTTCACTCTTTCTCTCTCTTTCTCTCTTTCCTCTCCGTTTATTGATCCTGTTCCTAATCAATGCAGTTTTAATCCCTCGTCAGCGGTTTCAGCTCTGCTCCTTGTTTATTAAGCATATTTTGATTTTTCCCACACTCAGGACGATGTAATGTGTTTTTAAGTGACCCTGCCCCCTCTGAGTATCGACCAATGAACTCGCAGCATCATGCCATTTGTACCTTTTTATTTAAAAGTCCGTCAGTGGCTGTTCAACACAGGAGTTTGTCACTTTGTGACCGTCAGATCCAAATCAGAGCTTCAACATTGCATCTAAAAAATGTTTCAAGTTTGTTGATTTATGAAAAATTATAATAATGACGACATCATTTACAGTAAGCAAAAGAGCTGATTTAAAATAAAAAAACTAAAAATTCTAATAAGGGCTCAAATATTTCTGCACTTTTGTGCATGGTTCACAAATTACTTGATAATAAAAAGAAATCTTGCAAAATGAGTGTATGGATTACAACAGTTACAAGCTGCAAAACGAGACGCTCTACCATGTGAGCCACTGTGAGCTTTGATCATTCACTGATTCATTGATAGAGAGGTCTGATCCACTGACCCACAGGTCGGTGTTGCGATTCCAGCTCCCACAGATGAATGTTGCCATTGTGTTCTTTGGCAAGACACTTGATCCACCTCGCCCCTTGTGGCTGTGTGCACTGGTGTATGAATGTGTGCGAATGTGTGGTTCCTTGGTGTAAAGTGCTTTGAGTGTCTTGAAGGTGGAAAAGTGCTATATAAAAATGTGATCATTTACTATCAAAAACTCCAAATAAGGGCATAAATATTTCTTCATATTTGTGGTTAATTGAATACTTTTTCTGTGTCACCTGAGCCTAAACTAAGACGTTTACAGACGTGTTTAGCACATTTATCATGCAAAATTATCTATAGCCTTTTAGACCAAACCAACCAAAAATGTAAGTATTGTGATTTCTGCTCAGTTTACACATGGACAATACTCACAAAATTACATTTGTTTTCATAAAAAGGGTTTTTTAAAATCTGTTGAATGTGCTGAACTCACCTGTTAATGCCCTGGCTTAGGTTCAGGTATCACATGACAAGTATTGAATTAACCCCAAATGTGCTGAAATATTTATAATTTTATGTGGAGTTTTTTATATTTTAATTCACCTCTATTTGCAACCTTTTAATAGATTTATTGTAAATGATGATGATTATATTCATATGTTGCATAAATCTACAAATTAAATAATTCAAGTTGAGCAAGACACTTAACCCACCTCACCCCCAGTGTCTGTGTACACTGCTGTATGTGTGTGAATGTGTGAGTGGTTCCTTGATGTAAAGCGCTTTTAGCCTTGAAGGTGGAAAAGCGCTGTATAAAAAGTGTATGTGCTGAAGATTTTGTCGTGTTGGTTATAACTTGACAAAACTCTAAACAGAATAGTTCACAAATCCCTTTAAATCAGTGTATTGGTTGAATGTATTTGTGAATGGTTTTTGCTGCAGTGCTATTTGGCTCTGATTTTGAGCAGTCCCTAAACGCGGCACGAGCAGCTCCACTGGGGCTCGTTAGTGATGATTGGATCTGTCTGTGATCCAGAGCAAAAGTAAAATCACTACTGCACTTGAACTGTGCTTTAGTATTTCAAATTAAGGCTCGCATTTTAAACCAGGACCATTATGTACATCAAAAGCCCTTTTTGCCTCTTTATTCTGCATAAAAGCTGCTAACCCTGTAGTTTAGACCTCTAAAAACATGTTCTGAAATGCATGTGATTCATACATTAATTTAAAGTTCAGGTTTCCATCTTTCCAGATGTGAATGCTCCTGTCTTTATCTCTTCTTACATATATTTGACAGAAGTCATGATGTCATCTGAAGCCCGTCTAATCTGTCTGTGTAAATCACGATAACATAGACACATTAACCATAATTAGTGTGAGTGTTTTGGCTCGGCTCTGTAATTATCCAAACGAGCCGATGTCCACGCGTCTCCCAGGACTCGTTAAGTGCAGCGTTTGGCCCGGGTTCGGCTCACATTTGGCCCAGGTTACGCGCCGCATTTGGCCCGTCTTCGGCGTATGGCGCTGTGGGCGTGTTCTAAAAAGGATTCCAAACGTGCACTTGAGATGGAGAGCTCTGTGTGATGGTGTCATTAGTGAGGAGAGGGAGGTGTTTGAACTGGTAATCCCGCCGTGAGAGGGCTGCTCTTTTACATGGGGATTTGGCAGTGAATTGACACACACTGCTCAGGTTCATACTGTTTTAATAGAGCTCCAAGATTAACCACAATCTAATCGAAATCGCAATTAGCAAATCTCAAAGTGACACAATTTCCCCCAAAAACAACTAAATCTGTCTTCTTCTGCATAAAACCTGCTAACCCTGTAGTTTAGATCTGTACAAACATGTTCTGAAACGTCACTGTGTCAGATGCCCTCCCTGCGTGTCAGATGCCCTCCATGTATCTTCATAAATACATTCTGATTTTCACTAACAACAGATCACCTTCAGGATTTAAAGACGCACTGCGTAACTTTCAGCATAGCAACTACAGTAATTGTGTCTCCCCATTCGTCCTTGTCTCCATAGAGATGTTATTGGTTTGCATGTAATGTTCCACAGTATGGCATTAACGTATTTATTCGCATGGAGACAAGGAAGTGACGCTAACCAGGCCAGATTAGACAGGTCAGACCTGTGGAGAGCCGAGCCTGTTCAGTCAGAATGCATGTCTATCGAGGTGGATTTCAGAAATAAAAACACTGAATCAATGAATAGAATAGTAAGACGGATCAGTTTCATGCCATGCTGCGGAACATTCCAGGGAATGCAATAATCTCCATGGAGACAAGCTGTGATAAATCTGGCCGCTCTATAAGGGGAGGTAAAGTTATTGTTGTTGCTATACAGAAAGTCATGCAGTGCGGCTTTAACTCCTGAAGGTAATGTGTCAATAGTAAAAATCTATATTTATTAATTCTATGGAGACAATTTTTAAAATAAATTTTAAATCAGACTTGTTCCGCAAACTGGACTTTTCAGAGCTTCTATCCATGTTCTAGTTGTTTCCTTCTCGTTTACGGCGAAGTCAGCTCCCATTGGGCACCACAATTTTCTAATGTGGAAGTCAGCGGACTTGTTTCCTTTATTAAATCAGTATTGTGATTTAAAATGTCAAATGTGATTTAAATCAGTATTGTGATTTAAAATGTCCAAATCTTTATCTACGGTTGCCATAGATTATAACTATAGAGCACACAAGCACAATATGTCTGATTAAAGACCAACCGCATTTGAGTTAAAGTAAATGTATACAGGGCACATGTCCGGTGCTTATTGGACGATGTTGTTAGTCTCTTTGACTCGTGTTTGAATAATCTCAAGTATCAGATGTCTGACCTGTGTCCGTGTCACGGCCTCCTTCTGCTTCTGAAGTGTAAATATATCTCATAATCCTCCTCATTATTTCCCATAATCCTCTGTGTTCCCTTGTACGATCTGTTTAATGTCTTTGTGTAATGTCTCTGTGTAAGTCGCCGCTCATGTGTCCCTCTGGACCAGGGACAGAAGGACAAACATCAGCACTTCAAAATAAAGTGCTCCACACTTGAGAAGAAAGGAGCTGCCCCTTCACAATAAGAGCGCAAGGAAACAGGGAATCAAAGAGATTTAATCCACTGGAGAGGGATTTAGGAATGAGGGAGAGGAGAGGGAGGAAGGCGGAGAGGGAAGGAGGGAGGGTGAGAGGAAGAGGTTCTTAAGGAGCAAGGGAACATGTGGAGATGAGAGGGAGAAATAGAAGAGGAGTGAGAGAGAGAGAGAGAGAAAGAAAGGGAGACAGAAGATATGGAGGAGAGGTAGAGAGAAGAGGTGGACAGCAGGAGGTGAATGTTAGAGGGTCATTATCTACACCAGAAGCTCCACAGGACTCTCCAGAGCAAAAGAACAGAGGAACAGAGGAGGAGCAGGGGAGAGGAAGAGAGGGACAGAAGAGGAGCGGGGGTAGAGGGGGAGAGGAGGAAAGGAGAAGAGTTGCGGAGGAGGAAAAGGGAAGGGGGGAGAGGGACAGGAGGGGGAGAGGGATAAGAGGAGGACAGGTACAGAGAGGAGAGGGACAGGAGGAGGAGCACCTGCAGCCATGAATCAGTGCTAGTGCAGCCTCTGCAGCTCAGTGAGTGAATTCTGGAAGTTCTGAGCTTTCACATGAGGCCTGTACATAAACTAAGAATGAGACATACTTTGATGAGGCTCTGGCAACATGGGGTAACTTTTTAAAATGTAAGAGGCAGGTTACAGACAGTTTCTCTTACAGAATTGGAATAAGAGTTATTATTGTTGTAAATAATTATGCTGTTGTATATATCACAGGACTGCACACAGAAGTGTAATAAGTGTTACTGTTAATGTTTTAATGATATATAGTGGTAATACTGTTCTTATTTTTCAGGACTACATGCAGAACGTTCACGGCAAAGAGATTGATCTCCTCAGAACCACAGTGAAGGTTCCAGGAAAAAGACCTCCACGAGCCGTGTCCACCTGCGCTGTTGCCAAGAGCAACGGGTTAAACAAGGAGCTGAGCAACCTGCAGATTAGTACAGGTAATACTACTACTGCTAATACTACTTCTAATACTATTGTAACTAAGAGCAAAGTCTGCTAATAAGTACAGGTGCTACTACTAATACTACTGCAAAAGTAATATAAGTAAAAGGCCAAAGAGCCCAACTACTACAACTGTAACTGAGACCTGCATGTGTCCCTGTAATATGACATTTAAACCAGGACTAAACCCCTGCGTGTCCTGTGTGTTTAGACCTGGTTTAGTCCTGCTTTAGTCCTGGTTTAGTCCCCACTTTAGTTGCCTCTTTAGTCCCTGCTTTAGTCCTGGTTTAGTCCCCACTTTAGTTCCTGCTTTAGTCCCGGTTTTAGTCCTGGTTTAGTCCTGGTTTAATCCCCACTTTAGTCCCTGCTTTAGTCCCTACTTTAGTCCCTGCTTTAGTCCTGGTTTAGTCCCTCGTATCCCGCGGCGATGGCGTTTACGTTCGATTAAAGCGCATTAAAACAGGGCTGTGATCCAGGAGCTCACGGAGCGCGCTCAGTCGCCCGTGTGACTATAATGACATCATGAATATTAAACGAGGAGAGGATAATGAGGCCAGAGGAGAGGGAGATGAGAAAAGGAAGGGGGGAAGAGAGGAAGAGATGGAGGTAGAAGGGAGGCAGGAGGGGAGAAAGACTGGAAATGAGAGGAGAGAGGGAGAGAGAGGGGGGCGAGCGGAGGAAGCGAGATGTAGGGAGAGATGGGGAAGAGAACGAGAGAACGTTTAACGAGGCTCTGCGGAGGAGGAGGAGGACACAAATAATCATCAGGAAATCTCCGCTAACGAGGCGATATCTGCACCAATTACACTAATATGACATTTAAGAACAGGACTAAATCAGGACTAAATCAGAACCACATCAGTTCTGAACCAGGACTAAACCACTACTGAAGTGGTAGTGAACCAGGACTCAAATAGGACTGAACCACATCCAAACCTGGTCCAAACCAATTCCAAACCAGGACCGAACCAGGACCGAACCAGATCTAAACAGTTGTATATGTTGGCTGTTCCTCTCGGATGCTCTCTCATGTCTCGGTGTAATCGTGTGCTTGTTTTGGCTGGCGTCCTGATGGCGCTGTGATAAATTCGTGGTCATTTGAGTCTGTGAGTGATTGGATGTGGCAGATGTGTGGGCGGAGTCTGGAGCAGGATCATAATTAAACTCGACTTTGTCAAACCAGAATCGGATCCATAAATGTGATGTTACGGCTCCATCTGGACTCAAGAAACCAACGCTAAGGATTAACACACAAATTAAGCTAAATAATTATTATGAAAAACCCACAAGTCTGAGGTTTTTAAAGTACCTGATTTTTCAAAGCTTTTATCCATGTTATTGTTGTTTCCTTCTCATTGACCCACTGAAGTTATATTTGGAGTGATTTATACATGTTTGGGTAATCTTTATTCTCCGCCCACTGGTGTCCTTCTCCGGTCATATTTTCTTCATCAGTGATACACGCAGAATTCAGCAGTCATTTTGCTGATTACATTAGTGTGATGTGCAGCTATCCAGGGGGCAGGGGCCGACAGCATGCGGTACTTTGTGGTGATGACGTTTGTGGCACGTTTTCTATTGTGGAAGTCAGCTTGTTTCTTTTGTTAAGTCGTTTTAGATCAATATTGTGATTTTAATCTTCAAATTATAACATTATGATCCATGGGTGTCATAACTATAGCAGACACAAGCACAATATGTCTGCTTTAAACATTAAAACATTTTAAACAGCTTTCAGTTATTCCTGACTTACCTTATGCATTCTGAGTATTCTAAGTATTCACCATGATAAGTTTATAAGCACTTTTCACAAAAAGATCAGAGAAGAGTTTTGGTAAAGCTAACACCAACTACCATGCTAACAGTGCACTTCCTGATTGTCAGACAATAACATGCTTTATAATTAGATGCATAATTTGTGGTACTTGCCATGGGTTTTAGAATTCTCTCCTCAGGCTCAGTCAGCAGCAGTTCATCTGTAGTGTCTCAGATGGGCTCCCTGTGTCCCAGATGCCCTCCCTGCATGTCAGATTGTGTCAGATGCCCTCCCTGACCATGTGTCTCTCCTCAGGCTCAGTCAGCAGCAGTTCATCCGTAGTGTCTCAGATGGGCTCCGGGGGGCACCAGAGATCCTTCTCTGTGTCCAGCGCTGACCAGTGGACAGACGCCACAGTCATCGCCAACTCTGGTATAAACACAGGTACTACCACTACTAATACTATAATACTACAACAGCTGCTGCTGCTACTGCTACTGCTACTGCTACTGCTACTGCTACTGCTACTGCTACTGCTACTACTACTACTACTACTACTACTACTACTACTACTACTACTACTACTACTACTACTACTACTACTACTACTACTACTACTACTACTACTACTACTACTACTACTACTACTACTACTACTACTACTACTACTACTACTACTACTATTACTGTTACTGTTACTACTGTTCTACTGTTCTACTACTACTGTCACTGCAATTACCACCAACTCAGGCATTTATATGATTATCTATTGATATTTATTAGCATGTTGCCATTGACTTGCAGCATGCGCAGATCATAGGCTGTACATATCTCTAGAACGCAGTGGCTAGCGGGATAGATATGTCCAAACAGGAAGTGAGCATGGGCAAGAATCGTCTTCATTGACTCTGTTTCCAGATCACTTTCCATTGAAAAACTGTGGCCCCTCATTTTGTAACTGCTATCATCAGGCTTCTCAGTTTGTTTTTAAATGTTTGTATTGACCCGCTCTACATGATCCTGATGTTTTAGTTTTGTTATTCCATTAATCAACATTTGAACATTCATAAAGGACAAGTCAGGGGCCTCCTTTCGCCAAAGTTGCGCCCTCAAGTGTTAGCAGCAGGTTTTAATTGACAGCGTGGCGAAGCATCCACCTCCTGCCAAACTAGTGGTGCTGCCAGCAAAGGGCAACAGCCTTGCTCTGGATTGGCTTTTTGGTTGCTCTGATACTTGCAGTGTGAATTAAACATTTTGGAACTTGGCTCCAGATCCTTCAGTCTGGGGTCTGGGGTCTACTAACAAAGACATCTGCCATTAAGAGCAGGTCATATTTAAAACGTTCTAAAGTTGTCATTGTGATTTAAAATGGACTGACACATGACATCACACATCACACGCGTCACATGACACGTCACATGACACATGTTTGATTGACAGCTGCTTCGGGCTCCAAAGTTTAGTCGTGACAAACGCTGCACTTAGAGCCTGTCACTCAACCAACCACTTTAATGAACTCATGATACACTGCACCCAATGTGTGCCAGATATACAAGTGTACAGTATACTGAGAGGGTTAGACCTTGTTCAGACCTGATTCATACCTGGTGTAGACATGATGTTGACCTCGGGTAGACTTTGTTCCAACCTTGTTTTATTGAGATGTATTATTTCCAATTCAGTCTTGGCTTAGCACCTGGTTCAGACCTGGTTCAGACCTGGTTCAGACCTGGTTCAGACCTGGTTCAGACCTGGTTCAGACCTGGTTCAGACCTGGTTCAGACCTGATTTGGTTCTAGTTTAGTCCTGCTGCTTTAGATGGTTGACTACTGGGGGGGCCTCAGTATTTGAGTTGCTGCTTACTGTGTCAGCTCTCATTAGAATAAGCCCCAGTCCTTCTGTCATCACAGTCCACTCTAGACCAGAATCTACAGACCCCTTAAGACCTCTAAAGACCTGTCAGGTCCTGGTTTAGTCCAACTTGAACCACAGCTGAGACCCGCCCCGAGACTACACTTATTTACCTCTCATTAAAGACTGAAAGAGGACAATTAGACCAGACTGTTCAGATCCAGGGACCGAACCATGGACCGAACCAAGGACTAAAACCTAGTCCAAATCCGATGTAATCTCAGGCTTGTCTCTTGTCTTTCAGAATCTCTGCTGGGAGATTGCTCCAGTCCAAAGATGGAGCCTCCTCCATCGCCTCACGCCAACCGCAAGAAACACCGACGCAAGAAGAGCACGAGTAACTTCAAGGCTGATGGACTGCTCACTAATGAAGGTACTACAACAGTTAGACCCAAGATGGACTGAGTTTTTGACCTGATTTAGACTTGGGTTAGACTGATGGGTTGCTCGCCAACAGAGGTACTAAAGACTTAGGTCTATCTTAGGTCCATTTCAGGTCTATCTTAGGTCTGAGATGGACCTGGGATGGACCTGAGATGAACCCGGTTTAGACCCTGTTTAGACCCGGCAACAAAGGTATTAGACTTAGACCGGTGTTAAACCTGGTTTAGTCCTGCTTTAGACCTGGTTTAATCCTACTTTAGACTGGGCTTAATCCTAGTTTAGTTTTGGTTTAGTACTGCTTTAGTAAGTCTGGTCTGTCTCATAACCAGTAGGATGTCAGTTGAAATTCTGGTTCAGTGCCTTTGAGCTTGTGATTGGTCAGAGAATGGTCTGTCCCAGGGTGACTGCGATTGGGCCTGTTCTGGTCCTGTCCTGGACCTGTCCTGGACCTGTCCTGGACCTGTCCTGGACTTGTCTTGGACCTGTCTTGGACCTGTCCTGGACCTGTCCTGGACCTGTCCTGGACCTGTCCTGGATCTGTTTAATTCAGTTTTATTTTAGGGACAAATAATTGAATCATTTGTGTCTTTTACATCATTCCTCTTTTAGGGACAGTCCCACGTTCATGGCTTTGGTCTAAGGTTCATTTTACATATTTGTCTAATGTGGGGTCAGAGGTCAAACGTGGATCAAATGGCTTCGTCTGATTGGTCCTCTGTACAGGTGACACAGATGATACAGGTGAGGGGACAGCGGGCATTTTGATTGGTCTAAATTCTTTCATAATGATTCTCTGATTGTCCAATTTAAAATCTGTGCTCTGATTGGTCAAAGTGGGGCTCCTTTGATGTGGGGTCAGTTAGAAAGGTTAGGGGTCAAACTTGGGGTCAAACAGGTGCAGAGAGGGTGTGTCAAATGCCCTCCCTGTTTGTCTGATGCCCTCCCCGTGTGTCAGATGCCCTTCCCGTGTGTCAAATGCCCGTCCAGTGTGTCAGATGTGTGTCAGATGCCCTCCCGCTGTGTCAGATGCCCTCCCGGTGAGTCAGATGCCCTCCCAGTCGTGGAGCTTGTTAGTTGTTATGATTTAAATACTCGTTCATTAGCGTTTGGTGAAAGAGGCGACATCTGTAGCACAGCTGCTCCCTCTCAGGGACAAACCGCTCCAACCATCAAACCTGCTTCAGCTATCATCAGAGGGGAGTAGGGGAAAGGAGGGAGAGAGAGAAGGAGAGAGACAGAAGGGGAGAGAAAGAAGGGGGGAGAGAGGACCAGGGGGGAGAAAGATCATACAGAAGGAAGAGAGGGAATGAGGGGAAGGAAGAAAAGATGAGAGAGGGGGAGAGAGAGAGGGAAAGGAGGAAGAGAGGGAAGGAGAGAAGGATAAAGAGAGAGGGCAAGAGCAGGAAGACAGAGAGGATCCTGCTGTGGGACATCTGTGCAGAGATCAAATTAAAAACTGACTTTCAATTAGAACAGAGAAACGGAAGAGAATTTACCACATGAAAATTATAATTTTGTAAGAATGAACACAAACGTCATTTAATCCTGGTCAAGTCCCGGTCAAGTCCCGGTCAAGTCCCGGTCAAGTCCCGGTCAAGTCCCGGTCAAGTCCTGGTTCAGACCATTGTTTCAGTCTTGGTTTAGTCTTGATTCTGTCCTGGTTCCATCCTGGTTAAGTCCTGCTTTAGTCCATCGTTTCAGTCCCGGTTCATTCCTTGTTCAGTCCTGATGTAGTTCATATGTAGTTAGTCCTGGTTTAACCTTTGCTTTCTGTTCAGACTGTCTGAAACACTTGTCAATGCCCTCATGTTCCCTGCTGCTTATTATTCTGTGTAGTGTAGATGTGACACAGTGTACAGCTCATTCACTCACACATCCCTCACATTTCACTTCAGCTCATTTCTGTGCTACTCTTTATATTATATTTCTGTATTTGTTTTTCATATTAGTTTTTCATATGAGTTTTGGTGTGTTGTGAAGCCGAGGCGCACTGACCTTTCACTGTGGGATAAGTGCAATTATTGTGTTTTAAACGCTACACGCTCGCTAACATTTAAAACGCGCTGCGCTAGCTCCAGGCGACCAATTGTATCACAGACGGGGAACCTGACGCAGCCGGGGTCAGAGAGCAAGGGTCAGGGATCATGCAGCATAGCGGGGAGGAGGAGGGGGCTACAGTCTGCCTTTAACCCTGTTCAAATGTGAGGAAATGTCCCGCAATGGGGCTTTAACCCTGTTCTAATGTGATGTAATGTTCTGCAATGGGGTTTAAAACCTGTTCTAATGTTAAGAACTGACAGAAAGACTGAAATCTGAACTGACTGAGTAATACAAGATTCACATTTCATATTTTTACAGATCTAAACTGCTGGGTTAGTGTTTTTCATGCAGGATAAGACCACAAGGAGGGCATTTGACATACAGGGAGGGCATCTGACACACAGAGACATTTCAGAACATGTTTGTACAGATCTATACTACAGAGTTAGCAGCTTTTATGCAAAATCAGACAGGAGATTGTGTTGTTTGTAGAGGAAATTATGCTACTTTAGAAACTATAGCCTTTTGAGATTTGCTAATTGAGTTGGTTTAAATTGTGATTTTGGTTTGATTGCGATGAATCTTGCAGCTCTACTGTGATGGTTGAGCGTGAATGTAATTGTGTAGTGCTACTTTAGTATTGGGCCCCAGGGCATCTCTCTCAGGTCTCTGAGTGAGAGTGTGTGTGTGTATAAATGCGTGTGTGTGTATAAATATGTCTCTCTGATTGGTCCCAAATGTCAGTGCCTCTGGATCTGTCACACTCCATTACCCCAGTATTAGACCACTGCATCTGTGTGGTCTAACACTAATACAGCTCAGTGTACAGGAGAATACACCAAATATACAACTAAATATTAGGCCTGTAGTCGTTTAGTTGATTCATCGATTGATGAATCTTTACAATCGAAAATCTGTTAGTCGACTCATTGTTTTATTTAGATGATAAGGTTTCTGTGGGACAACGGTAGAAAGGAGAAGTGACTGAGAGAGCTGAAAATTTGGTATTTTGATATTAAACTCATGATTCACACATTTGATCTGACTTGACATAAATACACTGCTTCCTAGTATATTTTTCTGCATAAATAGTAGTGGTCTTTGTAGTAGTAGTAGTGCATGTGAAGTCTTTTAAGTGCAGCTTGGGTCAGATACACAGAGATACAGAATGGTTTTGAGAGCTGCTTCAATTCTGGTTCAGTCCTGGTTTATTCCCTTTACACGTCTGTACTCTCTTGTGTAATTTGTCCCTTGGTGTAATATTCATAATAATAATATTGTAATTGTTTCTGTGACGGTGGATGGTTCTGACCTGGGGCCTTCATTAAACTCAAACTCATTTACATCATATTTTATTTACAACGCTCCAGAAAGCACTCAGATTATACAGCAGACTAGACCAGGTTTAGACCTGGTTTAGACTTGGGTTAGACCTAGTTTAGACTTGGGTTAGACCTGGTTTAGACCTGGTGTAGATCTGGTTTAGTTCCTGCCTTAGTCCTGATTTAGTCCTAGTTTAGACCCTGGTTTAGTCCTAGTTTAGACCCTGGTTTAGTCCTGGTTTAGTCCTAGTTTAGACCCTGGTTTAGTCCTAGTTTAGACCCTGGTTTAGTCCTGGTTTAGTCCTAGTTTAGACCCTGGTTCCCACATTTGATCTGACTTGACCTAAATACACTGCTTCCTAGTATATTTTTCTGCATAAATAGTAGATTGGTGGAGACTAAATACCGGTTTACCAGGACTAAACTGGTATTTAGTCCTGGTTTAGTCCTAGTTTAGACCCTGGTTTAGACCCAGTTTAAACCCGGTTTAGTCCTAGTTTAGACCCTGGTTTAGTCCTGGTTTAGTCCTAGTTTAGTCCTAGTTTAGACCCTGGTTTAGTCCTGGTTTAGTCCCAGACTTAAGACCTGGTCTTGGTTTAGATCTTGTTTATAGTATTGGACTATGACTTTAATTAGATGTGAGAAATTAATCAAAAATACTTTTTAATTATCCAAATATTGATGTGTTTATTTTATATTTAAAAATACAAAACCAAATTTCCATCATCATACGTTTGTTGGAAAATCTATTAATTTTGAGTTTAGCTAAGTTGTGCTTAAATTCACCATGTTGCTTCAGACCCAGAGGGTGAGTTTAAACTTTATGTCTCTGTTTCGACCTTATATCTGAATATTTTCATGCATTTCATAGATTTTTTGTTAATACATTTCAGATGCAGAGGAGAGCTTTGACTTCCAGATTGTGTCCCTCACTGGACAAACGTGGCATTTTGAGGCAACGTCGTACGAGGAGAGAGACGCCTGGGTCCAAGTCATCGAGAGTCAGATCCTCGCGTCTCTACAGAGCTGTGAATCCAGCAAAAACAAGGTAGTAAACTATCACTGTACTATACTACTACTACTGCTGCTGCTGCAGCATCCATACTAATACCATCCATACCATGCTCTTGCCTCAGACACTGAGTTACGGCTGTGTGATTCCAAGGGTGACATTTGTGAACCGAGCTGTTTGGCTTGTTTTAAGTTCCTACATATCTAATTAGGCCAGACTTTGATTGACATTTCAGACTGTGCCCTGCCCCTCTACCCTTTTCTGGAATATCCTGTGGAGGAGGAGCCACCCAACGCCATTTTGATTCCTGACTTGCCTGTCTTGCAACCATTTTAGTGAATGAGGCAGACTGACCAGATTAACTCCATCATATAAATATATAGTCTATGTTCTAAATATGTTTGTTTGTGTTATAGTCTCGGTTGCCGAGTCAGACTGAAGCTATGGCTCTGCAGGCCATCAGGAGCCAGAGAGGAAACAGCCGCTGTGTCGACTGCGGAGCCAACAGTGTGTACCATCTATAATATATATACAACTATTTACCCGTACATCTATATCTATTATACATCTGGGGGAGGCTCAAATGAATATTGTTCAAATGCAGATTTGTGTTGTAATACAGCAGATTTTTGGGTCTAGTCACTAATAGGAATGACCAGGTTCCACAATTTGGGAATTTACCTTTTGGATATTTTCATTGTAAAGTACAATGTAATCAACAGGGAAAACTGTGTCTGTTCTATCTGAAAGTATGATATCGTCACATTCTACAATCTTAAAACCACCAATATTCATACTTTGCAGTGACATCACACTAGGAGTGTACTACATCTATCTCTATGGTGGAATGTTCAGCAGTTACCATGGTGATGCACACATTTGTCGGGGCGACAGTGGCTCAGTGGTTAGAGTGTTGGTCCCCCAACCCGAAGGTCGGAGGACCAAGTTCTGTCGTTGTGTCCTTAGGCAAGACACTTCACCCACATTGCCTAGTATGAAAATGGTGTGTGCACAAATGATAGGTGGTGGTCGGAGGGGCCGATGGCACAGATTGGCAGCCTCGCTTCCGTCAGTCTGCCCCAGGGCAGCTGTGGCTACAGTAGTACCTTACCATCACCAAGTTTGGAAATGAATGAATAATGACTATAGTGTAGCGCTTTGAGAGGCTTTGAAAAAGCGCATTACAAGTGTAAGCCATTATCATTATTATTTGCAAACACTGCCAAAAAATTATGAAGATTGACTGAAAACTCAAGAAAAAAATGCAATGATTAATTCAAGCGTTCATGGTCCAGTTTAGGAGTTTGATTTTCAACAAAACATGAGGGATTAACTGAAAAACTGTTGGCTAATGCTAGCTAGGTTGTGACTGAAATGTTCTTTGAGAGGGACTTGTTTAACAGTGTAAATCATCTCACCTGTCGTAGTTCCAGCTAAGTTAGTTCTTTATTGTCCGATTGTGTTAAAACAAAGCTCAGTCTAACTTGAGTAACAGAGCTTCAGAAAGAGCAGTGCCTATTGTTAGCATCAACCCCCCCAGGGAATGTTGATCACATCAGCTGCAAAGTATCAATAGCTATATCTGTAACAGAGCTATGGCATCTTTCTCTGTTTCAGATCCGGACTGGGCCAGCCTTAACCTGGGGGCCCTGATCTGTATTGAATGCTCTGGGATCCACAGGAACCTGGGGACTCACCTGTCCAGAGTCCGGTCTCTGGATCTGGACGACTGGCCTCTGGAGCTCATCAAAGTCCTGAGCAGCATCGGCAACGAGCTGTGCAACGCTGTGTGGGAGGGGAACACCCAAGGGAGACCAAAGCCCACACCCGATGCAACAAGGTAAGAGACCAGGACTGAACCAGGACTGAACCAGGACTGAACCAGGACTGAACCAGGACTGAACCAGGACTGAACCAGGACTGAACCAGGACTGAACCAGGACTGAACCAGGACTGAACCAGGACTGAACCAGGACTGAACCAGGACTGAGCTGTGCAACACTGTGACAGCGGGCAGCACCCAAGAAACACCTATACCAGACCCGACGTAGCCAAGTAAGAGGTCTGAATCAGGACTAAACTAGGACTAAACCAGGACTAAATCAGGTTTAAACCAGGACTAAATCAGGTTTAAACCAGGACAAAACCTGGACTGAACCTGGACTGAACTCATGGGCTAAACATGGACTGAACCAGGACTGAACAGCCTCTCCCTCTGCTCCTGTCTGCTCTGAATCTCATATTTGTCAGTTTAATCATAAATTCATTAGTTAATCCCTGGAGCTCATTAGTGCTCAGCTTTGTATCGACTCTGCAGTGTCTGTGGCTCATTTTGCCTCCTATTCAGCAAAATCTGAAAATATTTACCACCAAAGTGACTCACAACAGACTAAAAAGTGCTCACACACTTTGGATACCATTTTGTGCTTGTTTCTGTTTAAAATGTTCAAATCATCGGCCATTTTGTGAGTCATGGATGTGCGTTCGATGCATGACTTTTGTGTGTGTGTGTGTGTGTGTGTGTGAGCATTATGGACTGTGCGTGTAAGAGGAGAAGGAGGAGAGAGGGGAGGAGGGGAGCTGGGGGTCGTTAAGGGCCCGATAATTGAGATGATATTGACGAGTTTGTGGAGCGCAGAGAGGAAACAGAGACAAACTGTAACACTGAAAAACGACTGATAAATACTGTCGATATCAGGAGAGAGCAAGAGATGAGAGAGAGGCATGCAGAGAATATGAGAAAAGGATGGAAAAGAGAAGAGTGGTTTAGTCATCGTTTAGACCTTGTTTAGTCCCGGTTTAGTCCCGGTTTAGTCCTGCTTTAGTCCTGCTTTAGTCCTGCTGTAGTCCTGCTTTAGTCCAAGTTTAGTTCCTGCTTTAGACCTGGTTTAGACTTGTTTTAGTTCTGGTTTAGTCCCTGGTTTAGTCCCTGTTTAGCCCTTCTTTAGTCCTGGTTTAGACTCTGTTCAAACCTAGTTTAAGCCTGGTTTTAGATGTGGTTTAGACTAGGTTTAGACCTGGTTCAGTCTTGGTCTTTCTATGGTCGTGTTCACCTCTTGTCGCCTCATAATTAGTTGGAGCTAATAGAATCAAGCGTTTGGCCTTTTCGCCGGTAATTACCCACGATCCTCTGCTCCTGCCCCTCCCCCCTCCCCCTCCCGTTCTGTAATTACCCACCATGCTTTGCTGCGGCCCCCCTTGCTGTAATTACCCAGAATGCTGAGGGTCGGGGTCAGGGAGAAGGCTGGCGGCCATATTTAACATTAAAATGATCCGCTCGTTAATTAACCTGAAGATCGTTAAATCGGCCAATCGCAAAATGAGAAAGTGTGTCCGCATCAGTCACCCGCGAACTACCCACCATGCACTGGGATAGAGGAGGCGAGGAGAGAGGAGAGAAGACAACGAGGTAGGACAGAGGGGACGAGGACAGAAGAGACAAGGAGGCGAAGAGAGAAGAGAAAGTGTGTCCGCATCAGTCACCCGCAAACTACCTACTATGCACCGGGACAGAGCAGAGAGGAGACAAAGGACTAGGAGGCAAGGAGGGAAGGAAGTAGGACAGAGGAGAAATATGTAGGGTGTCATGTCTGGACTAGAGATCAACTGATGGGTCTTTTTCATGGTCATTGCTGATACAGATTATTTAGAATCCAGAGCAACTGATCACCTCTGCTGATGTTTTGTCCTGATTTTGGTTATTTTCCCCAAATTATGTAATTTAAATTTACTACAAACTGCTGTAGTCAAGTTTTGTGCCGCCATCTCTTCTTATTAAAGTGTTAATATAAAGCGTTGTTTGTATTTTTAGGCAGCTGATCCACCAAAACAAAATATTGGTTTCTACTTGATATTTAAGACCAATAGTAGATACGCTAAAAAGTCCAAATATTGTCCCTATATACTGGCCAACCAATATATAGGCCTATCTCTAATCTGGACCACCCCTGGTGTAGTCCTGGTCTGATCCTGGTTTAGTTCCGGTTGAGTCCTGGTTTAGTCCTGATTTAGTCCTCTATTTGTGTAGTAAAGTACTTATTTTTCTGCAGTAATTTCTGGGACTAACCTGGAGTGAGACAGAGGACTAGACCCAGGCTGGTCTCTGGTCTGGAGTGGCAAGAGTTTAATTAAGAAGATTATATTCACAACAAAGAGTCCCCCAGGACCCACTGTCAAAAAGACCAGTTTATACAGACAGAAAGACCTCTTGTAGTCCTGCTTTAGTCCTGCTTTAGTCCTGCTTTAGTCCTGCTTTAGTCCTGCTTTAGTCCTGCTTTAGTCCTGCTTTAGTCCTGCTTTAGTCCTGATTAAACCTTCTTATCTTAACATGTTTGTATTGTAGATCTTCCAAACTAAATGCATTCTAGAGTAGGACCTATAAGGGCTAACCACTCTGCCGCTGTTATTAAAACTCCTGTCTGCTCCTGTCTGCTCCTGCCTGCGCTGCCTCTGCCTGCCTGCGCCTGCTCCTGTCTGTCCCTCTCTGCTCCTGTCTGCACCTGCCCCTCCGGCTCAGACTAAACTCTATTTTATCTTTCCTCTGAGGAGGAGACACAGTTCTTCATAAATTCTCCATAAATTTTCCATAATTTCCTGGACTTTAGACGTTTTTCCGACCGTTTTTTCCCATTTTTTTCCCGAGCGTTTCCCCTGAGTTATGGTGAGCTCATCCGTCTTGTGAAGTGTCCAGCTCCGAGATTTAACCATCGTTTGTCAAACTAAAATACTCCAGACTGGACCATTCACCAGGATTTATCATCTAAAGAGGGACAAGACTGAAGCGGATCTGAAACAGGGACTAATCCAGGACCAAGCCAGGGACTGAACCAGGGACTGAACCAGGGACTGAACCAGGGACTGAGCCGGGGTCTGAGCCGGGGTCTGAACCAGACAGAACTAGGAGGAACTGAAGTTAATTACCCTTGACAGTGGGTTTAGTCCTAATTTCTGATGTAGTCCCTGGTTCAGTCCCTGGTTCAGACCTGGTTCAGACCTGGTTCAGACCTGGTTCAGACCTGGTTTAGACCTGGTTTAGACCTGGTTTACTCCTGCGTTACACCCAGTTCAGTCCCTGGTTCAGTCCCTGGTTCAGACCTGGTTTAGACCTGGTTTAGTCCTTCTTTAGACCCACTTTAGTCCTGGTTCAGTCCTGGTTGAGTCCCTGGGGACTCCTGTCTGCTCTGGTCAGTGTTCATACAGATAAACGTGGACAGACTCAGACCTGAGGACACAAAATAAAGACAGAATATTCCTGAGTAAAGCTTTAATTAAATCACATGATGAATCTGCTCTGGGCTTCTGCTTCCTCTGAGTCCTGAGTCCCTCTGCCTGGACTAAACCTGGACTGAAGGAGAACTAAATCAGGACCAAAAGAGAACTAAACCAGGACTAAAAGAGGACTAAAAAGGACTAAATGAGGTCTAATGAAGTCAGTATCAAATAAAGGACTAAATCAGAGCCTTGATCTATACCAGGACTTTTAACTGTTCCTGCATTTTGGTTTCCCATTAATTAATTAATTCATTCATTAATTCATCCATTCAAAGATACAATATTTAGTTTTAAATTATTGTTTGCTATTGCAACCTCTATCATATAATACACATGCATCTTAATAAGTGCGTGGGTTGTTAATAGAAGTCAATTTTCCTCGTTAGCTTCCATTCGCATTAACGTTAGCTTCAGATACATAAACACATGGACAGGGCTAGCCTCAGAGCGCGGCGTTAGTTATCCTCATCAGTGACACATGAATCATCCTCTTATGATGTAAATAAGGATCATTTTCATATCTGTGTCTTAATGTGAGTCTGAGGCTACGCTCTCCAAGGTTAAATACATCTATCTCCTTCTCCTGATCTTACTCAGGAACACCTAAGGGAGTTATTTGAACTATGAGGGGGAGATACAGTCCTGGTTCAGTCCTGGTTCAGTCCTGGTTCAGTCCTGGTTCAGTCCTGGTTCAGTCCTGGTTCAGTCCTGGTTCAGTCCTGGTTCTTTAATGGTTCACTGCAGTCCTGGTTCAGTCCTGGTTCTTTAATGGTTTAGTCCTGAGTTTAGTGCCTAGTTTAGTCCAGGTTCAGTCCCTGGTTCAGTCCTGTTTCTGTCCTAGAACAATTCTGCTTTAGTCCTGGTTCAGTCCTATCTGACCCTCCTTGTTAACCTCTCTTCTTCCCACCCCCTGAATGCTTTCCTCCTGATTACATTAAAGACTATATGAGATTGTAATTGCAGTTATTTACATGATAATTGTAATGAGTCACTGCTCCTGTCGGTTCAGATTATCTCAGTTTAATAAACCTTCACTAAATAAATGTCTGTGTCTGATATAAATATGAATCATCCTTTAAATCAGAGATGACTGTAGTGTATGAACCCACAGGCTCTTAGCATTTCACTGTGAACCAAACAGGAGCAGACACATGTCGTCCATGTTTGTAGTCCTATACATTGGAGTATTTAAATAAAAACTTCTTTCTTTACTGCGCATTTAACCCAGAACATTTTGAGAAACCAGAATTCCCATATATCGTAAAGGAAATATCAGTATAGGACACCAGGGACTACACCAGGGACTACACCATCTCAACTAGGTATAAATTAAGGTCTGAACCGGAACTAAAGAGGAACTAAACCAAGACCAAATAAGTCCTGATCTAGACCTGGTTTCATTCTTGTTTAGTCCAGAGCATCTAAACAAACTCTTCCATTTTGTGTCTTTATTTTAGCATCTTTAAACATAATTATATGATGTTTCATAATGTAATCCTCCATTTTGTGTTCAGTTTAGTGGAAAAACACAACTCTGAACTGAACATGACCATCTTAAATATGACATTATTTGGACTTTCAAATCCTCACAGTATTTTTAGAAAATGTCCCTGGATTTTCAAATGGGCTCAAATTTAATGATGTAAATAAATGAACCACTCACATGAGGGATTACAGCTCTTCTCGTCTCGGGTTAAATCTGGCTTCAACACACTGCGTTTGTTTGATATTAAAATAATGTCTTGTTAAATATAAAAATGAACTGGCTCTAGATAATTGACATGGCTGATTTCTCTGGGTTTTGACCTTGTTCTTTATCAGCCAATTTGCGGTTTCACATTTGAGTCTCAGATTTGTGATGTGGTTTTGTTTACGGCATCGGACATTTGCGATTTTTTTGTTAATAGAATATTTCTGCGTTGTTAAACATGGAGTGAACATTAAACTGTGTCTTAATGATCTGCCCACACAAATGTCACTAAGACACGTGGAGATACAAATGGGAATGAACCAGGGCTGAGCCAGGTCTGAATCAGGACTAAACCCAGGAGTTTAAACTAGGCCTAAAAAAATAATAATAATTAAAAAAAAAATATATATATATATATATTTTTTTTTTTTTTTCAATAAGTAATCTCTCTTTCTCTCTCTCTTCGTCCTTCTCTCGCTCTTTTTGGGGTAATGATGTGAGTCCTGTCCTCTCCCTCTCTCCTCTGTTCTCCTCCTCTCTTCCCTCTCCTCTCTCCTCTCCCCCTCTCTCTCTATAATGACCTGAATAGTGTCCTCTCTCTCCCTTTCTCCTCTCCCTCTCCCCTCCCCTCTCTTCTCTTTCCTCTCTCTCTCTAATGATCTGAATCGTGTCTGAGTGTGTCTTAAATGATTCGGTCTCTGATGATCTTAATGACCCTTCATCTAAATTATCTCCAAATATCTCCACAAATGAGTTCAATTCTCACACAGAGAGAGGGGTGTGGTTTAGTCCTGGTTTAGTCCTGGTTTAGTCCTGGTTTAGTCCTGGTTTAGTCCTGGTTTAGTCCTGGTTTAGTCCTGGTTTAGTCCTGGTTTAGTCCTGGTTTAGCCCTGGTTTAGCCTTCCTTAGCCTCTGTTATAGACCCTGGTCTAGCCTCGGATTTAGTCCTGGTTTAGACCCTTCTTTAGACCTGGTTTAGTCCTGGTTTAGACCCTACTTTAGACCTGATTATTCCTGGTTTAGACCCTACTTTAGACCTGATTAGTCCTGGTTTAGACCCTGCTTTAGACCTATTTTAGTCCTGGTCTAGTCTAGACAAGGGACAATATTGAAATTTGGGGTGATTTTGGTGATCTTTGATCTTTGTTAACGATTATCACAGTTAATTTGTCCCTTTTGTCACAATTTTATCACAATAAACCATATTATTGTTTATTGTCCCATCCCTAGTTCAGTCCCTGGTTTAGTTCTGTTTTAGTTCAGGTTTAGCCCTGTTATAATACTGGTTTGGACCCTGTTTTAGTCCTCGTCCAGTTCCTGGTTAAGTCCTGTTTTAGACCCTGGTTTTGTCCTGTTTTAGTCCTGGTGCAGTCCCTGTTGGGGCCCTGTTATTCCATTAGTGGTTAATTGATTCTGTTGACGGTTAATTAGTCGACAGTGAGAGCAGGTCTAGACCTCGTTAGACCCTGGTTAGTCCTGGTTGAGATCTCGTCAGGTCCTTAATGAGCCTCTAATGAAGGGGAGCAGACAGAGCGCAGCTAACAGCATCTATCACTGTCAGTACTACAGACTGCAAAGGGGCATTATGGGAAGTGTAGTCTGTCATGACTGGGACTAAACCAGGACTAAGTCAGGACTGAACCAGGATTGAACCAGCTCTCAACCAGGAACTAAACCAGAACTATACCAGGGAGTAAATGAGGACTATATCAGGGACTAAACCTGGACTAGATTAAGCCCAGACCAGGATTGAACCAGAGACTAAACCAGAACTGAACCAGGGACTAAACAGATTGAACGAGGTCTGAACCAGGACTAGACCAGGCAACAGGAGGACAGACAGAAAAGAGGGATGGAGAAATGGGAAGGAGAGAGGAGGAGGAGACAGACAAAAGTGTGTGTGGGTCAGGTTTGATGAGATTTAAAGTGCTCTTAATTAGAACAATTACCCTCTGCTGTCCACACCTCATCACAACTCGTTAGGATAACCACACACAACCACACACATATATATGTACTAGAGCAGACTAAGACTCAACCAGGACTCAACCAGGACTCAACCAGGACTCAACCAGGACTCAACCAGGACTCAGCCAGGCCTAAACCAGGCCTAAACCAGGCCTAAACCAGGCCTAAACCAGGCCTAAACCAGGCCTCAGCCAGGACTCAGCCAGGACTCAGCCAGGACTCAGCCAGGACTCAGCCAGGACTCAGCCAGGACTCAGCCAGGACTCAGCCAGGACTCAGCCAGGACTCAGCCAGGACTCAGCCAGGACTCAGCCGTCTGCATCTCATCACAACTCATTAGAATAACCACAGACATACACACATGTACACATACACATATAAAAGCAGACCGTCACTTAACCAGCAATGGATCAGGTCTAAACTGGGTCTTAACCAGTTTTAAACCAGGACTAAACCAGGATAAACCCAGACTGAAAGCTACACATGTTGAACTTGATTTTCAGTTAATTAGAGCAATTATCCGCAGCGCGTGGTGAGCGATCAGAGCTTGTTAGCCTTGTTAACGTCATTAGCCTCGTTAGCATCATTAGCACAAAGTGACTAATCCTACTGTTAAGCACATCTGACACATTCATATTCACACATTAGACCAGTCTGAGCCGGGTCCAGGTCTCAGACTGGATCAGATATAGGCCAGGACCACAGACCAGGTCTAGACCAGGATTACATGTATTTACTGAATGGGATTAAATTTAAAGGAGCTGTATGTGGCCTTGGGCTGCTAGATTAATCTCAATCAAACCAAAATTAGACTTTGAGTGACACAATTGGCTGCAATTTTTGAAGTCGCATCATTTCCTCCACAAACAACACAATTTATTCAACATAAAACCTGCTAATCCTGTAGTTTTCAATCTTCAAAATATGAACTTTGAACAGAATCTTATTATTAAAACATAAATCACAAATCTAAACACAATCACAGTGTGTTTCAGAAAAAAATTGTAATTGGATATATTTCCCAAAATTTTAAAAGTTATTACAATCTGATTCATGATTGTCTGCAGGTGCTGGGGTTTAGATGGTGACCATTCAGATCAGAGAGGCATTAAGAGGAGAGGTTTAAAACAACTGGATTTCAGCATGTTTTTATTTGGTGTGTTCTGATTGGCTGAGAGGAGTGTGCAGGTCACATGTTTATATTTTCATGTTCTGTGATTGGCAGAGAGGAGCGCGAGCGTTGGATCCGGGCTAAGTACGAGCAGCGTCTGTTCCTGCCCCCCCTGCCGCCCTCGGAGCTGTCTCTGGGGCAGGCGCTGCTCAGGGCCGTTGCTGATGATGATCTCCCGTCTGTGGTCCTGATCCTGGCCCATGGCTCTAGAGTCCAGGTGAATCAGACCTACAGCGAGACCGACCCCAGGACCGCCCTGCACCTGTCGGCCGGCAGGGGCAACGTGGTGGTCACTCAGCTGCTCATATGGGTAAGACTGAACCAGGACTGAACCAGGACTGAACCAGGACTGAACCAGGACTGAACCAGGACTGAACCAGGACTGAACCAGGACTGAACCAGGGGCAACGTGGTGTCACACAGCTGCTTATATGGGTTAGACCAGGACTGAACCCAGACTGTAACAGAGTGTGTCACTTCCTTAACCTTTATATATAAATGGACACATCTATCTTGTTAGTTTTAACTCATCAACTTCGGCAGCTGACAGGCTGGATTTGGCTGGAGTTGAGGAGTATAACGTCCCTTAGTCTTTGATGGCTCCTTATGGACATGCTTTATATTCAATGTTTTATATTCAATGTTTTATACATATGTACGCTTGTAATGCTCTGTCTTGTCAGTGAGACGTAGTATTGACTTGTATATTTCTCTCTTCTTCAGTACGGCGTTGACGTTGGAGCCCGTGATGCGTTGGGGCACAGTGCTTTGGCGTACGCTCGTCAGGCACAGAGTCAGGACTGTGCCGAGGTCCTGATCCAATATGGTTGCCCCGAGGACCGCGTTCCACTAGCATCAGGGCTAGCCCCATTAGCTGCCACGCCCAATCTGTCACGCAGGAACATGAACCGCAACAATAGCTGCAGTAGCGCCGGATCTGCGTCGCTGCTATAGGCCCTGCTCACCACCACGCCCACTGCCACTAACTTGAACACTAACATGAAGTTTAATGACTCACATGATGACCCCAAAGGATGCTGGGTGGTGTAGTCCACACACACATGTACACACACACAGAGGGGATAATTATATCTGTAATCATGAATAATGAAGTCACGTGAAGCCCCAAAGCATTCTGGGAGATGTGGTCCAAGATAAACATGCCTGACAACCTGAAACAAAGCTACAGGCAGGAGGAAGAAAGGTGTTTGAGGTCAGAGAGAAAGTGGAGGAGTCCCATTCAAACGGGAATCTGAGATGAAAGGTGAGCATTAGATTTGAGCGAGACGAGGAAGTCTGAGAGAAGAGAATGTCTGCGAGGAGACGGAGAGCCGAGAGTCTTAAAGGAGAAACTATAGTGTTTGTGAAGTTATTTTGAAAAAAGCTATGTTTTTTGGCTCGACAGAAAAGATACCATAACAAATTTGGAATGTCTAAAACAGTGGGGTGAGAGTTTTTGTTTTTTGCCACTACAAAATAAGACTCCATTTGAGTTATAATGTACAGATATTTAAATCAAACACTAAACATTTTGACAAGCACTTCCTGTTTCCACACTACAAAAACCTGCTTAAAGTCTGTAATCTTCTGATGAAACGACAACAACCGCTAAGGACGCTGGGAAATGTAGTCCACAATCTCCCTCTGTATAAGAACATTTTATGGAGGGACAATGCTTAAAAACTAGTTTCTTTTTACCTCATGGACGACGGCCAGTTCCTGTGACATCACCCCTGAGAGCCAATCAGAATCCAGCGCTAGACTCTCCTAAAGCGGTTGAATGTCAGGACAGATTTGTAGACGTA
Source organism: Periophthalmus magnuspinnatus (assembly GCF_009829125.3). Classification (NCBI taxonomy): domain Eukaryota; kingdom Metazoa; phylum Chordata; class Actinopteri; order Gobiiformes; family Gobiidae; genus Periophthalmus; species Periophthalmus magnuspinnatus. The sequence continues at coordinate 15,994,227 of NC_047127.1, read as the reverse complement.
GTTTGAGTCAATGCATGTTTTTGTAATGTTTATTTAAATTGTGAATAGTGAGATGTTCATTGCTGGACCAATGTTTGAAGAAACTCGGTGGAAAAGGAGGGATTTTGTCTTGTTTTTTATGTTAAATATTTTAACGTGTACAGACCCGCTCAGGAACTTTTTATGTTTTTGGATTTCTTTACAATTTGACCGAAAATTATGCTTCGAAAACTGGTTTAAATTTGACAAAAAAACGGAAATCTCAAACAAAATGTAAAAGTTCTATTTCAACATAGTTTTATTCTAGATTCTTCTTTGACAATTTAGGACAAAATCTGGACTTAACTGGGACTGAACCTGGGACTGAACTGGGAATGAACCAGGACTGAACCAGGACTGAAACAGGCACTAAACCAGGATTGAAATTTATGACTAAACTAGGGATTAAACCAGGACTTTTCTCCACCCAAATTCTGATATTTATTTGGTTGTTTTGCTCTGAGATTTCTGAGTTTTTGTCAAATCAAACATCTTTAATCCAAATTCAAACATGAAAAAGCCACAAAAGGATTCAAAGGGAAAAAGTGTCACAGATTTAACACAAACAGAACCTGAAAACCTCTGGACGAAGGGCTTCTCTGCTGTGCACTAATCTGACATTAGATTGAACATGTTTGAACATTCACCCAGAAAAAGAATTTCATATTTTTGTCTGAAATGTATTTATTTTCTGGATTTGAATCAAGAGAAATTTACCAGAGGTTTCTGAAAATCCTACTAAACTAATACAAGTTTAAACTAGAACTAAACCAGGACTAAACCAGGACTAAGCCAATGTGTAAACCAGGGACTAAACCAGGGACTAAACCAGGGACTAAACCAGGGACTAAACCAGGGACTAAACCAGAGAACTGAGCAGGACTGAGCCAGGACTTACCCTGGTCAAGTCCTGAACTTCTCCTGACCTAGACCAGGTCTAAACCAGGTCTAAACCAGGTCTAAACCAGGTCTAAACCAGGTCTAAAACAGGTCTAAAACAGGTCTAAAACAGGTCTAAAACAGGTCTAAAACAGTACTTAACCTTTCTAAACTCATCATGATTTATTAAAAAGATGGATTAATAAAAGTATTGTTCTTTCAGAATCTTCTGGTAAATAAATCTTGTTTGTTTTGACTGAGGAGGATTTAAAGAAGCTCCAAACTCTGTGTAAGACTTTTATTCTGAAACTGTCTCCGTCCTGTTTCATGATTTATTCTGAAAATCCACCAAAGCAATATCCATCTGTCACGCATCCACTTTCAGTGTTCTTCACAAACTTCAAAACAGTTTAAACTGAAACAGAACCCAAAACCTTCATACTTGTCAATCATGATTTATTCTGTTAATGTTTACTTTGCTGTTTTTTTCCTTTGTCAAGTGCCATTTTTCAGTTTTCTCCTAAACTGTTCATCCTCTACACTCCTATTTAAAGAGGGGGTATTCTGCAAAATGGACTTTTTGGCACTTTCTACCATGTTATAATGTAGTTTCCTCAAAAGGTTTTAGATGTCATCCATGCGTGTTTGAGTAATATAGCGATCTCTCCTCGGCCCTATTCAAAACGTCCTTATGCTTAGCAATACGATCCTGTACAAGGCTCTGCCCATAAGCCTATGTCACCCATGCTCCCAGATGACAGTGCTACATAAATATACAAAAACATGATAAAACACAACAACTTGACAAACCTGATGTGAGGTGCAGTAGTTTCATTAGTGGGATGCAGCTCATTGTAATGTCATAGAGCTCTGAAGGGGGAGTGACTTAGCATGGGGAGCAATGGGGTGGGGGCACTCAGAGTGTCAAAAATGAAAGTAAAACCTATAAAATTTGTTAATACGTTGTTTTAGGTGAATATAGCATGTTCAAAACAATAAAAGATAACCTGGTGATCAAAATATGTTAGCAGTTAATACTCCATAGAAATAAAATACCCTCTCTTTAAAATAAACAGACTGCACTAAACATTTTAACACTAATTATTTTCTGACTTTATAAAAAACATATCAGTTTAACACTAAAAGTAATGACACAAAGTTTAGTTCAGAATTCTCAGGTGGGGTTTCTGTGTAACTGTCAGATTGACCTGGTTTATGGTGAATATCTCTGTAATCACTGGGCCAATCCACATGAAACAGAAACTGGCAGCGTCTTCTTTGTCTATTTAAAGAAACAAAAGTCAAATGTTTTTCACAATAACTTCAGTAAGTTGTGGTCATTGTTCAAAGGACTTTAAGCCATAAGATTAATATGATGAGTTTGTGGAGCCAATCCCAAACTAATAATGAGAAGGTTCAACATTTGTGGCTCATATGTTTGGAGATTTCTTTAAAAACAGTGAATCTCCCATAGAGTTACGTAGGCCCCTGCTCCATCTGAGATTTTAACGACATCAAATTCAATACCATCCTAGTTTATAGATTTTTCTTTGCACACTAAATTCTACTAAAATGTCTTTAGTCTCTTCTGGTGCTAAAACAGACTTTATTTTCACTTATTTCCGTTTCTTTTGGTCCATTTCACGTCAAATGTCTCTAAAACAGTGTCATAGATTCATATCCATCAGCATTACATCAGAAATATCATGTTTTGTTATCGTTTACCTTTTTGTGAAGCCTCCATTTTGTGTCGTGTCTTTGTAAATAAAGTTTTGTGTGTAAGCCCCGCCCACTTACCTGTCAGGTGTGTAAGCTCTGCTCACTCTGTCCTCATGACATCACAGTGGAAACATTTATTCTGATATTAATATTCATTTGTACAGTCGCTGTTTAAAGTGAATAAAGACACAGGAATCTTTCACAAAATGTCTGCCTCTGATTTCTCCAGATGCCCTCCCATCCTCCTCTAGCTCTGTGTGTCAGATGCCCTCCTCTCTTGTGTCTCAAATGCCCTCCCATTTTCCTGTGTCCTGTGTGTCAGATGCCCTCCCCTCCGCTCAAAAACAGTGTTATTTGTATAACACGTGTTTCTTGTGCGTTTATTTCACATCAGGCAAAACTTTACACAGACTATGAGTCTTTAAAGCTAATAAACATCCTTGTGCTGCTGTCACCTGCACACTTGCTGTGCAGCCTTGCTTACTGACCCCACGTGAGCTCGCTCCCGCATCTGTCCAAGTGCAAAGTGAATGCCGCTTGACGAGGCCTGTGACCTAGAGGGCCTGACCCCTGTCTAAACCATAGACTTTATATATAAATGGGCATAGCTAATGTGCTAGCTGCCACATTCTAAATATGAGCACTTCCAGCTCCATCGACTCTGGCTCCAATTCACATTCTATTGAAAAACCATCGCCCTTATCTCTGTACCTGCTGCAGTTACTCTTCATTTTCTTCTTAAAATGTCCACATTAACCTGTGCTGCATGATCCTGGTGTTTTTATTTGGCCATTTTGTCTCTAAATCAAGACAATATGAATATTAATAACAGACCTGGAAGCCTTCTTTTCCAGAGGTCGCTCCCGCTATTGTTAGCAACAGGACAGTGTTGCTAAGCACCCACTCAAAACCAGTGGTGCGGATGGGAAATGGCATTACCTCAACAGCCTTGCTCCAGATTGGCTCTTTGGTGGCTATGATACTCACTACTCTCGGAATTTCAAATTTGGAACTCAGCTCCAAATTGGCCCCTGTAACGATGAGCTTCATTTGACTGGAGCCAAACGCTATGAGTGATGTCACACTTAGTCCACTTCTTTATACAGTCTATGGTCTAGACTCAGACCCAGGGCACGGCAGGTGAGTGACAGGAGGACTAATGCAGTTCTCAGGTGATGCACGTTTTCATTTACATGTGACATTACACATGTGATGTTTCATTCTTCTTGAACATGTCTTTCCTGTTTGTTGTCTGTTTAGTTTCCTCTGAAGCCCAAATCCATGAACCTATATAGAATGTTTGATATGTGTGATAGCAGCTTGGAGTAAATTTAGTCACTTCCTGTTTTCACTTGGTTTAATCACGTTCGTTTCGTCACATTTTATTATAAATACATAAAAACAGTCCATGGCACAGACACTTTACACAGATTAATTTTACATCAGAAACAAGCAAAATGGTGTCGCCTATGAGCCTGTTTCAGGCAAACCACAAATTTTAAATGTTCTTTTCACAAATGTTTCATCAAACCGTGTCCCAGTGCTCCAGGACACGTGTGTGCCTGCGCAGGTTGAGGGGCCGATTCCCATTACAACAGAGGCACAAAGGTCCTCTCATCTGTGATCGTTTTCAGTTTGTAAAGGTCAGACTTTGTGTCTTTATTAAAATGAAAATCCCATTTCTGCTCCAGCGACGTTCTCCTGGAGCGTGAAGAGGCGTACCACAAACAAAGTCCAAGAACCAGTGAGACCGAGTCTGGACTAGAACCAGGTCTGAACCAGGACAGAACCAGGACCTGATCTGGCCCAGCAGCAGGTTTGGGTTGGCCTTGATGGTTTTTCTCTTTACTGCTGGTGAGCCTCTGGTTGGTTTGAATCCTGGATTAGTTTAGTCCTGTTTTTGACATGGTTTAGTTCTAGTTCAAACCACAGTCAGTCCTGGTTCAAACCTGGTTTAGTCCTGGTTCAGTTCTGGCACAAACCTGGTCCTGGCCCAGATCCTGGTCTAAATCCTCTGTCTGGATCCTGGTCTAGTCCTGGTCCAGACCTGGTTCAGGGCCGGTTCTGTTCCATCTGCTGGTGCTGGCTCCGGATGGCAAAGCGGCTGACGTGGACGGGGATGGGCACCACGATCTTGGGGTTCCGGGCCGGTTCTCCGTTTTTGTTGTTGGCGTTTCCAGCTTTGACACGTTTCCATTTGGCGCGGCGGTTTTGGAACCAAATCTTGACCTGGACCTCGCTGAGCTTGAGGGCGTGTGCGATCTGAGAGCGCTCAGTGAGAGACAGGTACTTTTTACAGTGAAACTCTTTCTCCAGCTCCAGAAGCTGCTCGCTGGTGAACGCCGTCCTCCTGCGCCTGTTCTTCCCCCCTCCTGAACTCCGGGTCGGGTCTCTGGTCTGGTTATGATCCCGGTCTGGGTCTGGACTTCGGTCTTTGGAGCAGGACTGTGTCTGGTTCTCATCCGAGCTGTAGTCCAGGTCTGAGTCCAGAGAGAAGGACTCGTCTCTGCGCAGCGAGTCGTCCACATCTGCAAAAAAGTCCAGAACGAAGCTTTAATCTCATAAATACAGACACAGGAGGAGTGTTTGGCTCAAGGGCTGGACTCTAACTACCAACCTTCAGGTCTGTGAAAACCACAGAGTTACGGTTCAGACTTGGTTTAGTCTAGGGCCCTGGTCTAACCCTTTGAGTTAGTTAGTCAGTCGTGCTTTAATGCTTGTTCAATCCCTTTGTAGTCCTGGTTCAGTCCTGGTTTAGTCCTGATTAGTTCTGGTGTAATCCTGGTTTAGTCCTGGTCTAGTTCTTGTCTCTGGAGACTAGTCCAGACCAGATCCGATCCAGAGGGACGTGTAGTTTATTAAAATTCATGAGATTAGGGTCAGTTATTCCTTTGGGACACCCAAATGAGGGAGGGCATTTGGGTTTATCTGCAAATCTATTTACTGTCTTGCCTGATTTAGTCCTGGTTCAGTCCTTTTTTGGTTCTGGTGTAGTCCTGGTTCAGTCCTAGTTTAGTCCTGGTTCAGTCCTGGATTAGTCTTGGTTTAGTCCTAGTTTAGTCCTGGTTTAGTCCTGCTTTAGGCCTGTTTTAGGCCTGGTTTAGTCCTAGTTTAGTCCTGGTTTAGTCCTGCTTTAGGCTTTAGTTCTAGTTGTAAAGGTAAAAGTGTTTTTTCTCAGATTTCGACAGTGACGTCACTGAGAGCCAATCAGAGTTACAGATGAAGGGCTCGTGCATCTTCAAACTAAATAAAATAGATTTAATTTGACCTTAAATAGCAGCGCCTCGTGCTCATAAACCATAAATCATAAATACTTCCTGCGTCTCTCAGAACGTCGCGTTTGGAGCGATCCGCGCAGATTCGTCACACATTCTGTCAATAATTCCCTGTTTGAAATATCCACAGTAAAACATGTCATATATGTCACGTATTTTGTTTCTACATTCCCTTTAGCACTTTAATAACATTTTAAATCACGTTTATTACGGTAATACTTTATGGACTTTACCATGATTTGCTCGAACATTGTTTTGGTTCATTTTAGCAAGTATTTGTTATTACGTCTCGTAATTACGAGATAAATATTTAGTCATGATAAAATCCTCTTTGAATGGCTTCATTTAAATTTAAAACGCGCAGTTACAAACATCAGCAGAAAATAGTGATCAAAGATTCACATTTATTTCACGCAAAATCAGAATCCCAGGCTTTTTTTTTTTTTTTTTATATATATATATAATTAAATTAATCATTTCCACTCTAGCTTTATTATATTTCGGACAAAAATCCGCTGTAAAAAAATGGAGAGTGAACATTTAAACATTTAAATCTAAAATCGAACGTGCGCCGGGTTTTTTCTGGAGTGAAACGAGCCGCGGGTTAAAGAGTATTGATGGAAGCGTCAGATATGTCATTATTAAAGGCCCATTATCACATAAAGAGCATCAATTGTTTCGTGTTAAAGTGACACGATCTTTTGGAACGCGCCCGTGCGTAACGCCGAGTGCGCTTTTACGCACGGGGTTTGTGCCTTAAATCACGGTCGCTCCTTGGGGACACGTAAGGAAGTCCGTTTGGGTCCGAAGAACGTTTTATTATTATTGATTAAGTGGCGCTTATCGCTTTTAAATCGACGGGACTTTGATTGACAGCGCATAAAAGTCACCGGTAATGAGGAGTTAACGAAGAGGAGCGAGCCGTGCCACGGTTCAGCGCGGACAAGACTAGGGCCGGGGAGAGGCGAGAGGACTCGGGGGAGTAGAGGCGAGCCGGGGAAACGGAGGAAAGATGAGCCGGGGGCAGGAGAGGCGAATGGAGCCGTGGAGAGATGTGCGGAGCCGGGGGAGGACAGGGGAGCCGGAGAGAGGAGGAGGAGGAGTGAAATAGAAAACTGAGGAAGAGATTGGGACTGTGGGTAATACTGGCCCCTCAAGATGACATAAATGTTTGGAAATAAAAAACATTATGAAGCTAAAGGCTGAGTGCTAGATGCTCTGTTAAAACGCGGAGAAGGTTGTCACTTTTTTTTGGCTCCAAAAAAGTGGCTCCAGTTGAACGTGTGAAACTCGTTGGCGCTTTATTTTGGTTTAAGCTTGTGTGATATTTTCTTTCATAAATTCAGTGTATACATAATGTTTTGGAGATTGTGCCAAAAGAAAAACGTCGAAAATCAAACGCATACATCCGTTTGGAAAAAAGGAACACTTCTTGGGTCAGTTTTTATATTCGGATAAATTTGGTCATTTTTATGCCCATGTACAGCATCAAAAGTATGCAGAATATACAGAAACAAATCTCAAAATAAAAACAAAATAGTATAATTAGTAATGAAATAAAATTACATGATGTTAATAAAATAAATAAAGGCCGTTTCCTTTTTGCCTTTTGCATTTGTGAATGAAAAGTTACGCACCGCTTTTCTACATATTAAAACAATTTTGATACTTTTTGAATATAATAAAATAAATGATGTGATGTAAAATCCTAAACTTGTTTAGTTTCGCTGTATGCCCTGCGCGTGATGATTTGGGAATTATGCGTCAAGCAGCGCAGCCAAACCGCTTCACACGTTATGCGCTTCTTCGGTGAAATATCCGACATTTTGTGAAGTCAAATTAAAAGGTAAATGTAGTTTAATGTTTTTACACTGATGTAAAACGGAGCGTGAAGCGAAGGCCACAAACCGGGAGATTCGGGGCAGAACACACACTTGTGTGGAGTGTTATCACGCGCAAATTAACCCAGTATTTGAACATATAATTTATGAAATATACGGAGTAAAATGCGTCTGTAATACAGGCAGATTATTAATTATAAGTGTGCAGATATTAAAATGAAAATGGTTTCTGATCGACTCCAGAAAAGGCCAGACTCTGCTCACACACTTCGGCTATTTCCGGAACCTCTCGGCTCTTTCCGTAAACATGTCTAAACTTGTGCGCGGCTGAGAACGTCAGACCCTTCGGCTTTGTCCGTGTGACCTCGGCCTTTTCCGTCAGAAGCGCTGGACCACGTAACTCGCACGTGAAAGAGTGAATCATCATTCTTTGTTTTAATTCAAATAGATTATTATTATTTACTCATAGACGTATCATTAGATTATATTAGTCTCGTGGTTCATATGTTTTAAACTTCCGGCCTCAGAAGCCTAACCGTGCACGTGCTGTGTTTGATTAGACACAGATGAGAGGCCCCTCGTTAGAAGTAATTCTAATTAATGTCGACCCTTCCTGTTCACGCGAGAATGACGCGTATGAAAATCTCACCACATTTAGTCGTTTTATTCACTTAAACGTCCCACCAGAACGCGTGCACGCGGCACGCGCCTGATTTAGCCGAAGGATTTAAGAGTTTTGAAAGTTTTTGAAATATTCTATATGGATCCCTGGAGTCTGAAATGAAGCAAGCGTTCTTACGTTCTTTGTTTTTGTGTCTTTTATATATATATATATATATATATATATATATATATATATATATATATATATATATATATATATATATAATTATTTGTCAACATTTCTACGGAACTTTTGGCAGTTTGGGATTTTGCAGATTTTTAAGATTTTAAAAGGAGAGGAATAGACTAAATACAGACTAAAATCTGTCACACACAGACACCCCCCCCCCCCCCCCCCACACACACACACACACATATATATATATATATATATATATATATATATATATATATATATATATATATATATATATATATATATATATATATATATATATATATATATATATATATATATATATATATATATATATAGTTTGTTTGTTTGTTTGTTTATTTTTTCGTCGTCTCATTTTTTTTATTTTTTATAATTCACTCCACAGTAAAGTCATTTTTTCAGACCTTTGTGTTTCTTTGTTTCTTGTGTGTAAATATTTTTAACGGTGCAACGCGGACATATTTGAAAAGGTTAATGTATATAATTCTGTGCAGATTCTGTGCAGATTTTATGCGTAATTTCGTGTGAGGCGCGCGTGTCTCGTGCGTAATTCTCACCTGCTCCGCTCTGCAGTCCCTGGTCTTCGGTGAACGGGCCCAGCGGCGGCTCTTTGGGGGCTGTGGGGAGGAACCCTTTTGGTTCCGGGTCTGTCTCGAGGCTTTTGTCGAACCCGAACTTCCTCGCGCTTCCCGCCATTCCCGCGCTCTCGTGCCCGTGCGGTCCTGGCGGGAAAACTGCAGACGTCAGCGTCATGCCATAACCGTGCGGAGGCGGCAGCGGCGGCGGGAGCAGCACGGAGCGGTACGGCACGAACATGGGGTAGCTGTAGACGAACGGGGTCGAACCGGAGCCGGGACCGGGACCGCTGCCTGAGATCAGAGACTCGATACTGAAGGCAGAGGTGCACACAGGCCGCGGCATCGCCATGGCTCACACGGGATAGCCTGAACCGGGATAGTCTGACCTGGGATGATCTGACCCGGGATAGTCTGAGCCGGTTATTCCTGAGGCGGGCTCCCCTTTGGCCCGGGTCAGGAGCAGTTGGTTACTTGTTTTTGTCCAGGTTTAGTTTGAAAACTGACTCTACAAAACTCACAGTTGGGAGTTGAGCGCAGTTAAATCCGGTTTGGTCCCGGTTTGGTTCAGAGCGCGTTGGTTCCTGAAGGTGACCGCTCCATTTGGAGACAAGTTCCGATGTTACGCAGTCCTGGGCTCTGCGCAAAAGGCGCAAAGTTTCGTCTGCATTTCACTAAAACTTTGACTCTGGTCTTCGGCCTGGACTCTGGACCAGGTTTAGTCCCTGGACTCGGGGGACGGAGTAAGTTATCCCGGGTCAGTCTGGGTCAGTCCGGGTTAGGAGCGGTTTGGTTTCTCCTCGATGTGAAACAGGATTGGTTCCATTCGTCCTGCTTTAGTTCTGCCTTAGGACCAAGAGGACAGATCGGGGTTAGTCCAGGACTACACCAGAGGTGAGGTCTGTTTAGTCCCACATTTTAGCGCAGCTGGAGGATACGGCGCGCTCGGAGCCCGAAGTTCATTCTTGGTTCAGGTTCAAGTTTTGATCCAAAGCTTAGTCCCTGTTTTTCCCTGGTCGAGTTCTCATAAAGTCCTCATTTAGTCCTGGTTTAGTTCCGCTTTAGTCCATGATTTTCACCTCTGCAGATTCCGTCACTTCTCTTCTCCTTCACCCATCCCTCTTTCTCCTCCTCTCTCCTCTCTCTCCTCCTCCTCTCTCTCTCTCTCGGTTTCTTGCGCGCGCTGTCGCTGGCTCCTCGCGCGTGTCCGGCCTGTCGCTTGGCGCGTTCCCAGTGCGTCCCCGGTGCGTTCTAGGCGCGTCCCCGGTGCGTGCAGTGCTCGCGGTCTCCTTTCCCGGTGCGTAATGAGCGGGAGACGCGGCTGCGCTTTGCTTTTGCCTTTTCCTCTCCCTCAGGCGCACTGGTCTCTGATTGGTCCACACATGCCATGACGTCACGCAGGGCCTCGTTGCTCTGTAAAAATATCCAGGCTATAAAAACTTGAAATGATTTTTGAATTCAGAATAACAAAACGCGGAATTGGGTCGTTGTAATTAGTGTGAGGCAGATAGATTGCCATGCATCACCAGATGTTTATTGACCTATAGTTATGATATTTTAAGTCCAGTCTGACGTTTACATCTCATCAGGCTGAAACAACATAGTTTTTGAAGTACAATTTGAATTAGGCCTAAACAAACCCGCTGCTCAGATCCAGACTCATATTATGATTCGCGTTGTCTTTTTTGCAGTGTCAGAGCCTCTGCGTCACAGGAGCGCAGGCCGTTTAAAAAGTGATCGACATTTCCCAAACAGTGCGTCAGAACGCGCCCATAACGCGCCCATAACGCTCCCATTACGCTCCCCTAACGGTAATAATCCGTTTTATTATCCCGATCAGGAGTTTATGGATATGAGGCATCAGGGAAATGTCTCTAATGTGAAGAAAGAGAAAGAGAGGCTAAACCAGGACTAAACCAAGACTAAACCAGGACTGAACGAAGTCTAGATCAGGAGTGAAACATGTCTAAACCAGGATGAACCAGGACTGAACCAGAACTAAACCAGGACTGAACCCAGTCTAAACTAGGACTGAAGGAGGACTGAACCAGGACTAAACCAGGTCTATCCCAGGTCTTAACCACAGACTGTCTCGTTGGTGCAGTGATGAGTCGGTAGTGATTATAGAAACATTAATCAGTGATTAATTATGATCCTCATTAATCTCACCGCCCCAAACACTCATTTTACACTCTGCTATAGTCCTGCTGAAGACCTGCTTTAGAGCTGGTTTAGTCCCCCTTTAGACCTGGTTTAGAGCTGTTTTAGTTCCGTGTTAGTCTGGGTGGTTTGTTCCGGGTCTCTCCGTCCCGTAATAGTCTTCATATTAACAGCTCGTTATAATGTTTCGTGGTGATGCTTTAATGCGGCGGATAATGGCGATAATAAAACACGGCCCGCGCGCGCGAAATCCTTTAATTAAATCGAGCTCCTGTCGCGCGCGTCTGGTTAATTAAGCGCGGGATTTATGACTGAAGCGCGTGCACTGGCTGGTCCACTGTGCACGCGCGGGACCGGTATGTGCACGTGCGGGCGCGGTGATGGATCTGTGCGCGCGGTGGACTCTGCTGTAATGAGCCGTGACGCGCACATGGGGGAACGACTTGTCACGCGCTAAACCAGGACTAAACCAGGTCTGAACCAAGTCTGAACCAGGACTAAACCAGGACTAAACCAGGTCTGAATCAAGTCTGAACCAGGACTAAACCAGGACTAAACCAGGTCTGAACCAAGTCTGAACCAGGACTAAACCAGGACTAAACCAGGTCTGAACCAAGTCTGAACCAGGACTAAACCAGGACTAAACCAGGTCTGAACCAAGTCTGAACCAGGACTGAAACATGTCTGAACCACGACTGAACAAAGTCTGAACCAGGTGTAAACCAGGTCTGAACCAGGTCTGAACTAAGTCTGAACCAGGACTAAACCAGGACTAAACCAGGTCTGAACCAGGTCTGAACCAGGACTGAAACATGTCTGAACCAGGACTGAACAAAGTCTGAACCAGGTGTAAACCAGGTCTGAACCAGGACTAAACCAGGACTAAGCCAGGTCTGAACCAAGTCTGAACCAGGACTAAACCAGGACTAAACCAGGTCTGAACCAAGTCTGAACCAGGACTAAACCAGGACTAAACCAGGTCTGAACCAGGTCTGAACCAGGACTGAAATATGTCTGAACCAGGACTGAACAAAGTCTGAACCAGGTGTAAACCAGGTCTGAACCAGGACTGAACCAAGTCTGAACCAGGTCTAAACCAGGTCTGAACCAGGTCTGAACCAGGACTGAAACAAGTCTGAACCAGGACTGAACAAAGTCTGAACCAGGTGTAAACCAGGTCTGAACCAGGAGTGAACCAAGTCTGAACCAGGTCTAAACCAGGTCTGAACCAAGTCTTAACCAGGTCTAAACCTGGTCTGAACCAGGACTAAACCAGGACTGAACCAAGTCTGAACCAGGTCTAAAACAGGTTTGAACCAGGTCCAAACCAAGTCTGAACTAGGTCTAAACCAGGTCTAAACCAGGTCTGAACCAGGTCTGAACCAGGTCTGAACCAGGACTGAAACAAGTCTGAACCAGGACTGAACACAGTCTGAACCAGGTGTAAACCAGGTCTGAACCAGGACTGAACCAAGTCTGAACCAGGTCTAAACCAGGTCTGAACCAAGTCTTAACCAGGTCTAAACCTGGTCTGAACCAGGACTAAACCAGGACTGAACCAAGTCTGAACCAGGTCTAAAACAGGTTTGAACCAGGATGAAACCAGGTCTAAACCAGGTCCAAACCAAGTCTGAACCAGGTTCAAACCAAGTCTGAACCAGGTCTAAACCAGGTCTAAGCCAGGTCTAAACCAGGTCTAAACCAGGTCTAAACAAGGTCTAAACCAGGACTAAACCAAGTCTGAACCAAGTCTAAACCAGGACTGAACCAGGACTAAACCAGGTCTGAACCAGGACTAAACCAGGACTGAACCAGGACTGAACCAGGACTAAACCAGGACTAAACCAGGTCTGAACCAAGTCTGAACCAGGACTAAACCAGGACTAAACCAGGTCTGAACCAGGTCTGAACCAGGACTGAAACATGTCTGAACCAGGACTGAACCAAGTCTGAACCAGGTCTGAACCAGGACTGAACCAGGACTGAACCAAGTCTGAACCAGGTCTAAACCATGACTGAACCAAGTCTGAACCAGGTCTAAACCAGGTCTAAACCAAGTCTGAATCAGGTCTAAACCAGGTCTGAACCAAGTCTGAACCAGGTCTAAACCAGGTTTGAACCAGGATGAAACCAGGTCTAAACCAGGTCTAAACCAAGTCTGAACCAGGTCTAAACCAGGTCTAAGCCAGGTCTAAACCAGGTCTGAACCAAGTCTAAACCAGGACTGAACCAGGACTAAACCAGGTCTGAACCAGGACTAAACCAGGACTGAACCAGGACTGAACCAGGACTAAACCAGGACTAAATCAGGACTAAACCAGAACTAAACCAAGTCTGAACCAGGTCTAAACTAGGACTAAACAAGGACTAAACCAAGTCTAAACCAGGTCTAAACCAGAACTAAACCAGGTCTAAGTCAGGTCTAAACCAGGACTAAACCAGGTCTGAACCAGGACTAAACCAGGACTAAAACAAGTCTGAACCAGGTCTAAACCAGGTCTAAACCAAGTCTGAATCAGGTCTAAACCAGGTCTGAACCAAGTCTGAACCAGGTCTAAACCAGGTTTGAACCAGGATGAAACCAGGTCTAAACCAGGTCCAAACCAAGTCTGAACCAGGTCTAAACCAGGTCTAAGCCAGGTCTAAACCAGGTCTGAACCAAGTCTAAACCAGGACTGAACCAGGACTAAACCAGGTCTGAACCAGGACTAAACCAGGACTGAACCAGGACTGAACCAGGACTAAACCAGGACTAAATCAGGACTAAACCAGGTCTAAACCAGGACTAAACCAGGACTAAACCAAGTCTGAACCAGCTCTAAACTAGGACTAAACCAGGACTAAACCAAGTCTAAACCAGAACTAAACCAGGTCTAAGTCAGGTCTAAACCAGGACTAAAGCAGGACTAAACCAGGTCTGAACCAGGACTAAACCAGGACTAAAACAAGTCTGACCCAGGTCTGAACCAAGTCTAAACCAGGACTAAATCAAGTCTGAACCAGGTCTAAACCAGGACTAAACCAAGTCTGAACCAGGTCTGAACCAGGTCTAAACCAGAACTGAACCAGGACTAAACCAGGTCTGAACCAGGACTAAACCAGGACTGAACCAGGACTAAACCAGGTCTAAACCAGGACTAAACCAGGACTAAACCAAGTCTGAACCAGGTCTAAACTAGGACTAAACCAGGTCTAAGCCAGGTCTAAACCAGGACTAAACCAAGTCTGAACCAGGTCTGAACCAAGTCTAAACCAAGTCTGAACCAGGTCTAAACCAGGACTAAACCAAGTCTGAACCAGGTCTGAACCAGGTCTAAACCAGGACTAAATCAAGTCTGAACCAGGTCTAAACCAGGACTAAACCAAGTCTGAACCAGGTCTGAACCAGGTCTAAACCAGAACTGAACCAGGACTAAACCAGGTCTGAACCAGGTCTGAACCAGGACTAAACCAGGACTAAAACAAGTCTGACCCAGGTCTAAACCAGGTCTAAACCAGGACTAAACCAAGTCTGAACCAGGTCTGAACCAAGTCTAAACCAGGACTAAATCAAGTCTGAACCAGGTCTAAACCAGGACTAAACCAAGTCTGAACCAGGTCTGAACCAGGTCTAAACCAGAACTGAACCAGGACTAAACCAGGTCTGAACCAGGACTAAACCAGGACTGAACCAGGACTAAACCAGGACTAAACCAGGTCTAAACCAGGACTAAACCAGGACTAAACCAAGTCTGAACCAGGTCTAAACTAGGACTAAACCAGGTCTAAGCCAGGTCTAAACCAGGACTAAACCAAGTCTGAACCAGGTCTGAACCAAGTCTAAACCAAGTCTGAACCAGGTCTAAACCAGGACTAAACCAAGTCTGAACCAGGTCTGAACCAGGTCTAAACCAGGACTAAACCAAGTCTGAACCAGGTCTAAACCAAGTCTGAACCAGGTCTAAACCAAGTCTGAACCAGGACTAAACTAGGTCCAAATCAGGACTAAATCAGGTCTAAACCAGGTCTAAACCAGGACTAAACCAGGTCCAAACCAGGACTAAACCAGGTCTAAACCAGGTTGACCCCTCACAGCGGGGTCCTCTTGAGGATGAACTTGTCGGTCCTCGTGAATAATACTCGGAGCGGTGACGTGACAGTAAATAAACACAACAGATTTTAGACCGAGGCGATACACGAGAGCGGCGGAACACGAGCGGTGCATAAAAGGATGAGGAGGCTGAACGTGCGATGATGGGGCGCTGGAGAGAGGAGGAAGAGGAGAGGAGGAGGGGTGATGATGACCGGGGGGAGGAGGAAGGGGCAAGCGGGGGGAGGAGGGCGCTGCGAGCCGCGACCGGACTAATGAGGCGCGTCATCTGCGACACGGAATCAATTAGACACGAGTCAGACGCGAATTAGACACGACTCACAAGAGAAAGCGATGAAGAGGGATTAAGGCAGGACTGAAAGAGGACTAAGACCGGGACTGGACCGGGACTGGACTGAAATAGGACTGACCACAAAAGTGAAGCACAGACAAGATTAGTTCAAACCCGGTTTAGTCCTGGTTTAGACCTGGTTTAGTCCTCGTTTAGACCTGGATTAGTCCTGGTTTAGTCCTAGTTCAGTCCTGGCTCTCTGAAGACCCAATGGCCCAGTCAGAGATCTATGGTCTTATTGACGGTGATCAGAGGTGAGAGAGGAAAAGGTATTGATCAGTATTTCTATTGACTATTGTCGTGTTAAATTTTTCTAGTCCTGGTCCAGTTCTGGTCCTGGTCCAGTCCTGGTCCTAGTCCAGTCCTCTCTCAGACCTATATTTCTCAGATGTTTTAGAGTCTCTTCACAGAGTCTGTTTGTTTGGTCGTTTGTCTGAGTTTGTCGATAAAAACATCGATATAACATTTGCCACATCTGTCCTCATCGGTGACATGTTTTACCCACAATGCACCTCCACTATAGTCAGTTCAACACTGAGTCCATAATGATTGAACCAGGACTAAAATATGGACTAGACTAGGACTAAACCAGGACTGAAGGAGATCAAACATACAGGAAGTAGTTCTAGACTAGGACTAAACCAGGACTGAAGGAGATCAAACATACAGGAAGTAGTTCTGAGTTGTAAAACAGAATCCCTCTGCCTGTGTCAACACAGAAAACACAGGCACAAGGAAGGCAATTTTTTGACACTTTAAACGTTCATTTAGCTAAATAAAGGAGCTGCCCTGTATTTGTATTAGTCTAATCATAACTATTGTGCAATTTTGACAGGTTTTGGCCCTTGTTTACATTATGGTTGCTAGGTAACAGTTATGGACCTAGCTCTATGTATGTCACATCTGCTGCCCGTGTCCATCCATCCATTTTCTTCCGCTTATCTGGGGCTGGGTCATGAGGGCAGCAGTCTAAACAGAGACTTCCCTCACATCAGACGTCCTCTGACTCCTCCGGTTGGACCCCAAGGCGTTCCCAGGCCAGCCGAGAGACATAGTCCCTCAAGCGTGTCCTGAGTCTTCCCCGGGGCCTCCTCCTGGTGGGACATGCCCAGAACACCTCACCACGGAGGCATCCTGAGCACATGTCGGAGCCACCTCAACTGGTTCCTCGCGACGTGTAGGAGCAGTGGCTCTACTCCAAGCTCCTCCCGTGTGACCGAGGAACATAGAATGAGCAGTATAATATATATATATATATATATATATATATATATATATATATATATATATATATATATATATATATATATATATATATATATATATATATATATATATATATATATATATATATATATATATATAATATCTATATGTGTGTGTGTGTGTAATATCATAAATCACACTCCTCAGTCTTCCCGGTAAGGTCTATTCCAGGGTACTGGAGAGGAGGATCTGACAGATAGTCGAACCTCAGATTCAGGAGGAGCAGTGTGGTTTTCGTCCCGGTCGTGGAACACTGGACCAGCTCTATACTCTCCATCGTGTCCTTGAAGGTTCATGGGAGTTTGCCCAACCAGTCCACATGTGTTTTGTGGATCTGGAGAAGGCATTCAATTGCGTCCCTCGTGGTGTCCTTTGGGGGGGGGGGGGTCCTCCAGGAATATGGGGTCTGGGGCTCTTTGTTAAGGGCTGTCCCGTCCCTGTATGACCAGAGCAGGAGCTGTGCTCATTGCTGCCAGTAAGTTAGATCTGTTCCCGGTGCATGTTAGACTCCGCCAGGGCTGCCCTTTGTCACTGGTTCTTTTCATTATATTTATGGACAGAATTTCTAGGCGCAGCCAGGGGCCGGAGGGGGTCTAGTTTGGGAACCACAGGATTTCATCTCTGCTGTTTGCAGATAATGTTGTCCTGATGGCTTCATCGAGCCAGGACCTGCAGCAGGGACTGGGGCGGTTTGTAGCTAAGTGTGAAGCGGCTGGGACAAGAGTCAACTCCTCCAAACCTGAGGCCATGGTTCTCGACCGGAAAAAGGTGGTTTGCCCTCTCTGGGTGGGTGGAGAACCTTTGCCTCGGAGTGGAGGAGTTCAAGTATCTCGGAGTCTTGTTCACGAGTGAGGGAAGGATGGAGCGTGAGATTGACAGGCGGATCGGTGCAGCGTCTGCAGTGATGCGGTCACTGTATCGGTCTGTTGTGGTGAAGAAGGAGCTGAGTCTAAAGGCAAAGCTCTCGATTTTCTGGTCAATCTACGTTCCTACCCTCACCTATGGTCATGAGCTCTGGGTAATGATCGAAAGGACGAGATCGTGGATACAAGTGGCCGAAATGGGTTTCCTCCTCAGGGTGGCTGGGCGCACCCTTAAAGATAAGATGAGGAGCTCAGTCACACGGGGGGAGCTAGGAGTAGAGCCGCTGCTCCTACATGTCGAGAGGAGCAGCTGAGGCCTGGACGCCTCCCTAGGGAAGTGTTCCAGGCATGTTCCACCAGGAGGAGGTGCTGGAGGGACTATGTCTTTCGGCTGACCTGGGAACGCCTCGAGGTCCAACCAGAGGAGTTAGAGGACGTGTCTGAGGTGAGTTCCTGCTTAGACTGCTGCCCCCACAAACCAGCCCCAGATAAGAGGAATGGATGGATCTATATATGTGTGTGTGTATATATGTAGGTGTGTGTGTGTATGTATGTATATATATATATATATATATATATATATATATATATATATATATATATATATATATATATATATATATATATATATATATATATATATATATATATATATATATATATATATATATATATACATACACACACACACATATATATACCCCCCCCCCACACACACACACACATATATATATATATATATATATATATAACTATAAAGACACAAGCACAATATAGACATATTGTGCTTGTGTGTTGTGCTTTAAATATAATGATGTTTCCTGTTTTAGTGAAATCTGTCTGATGCAGTTTAACAACCTCAGATGACTCTAAAAAGTCTGAATCTGGTTTGGTGAGAACCGACTGGACTTTGTTTGATCCTGACCACTTCCTGTCTGATGTCTAAGTCCGGCTCTAGACCGGGGCTGGACCAGGTCTAGACCGGGTCCTAATTGAAAGTCGGGACTGATTAGATTAACCCTGATTTGTGTCTGTGAAAAACAACAACTGTTTTTCACACAACACCTGGTAGTCATGGTTTAGTCCTGGTTTAGTCTTTGTTTAGTCCTGGTTTACTCCTGGTTTAGTCCTGGTTTAGTTCTGGTTCAGTCCTGGTTTAGTCCTGGTTTAGTCTTGGTTTAGTCCTGGTTTATTTCTGGTTCAGTCCTGGTTTAGTCCTGGTTCAGTCCTGGTTTAGTCCTGGTTTAGTCTTGGTTTAGTCCTGATTTATTTCTGGTTCAGTCCTGGTTTAGTCCTGGTTTAGTCTTGGTTTAGTCCTGGTTTATTTCTGGTTCAGTCCTGGTTTAGTCTTGGTTTAATCCTGATTTTTGCTCTTACAATAGTTATAAATCTTTGTAATAATCAGACTTGTCGTCTCAACTGGATTAAATCTGGACTCACCTGTTTTTACCTGTCAGCTTCAGCTTGGAGTCAGAGGTCAGAGGTCAGGGGTCACATGGGTAATGACAAAGTCCTGGCTCCAAACAGCTGCAGAAGTGTAGCTTTGGAATTATACAAGAACTAAACCACATCTAAAGCAGGTCTAAACCAGGACTAAACCAGGGAGTAAACCAGGACTAAGCCAGGACTAAATAAGGGAGTAAACCAGGACTAAACCAGGACTAAACCAGGTCTAAACCAGGACTAAACCAGGGAGTAAACAGGACTAAACCAGGACTAAACCAGGGAGCAAACAGGACTAAACTGGGACTAAACCAGGACTAAACCAGGACTAAACCAGGACTAAACCAGGACTAAATCAGGGACTAAATGAGGATTAAACCGGGGAATAAACCAGGCACTAAGCAAGAACTAAACCAGGATTAAACCAGGGGCTAAACCAGGACTAACCCAGGACTAAACCAGGAGTAAACCAGGGACTAAACCAGGGACTAAACCAGGACTAAACCAGGGACTAAACCAGGAGTAAACCAGGGATTTGACCAGGACTAAACCAGGGACTAAATGAGGATTAAACCGGGGAATAAACCAGGGACTAAGCAAGAACTAAACCAGGACTGACACAAACATATGTAACAGTACAGAATCAGATATTCGTGGACTTAAACTGTAAAAGAGAAAAACATGACATCATTGACTAATTACATTTCACTTCTGCAAATTTCACCAAAACAAAATCCAAAGTGAGAGACTGGCCCAGTTTGCGGAGAGAGATCTGTGGCACGAGTCTGGACCAGGACCAGGACTTAGACCGGACCATCTGAGACCTACCGGATCACAACCAGGACTAGACCGGGACTAGACCCGCAGTGATGGAACCAAGTCTGAACCAGGTCTGAACCTGGCCTTCAATCAGGACTAAACCAAGACTAAACCACATGTACATTAGTTCTCTGTATAATGTTATTCTTTGACCTTGACCCCGCCCACTGTCCCTGGTTTGACCAATCAGAAGTTTGACCTTGTACCTGCCCACCTGTCAATCAAATTTATAAGTGACACACCCCTGGACCAATCATGCGCCTCGAACATAACTAAAGGAAGGAATAATTATGTTTCTCATTCTCTCTAAAATAGGACTAAAACAGAATGAAACCAAGACGAAACCAGGATGAAAGCAGGACTAAACCAGCACTAAACCAGACTAAACCAGGGCAAACCCAGGTCTAAACCAGGTCCAAACCAGGTCTCCTTGAGGTCCTGGTCTTAATAATCCCAGAGGAAGATCGGAGCCGATCTAAAAACAGTCCTTGGTTCCAGGGTCAGCTCCGCCCCTCGCATCTGTACAACTGTATCATCATATTTACAACCAGACCATAAACCTGGTCTGAACCAGGACGAATCCGGGAATAAACCTGAACTAAAGCAGGACTAAACCAGGTCTGAACCAGGACCAAACACAGACATGTGACCAACAGCTGTTTCTGAAGACCCACACCTGGTTTAGACCTGGGCAGGACTCCAAACTATTTTCACTTAATGTTTGACTATATGTAGACCAAACCAGGTCTGAACCAGGTCTGAACCAGGACTAGACCAAGATTGAACCAGAACTAAACCGGGAAAAAAGCAGGACTAAAAAAATAATAAACCAGGACTAAACCAGGACTAGGCATTAGACCATTATTATAACTAAAATGATGAATAAATGTCACTAGGAAATAGGAGGTAGGAGAGAAAACGAGGAGGAGCAAAGGAAACAATGAGGTAGGGAAGGAGACAAGGAGGATAATCGGAGGGGGGGTGTCCTTAAATTTTAATCAGGGTCGGAGGTCAAAGCCACAGGAGCAAGGGATTATGGGTAATAATGACCTTCAGAGCAGGTTAATTTACATTTAAACAGTCCTGGTTCAGTCCTAGTTTAGTCCTGGTTTAGTCCTGGCTCAGTCCTGGTTTAGTCCTGGTTTAGTCCTGGTCTGGTCTCAGGTGGGACTATGAGGCGTCTCTAACTTCATTATTCCAGACACTATTCCCAAAGGCCTCGAGCCTCCTGAGTCCAGCCTTAAGGAGGAACCAGGACTAAACCAGGGCTAGGCCTGGACTAGACTTGGATTAGACTTGGACTAGACTTGGACTAGACTTGGACTAGACTTGGACTAGACTTGGACTAGTTCCTCTTCCCTCTGTGAGTCAGTCTAAAGTGTCTTGAGCTTCATATAACAATATGTAATGATTTGGACATTTGTGTTTCTTGTAGCTTCTTCAGGTATGATTTAGTTTAGCAAATTTTTGTGTCTCTTTTAAAAATATCACACTGACACTTGCACTTCTACTTTGTACTTCTACTTGAGTAATAGTATTTTGCAGCTTACCACCTCTGATGACATACTTATGTTGTAAACACTTTCTAATTCCAGAATAATAGCCTTTGCCTTACATGCACTTTTATTTTGAAGGTTACTTTTACTTGAATGATTTCTTTGAGCACTACTTTACACTTGTACTTGAGTAGTATTAATTTGAAGTAAAGGTAGAGGCTGATGGGGAAACTGCACCCCCTGCTTGACACTCTGTAGACAGTTTTTGACCTTGGATTAAAAAAAAAAAAACTAAACTGAGGTCATGTGAGGATGGGGCCTGATCACAGCTGTGAGATATGTCCACATAAACTCATGATATTCCAGTGTATTTAATAACAAACTAAACAGGCCAATGACTAGTGACAGGGATGATGTTATGTTACCCAGGCAATGCCCCGGAAGGATGCTCGTCCCAGTCTGATTGGACTGTGCGGCGAGGCCTGACTAGTCTGTGCACGAACGAAGAGGCGCTGAGTCTAAACCATGGTAACATCACACTATAGTTTGTGTATAAAACTTATTGTATAGGTGTAAACTTTCAGTCTCAGCGTGGGAATATCAACACTGTCTACTTGTACAAGTATTGCTCAACAATTTAATTAAGTAAATTCTTTGGACTTTATGTCTGTTTCAAGTGAATTCTTTATCTAAGTAGAAACTAACAAACAAGAAGAAAAGGCAGTTCATTTCTTTTTTTAGTATTGATACCTGCTCTAATGAATATCTAGGGACTAAAGGACTAACCCAGGACTAAACCAGGTACTAAACCAGAACTAACCCAGGTCTAAACCAGGACTAAACCTAAGCCTTAACCAAGACTAAACATATTAAACCAGATCTAAACCAGGTGTAAATCACGACTAAAATGGGGACTAAATATGGACTAGACCAGGGCTATTTTAACTGATGTTGCAGTGTTTATTATATATAAATATATATTCTTTAAAGTCTTTGGTGTAAATAAACTAAAAGTTGAGCTGCAGTTGTCGTGAGTGTCCACCAGAGAGAGCCACAGTTCACTTTAGAATCAGTTTAAACCTTTTATTGACACAAACCACAACAAATAAACGATTAAATAACAAGTTTACAACATTTAGACTTTTAGAAGGGCAAAGTTAGACACGTGTCATCAACAACAAACATGTTCTGACCATTTTACAATATTATCTGTTTTTTAGTTTTAAAATGTTTGTACAAGTCTTGAAGTCTGTGGTCCAGTTCTG
This sequence comes from Periophthalmus magnuspinnatus, assembly GCF_009829125.3. Classification (NCBI taxonomy): domain Eukaryota; kingdom Metazoa; phylum Chordata; class Actinopteri; order Gobiiformes; family Gobiidae; genus Periophthalmus; species Periophthalmus magnuspinnatus. Next base: position 15,971,346 of record NC_047127.1, on the reverse strand, counting down.
GTTTAGGCCTAATTTAGTCCTGTTTCAGTCCTGTTTCAGTCCTGCATTAGTCCTGCATTGGTCCTGTTTTATTCCTGTTTCAGTCCATCATTAGTCCTGTTTCAGTCCATCATTAGTCCTGTTTCAGTCCATCATTAGTCCTGTTTCAGTCCATCATTAGTCCTGTTTTAGTCCATCATTAGTCCTGTTTTAGTCCATCATTAGCCCTGTTTTAGTCCTGGTTTTGTCCTGTTTCGGTCCTTCATTAGTCCTGTTTCAGTCCATCATTAGTCCTGTTTCAGTCCTGTTTTTGTCCTGTTTCAGTCCTGGTTTTGTCCTGTTTCAGTCCTGGTTTAGTTTCGCTTTAGTCCTGGTTTATTCCATGGCCAAATCTCTTATTAAATTCCTGTTCAGTCTTTGTTTAATCCCAGTTTAGTCCTGCTTTAATCCTAGTCCAGTCCGTGTCTAGTCCCTGGTTTAGTTGCGTTTTAGTACTGTTTCAGTCTTGGTTTGGTCTTAGTCTAGTCCTGGTTCAGTCCTGGTTTAGATATTTCACATAAATCTCTTGGAGCAGGAACAGAATTGGTCCTCGTCATCGTCCAAACCAATCAGAATGAATGGGTGGGTCCTGGAGGCCACGTGGACCCGCCCCCTCGGCTGTGATTGGCTGGCTGCAGGAGGCCGTCACTACTGATTGGTCCGTGGAGCGAGGAGCATGGCGAGGGGGCAGGGCTTATGTCGGTGCAGGTCCAAAGACAAAGCTGACTGGAACAAACCCAATATTTAAATATAAAGATCAATACAAGAAACTAAATCTTTAATCTATAAACAATATGAGGATTAAAGCCTCATTCTGGGACTTTTCACCTGGAGCTGTGAGGAGCCTGAGGAGAACTCCAGCCCTCAACTTCACAAACTGCAACAAGAAAAGAGTTAAATTAAAACAAAAATAAACCAGGACTAAACCAGGGCTAAACCAGGTCTAAACCAGGGCTAAACCTAGACTAAACCAGGACTAAACCAGGGCTAAACCAAGGAGTAAACCAGGGCTAAACCAAGGACTAAAGCTGGAAAACTCCTGTCTATGTTCTATAGAAGGGCATCTGACTTACCTGGGTGCTGTGGACGGGGCTGCAGCAGGGGGGTGGGGTAGGGAGTGTGTCTTCCTGGATATCCGTGATAACCGTGATGCTTGTATCCATGGTGATGGTAGGGATAAGCCCCGCCTCCTGAGCCTGGACACAGTGACCAGCCCGGACCTGGACCAGAGACAAACTGGGTCAGTGCTGGTTTAGACCTGGTTCAGTTTTTGTTAGGTCCTGGTTTGTTCCTGGTTTAGTCCTGGTTAACCTTGGTTCAGTCCTGGTTTAGTCCTGGTTTCATTCTGATTTAGTCCTGGCTTAGTCCTAGTTTACTCACAGGACTGGATCCCTACTCTGGTCTCAGGTTCTGGTAAATTCCTTCCGTTCGGGTTCCTGCAGAAGACAAATAATGAAAACATTAAATTAAATTCTTTAAATTTCCTTAAAAAGTGAAACATTTATTTGCAGTAGTTTGAAACTCATTGTTTTAAGTGGGACAGATTTTTTAAGTATGAAGACAGACATAATGTAACCATACTTTTTAGTTTTTCTCTTTCATAAAATAAAAAAAAACAAAAAAACAGCAAGTGAACATGGGCACGATGTGGCTCATCAACTTTCTAATTCAATTCACTCCCTGAGAAAGCGTGTCCCCTCTCTCTGTAACTGCTGCTGTCAGACTCGTCATTTTGGTCTTAAATGTTCGTATTAACCCGCTCTACATGATCCTGGTGTTTCTATTTTGCTATTTTGTCTGTAACTGCTGTGGGTGGCATCTCGCAGTCCAAGTCCAGTCTATGGTCTGTTGTTAGTGTGTTGTTGGTGTGTTGTTAGTGTGTTGTTAGTGTGTTTAGTGTATAGTCAGACCTCTCCTTGGCGTCCAGGAAAGCTTTGGCGAAAGGGTTGTATTTGATCTTCAGAGCCGTGATCTGAAAAACACAAGCAGTTTTGACTCTGACGTCACAACTCTTCCCACTTCTCTGACTTGAACAAACGACTTGGTGCAGCGTTCATGTACAACATCAACTCGGAAAGTTGTATTTATGGTTTATCTGACACCACATGAAAGTGACATATTCTGTGGTGCATTATAGGACCTGTAGTCCTACCTCTTTATTCTCATAGGCTGTCACTGAGCCGTGTGTTCTGTGAGGTGCATTATGGGAGTCATAGTCTTACCTCCTCATTCTGAAGATGTGTATGTGAGGTAAGGTGTATTATGGGACTTGTAATACCTCCTTGTTCCAATCACCTGTATGAAAGGTGAAGTGTATTATGGGAGTCTTACCTCCTTGTTTTGATCTGCTGTATGTGAGGTGCATTATGGGATTTGCAGTACCTCCTCGTTCTGATAGGCTGTGACAGCGATGAACTGCGTCTCGCTGAAAGACACGTTGGACACGAGTCTGTGTCTGGAGCCGACACTCACGATATGAATCTGAGGCTCGTATCTGTGCAGCGAGTTTAGCACGATCTGTAAGACAGAAACCGAGTCTGAACCAGGTCTGGTCTTTGCATGCTGTTGTGTCCTTAGGCAAAGCACTTCCCCTGCCTTGCCTGTATAAAGGCCCTACACAGGACGTGTTCAGAGTCTCATTCATGTGTATGTTGTGGTCACCTGTGTGCAACGAGACAGCACACAGGTGAGGCGCTGTCGCTCGCTCTCTGAGAGCCTCTTTAGCTCAGCAATCAGCAATCACAGCTTGAAAGTTACGATTCGCCAAAAGCCAAACAAGGTTCATTTTACAAAGTTAACAGGGCAGACAGTGGATGTCATGGTCTGACTCCCACAGGAGTCAGTCTTTTGGACATTAATTTGATGAATGAGGTGAACACTCAAGTGCTATTGGCGAACAACATGAATTTATTCAACCCCATGACAACTTTCCCTGGTCTAGCCTGGTCTGGTCTGTTTGCAAGTCTCTACTCTAGGTCTCTCACTGTCTTCTCTCTTGTCTGCTATACTCTCCACTCGGGGCCAAACATGGGGGCATCTGGAGTCCTGAGTGTGGGGCCTTTAATGTGGTGTCTGTGGTGGTCAGTGGTTGGCAGCCTCTGTGCTGTCAGTCTGCCCTGGGGCAGCTGTGGGTGCAAAGTGAAGAATGGTGATGTAATTATAAAGACACTTTAGAGTCTGTCTCAGATCTGCTTCTGTTAAATCAACTTCTTCTCACAGTCCTGCTCTCTAATTGGCTGAAAGTTTTGGACCTCTGCTCTGTGATTGGAGGGTAGTTCTGATTGGCAGCTCTTCCTGTGCTATGATTGGCCGTTCTGGAGTGTTGTTGATGTTTAACAAGCTGCAATTAAGTCTGAACAAACAGCTCTGAGGACTGTGACCTGAGGGTGTGCACGTGTCTGTGTGTGTGAGCGTGCACATGAAAGCCTCTGCTAACTCACACACATACACAGCGATGCTTTCACATGCGCACACACACACACACAGACTTACACACATGCTTTCACATGCACACTCACACACCGAGGCTTTCACATGCGCACACACACACGCACACGTGCGCACCTCTCAAAGCCAGGCCAAATGAATCTGTGGTAAAAAACATAATTACCATAATGTACAAATAACCAGCAATTATTTCATTAGCGTGCGCGCTCACGTGCACAGATAATGGGTAAACATAAACAAGCAGCGTGCCAGGCCTGTGCACATGAGGGAGTGCATGAGAGCATGCACGTGAGCGTGCACGAGAGGCCACTTCACCAAAGCAAAACAAACTTATTCAAACAAAAAGATTAAAGAGTGGACTTCAGCCATGTTTACCCCAGATGCCCTCCCACCGCACACACTGACAGAAGGGAAAGTCAGGCGGAAGTGTCTCGCCCAGAGGCACAACAACAGAATCGACTAGGGCAAGATTTGAACCGCCAACCACAATGCAAATATAGAATACAAAGAACATTTAAACCTAGTTTAGTCCTGGTTTAGTCCTGGTTTAATTCGATTTTAGTCCTGGTTTAATCCTGGTTTAGTCATGGTTTAATTGGGTTTTAGTCCTGGTTTAGTCCTGCTTTAGTCCCCCGATTAGTTCTGGTTAGTCCCTGGTTTAGTCCTGATTTAGTTTCTCTTTAGTCCCAGTCTAGTCCCACTTTACTCCTGGTCTAATTCCTGGTTAAGTCCCGATCTAGTCCCACTTCATTCCTGGTTTAAGTCCTGGTTCAGTCCTGGTTCAATACTGCTTTAGTCCTAGTTTAGATCCAGGTTTAGTTCCTGGTTTAAATCCCTGTCTAGTCCTGTCTGTAGTGCTCCATTATAAAACTGTTGTGTGGAGAGCTGAGGTGAGTGGATAATTACACAGAGTCTCTCATCCACTCAGAACCCAGACAAAACCTGGAAGTGAACCAGAAGTGAACCAGAACTGAGCCAGGACTGAACCGGGACTGAACCGGGACTGAACCGGGACTGAACCGGGACTGAACCGGGACTGAACCGGGACTGAACCGGGACTGAACCGGGACTGAACCGGGACTGAACCAGGTCTTGTTTTGGTTTATTGAATGAAACTTTTTATACATTTATTTATTAAAATGTGTTAATTGCATTTTCAGGACAATCTCCCAAACTGTATTATTTCATTTTTTGTTAAAGTTTCTTGTCAAATAAAAAACTGAAAGAGAGGAGCAGAGAGGAGCAGACAGGAGCAGAGAGGAGCAGACAGGAGCAGAGAGCAGCAGAGAGGAGTAGAGAGCAGCAGAGAGGAGTAGAGAGGAGCAGAGAGGAGTAGAGAGTAGCAGAGAGGAGTAGAGAAGAGTAGAGAAGAGTAGAGAGGAGTAGAGAGGAGTAGAGAGGAGTAGAGAGGAGTAGAGAGGAGTAGAGATGAGCAGAGATGAGTAGAGATGAGTAGAGAGGAGCAGAGAGGAGCAGAGAGGAGCAGAGAGGAGCAGAGAGGAGCAGAGAGGAGCAGTGAGAGAGCAGAGGACAGCAGAGAGGAGCAGAGAGGAGTAGAGAGGAGCAGTGAGAGAGCAGAGGACAGCAGAGAGGAGTACACAGGAGCAGAGAGGAGCAGTGAGAGAGCAGAGGACAGCAGAGAGGAGCAGAGAGGAGTAGAGAGGAGCAGTGAGAGAGCAGAGGACAGCAGAGAGGAGTACACAGGAGCAGAGAGGAGCAGAGAGGAGTAGAGAGGAGCAGTGAGAGAGCAGAGGACAGCAGAGAGGAGTACACAGGAGCAGAGAGGAGTAGAGAGGAGCAAATAGGAACAGAGAGGAGTAGACAGGACCTCACCTGTCCGCTGGCAGGGCCGCTCCTGTTGGTGAGTTTGACTTTGCTGAAGCTGACGGCCGCCTTCATCCAGTGAGACCCGAAGTTCGGCGAATCAGGATGAATGTACACACCCCCATGGCCCCGCCCCTCAGCCTGACCTCGCCCCTCTGATGGCAGGCCCCGCCCCTCTGAGGACTGACCACGTCCTTCCGCAGACAGGCCCCGCCCCTCCGCACGTCCTGCTGACACCCATTCCCCGTTCACAAACTTCCACCTGCACCTGTCGGCAGGTGCAAAGTCCAACAGGAATGAGTACATGGATCTGGGATCCAGACCCGAGACCGACACCTTTAGGACCGGAAACATCCTCCTGTAAAACAAATGCGGGATTATAACCAGGCCAACAAGATCTGGAACCAGAAAAAGACGGTGATTACAACCAGACTGAAAGAGAACCAGTTCATAATCAGACCTAAACCAGCACCAAACAGTACCAGGACCGGCTTATAACAGATTCTGAAGGACTTGTGCCAAAGCTGTACTTCTGTTTGTGTTGGCGCTTCCTCTTCGACGAGAATCTCAGTCGCTGACCTGGAGAAAAAGCTCTATCCCGGGTTTCAGACGACATCACCACATTTTATCGGCCAATCATATTTAAAGCATTTTGTGGTGTTATAGATTTGTGTTGTCATACAGTGAGTTCTTGGGTTTAGTCAGTAACAGAAATGATCAGGTTCAACATTTGTGAATTTACCTTTTGGAGATTTCATGGTAAAGTACAATATCATCAATAGAGAGAAAACTGACCCCATCAGGGAGTATGGCATCATCACATTCTAATCTGAGAATAATCTGGATTTTTATATATATATATGTGTGTGTGTGTGTGTGTGTGTGTGGGTGGGTGTGTGTGTGTGGGGGGGTGTTTGTGTGCGTGCGTGTATATGTGTTCTGAGCCTGATCCTGGTCTTTGGTCTTGGACTGGACTTGGTCCTAGTCTTGGTGATGATCATCTCGTTGCTGAGACAGTTGAACCTCCTCCACAGCTCTGACCCTCTCCGTCTTTAGTCCTGGTTTAGTTTTGGTCTTAGGTCTGGTCCCGGTCTAGTCCTTGGTCCTGGTGTGGTCCCTGTCTTGGTCTTGGTCTTACCTGCCAGTCTTGGTGACGATCATCTCATTGGTGAGACAGTTGAACCTTCTCCACAGCTCTGGTTCCTCCAGTCGGACTCGGAGCTGTCTCTCTGTGGGGTCACCCTTCTCTCGCCCGGCCTCTAGTGAGCGTTCTACAGCCGACAGCAGGCGCCACATGCACCGGTCTGAGCCCGGACCAGGACCAAGACCTGGACCAGGACCAGGACCAAGACCTGGACTGGGGTCTGGACCAGGATCTGAGCCAGGATTCGGGTCTGGACTGGATTCTGGAGCGCCCTCTACCTTCATCTGAAACAACAGCATTTCAATATGAGCCTTTAGTCAGGGTCTAAACCAGGTTTAAACCAGGGTCTAAACCAGGAACTGAACCAGGGACCAAATCAGGTTTGAACCAGGGACTAAATGAGGAACTAAACCAGGGAATAACCCAGGTCCTAACCAGATGTAAACCAGGACTAAACCAAGACTGAACCAGAGACTGAGCCAGGACTGAACCAGGGACAAAACCAGGACAAAAGTAGGTCTAATTACAGACGATGATGTTTGGATGTAAATATATTAAAATTGGTGCTTAGACGACGAAGAGGAGAGGAGGAGGAGAGAGGCATTTTGAGGGTGGGGGAGGAGAGGAGGAAAGGAGGGGTGTGTGGAGAGGATGAATGGACTCTGATAAAAACATAATGACTTAATGACTGAATAAACAAACACTACAAATAACCACAGAGAACTGAACCAGGTCTTAACCGGGACTAAACCAGGACTGAACCAGGTCTTAACCGGGACTAAACCAGGACTGAACCAGGTCTGAACCAGGTCTGAACCTGGACTAAACCAGGACAGAACCAGGTCTGAACGAGGACTGAACCAGGTCTTAACCGGGACTAAACCAGGTCTGAACCAGGTCTGAACCAGGTCTGAACCTGGACTAAACCAGGACAGAACCAGGTCAAAACTAGGACTAAACCAGATTTGAACCAGGACTGAAACAGGACTAAACCAGGTCTGAACGAGGACTTTGGCCTAAGTATATATTGATATGCTGTATATTTCCTGTTGTATCGGCTTCATGCTGGTGGAACAGTGTAAGAGAAAGATTTGGGTAGATGGAAATGAACCTACATCTTTCTCTTGCACTTTTCCATGTTTTTAAACAAATAAATAAATACATAAAAATTATAATTCAACTGAACACACATTTTGAGAAATATGAGCGAGACTAAACGATTCCCAAAGTGAGATCTGAGACGAGCCTGAGTCCAGCTCTCGGCCTGGGCTCATACTCTGCACATTTGACACTTTCTTTACGGGATTTTGGCACAAAAAAAAAAATCATAAAACATTTAAATCAGCACAAATCCCTGTATTCAACAGGACTTTCACATACATTTCCCTCACAGTGCAGATCCAAATCAAATAAAAATCAAATCAAAATGTGAATCAAATATGAATCAAATCTACCTGCAAAAAACACTTTGGAGTTTCACCTAAACATTTGAACAGAACACTACAGCCATTTTCTACAGCCAAAAGAAAAAAAAAATCACATACAACTATATATTTTTAATATTTTTAAATTTAGATACATTTGAGCATTTGAACATGAAACAGCGGCTCACACAGTGGATATATAAACACACACGTGTGTATACAGCCGGGTGTTTAGAGACGCTCGGGCTGTTTGTAAGATTTCTAAGATTTTGTAAATAAATAACTGTGTTTATGTGTACTCTGTGGTTTAGATAGGACTGAGTTTATGAGAGATTTAGTTGTTTTTAAATTATAATTATGCTAAATTATTTCTGAAAGATCATCATTTCACTTTTTTTTTAAAATTATTATTATCATCATCGTTTTTCATTCATGGATTTTGGGGTTTATGTTTGGTTGTTTATATTTTAAGAGCGGCTCATAGAATAATCCAGAATCTCACAATAGGGACAAACAAATATACAGACAAAAAGGAAAAATATTGGAAATACTTATGTTTCATGTCAACGAATTTGACTAAAACCTCAAAGCAAAAGTCAGACTTTAAATTAAATTAAATTATTGGTCAAATATTTTGTTCTTAATATGGTTTTAAAATGGAATTTTCTGGTGATTTTCCAGACGTTGGTTCACACACTCACACACACTTCAAACCCCACGTTATATTTACAGAGACATATCTGAGACAAACACAAATACGCGTGTTATTTTATTATTTTATACAAATATATCATTTTTCATAAATAATTACATTCTATCAGAAGTTAACCCAGACTAAACCTGAACTAAACCAGGACTAAACTAGGACTGAACCCAGACTAAACCAGGACTAAATCAGGATTAACCAGGAGTATACGATGACAGAACCAGGGACTAAAGCAGGACTTAGCCAGGGACTAAAGCAGGACTTAGCCAGGGACTAAAGCAGGACTTAGCCAGGGACTAAAGCAGGACTTAGCCAGGGACTAAAGCAGGACTTAGCCAGGGACTAAAGCAGGACTTAGCCAGGGACTAAAGCAGGACTTAGCCAGGGACTAAAGCAGGACTTAGCCAGGGACTAAAGCAGGACTTAGCCAGGGACTAAAGCAGGACTTAGCCAGGGACTAAAGCAGGACTTAGCCAGGGACTAAAGCAGGACTTAGCCAGGGACTAAAGCAGGACTTAGCCAGGGACTAAAGCAGGACTTAGCCAGGGACTAAAGCAGGACTTAGCCAGGGACTAAAGCAGGACTTAGCCAGGGACTAAAGCAGGATTAAACCAGGAGTATACAACAGAACCAGGGACTAAACCAGGGGCTAAAGCCGGACTGAACCAGGGATTAAACCAGGACGAAAGATGAAACAGGACTAAACCAGGACCGAACGAGAATCAGGAGAAAATCTTATAAAATAAAAATAAAATAAATAAATAATAATAAATATAAATAAAGAGAATATAATTTACAATAAAAATCATCTGTAAAATTCGCATCTTATTTTGAATAATTTTTTAAAATTTCAGCAAATTTTTTTTTTTTTTTTTTAAAGTGAATTAAAATCATTCCAGACCTGATCGGCTGCGAGGCTTTCCTGCTTGATGCTCCCTCCTGTCTCCTCGCTTGCCTCCTCTGTCCTTGTTTCCTAGCTCCTCGTCTCTTCTGTCCTTGTTTCCTAGCTCTTCGTCTCCTCTGTCCTCGCCTCCTAGCTCCCGTCTCCTCTGTCCTAGCCTCCTGGCTCCTTGTCTCCTCTCCAGGTGTCTGCTCCTCCCTCTCTCTCTCTGAACAAAAAAAAAACATTTAGACAGCAACAGTTTAATGGAGAATGTCATGTGTGAATCTGATACAACTAATGATGTCAGATTCCCTCTAACTGTGTCAGATCTGTACAAACATGTTCTGAAATGTCTCTGTGTGTCAGATGCCCTCCCTGTGGGCTCTGTATAACACTGTGTGATGATATTTCATATTAAGCTTTCGTCCTGGTTCAGTCCTGGTTCAGTCCTGTTTTAGTCCTGGTTCAGTTCTGGTTTAGTCCTGGTTCAGTGGTGGTTCAGTGCTGGTTTATTCCTGGTTTATTCCTGGTTCAGTCCTGGTTTAGTCCTGTTTTAATCCTGGTTCAGTGCTGGTTCAGTGCTGGTTCAGTGCTGGTTCAGTGCTGGTTCAGTGCTGGTTCAGTGCTGGTTCAGTGCTGGTTCAGTCCTGGTTCAGTCCTGGTTCAGTCCTGGTTCAGTCCTGGTTCAGTCCTGGTTCAGTCCTGGTTCAGTGCTGTTTCAGTCCCAGCTTTTGTCCGGTCTTACAGGAGCAGAGGTCTGATTAAAGACTGAACTTGATCTGCTGGAGCTCAGTGAAATGTCAGGGATTTAAACACACAAAGAAGAGCTCACCTGTCACACCTGTCGCTCCCGTCGCTCCCGTCGCTCCCGTCCTCAGACACATACAGGTACAGCAGCACCCTCACACCACAGGCTCAACAATTCCACTCCCAGACACAAACATTAAGGTCAACTACACTTTATTGTCCCTGTGGGGAAATCTGTCCTCTGCATTTGACCCACCCAGACAGAACATGCAAACTCCACTCAAACACAGGAAGAACATGCAAACTCCACACAGACACAGGAAGAACATGCACAGTCCCGTGTGCTGCCATGTGCCATAATCCTCCAGCAGGAAACTCTTTGATGAAGAGCTTATTTTATTTGACATGTGATCAAATGTGTTTCAGTCTAAATGACTTTATATGAAGGGCTGGTGTTGGATTAAGCAGCAGATGACACAACAGACTTTGGCTGCGCCCGTCCTGAGTAACAACAATAATAATCCAATGTAAAGATCTCTGTTGTCCAATCAGATTCGAGCTTCTAGATTTTGAAAAACAATGTGAAATAAAAAGAGTGAGCCTGGTGTAGGGCATGTAAGAGACTGTACCTGAGGAGAGGGAGGCACAAACAGTTCAGGTCCTGATGGCAGGTTCATTGACTGCTCTGAGTCTTAGTTTGGTGGGCAGGACCTGGGCTAAATATTTATATAGTTTTATATCAGTTAAGTGTCAGTTTGTGGAAAGTACAAAAATACAGTAGTGCTGAGCTGTAAAAGCCTGTGTCATCAACACAGAAAGCTCCATCCATTTATTTGTATTGATACCCTGGGGGTGTGATGCTATCTGAAGGCACCACTCTGTCTGAAGCTCAGTTACTCAAGTTAGTCTTTAATCTGAGCTTTATTTGAACACAATCTGGACATAAAGAACTTATTTCAACAGGTGAGCTGATTGTGCTGTTAAACAAATCCCTCTCAAATAACATTACAGTCACAAGCTAGCTAGCATTAGCCAACAGTTTTTCAGTCCCTCTCACCTTTTTGTTGAAAATCAAACACCTGGTAACTGCTGAATATACCTCCATAGGCATACAGGTAGAACACACCCAGAGAGATGTCACTGCAAAGTACAAAGCACTTTGAATAATTATAAAATATGGTTTAAAGGTTCCATATTACGCTATTTTCTGATGAATGTTATGTTATTTCCTCATCACAAACAGAGCTGGAGTTGTGTTTTGTTTCATTCACACATGTTTAACACACAAGCCTGCATATTTAGGCTGAGTTCTTCTCTCAAATTGAAAACACTCTGTTCCATCTTGTGATGTCATCATGTGGTGATACAGGAAGTGCTCCACTGTGTTTTAAAACTCTATACATCTTCACTAGAATCATTTGGAATCATCTCTCCTTCACTCGTCTCCTCTGTCCTCTCTCCTTCACTCATCTCCTCTGTCCTCTCTCCTTCACTCGTCTCCTCTCTGCTCCTTTCCTCCTCATCTACTGTATTTTTTCTCCCCCTCTTCCCTCCTCTTTCTTTTGTCTCCCCCTCCTCTCTCATCTCTTCTTTTACTCTCTTCCCTCTGCCATCTATCCCCTTCTTATCCTCCTCCTCCTACCTTTCTCTCTCTTCCTCTCTCTACTTCCCTCTTCTCCTCTCTCCGACTCCTCTCCCACCTCCCTTCTTCTCTCCCCCCTCCTCTTCCTCCCTATCTCCTCTTCCTCCTCTCACCCTTCCTCCTGTCACTCTCCTCCTCCTCTCATCTTCCTCCTCACTTTCTCTCACCAGTAACACGGTGGTGATGATGGCTCTCTCTTTGGCGCACATTGTCAGAATCTAGTGCTTTGGTCCAATCAGAAACATGAAAAACACAACCTAGTGGGTCAGATGCCCTCCCGTGCACCTGTATCCCTGTGTGTCCATGTTCATCAGATGCCCTCCTTATGTGTCAGATGCCCTCCCCTCCTAACTGTGGGTCTCTGTGTGTTAGATGCCCTCCCATCCTCCCTGGTCCTTGTGCTCTCCTGTAGGGGCGTACCTGAGCAGGCAGCAGATGTTTCTGATGCTGAAGAGCACCCGCGGGATGTTCAGGGTACAGGCGCCCTTCAAGGGCAAAACAAAACTGAATATATATTTTTGGAGTATTAAAGTACCTGCATGTGTCCTACCTCTTGCGGTTTTAAGTTACTTCAATCACAACTGACCTGTGTTCCCAGAGCCTTAGCCCTCAGACAGAGACACAAGTGTCTCATTCTCAGTATATGGACAGGCCTCACGTGAAAGATTTCTCCAGAATTCACTATCACTGATTCATGATTGGCTACAGGTGCTGGGGTTTAGATAGTGACCAATGCTCCCTCTAAATTTCACCAGTCTGAGCAAACACATAAACTCCCTGAGCGGTCCCATGGACCACTGTGAGCAACATAAGACGTGCGCACTGTGGTCATGCTGCATCGCATCCATCCAAGTTAAATGGTTTATTAAAAGAATCAAATTACCGCATTTACATTTCTATTATAAGACTTTTAATTAAGTGCTTTAGCCCACTTATACAATGAAAATGACAAAAATCTAACTCATGACCTGTGTAGTATGTTAATGCTATTGGAAATATAAATATTTAAATTTTAACTATGGCAAAACATGAGCTTCCAACCAAACCAAGACAACTGTAAACTCCAATGTTGAAAACACACGTAACATTTTTATGATAAAGCTCTGACTTGTATTATGAGTATAAGCCAATGTGTGAAGCTTTTGCTTGATTTTCACAACTCATAAACTATGACCAATACACACTGAGAGGAATCTGTATCTGCACACCCAGCTGCTCTATTACTGTACATTTACATATCATATCAAAACACAATATATAATGTGTATTTGTATAGGGGGGCACAGATTGGCATTAGCTAATGCTAATGATGACACATAATACACATTTGACCCACAATTAAGTCAATAGCAGAATAAACCACGCTTACCGATCAGGAACTTCATCCAATCCATCAAAACATCAAGGTCCTTTACTCCTGAGTCCACCATGAGATCTTCACTCGGTTCCACGAACCGTTCTGGGTCCGAGATGCCTCTAGTTTAACATGTACAAACATCCACAGTGTCCTCGGTCGCGTACTTCCGTTGTTTTGTCCGTTTCGTCATATTTAAAACACAAAACTGCTGCAAAACAGTGCGTAAAATTACGCAATTACGCGGATCTTTGCCCGAGGGCGGGCCGTCGGAACGTTAAGGCGTTAAACAGCAATTAGCAGCATAGCGAGTCTTCACTCCACGTCGGCCAAAACTCTGGTAGCGGCACATGAGGAGCCTGTCAATGGCGTTGATAAACTGCGCAAATACGTATGTGAATCACATAATTGGCTGGAGCAGCTAGTCGCCGGTCACACTCACTGACTCACATTGAAAAATAGCGCAGCATGAATTGTTGTGTTGTTTATTTTATTTTCAATTCCGGTTCGATTTTTTTGTGCGCAGCGCAGACTTTGGCTGTGTCTCAATTCGCCCACCTGGCCTTAGAATCACCATTGGAAGGGCGGTTCGAAGGGCAGTGACGTGATTTCCGGCGCGACAAGGGCTGTCCCATTTCAACCCACCCTACTGAATGCGCCCGACAAACCTGCCCTTCCCTTTGCACCGTTTCCATGGAGATCGGACGTAACCGAAGCCTGCATCCGTGCACACTTCACGCACTTCTATATCCCGTCATGCACCGCGGCTACGCAAAAAAGAGAAGAAAATGGAGTCCGTTGCGCAATACACGTTCAAATGTTCGTACTGGTTTACCTCATCTACAACAGAGCGATATGAAACTGTTAAATCTGAATAAAGATCTGTACAGTGTGTTTGATGATTAAAAAGGAGTTACATGGAATAAAGGAATGTGGAGTTATTGCTAGACAATAAGAAGACATTATTATCATTAAAAATTATTACTGCAATAAGAATAATGTAAGAATGCTCGTTTCTATTGTAAGCGGCAAAGACCAAGAGACTGAAACGTAAAGTCAGAAGGGTTTAATGAGTTGCACACAGGTAATGTGAACAATGAAGCAACGGACTCTGAGGAAAGGACAGAAGAGAGTCCTGAGACGTGCACAAAATCTTCATGAGTTCCGATACATTCCATAGGTCTGCGCCCCTCGTGGGCACGTGTCATTTACCTTCGTGTTAGTAAATCAAGATACTAGCTTGATGTAGCACTGCACTGCTAGAAAATACCTTATAATAATCAGATGAAAAGAACTGGCACGGCATAGAAGGGAAACAGTGCCCTCTACTGTTATTAAAGTGGTGTAGCAACTGGCCAAAATACCAAACCATTAAACTGCAATATCCCACTATATGTACCACTAATCAGTGTTCTCTGGTTTATAGACTATGAATGTAGAAATTATATTTTTACCTCTGTCTCTGTTATTACGTTTTCACAAGGTATATTTTGTTTAAGTTATGAAGTAGCTACAATTGAGTAAAAAAATCACCTCGAACGTTATATTTGCCTATTGATATTCAATCTAAACAGAAAGAAACGGCTGTGACAACGACATCTTGACTTTTTTTCTATTAAATAATAAATCATTAAAATAACGTACGTAATGTACGTATCGTACGCTCAAAGACAGAGGTGGAAGTGCGGTCCGTGGTGTGGGCCTGTCCCACTTCAGCAAGATGGAGGCTACACTGAGGAGGGCAGATTCTCGACCGGAACCTTGAAACTACACTTTTGAAGAGTACTTCGTAAGGACCCTTGAAGGGTGCATTTGGCGAATTGGGACACAGCCTTTCTGTGCGCGGAGACCGTGACAGCAGTGCGCAATTGCGCATGCGCCCAGCTTGGAGGGAACAGTGGTAGTGACCATTCAGATCAGAGGTTTAAACCAACTAGACAGCGGCACTGAAACTGGCCACACAAATGAGAGGCTCATGAGAAGCTCATTCTGTTTCGTGGATGGATAATTAAGAACCAAAACACCGCATTATAGCTTAAATGACATCGCATCTAATGTTTTTGTGCTAAAGAATAAGTCAGCATCACGATAGTTATCAGTAGAAGTTACATTTCATTTGAACATGCTGAGCTCGTGTCTGGGGACACAGAGGTGTCATGTTTATGGAGTTTAAAGTTAAAGTTCCTTTAAATCCTAAATAACTGAAGTGTCAGTGTCATGTGCCCTGTCCACTGTTTTCTGTTTGTATTTCCCCAGATAAACCACTGCACCTCAGACTCCCCAGAGAAACCCAACAGCAGCAGTAAATGCTCAAACCGGACTTAAGTCACTACATTTGGCCCCTGCATCAGATACATGTAAAGTCTCTGTACCTGGATTTTTTATGTCTTAAAAACATGAAAAACAGAAGTTCATTTTAAACAGTTTGCAGTGTCCAAAGCTATTCCTCACTTGCCTTATGCATTCTGAGCATCCTAATTATTCACCACAATGAGTTTATAAACACTTTTCACAACTCTCAGAGGCCATCACTGCAACGCAAACAACAACTAGCATGCTATCGCGCACTTCAATAAAACTCTTAACAATCAGATGCAGACAGCACATACTGGACTCATTTTGACCTCAAGAGCTGCTTATACAACATATCAGCAACAGCAACCACCAGGATGAGTGTTAAAAAACAACTGAATCAGTTTAATGCCAGGCTGTGCAACATTCCAGTAAATCAAAAACATGTCCATGGTGACGAGCAGGTGACAATGGAACACTAAACAGGACTGAGCCTGACAGGCAATGTGAGATTTCCAAACTCAACATATTGGTCCTGTTTACAGATTCTCCTTTCATGGCATCAGTGTTTTGTGAAGTCAATCTTTAGGACACATTTGTTTCACATTTGAAAACATGGCTTTTGTGTAAAGTTAAAGAGGTTTAAATCCCAACTCAGAATCCTCAAAATACTTCACAAATATTTACAAACACTTTCTATAATTTCTCACCTCTTTGTCTTCTGTTTGCTCTCATCTCTCTTCGTTCTTGTCCTTCACGTTCCCCATGATCCACCCGGTCTGGTCTTCATTTGGCCCTGGTTTAGTCCTGGTCTGGTTTATTCTCGGTTTTGTCCTGGTTTAGTCCTGGTTTAGTTTAGACCTGGTGTGGTGTAGTCTTGGTTTAGTCCTAGTCTAGTCCTGTCTTGTCCTGGTCTAGTCCTGGTTTAATCCCGGTTTAGTCCTGTTTTAGTGCTGGTGTGGTTTAGTGCTGGTTTAGTCCTGGTTTAATCCTGGTTTAGTCCCGGTCTAGTCCCGGTTAGTCCTGGTCTAGTCCTGGTTTAGACCTGGTCTAATCCTGGTTTAATCCTGGTTTAGTCCTGGTTTAGTCCTGGTTTAATCCTGGTCTAGTCCTGTTTTAGTGCTGGTGTGGTTTAGTCCTGGTTTAGTCCTGGTCTAGTCCTGGTTTAATCCTGGTTTAGTCCCGGTCTAGTCCTGGTTTAGTTCTGGTCTAGTCCTGGTTTAGTCCTGGTCTAGTCCTGGTCTAGTTCTGGTCTAGTTCTGGTCTAGTCCTGTTTTAGTGCTCCTCCAGCCTCTCCTTGACACCCTCTGGTGGTGTAACCTGCACATAGCCTTTATTTATTCTTAGTTTATTTACGTTTCTTCAACTGTGTTTTTCTTTAGAGGTTATTAAACTTTTTTGGCCCACCTTCTTGTCCTCATGCTTTCCCTACTGTTCCACAGTATGTCATTAAACTAATTTTATTATCTTATTATTCAATTCTAGAGATAAAAACTAAACACAAAAATAACACTAAAACACGACCTTAAAAATAAGTGTTCTACTGTGAGCAGCGTGCCTTTCCACAAACTTGGCCCGGCACTTCATCATATGGAGATAGTCAAGTTAAATGCCTTATTGTAGAACATTCCAGGTGAAGCTATAACATCACCACAGAGACAAGGAGGTCTACATAATGCATCTTTAAAGCCAAAATGTACAAAGAATATTGTCTCCTGTCTGCTCTTCTGACTCTGCTCCTCTGACTCTGCTCCTCTGTCTCTGCTCCTCTGTCTCTGCTCCTCTGTCTCGGCTCCCCTGTCTCGGCTCCTGACTCTGCTCCTCTGTGTCTGCTCCTCTGTCTCTGCTCCTCTGTCTCTGCTCCTCTGTCTCTGCTCCTCTGTCTCTGCTCCTGTGACAAATTTTGAAACACATCTCCATGGTGATATCTGGTGGTCATGTTTGAGTACTACAGCCTCGAGTGGTATATTTTCCAGTAAAAGTTCACATTTGCATGTCTGTATACCACTGATGTGTTGTGTTTCTAGAATAATGTTCATATATTAATCAAAAGAAAGAAAGGGAAGTAGTCTGTTTATATTCTCCTGTTTTTGAAAACTGACAAATATACGCTGGACCAGGTACACTATCCAGACATGAAATGGCCTTCAGTTAGCGCTGCACAGTTAAACATCATCAACATCATTTCAAATGTGCACAAACATCTCCTGTACTTTAGATCTGTGCAAACATGCTCTGAAATGTCCCTGTGTGTGTGTCAGATGCCTTCCCAGAGTCTCCATGGGGTCTTTATACACAATCACAATGTTTGCTAGAAAAATAATACTTATCGTTGAACCTGCCTCTGTAGGACCACAACTCCGTGAGAACAGAGCTATAAACAGTCTATGGACACAGCCACAAACCTCTTAAAGATACAGTGTGGAACTTTCTGGAGGTGGCACGTCACCTGCATGATTCTATGGAAACAGAAAGTTAAAACCATACTTCAGAACAGTTTCCATAGAGACTGATGGATTAAAAATATATATTTAAGTTATATTATGTTATCTCACTGTTCATTTTAAAGGTACTGTAATGTAATGTTCACTCTTTATTATAATCATTATATTCAACTATGTAAACTATGTAATCTGCACTAATGTTTGTTCTTGAGTCTTGCAGAAAATGTCTTTTGAAAGTGCAGGATCCCACGGGAAGAAGGTCACTGTGAAACCCTAAAACAGAAACATCATGGGAGGATGTTTGTGCGAAGGGGAAGAATGACCTTCTGGAAATGCAAAAACAGAATATATTTCTCTGTGAATTTCGTCATATGTTTTTACACTGCTCGCAAAGTATATGCCCCCCCCCATCCCTTCAGAGTGGCAGTGTATGTGTATGTAACTAGGGTTTCCTAACTTTAATAAAAGAGGAGAAAAAACGGTCGGGGCCTTCAGAGAGGGTGCGAGGTGATTTGTAACTGAAGGTTTTTTGCCTCTCCGCTCTTTCTCCTCAATATTGAGACAAAATAATCTCTCTTGTCTTCTCTTCTCTTTTGAACTGTAATATAGCTTGTGAACCTATCAACTTGGTCCTTCGAGCCGGATTCCAATATACCGGAGGACTCCAGCGGATGTCGGAGACCCAGGTGAGACTGTGGCCACAGCATTCGAGACCTTTTCCAGGACTGGCTCTCTCGATATCTTTTGGAGTCTAAAGGTTGACGGATACCGAGGAAGAGAGAGACAAGACGAGTGAGTAGGTCTTGCTTTAAAAAACGGTGTGACTGGGGGTCATGCGCGTAGAGAAATCCTAATTATCCTAGGCTCCAATTAGGTACTAAAACCTACTAATACTAATAGTAGTAGTAGTACTAAGAGGGACGGATACGGAGTCCCGTTACCAAGTAAAATAGTGATATTTTACTGGCTGGTACAAAACCATGGCAAGAGGGACGGATGCGGAGTCCCGTTACCGAGTAAAATAGTGACATTTTACTGGCTGGTACAAAACCGTGGGAAGTAAATAAAAAAGCAAGGGTGTGTGAGAGAGAGGGTGCGAGGTGATTTGTAACTGAAGGTTTTTTGCCTCTCCGCTCTTTCTCCTCAATATTGAGACAAAATAATCTCTCTTGTCTTCTCTTCTCTTTTGAACTGTAATATAGAACCTATCAGAGACAGATGAGTTTTATGCCAAATAAGAGTCAGGTTTGTGGAGATGCAAGTCCGCTTACAGTCAGGACACAGGTTTCACTGCAATAAACACAACCAGAATGAAAAAAACAGGGTCTGGAGGACTAAAAAGGAGAGTGAGGTGAGAAGAGGGCGGAGTCTGGAGGACTAAAGGGGAGAGTGAGGGGGGAGGAAGAGGGGCATCTGGAGGACCTAAGGCGAGAGTGAGGGGGCAGAGGGGCGGGGTCTGGAGGTATAAGGCACAGTGTGATTGGTTTAACAGGTATCCACACTTCAAACTCTGCACCTACAGCCAGGGGTTTGTAATCAGACACACCTGACACAGTGGGTGTCGAGGGACGGCAACTGCTACAACAGGGTCCAGCTGGTGTCGGGAGGTCACTGGTTTGATTCCTGCTCTCCCCCACAGACACAGAGGAACTCACCTGGGTCTGATCCAGGATTCGGCTCAGACCAGGCTGTCTAAAAGAAACACATTTTACACACCAAAGTTTAAAATGTCCCGGTGGCTCCGGAGGTAGAGCACTCAGATGGAACAGTCTGAGGGCACATGGATTGCCAGTTTGATTCCTTCTCGACATCTTGTCATCAGTGGATGAGATCATATCTAATTAGAACTTCAGAAAACTAACTTTCTATGTTCTCAAGAATATGAGCACCAAGTGAGGTCCTGGCTTTGAACCAACAACGTCAGATCAAGAGGGGTCCTTTCATCCATTCATCTTGTGTCATATACCGCAAGTTTTACCTGGACTCTGGTCTTGGTCTGGTCTTGGTCCGGTTTTGGTCTTGATCTGGTCTTGGTATTGGTCCGGTTTGGGTCTGGTCTTGTTCCAGTCTTAGTCTGAACGAATCTCACAAGACAAAAACATCCAAAATGACTCAAACATTCACATTTGATTTGAAAACGAGATTTACTCTGGACCCAACATCACAGTTTTACACCAGAACAGATGGAGTAGTGTTGCTCAGAGGCACAGAGGCACGCTGATGCTGTAGTTTGATCCTCAGTGCTGTGGGGCTGAGGTGCGTGGCTCAGAGGCACAGAGGCACGCTGTTGCTATAGTTTGATCCTCAGTGTTGTGGGGCGGAGGTGCAGGGCTCATAGGCACAGAGGCATGCTGATGCTGTAGTTTGTTCATCAGTGTTGTGGCGCTGGGTTGCATGGCTCAGAAGCATAGAGGTACGCTGCTGCTGTAGTTTGATCCTCAGTGTTGCGCGGCTGTGCGTTGCTCGCAGGCACAAAGGCAGGCGGCAGCGTTGTCCTGGGCCTCCTGCAGCAGAGCTCGGGCTTCACACTCCATCTGGAACACCAAAGCACTCTTACATTTACAGTTTGTACTTTTGTATTTTGTACTTTTCTTCACAAATTGCCACTTAACTCATAAAAAAACATAAATATGCTGAGACAACACAAACCCACAATAACAAAAACATGAAAACACCTCATCGGTTCAAATGTCTTCGTACTTTCCAATAGGACAGTAGTACTCTGTGTGGGTTATGTTGTTAGTACTTTTCCTATAGGACAGTAGTACTCTGTGAGGGTTATGTTATTAGTACTTTTCCTATAGGACAGAAGTACTCTGTGTGGGTTATGCTGTTGTATACTTTTCTATAGGACAGTAGTATTTGAGTATCTGACCCTGTGTAAACGTTTAAAAGTACAGGTCACACGTTAACATATATAGATCAGTATCTGTAGTACTCTGTGTGGTTTGGTGATGTTTGTAGTAGTTTATTCCCTATAAGACTGTAGTGTTAGTATACTGTTTGTATAGTAGTAGTATATAGTAGTATTTGCGTATCTGACCTTGTCTCTAAACTCCTGATCCTTTATCTCCTTCAGGTTGATAATGACGTTAAAATAAGCCCCAAACACGGCTGTCTCCAGAGCTTTGGCTGCCACCTCAAACAAAAACAGCAGGTTTTTTAAATGGCAAAAAGTGGAATTAAAGAGCAGCAGCGATGTCTAAGGGAAGTACTGCACTACATCCTGTAAATGGACAAAACTAAATCTGATAGAATAGATTTTTGTACAACACATTTCAAATAAAAGTTAATCACAAAAATCTTTCTTTCTTCTTTATTCCAAATACAGTCAAACCTCTGGACAATCGAAGCGTGAAAATTACACAAAGACCCAAGGAACAAAAGGTTTAATACTGTCAAATATAATAATAATAATAATGAGCATGTGTTTAGGTCACATGACTCTAACCTGAGCGTCTGATTGGCTTGTGTGTGTCTGTGCATCTGATTGGTTCATGTGTGTATGTGTGTGTTAGTCAGATGACTCTAACCTGGATGTCTGATTGGCAGGCGATGTTCCCGTGCACACACAGCTCCTTCAAATGAGTCCAGAGTCCAGAGACTTTCTGAGCCAAAGACAGAGGGACTTTAACAGCCTCCTGTAGACCACGCTGCATCTGATCCTCTCTCCTGTAAGAGACCCAAGACCAGAAACCAGGTTTAGACAAGAGACCAGGTTGAGGCCCGGTTTAGACCAGGTTTAGACCAGGTTTAGACCAGGTTTAGACTGAGTTTAGTGAAAAGTCAGAGAGACTATAACCTGTAGACCAGTGGCAATACGCGCGCGTAATTTTACGCGCGGATCTTTATATCCAGTCTCGTGTTTTTACGCGGAGAAGTGACGGAACAGATTTCACTTTCCTGCAGCAGATTGGACATGGAGGCTCTAACTTCCTTTAAGGACATAATTTCTTGACTGGATTATATTCTCTGGACCTTTACGGAACGAATGAGACCAACTTTGTGTGAATATGTTGATGTTTGACAGAACCAGAGTGCTCAATGGTAAGTGAAGTCCAAATCCACATTTCTGACTTCTCTGTAAAAACGGCTTTCCTGTCAGCACTGTGGTGATTCGAGGTGTAAATGGTTTACATATTCAGAAAGATGAATGCCGTAGCTTTCATTTGATGTGTAGATTGTTTGTGTGGGTGACGCAGAAATACACGTACATTGCTGTAAAGTTGTAACGTGTAACGCGGGCGGGCCGTCGGAACGCTAAGTGGTTAAGTTGTCGGCGCTCAAGTGACGGAAATGTAACCGAGAGAATCCGATCATTTTTCAAAATAAACGATTTTTCAAAATAAACGATTTTTCAGACTCAGATAATAAATACAACAGAAATAATTGATTATTTCTTGGACGGCCGGTGGCCCGGTACCAATTGATCCACGAACCGGTACCGGTCCAAGGCCCGGTGGTTGGGGACCACTGCTGTAGACCACAGTGCATCTTCTCTCCTATAAGAGACCAGGTTTAGACCAGAGACCAATTAAGACCAAGATTAATCCTGGTTTAGTCCTGGTTTAGTCCTGGTTCAGTCTTGGTTTAATCCTGGTTCCATCCTGGTTCAGTCCTGCTTCAGACTTGGTTTAGTCCTACCTTAGTCCTGGTTCAGTCCTGGTTTAGTCCTTAGTCTCACCTGGCTCTCTCCTCCTCTGTGCTTTTGGGCATCTTCAGTGCGGCCTGTCACAAAAATTACAATTTTAAATCTTGAAATTCTGATGTAAATAATACGATAGTTTTATTAAGACTAGTAGTACTTTTATTTTCCTAGTAGTAGCTGTAGTAGTAGAAGTGGTAGCAGTAGCTTTACCATGTACTGATTGAAGGCGTTGGCGTCCTCATCCACCATCTTGGTGAGGTCAATCATGGCTCTGTGAAATGGACCAATCAGACGCCGCATCAGAGCATCCAGCCCCTCGAACTGTCTCCTCCCATAAGTCATGTGACCCACCATACTGCCCAGTGCTGCCCCCTACAGGAGAGACACAGGTACAAAATTCAACTTTCAGAACACAAACCAAACATATGAGAGTTTCACATTTCAATAACCAGTTTAAGATCAAAGTATGCCACCTTTTCAGTCCTAAAGCAAAAGAATAACACTTTAAGTCCATCACATGTCCTGTTCATTTTGTGAAAAAACTAAACTCTGTAATCAGCTTTTCTTTTGCTGTGTATCTGTTCATTATTATTATTTGAACTAACTCAGATGTAAAAATTGTAATCTGAATATATAAAAGTGAAGGGCTCTACCATGTGGACACACAGAGTATGTATACTGTAGCTGATAAAAAAATATATTAAAGTCATTCCCCTGTCCCTGTGTCAGATGCCCCATCCTCCTGTATCCCTGTGTGTCAGATGTCCTCCCTGTGTGCCATATGCCCTCCCTGTGTGCCATTTGCCCTCCCATTACCATAGCGGCGATGGCAGCAGACACCGAGCCTCCACCAGGGGCAGCAGTTCGTGCTCCCACTCTGAGCACAAAGTCCCATAGAGGAAGAGAGGATAGCCCTGCAGCATCATGGGAACTCACCATGTACCTAGGATAAGACAATAAACATAATAATGAAGCCATGTACCTGCAGGTGACCAAGCCCGCTGAACTTAGACGAATAAATGTTTAATATACAAGTCAGTTTAATAGGCTACATCACTACTCACAGTACTACTACTAGTACTACTATAACTATAACTATGACAACCAAATCCAGAGAAATTCACTCAACCATCTGAGAACCGAGGACTTGTTCAGTCCTTAATTAGGCCCTGGCTTAGTCCTGGTTTAGTCCTTGATTAATCACTGGTTTAGTCCTGCAGAATAAGGCCCAGTGGAGACACAGGAAGGGCATCTGGCACGCAGGGACGTTTCAGAACATACTTGTTTCAGGGTAAGCAGTTTCTATGTAGAATAAGACAGTAGAGAATGATGGTACTTCAAAAACTGCAGCCTTTGGGATACTAATACTAAAACTAATACTAATACTACTGCTACTCCTCCTGTACTGACTCTATGATCCTCTCTTTGGGGTTGAAGGGTCCGAGTGAGTCCAGGCCCAGTTTACTGATCACCTACAAAACAAAACACATGAAATCATCACATGAGACACCATAATAATGATTTCAGTCTGTCTGTATCATAATTAGCGATGGGGCTGGGTATCATTAACTAGTTGCCCATATGACATCTATCTCGAAAAGTGCACTTTTGATTTAATACAGTTTGATACAATATATTTCAAATCGATTTGATAAGGTTCAGTAAAAAATAAAGTCTTCCGGCTCTTTACTTAATGATTAAACTCATTCTCACAAAAAACAAAAGGTTTAATGGTAGATTTATGTTCAATTTATTGAAGATGAATGAACATGAAGTGTTTTGTTTAGTACATGCACTAGAAGAATACAGCTAACACTGGACACTGCTTATATTCATCCTCAGGTTATACAGCTCATCATGAAGTTGTACAAAGGGGCATGTGCAGTTTAAAGCAAAAGGTCTAGAGCAGGGGTGTCAAACTCAATTTCACCGAGGGCCACATCAGCAAAATGGTTTGTCTCAAATTTACAAAGATATAAAAAAAAATGTCGGTGTAACTGCGTAACTCCTGATAAACTGACATTTTAAGACAGTCATACATTTAAATTTACCTTGTCACGGGCCGTATAAAATGACATGGTGGGCCGCATTTGGCCCCCCGAGCCTTGAGTTTGACACATGTGGTCTAGAGAAATAAACATGTACTGTGAAAGTTGTAGTGAGTAGAATCATATAAATGTGTTTCTGACCAGTCGGACTTTGTGCTCCTCTTCAATCACAAAGAGTTCATCACGTTTGATGTAGAATTCTGCAGTGTCCAACACGGCCTGTAGGGGGACCAGGCCCACCATCTGAGAGCCCACCACTGGCAACTTCAACTCCTACAAAAAAGTACTATTATTACAAATACTACTACTACTACTGCAATACCACAGGACTATTGGTAACTTCAAATCCTACGAAAAAGTACTATTACTACAAATATTACAGATACTGCTACTACTACTACTGCAATGCCACATGACATCCACTGACATCAACTCTAACGAAAAAGTACTATTACCACAAATACCACTGCTACTACTACTACTATAATACTTCACTACATATAGGGAAAGACCATATAGTACCATCGACAACTTCAGCTCCTACAAAACAAGTCCTCTTGTACAGGTGCAGTAGTACTTGTAAATGACTGGTTTTATTTATATTAGTTTTGTTTGCGGTTTTTGGAACTATTATGGTTTATGCTTTTGTCATAGCAGCCCCCTAAACCTGCCCTGCAGCCGCAGTGAAGATCAGGGTGGTCTTGGTTTTGTATGTTTGTGATGCGCTTGGAGGCTTTTGTAAACGGATATGCTGAGATCCAGAATGTGTCTTCCATGTTTACTAACCAACACAGAGATTCCACCCCAGAGAGGATGAAAGTGAGAGGATGTGAATGGATCAGGGTAGAACTGACCTTCAACATCTGGGTCACAGGTGACGAAGACATTGAGTAACAACCACTGAAGTTACCAATGAATGTCATGATGCCTGCAATTCCTGTGTTCTCTTCCCCTACCTGTCTGTCCGGAGCTGGGCGGAGTTCCTGACTCCTCCTGCACGCACCTGGAGCGCATCAGCGCAATTACCCGCACCTGCTGCCGAGTATATGAGTGCTCGGCAGAAGACACTCAGAGCCAGACTGTCCGCGTGTCAATGTGAATGCTCCAGTCTAGTTTTTGTACTTTGTTACCTGTCCGCCTGTTTGCTCATGGGAGTTTTTGCCACTTTCCAGATTCCTGCTCTTGCTCGTTCCCGTTCCTGCCTCTGCGCTCCAGCTCCGGTACAGTCGACCCTCTGCTTGCCTCGTGGCCCTGTCTTGGCCTCCGGCTTGCTTCCCGTCTCCTGCTCTGGCTCCCGCTCTCTGGATCACTCCTGCTCCGGTCCTGTCCCTGGTCTCGTCGTGCTCCGGTCCTGGCAGTCTCCGCTCCCACTCCGGTCCTGGTTTTCCTGCTCCTGCCCCCACGCCCGTCTGGTCTGCCTCCCACTACCCACGTCCCGTGTATGATAAATGAACTGTCTTTTGCACGAATTGTAAATAAACACTGTCAACTTGCCCCGAGTCTGCACTCCTTGGTCCGCACCTGCACTAGCCATTACGACAGTGAAGCAGCACAGATATGAGATCAGAAGGTTTGGAGAGACAAAAAGTACAGTCAAAGAAAGTAAAAATGTGTAAAAGATACTTCATGGTCTCTCTGAGCTCGTTCACAGGAAACGTCCTCAATAAAAAAGTGAATCATCAAGGTACGAGAACATCTACTCACACTTCTTCATAAACTGCAGTAGTGGTAGTATTAGCAGTACTCACTGTTGCTTTACTGCACAATTCTTCATAAACTGCAGTAGTAGAAGCACTAGTGGTAGGGTTAGTAGTACTCACCCTAGCTGTACTGCACACTTCTTCAAAAACTCTGTGGACTGGAGTTTCCTCAAAGTCCAGGATGTTGGTGGAGACCTGAGCCAAGTTTGACTCATCCAGATACCATCCCATCCCCTGGACCTTCTTCAACAGACCGGGCTAAAAGTACAAGAAATACACAAGTACTTCAAATACTACCGCACTACACAAAGTATACAAAAATCAACCCTGCTGAACTACAGCTACTTTATCCTTTTAAAATGCCTTTGGTTCTATCATCATCCTGCTCATAACAGTTATTTCTTCATGTAACCTCCACTGAAACAGAGCGAAGGGTCATGTTCTATGTAGATCTGTCTGCTTCCTAGACAAAAGATGGAAATGAGGATGTTTGCTATAATCAGAGATATCTACACTGCAATTATAGCTTTTCATTAATATGCACTGACCCTAACAAATAAAACAAAAAGAAATACATTTAAGCCTACTACAACCTAGTACAGTCCAGTAGTCTACTACAGCCTACAAGAGCCTATTAGTTTACTGCAGTCTATTATAGTCTACTACAGACTATTACAGCCTCCTACAGACTACTATAGTCTACTACAGCCTACAATAATCAACTACAGCCTACTACAGTCTACTACAGCCTACTATAGTCTACTACAGCCTACTACAGTCTACTAAAGCCTACTACAGTCTACTACAGCTTACTACAGTCTACTACAGCCTACTGCTACCTGGCCTGGTCTCAGTCTTACCTGGTTCTGTCCTCTCCCCTGCTCCCTGATGTCCAGAGCGATGCGATGAGCCTGCTCTTTGGTGCTCAGGAGGTTCACGTTGAAGGCGATAAGGAACTTTCGAGCTCCAGTGACAGTGGCCCCCCAGGATGGAACAAACAAGGCAGGGCCAAAGTCAGGGGCCCATTCAGAGCGCTGCAGCTGCAGACAGAAGATCAATCAGGAAGGAGGAAGGAGACAAGAACCAATCAGAGAGAAGGAATAAAAAGAGGGGGGACAAAGGTGTGCTTCTGTTCCTCTAAACCCATCAAACTAAAAATGGCAGGTGCACTCAGGTGAGTCCAGTTGATAGGGTTCAGGGGTGACACTGGGGTCTGAAAGAGTTACACTGGGGTCAAATGGGTCAGACTTCAGACCTTCTGGGGCAGACCCTCGTACTCTCCGGCTCTAACTGAAGGTAGACTTCTCCTGGACTCACAGCGTGCTGCAGCTCCATACAGGTACACTGCAGTAACACACATACTCTGGTTTAGTTCTGGTCCTATATTTAGACCTGTTATAGTCCTTATTCAGTCCTGGTTTAGTCCTGTTTAGTACTTACCTGGGACCTGCAGAGTTTCTGCCAGCTTTTGTCCAAACTCCTCTGCACACTTCACACAGTCCTCCATAGAGACATTTTGCACAGGGACAAAGGGACAAACGTCCATCGCCCCAAGACGAGGGTGCTCCCCTAAAGCCCAAGAAACAAAAAAAAAGCCCAAGAAAAGAAACAAGACCAGGGTTAGACCAGAGACCAGAAACAAGACCAGGGAAAACCAGAGACGAAAAACAAGACCAGGGTAAGATCAGAGACCAAAAACAAGACCAGGGTAAGATCAGAGACCAGAGAAAAGACCAGGGTAAGACCAGAGACCAAAAATAAGACCAGGGTAAGACCAGAGACCAAAAATAAGACCAGGGTAAGACCAGAGACCAAAAATAAGACCAGGGTAAGACCAGAGACAAAAATAAGACCAGGGTAAGATCAGAGACCAGAGACGAGACGAGGGTAGGACCAGAGACCAGAAACAAGACCAGGGTAAGACCAGAGATCAGAGAGACCAGAGAGAATCATCTGCACCACAATATACCAGTACTGTCTAATGGCCCAGTTCTGGTCCCAATCTGTTTTAGACCCCACCTTGATGCTGGCTCATGTTTCTGAGTCCTGTTCAGTCCTGGTTCTGACCTAGCCCTGGTTCAGTCCTGGTTCAGTCCTGGTCTAGTCCTGGTCTAGTTCTGGTTTAGTCCTGGCCTAGTCCTGGCCTAGTCCTGGCCTAGTCCTGGTCTAGTCCTGGTCTAGTCCTGGTCTAGTCCTGGTCTAATCTTGGTCTAGTCCTGGTCTAGTCCTGCTTTAGTCCTGGCCTAGTCCTGGCCTAGTCCTGGTCTAGTCTTGGTCTCGTCCTGGTCTAATCTTGGTCTAGTCCTTGTCTATTCTTGGTTTAGTCCT
The DNA here is from genome assembly GCF_009829125.3 of Periophthalmus magnuspinnatus. Lineage (NCBI taxonomy): Eukaryota > Metazoa > Chordata > Actinopteri > Gobiiformes > Gobiidae > Periophthalmus > Periophthalmus magnuspinnatus. The sequence continues at coordinate 15,942,697 of NC_047127.1, read as the reverse complement.
GCTTTAGTCCTGGCCTAGTTCTGGTCTAGTCTTGGTCTAGTCCTGGCCTAGTCCTGGCCTAGTCCTGGTCTAGTCCTGGCCTAGTCCTGGTCTAGTCCTGGTCTAGTCCTGGTCTAGTCTTGGTCTAGTCCTGGTCTAGTCTTGGACTAGTCCTGGTCTAGTCCTGGTCTAGTCCTGCTTTAGTCCTGGCCTAGTTCTGGTCTAGTCTTGGTCTAGTCCTGGCCTAGTCCTGGCCTAGTCCTGGTCTAGTCCTGGTCTAGTCCTGGTCTAGTCCTGGTCTAATCTTGGTCTAGTCCTGGTCTAGTCCTGCTTTAGTCCTGGCCTAGTCCTGGTCTAGTCTTGGTCTCGTCCTGGTCTAATCTTGGTCTAGTCCTTGTCTATTCTTGGTCTAGTCCTGGTCTAGTCCTGGTCTAGTCCCGGTCTAGTCCTCGTTTAGTCCTGATTTAGTCCTGGTCTTGTCCTTGTCAAGTCCTGCTCCAGACCATTGTGCGTTGCCATGTTGATGCGTTGGAAGGCGGTCTTAGCGGCATTCAGGGCTCCGGTCACGACAGCCTCAGGACTCCCCACAAACGTGAAGACCGTTCGGTTTGTGGAGACCCCAGGGTCCACATCCAGAAGAGACACACCTGGAGTCTGAGAGATGGAGAGAGCGATGGCATCTATCACCTGAGGGAGGGAGAAAATAGAGGGATGAGAGGAGGAGGAGAGAGAGAAGAGAAGGATGAGAAAAGGAGAGAGAGGGAGAGTAGAGGGAGAGAAGAGAGGGAGAGGAGTGACGGAGGAGGACCATGTCCGAACCAGGACTTTGTTTCTTGTTGGTTTTGTCTTTTTTGTGGAGAGCTTCATCTTTTCTTCTGTAAATGTTCCCTCAGAGGTCAAAGGTCAGACAGACCATGGGGTTAAAGATTTACCCCAAAAATACAGCCAAAGTCCAGAGTCCAGAGAATATTTACCACAGAGACAGGAGCAGACAGGAGCAGACAGGAGCAGAGCCAGAGGAGCAGAACCAGAGGAGCAGATATGAGCAAACAGGAGCATACAGGGGCAGACAGGAACAGACAGGAGCAGACAGGAGCAGAAGCAAAGGAACAGAGCCAGAGGAGCAGAACCAGAGGAGCAGAGCCAAAATAGCAGAACCAGAGGAGCAGACAGGAGCTAACAGGAACAGAGCCAGAGAAGCAAAAGTTGAATTAAATAAATAAACTCACGTCTTTGTTTCTTCCCTCAGAGAAGTTTGGCACACATTCCACCAGACGAGCCATGTCCAGTTTTGGTTCAGTTCTGGTTCAGTTCTGGTTCAGTTCTGGTTCAGTCCTGGTTCAGTCCTGGTTCAGTCCTGGTTCAGTCCTGGTTTAGTCCTGGTTTAGTCCTGGTTTAGTCCTGGTTCAGTCCTGGTTCAGTCCTGGTTCAGTCCTGGCTCAGACACTGCTTTATTCCCTGCTTTAGTCTAGCTTCAGTTTTGGTTCTGGGCCTATAGTTTTTCAGTGGATAAATCTGTGCCAAACTCATGAATGATTCACATGAGCCACATGACCACTCTGGTCCTTTCACAGAGTAGCATACAGACACCCCTCCCTCTTTTACCAATCAGAAGGTAAAGGGTTTGTCATCAAGTTTCATTTAGAAGGGAGAGCACACTTTAAAGTTTAATAATACAGATTTATACCTGGTTTAGACCTGGTTTAGACTCGGTTTAGATCTAGTTTAGACCCGGTTTAGATTTGTGTTAGACTTCGTCTAGATCTAGTTTAGTCCTGGTTTAGACCGGGTTTAGGTCTAGTTTAGACCTTGTTTATATTTGATTTAGACCTAGTTTAAACTCGGTTTACATCTAGTTTAGACCTCGTTTAAACTTAGTTTAGACCTGGTTTAGTCCTGATTTAGTCCTAGTTTAGACCTGGGTTATATTTGTTTTAGACTTCGTTTAGACCTGGTTTAGTCCTGGTTTAGACTGGGTTTAGGTCTAGTTTAGACCTGGGTTAGACCTGGTTTAGTCCTGAGTCATAGATCTGTTTAACGTGACTACCTCATAGCAGTATGAGGCCGTTTATTAAGCTGTCTGAACAGACATAAAGATTACATCATTACTGAGAGTTCTGGGTTGATGCAGAAAACAGTGCTCTGATTGAACTTTGACTTTTTTCTGATAAAATAAATGACGTTTTTGGAGATGAAAGGTTTCTTGCAGACAGCAGGTCAAAGGCCAGAGGTGACTGAACCCCACACAAACAGGACAGGGAGTTCAGTCTGAGTCCAGTTCTGAGCTGGTCACACATTAACTATGATCAGATATGTCAGATATGTTCTGTATTTTCATGTGGACACAACAGAGGCTGACCTGTGCCACAGCATCTGTCCACCAGGGGGCGCTCTCTCTCTCTATTATTTATCTAGAAATTATTTGTGAGTGAAATCCATAGGAAACTGTGAAACTTTATTTCACTGTAGAAAGAGCACATCTAACAGGTTTAATGTTTGTCTAACTCTGACTTGGTTTGGTGGATAGTGCCTGTGCTAAATATATAAAATATATTTTACATCAATTAAGTGACAGTTGGTGGGAAAAAGTACAAAGATACAGGAAGTAGCTCTGAGCTGTAAAACATAATCTCTCTGCCTATGTCATCAACACATAAAACTTCTTCTAAAATACAGAGACAATTTATGCACAAGGAAGACATTTTTCTGACACTTTAAACCTTCATTAACTAAATAAAGGTGTTGTCAATTATTTTTATTACTCTGGTCAGAAGTTTTGGCCCTTGTTTACTTTATGGTCGCTAGGTAACAGTTATAGAACAGATGTGACATTCCCTCTATGAATGCAACATCTGCTGCCCGTGTCCAACCAGGAACTAACATTGTAAACTTTATAGACATTTTAAATACTAGAAAACAATATAGGCACATATTTAGTAAAATCTTAAATATACCTCTGCCTCCGTGTTTTAGTGAAATCATCTAACCAGCCATATGTGCTTTAAATGCTTTTTAATGTGGTTCAGTCCTGGCTTAGTCCTGGCTCAGTCCTGGCTCAGTCCTGGCTCAGTCCTGGCTCAGTCCTGGGTCAGTCCTGGGTCAGTCCTGGGTCAGTCCTGGGTCAGTCCCTGGCTCAGTCCTGGTTCAATCCCAGTTCAGTCCCAGTTCTTTCTCTTTCTATAAGTGCGAGTTCCATCTGTTGTGTTTATGGAGCTCATTAGATTTTACGAGTCCTTAAACGTGTTTGGACCAGGTCTGGTCCTGGTTTAGTCCAGACTGAACCGGGACTTCAGAGGGACTATAATAACACTGTACATTTGTGTGTTTCATAAACACCTGTTATGGACCTGACAGTGAAGTCTGAACACGTGTGTCAAACTGAAGAGCACAGCACAGCACAGTATAGAGAGTGGTCAGTACGGGTCTGCCAAAATATCAAAATATTAATATATTGCATTGTTTAATGGGACGATACAGTATCGATATATTGCCGAGAGTATTTTTTGTATGTTTTACCAAATGTGACAGAGCTGCAATTGTGTAGCTTGTTTAGAGGAACAAAACTCGTTTATTCAACACATTCGACATATTCACCTCTACGTATGCAACATCTGCTGCCCGTGTCCAACCAGGCACGACTGAACAAGGACTAAACCAGGACAAAACCAGGACAAAACCAGGACTGAATCAGGGTTGAACCAGGACTAAACCAGGACTAAACCAGGTATAAACTTGGACAGAACCAGGGCTAAACCAGGACTGAACCAGGACTTGCAATATAAGCAGTTTGTTTTGATATCAATACTTTTGTACAGCTCACGTCCACAGCCAACCTTCTGTCAGAAAGAGACTGGACAGCTGGAGCAGGAGCAGCATGAGTCTGGCTATACTGATGTGAGTGAAGTTACACTGAAGGAGTTAACTCCAGAGTGTGGGACAGTTCTATAATGTCCCGTCTCACTGAGCCTTCTGTTCCGGCGATTACACTTCACTTCAGTTTAGACTTTTATTTTCTTGTTTAATGGAGTTTAATATGCCTTTAAAATGCTTTAGTGTGGTCTGAACAACTCTGTGTGATCTTCCTCCTCACTCTGACACCTCCTCTGACCCTTTCTGCTCCTTCAACCCTGGTCATGCTCCTTTGACCTTCTGCATCCTCTGCTCCTATGCCCCTTTCCTCTGCTCATCTGCCCCTCTCCTCTGCTCATTAGGTCTTTAAATAGAATAATAATTGGAGTGTTTTCACAGGGCCTGGGAGTCCTGGGGGGTCCAGACCGATCTCAGTTCTGGTTCCGATCCCGGTCCAGTCCTGGTGGTCTTATGTAATGTGCAGATGTGAAGCAGATGTGGAGGATGACATCACTCTAGTGAATTCAGGGGTTTCCCAAAGACACCCCCCCTCCCCAAAACCAGACTCCCCAAAACCAAGACCGGGTCTAAACCAGGACTAGACCAGGTTTACACTGGGACTAAACTGGGATAAAAATCATGCACTAAACCACGTCAAAACCAAGACTAACCCATATGCCCTCCCTAACACCAGTGTAGAGCATAGAAGAGAGATTATTCATCCTCTCCTCAAACTCAGAGATGATCAGACACAGTGACAGGATGCACAGGATCACAGCAGGAATCTAACCATCAGCCCTCTGGAAGATCTGCACTGCATGAGCCTTTAGCAGCAAAACAACCGCAGAACTTTGTTACTTAGCTATTTAACCTTTTGCAATTTTATGGTAGTTGTACCATAGCAGTAGTATCCATATTAATAGTAGTTGTAGCAGTAATAGTATCAGCAGCAGTAGTAGTACTCGTAGTATCAGCAGTAGCAGTAGTTTCCAGTCCATTAGAATAACCAACACAGTCTATGTGACATGTTTAAATGACATAATAAAACAGAGTCTGAACACTGCAGTAACATGAGACTCAACATGAGACTCAGCACTGCGTTGGTCCATTCACATGAACACACACGCACACACGCATACACGCATATAATACACACACACATAACACACATAGCACAGGCACACGCATGCATATAACACACACATATACACGCATATAACAGTCATGTAACACACATACACATATAAAACGCACACATTTAACACTCATATACACTACTCTGAGGAGTAAAGACAGATGTGCTGTTCAGAACAAGACTGGAGCTGAGCCACAGACATGAATGAATGAACAGAGAGAGAGAGGAGAGGAGGGACAGAGGGGGAGAGAGGAAGGAGAGAGGGGAAGAGGGAAGGGGAGGGAGAGAGGAGGAGAGCGAGAGGAAGAGAGGGAAAGAAGGGTAGGGTAAGAGGATAGAGGAGAGAAGGAGGGAGAGAGAACAAAGAGAGAGAAAAGGGCAGTCCGCCAAAAACTTAGGACATGTTCTCAAAACATGCTCAAAAATACAAAACTAACACAGAGAAAGGGAAGACGGTGGGGGAAGGGCATCAGACCTAAACACGTGAATGATCCGTGTGCTGTGCAGTTTTGAAATATTAGAAACCATAGAAATGGCAAAGGAGAACAAGGACTAAACAAGAACACATCTAAAACATGCCAAGCACATGTAAAACTGAAGCTGACATGTGACACTGAACATGGACCTGTCATGGTAAGAGTTTGAGACACTGAACATGGACATGTCATGTTAAGAGTCTGAGATGCTGAACACAGACATGTCGTGTTAAAGTCCGAGACACTGAAGTTCAAATCGATTTGTTTGGGAGAAAATCTATCTAAATGTGAGAAGGGCTGCTCAGTGCAGTGACAGGGAGCAGTGTAGCACAGGGCCATGCAGCTTTGTAATCTGTGAATTCAATGTTGGGGCTGCACGTTTAATGTGACAGTTTATTTGACCACATCCATAAAAGCCTTCACCAATAACCAATGGGTTAAATATGATCAGTCATTACAATCTTTTCAGTTTCTGTAGTTTGCAGAACATTTTTAATGGAGAGGGGGGAAAAAATCCAATTTGAAAATCAAAGTTTTAGAAAAAAAATCTAAATTTTATTTTCAGGCAAAATGGCCCAGCCCTAAAAGTAACATTATGAGACATTCATCTGTGTCTTATTTGCACGGCTTGTCCTGTTTTAGGAGAGCAGGTGAGCGACAGAATAGGGAGTGAAGGAGGACAGACTGCTTATATAAATCACATCTATGATCATATTCTTTACACAGTCTCAAAGTGAAGGAGCAGAGGACCAATCAAACTAAAACATGTGACCCCAGAGTCTGCTCCATCAGACACAACAATCCCCCCCCCCCCCCACACACACACACATATGTATGAAGGGAGGAGCACATCAAGTACTGTAGACATCTCCAGTGCCAGAAGAATAAAAAGGATCATGTCCTAACGATACAAACAACCTAAAGCAGGACTAAAGCGGGAATAAAGAAGAACTAAACCAGGAATAACTCAGGATTGAACCAGGATTAAAGTAGGACTAATCCAGAGCTAAAGCAGGACTAAACCAGGAACCAAAACTAAAGTAGAACTAAACATGTACCTGAACCACTCAAAGTAGATGTACTTTGACAGTGGAGACAATACAGACCTTACCATGGACCAGGACTTTCTCAGACTTGGTTCAGGCCTGGTTCTGTACTTTTTCTCTTTGGGTTCATAGCTGGAGTACCAGAAGAAGATTTAGATCAAAACCAGCTGTGACTCCTACAACAAACACAATAAAGAAATATAATTAAATATAATATAGTTTAGTTCTGGTTGGGTCCTGGTTGAATCTTGGTTCAAAACATGTTTAATCCTGGTCCAGTTCCAGTTTAGACCTGGTTCAGACCAGGCATATAACTGGTTTAGACTTATGATGATGTGTCTCATTACTGTCATGTATCTGAACCCGAACGGTAAAAGCCTGATCTCCATCTGTCCCTACTTTATTTAAACTCAGGCTCTTTATAATGGACTCCACATGGCCCTGGTCCCAGTCCTGGTTCACTCCTAGCTCAGTCCTGCTTTAGTTCTAGTCCCTTTTAAATGTAATGATATTAGTTTAGCTTTAGTCCTCTTTAAAAGTAATAAACATCTTATATTATTCATTAACATGTATAAATATGCACAAAACAGTACAATAATATGCAAATTAAAACAAGTCCATGTTAGACCAGATTCAGACCTGAGTTAGTCCTGGTTTAGTCCTGGTTTAGTCCTGGTTTAGTCCTGGTCAAACTATAACCTGTTTATATTTACTTAATAATACTAAAATCTAATCAAACAACCTAAAACCAGCACACCTCAGTATGGCTGGGTGCTGATTTGACATGTGGGATTTTGTTGGTGAATTTCAGCTCCATTTGAACAGTGAGTTTATTTAAAACCCAGAGAATATTTATGGAAAGAACAGAACCATGAGACACATGCTCCACTGGGTCCAGGTCTGGTCCAGATCTGAACAGGGTCTGGTTCAGGTTCAGGTACAGTCCAGGTAAAGGGGTTATTGATCTCCTCTTTCACACCTGTTCTTCTCTCTGTTACTCGGCACATAGCTCATAATTATTCTGAAAAATAAACTTCCATCGAAACATCATAAAAACCGCCTCCTGTGCTGTGGTTTATGTCACCTTCAGTTTCCCTTAAATAAACCGCTCATTTAATAAATTTTTACACTATTTCTGTTATTCTAACGTTATAAAATCAAACGTGCTCATATGTATACAGAAGATCAAAACATTGTACATGCTTAAAGTTAAAATTAAAGCTTTTAAATTACGATTCTGTCGTCGTGTCTTCTGCTGGGTTTCCATAAGCAATAGCATTAGCATTAGCCTAACTTTGATAGACTTTTATTTGCTTACATTAAACTCGGTCCTGTAGCCTTTAAAGTCCTCCACAGGTGCAGTAAAAGTTCTCTTGTCCTGATTGTCATCGTTTATATATCATATACACCAAACCTTGTGATATTTACTTTGTTTCAATCTTAAATTAAAAACTACGGTAAAACTTTAACCAGAAACGGGCTAGGTTTGATTGACAGTCAGGAGGGCGGGACTTGCGCTGAACTTAACCAATAAGAATTTTACGACATTTTCCTCTCAAATATTATGAATGCACTCACTGTATTCTAGTTTTATTACACTTTACCTCATAGTTAGGGTTCTGTATTATACTTAAAATATCCAGACCACAAACGCAAGTTTAATAATTGCGGGACACATTTATACAAAAAGGAATCTTTATTCTCTTTATATAAAACCAATACAAAACATACAAAAACATCACTTTTATGTACACACCCTTTTGTCATTATTCTGTTTCAGTGACATCAGTGAAATATGCATCACAAAAAGGTCACTAATGCCCTATGAGTTTATTATAACCATTCTAGTATTTATCACACATTTGTGCAAAGTGCAGCATCAGAGTCCAGGCACGAGCTCATGTTTTAGGTTACGAACCATACAGAAGCACCAAAGATTTTCCTGAAAGTTGGATTTGAACAAAATGTACATCAGACAAAAACAGCAGAAACATGACCAGAGCCATTTTGGCAGAGAGATTTGAGAGTAAAAATGATATCTGCTTTCCCTAATGTTCCCTGAAAATATAGGATTTTACTGAGTCCTGGTTTAGTCGTGGTTTAGTCTATCTGCAGACTGGGTTTAGTCCACATTTAGTCTTGGTTTAGACCTGGTTTAGTCCTGGTTCAGCACTAGTTTAGTCCTTGGTTTAACCCCATTTTCTGTCTTCGTTTTTGGTTGGCTTTCGGTTTTGTTTAGTTCTGGTTTCTCCATGTTTATTCCTAATTTAGTCCACATGTAGACCTGGTTTAGTCCTGGTTTAGCCCTGGTCCAGTCCTGGTTCAGTCCTGGTTTAGACCTGGTTTAATCATGGTTTAGCCCTGGTTTAACCCTGGTTTAGCCCTGGTTTAGTCTTGGTTTAGTCCTGGTTTAGTCCTGGTTTAGTCCTGGTTTAGTCCTGGTCCAGGCCTGGTTCGGTCCTGGTTTAGACCTGGTTTAAATTATGGTTTAGTCCTGGTTTAGAGCTGGTTAAATCATGGTTTAGTCCTGGTTTAGCCCTGGTTTAGTCTTGGTTTAGTCCTGGTCCAGTCCTGATTCAGTCTTGGTTTAGACCTGGTTAAATCATGGTTTAGTCCTGGATTAGTCCTGATTCATCACCACTTTCCAGGGATGGGGGTCCCACACTCATACCAGGAGACGTAGTTCACCTGAGAGCGCCCCCCGATGGAGCCAAAGTAAACTGGCTCCTGTCGCATCGCTCTGTAGAATCCTGAAGAGAGAAAGAGAATGAGAGAGAGCATCTGACAGACAGGGAGGGCATCTAGAGTAATCTGGTAGGGCATTGCAAACAACGAAGTTTAAATTTAAAGGCAGTGGCCACCAGCATTCTGACCAGAACTGAAGAAGCGGCTTGGATGAGCAGCGAAACGTCTTAACTCCTACAAAATTTGTCCAGTTGACAGATTTAACATCGTTGTTTGCTATGGATCACACCTGGACGACTGAGGGTCTACACAGACTGGTAGGGCATTTGACAAATGAGGGGGGGGGGGTCTGACACTGTCATGATGCCTGTTTTTCCTGTCCTCTTGTGCTCTCTCCCCCTCCCCTACCTGTCTGCCTGGAGCTGGGCGGAGTTCCTGAATCCTCCCGCGCACACCTGGAGCGCATCAGCGCAATTACCTTCACCTGCTGCTGAGTATATGAGGGCTCGGCAGAAGACACTCGGAGCCAGACCGTCCGCGTGTTCAACGTGAATGCTCCAGCCTATTTTTTGCATTTTGTTACCTGTCAGCCTGTTTGCTTATTGGATTTTTCACTTCCTTCCAGATTCCTGCCTCGCTCGCTCGCTCCTGCTCCTGCCTCTGCGCTCCAGCTCCCGTATTGTCTACCCTCTGCCCTGCCTCCTGCCCTGTCTTGGTCTGCTTGGTGTGCTTCCCGTCTCCTGCTCTGGCTTCCGCTCTCTGGATTACCCCAGCTCGGTCTCGTCGTGTCTCGGTTCCGGCAGTCTCTGCTCCCGCACCAGTCCTGGATTATCCTGCTCCTGCCCTGCCCTACGTCCCGTGTATGATTAGCGAACAATCTGAATTGACTTTGATCCTCACTGTAAACTTGCAGACTTGAGTCTGCACTCATTGGTCCGCACCTGCACTAGCCATTATGACAGACACACAGGGTGAGCATATGACACATGGGGGAGGATAATTGATACAGAGGGAGGACATCTGACAAATAGGAATGATATCTGACACGGAGAGGGCATCTGAGGTACCTGTCTTCTCCTGGAGTTGCTCTGGTCTCAGTCGTCCTGTTTTTCCATCAAGGAAAGAGTCAACAAACTGACAATGATCTTCCCCGAAACCAGACTGGTCTCCAATGTCAAAGAACTTTCCTGAAACACCAGACACACTGTATATAAGAAAAGCAGGACTTAAATAGGAATGAAACGGGACTAAAACCAGAATAAAACAGGTCTAACTCAGACTGGTCCCCAACATCTAAGAACTGACCAGAGACACTACAAATAATATATATAAGACGCAAGACACACTGTCAATCTAAACTAGAACTAAACCCATTCTAAGGGATAAACCTAGTTTAAACTCAGTCTACACCCGGTCTAAAACAGATATAAAACTGGTCTAAACCTAATCTACACCCGGTCTAAACCAGGTCTACACCCAGTCTAAAGCCCATCTAAAGTCTGTCTAAACCCAGTCTAAATCTGGTCTAAACCCGATCTAAACCTGGTCTAAACCAGGTTTACTCCCAGTCTAAACCCAGTCTAAACCTGATCTGAACCTGGTCTAAACCAGGTTTACACCCAGTCTAAACCCGGTCTAAACGTGGTCCACAGCCGATCTAAAGCCCTTTTAAAGTCTGTCAAAACCCGGTCTATATCTGGTCTAAACCCGATCTAAACCTGGTCTAAACCTGGTCTTACCATGCAGAGAGTCACTCAGGTAGATCTTGTATCTCAGAGAGTTGCAGAGTTGGACTCCCACAAACTTCCGGTACCATGTCCTCTTCACAAACTGGCGACCCCTACAATCTGAGTCTGAGTCTGCGGCAAACGGGAATTCAGTCCAGATGGCGGCTTTCCCCGCAACGGTCTCACTGACTCGGGGGTCCGCTAGAATAAATCAACACATTTAGATTTTATAATATACCGCTCACACGAGGGTTCACCGGAATAACATATCAGTATATATTTACATATCATTTACATAATTATAATATCACAGACTTTGGCATGTTTAAATCCACACTAAATACTGTTTAAACTGGCAGTGATACTTTGCACGATTAGTTTTTATTTCACTGTTTAATGAATATAGATTTGACTGGAAAGCACCTTGAATGTTGTAAAGGCCTCTATAAATTAACATTTCACCTACATGAATCATATGTGTTCTTTTCTCACCAGACTCAGTGCTGAACTCGACCGGCTCAGATTCAGGTCCAGACCCAACATCATTCTTTGGCTTCACTTTGAACTCATAACTGCAACACATGTAGACCTCATTTAGTCCTTACTTAGTACTGGTTCGGTCCTGGTTCAGTCCTCGTCTGGTCCTGGTTTAGTTCTGGTTCAGTCCTGGTGTGGTCCTGGTCTGGTTCAGTACCTGGACTCTGGTCTCAGGTTCTCCACTGCGGTGTGGGTCTGGTTCGTGGTCAGGACTGAGACCTTTTCTCCGTCTGGGCCTTTGGACGTGGAAATCACCTCGTATTCTGGGAATGAAAGAAGACTCTGTTTAGTTGGGTCGTTGGTCTTGTCCCTGGTTTAGTTCAATTTGCTCCCTGGCTTAGTTCTGGTTGACTACCTGTCATGTCGTTGGTCTTGTCCCTGGTTTAGACCCCGTTTAGCCCAGTTTTAGTTCTGGTTTATTACGGTTTTAGTCCAGTTTTAGTCCTGGTTTAGTCCTGGCTTAGTACCTGTTGTGTCATTGGTCTTGTCCCAGTCCAAAATGACGAATGACGGACATCCCTCGACAGTTACCACAGTGACATTAGAGGGTGGGGCTCTGGGTGGAGTGGAAGTGTGTGATTGGCCAAGCTCCTCGTCGTTATTGTCAGGTGGAAAATAGTCAAGAGATGAGGTGATGGAGCAGGGCTCGTCAGGGCGCTTCCCGGTCTGGTACACTACGTGAGGGGCTGGGAACAATATATTATTATTATTATTCATATTTAAAGTATTATTAATTTCACTACAGTCTGGCACACAACACGAGTGACTAGAACATAAACTATTATTATTAATAATACTATATCTAAAATATAATATTGATAATATATATATACAAAATATATACAATGTTGACCAGTTACTGGATTGCACCAGGCCCACTGGCTAAAGAAACTCTCTGCTCTACGTGAGCACCTGGCAACACAACTGAACCAGCTGCTAACGGATGGGACTCACCCTGAATGGCTAACTGAAGGGCGTACAATCCTGATCTAGAAGGATTCCTCAAAGGATACAGTCCGATCCAACTATCAGCCAATAACCTGTCTCTCCACAACATGGAAGCTCATGTCAGGCATCATCGCGGCTAAGATAAGTGGGCACAAGTAGACCGAACAGTCATCTCAGTGTGAGAGCCACTGTTCAGGATAAAACAGCCAAGACCTCTCTAAACGAGCCTTAAGACAGCTGCAGTACATCCAGAACACTGCTGCTCGGATCTTGACTAGAACCAGGAAGTACTTCACACATGCATCGAGGTCTCTGGCTCCTGTGGCTCAGAGAATAGACTTTAAAGCAGCTCTGCTTGTGTATAAGTCTCTCTATGGACCAGCACCAAAGAACATCTCCCACATGTTAGAGCCACATGAACCATCTCACACTCTGAGGACTAAACATAGAGAATCAGCATTTCAGTTTTATGCAGCTAAAACCTGGAACAGTCTTCCTGAAGATGTGAGACAGGCCTCTACTTTGACAATGTTTAAATCCAGGCTCAAAACAGTTCTGTTTAGCTACATGTGACTGAAAGTTTTTTTTTATTCTGCACTCTTCTGTTTTAAAGTTAATTTTATGATGATTATTTGTGATTATTTATGTTTTGATTTGTGTGATTTTAATGTCTTTCTTATTCTGTAAAGCACTTTGAATTACTTTGTGTACGAACTGTACTATACAAATGAATTTGGCTTGCTCCAACAGATGAGGTGCTCAGTGAATATCTCAGACAGTGGAGTGCAGAGGTAGAGGTGCTGGAGGTACCATCATGGGAGGACAAGCCCCTGCATGGGATGTACCACCAGAACATAACTGAAATGGCTCATAACAAGAATTCCTACCAACGGCTTGAGAGAGCTGGTCTAAAGGACAGCACAGAGGCCCCTGAGGCAATCCAGCACATAATTGCAGGGTGTAAGATGCATCAGGGAAAGCATACATGGAGCGACATAACCAAGTGTAGCCATAGTGTACAGAAACATCTGTGCAGAGTACTGACTGGAGACCCAAGATCAAGGTGGGAAACACCTCCAAAAGTAGTGGAGAATGATCGAGCAAAGATCTTGTGGGACTTCCAGATACAGACTGATAGAATGGTGATGGACCAACGGGACATTGTGGTGGTGGATAAACAACTGAGCAAAGCCGTTGTGCTGGACATCGCAGAACTGAGTGATGGGAACATCAGGAAAAGGGAACATGAGAAACTACAGAAATACAAGGGGCTCAAAGAAGAGCTGGAGAAGGCCTGGAAGGTGAAGGTATTAGTGGTGCCTATGGTCATCAGAGCACTCGGGGCAGTGACCCCCAAACTGGAGGAGTGGCTACAGCAGATCTCAGGAAAAAAATCTCTGGTAGAGGATCCGAGCTTGGAAAAAGGATGAAACCACATTTATGTCTATGTGATGTGAGTCTTTTTACCGGTGTATCGTTTCTTGCCCTGGGCATCCAGGTCGGAGGACGGCAGAGGCTGAAACAGCTCCGACTCCTCCCAGGACTGGTGTCTTGAGGCTGGGGTGGTGACCTGCACCCTGGCCCTGACTCTGGAGACTCTGGAGGGCCTCTGCGTGGTGGTGGTAGTAGTGGGCTCTGGAGTAGTAGTAGTAGTAGTTGTTGCTAGTGTAGTCGTAGTAGTTGTTGTAGTAGTAGTAGATTTTGTGGATTTGGGTTTTAATTTGAAGAGCCTCAGTTGGTCGCCATCCTTTAAATTTTGAATTTTATCTGCAAGAAAAAAGGATACATAAAAAGTTAATATTTCTCTGTGATTTTCGTCTAGGTCTGGTCAGTCTGCTCCCAGCCTGTTCCTCACCACTCTCTGAGTCTTTGTTTAGAACCTGATTTGGTCTTTTGTTCAGAGCGATGGATGGGCGAGCTCCCCCTGGACCTCCTGGAAGAAAAAAATATTCCAGAAATAAATCCAAAATATATGAAATGAAAACACAGAAATTATAAGTTTAATTTGAGAAATTTTAAAAATAATTAAATGTTTATCAACAGTTAGAAAGGCAAAAACTGCAAGCAAAAAAAAAAAAAAGTCTGCAATGACAGAGACTCAACGGAATCCAGCAAATTTCTGGAGGACAGTCAGATCCCTCTCAGAATCTAGTATTCATACATTACCAGCAGATATTTTATTAGATTCAGCTATTGTAAATTCTAAAGAGGAAATATGTGATGCTTTTAATATCCATTTTATGTCTGTATGTGATGTTTTGGATAATAATGTTAATCCTTCTGATCTTATGTTGAATCTGAACCTCTGGCACATAAGTCAGATTTTCTCTTTAAGACTTGATGGTCTTAATAGACCCAAAGACGTCCACATAAGGTGGTGAGTTTGAAAAAGTTTGAAATGGCATGAAATAAACAGTAAACAACTTTATTGATTCAACTAAGATCCATTCAGTGGGTCATAAAATCCTCTAGATGCACTTGAAGCAGATTAGATTTGCAGTTGGTTCCAAAATGTATTTTCAAACAGAACCCTTTGAGTTTAAATCAATTTTTTTACTTTAATAAAAGAAGTGCCCCAAGGCTCAATTTGGGCCCGCTACTTTTTACTATATCTATTAATTCCATTGGTTGAAATTTAAGAGAAAACCTCATACATTTATAGTTAGATGATGCTACAGTAAGATTTTAATGAAACCAAAAATTCCCTCAAACATCTTAAATTATCACTGAAAATAAAACCAAGTATATGATTTTTTTTCTAAAAAAGTGACGTACAAACTACAAACCCTCATACACTTAATTATACATTGATCTATAAATATCTTGGGTTTTGACTTGACAAAAATGTATTCTTTAAAATACGTATCTCAGAATTATGTAACAATTTCAAAGTAAAATTATAATTTTATTATAGAAACAAATCTTGTATCCCAATGAATTGTTCAAGCAGCCTTTCTTTCTGGACTGGATTATGTAGATATAATCTACATGCAGATGTCAGCATCTACTTTGAAACCTTCAGACACACTCTTTCACTCAGCCCTTTGTTTCAAAACAGGTGATGAATTTAAAACCCATCACTGTACACGCTATGAAAAAGTAGGTTGGCCATCGCTATCTGTCAGAAGAGACACTGTATAAAATGTATTTATAACAGACTATGACGATAGACTGCCTGAATATCTCACTTGGTTGTTCAGCTTTGATACAGGAAATTTTTATACAACCTCTCACGATTGTCTAGGTCTAAAAACTGTCTGCACTACAACTGAAATGTTTATTTTGCTTCCCAAAAATTGAATACAGTTCAAGGACATGCAAAACTGGTGTCACTAATGCATTTAACAATTTGGAGATACACATTTATAATCTGCTCCAAGTTTTAATATTTTAAATGAACCTAAGCAGTTATGTTTCTTTTGTTTGTTTTTGTTTGTATTCTTCTGTATTTGAACAGGACGCTCATGAAAAGAGTCTGGTTCTCTCATTGGACTCTCCATTTATGAATAAAGATTAATGGAAAAAAAATAAATACTCAATCTGCTCCTCCTCTGCTCTTCTAACCTGGTCCTGGTTTAGTCCTTGTTTAATCCTGGTTTAGACCTGGTTTAGACCTGGTTTAGACCTGGTTTAGGCCTGGTTTAGTCCCGATTTAGACCTGGTTTAGACCTGGCTTACGTTCAGATGTCATTTTACTTTTCATGTTTCATTAGAATACAATTTGAAGTTCACTGGCTCTGAGTTGAACAGAAAATTAACAAACAGAAAACAAACAAAAAAAACCCAGATAATTAATTAAACTAACCCTAACAAAAAACAAAAAACCTGTAGTAGTAGTAGTAGTAGTAGTAGTAGTAGTAGTAGTAGTAGTAGTAAATCCTGCTCTAAAATGGGGGCTCTCTTCCACATGTGAGTCACAGTTTCTGGTTTTGGCCCAAACACAAAACCACAGAATCAAACCAAAAATACAGTGAATTAATGTTAATGAAACGTGACACATGATTACATAAGAACCAGGATCAGGAATAAACCACAACCAAGAATAAGCCAGGACCAAGAGAGAGACCAGGACTAAGACCAAGATCAGGACCAAGACCAAGGCCAAGATCAGGACTAGAACCAAGACCACTACCAAGACCAAGACCAGGACCAAAGCCAGAACACCAGGACCAGGACCAAGACCATAGTCCTTGTTTAGTCCTTGTTCAGTTCTATAAACTCTTTTTGTTTGTCATCTTTCTGACCCTCTGCTCTGTATCTGGCCCACTCCTCTACTCCTCTGATCCTCTCCTTTGCTCCTCTCCTTTGCTCCTCTTACCCTCTGCTCCTCTGACCCTCTCCTCTGCTCCTAAGGCCCTCTCCTCTGCTCCTCAGACACTCTGCTCCTCTGTCCCTCTCCTGTGCTCCTCTGTCCCTCTCCTCTGCTCCTCAGACACTCTGCTCCTCTGTCCATCTCCTCTGCTCCTCTTTTCCTCTGACCCTCTCCTCTGCTCCTCTTATCCTCTGCTCCTCTGTCCTTGTCCTCTGCTCCTCAGAAACTCTCCTCTGCTCCTAAGACCCTCTCCTCTGCTCCTCAGACACTCTGCTCCTCTCCTCTGCTCCTCTGACCCTCTCCTCTGCTCCTCAGACCCTCTGCTCCTCTGTCCCTCTCCTCTGCTCCTCTTATCCTCTGCTTCTCTGTCCCTCTCCTCTGCTCCTCAGACACTCTGCTTCTCTGTCCCTCTCCTCTGCTCCTCAGACACTCTGCTCCTCTGTCCATCTCCTCTGCTCCTCTTATCCTCTGCTCCTCTGACCCTCTCCTCTGCTCCTCTTATCCTCTGCTCCTCTGTCCTTGTCCTCTGCTCCTCAGAAACTCTCCTCTGCTCCTAAGACCCTCTCCTCTGCTCCTCTCCTCTGCTCCTCTGACCCTCTCCTCTGCTCCTCAGACCCTCTGCTCCTCTGTCCCTCTCCTCTGCTCCTCTTATCCTCTGCTTCTCTGTCCCTCTCCTCTGCTCCTCAGACACTCTGCTTCTCTGTCCCTCTCCTCTGCTCCTCAGACACTCTGCTCCTCTGTCCATCTCCTCTGCTCCTCTTATCCTCTGCTCCTCTGACCCTCTTCTCTGCTCCTCTTATCCTCTGCTCCTCTGTCCTTGTCCTCTGCTCCTCAGACACTCTCCTCTGCTCCTAAGACCCTCTCCTCTGCTCCTCTGACCCTCTCCTCTGCTCCTCTAACCCTCTGCTCCTCAAACCCTCTCCTCTACTCCTCAGACCCTCTCCTCTACTCCTCTGACCCTCTGCTCCTCTGACCCTCTGCTCCTCTGACCCTCTGCTCCTCAGACCTTCTCCTGTGCATCTGACCCTTACAGGACTGTGTAATATAACTGAATGACTCCATGATTCTATGGACAGATGGTATCTCTATAAAACATGTCAGCTCTAATCACGTTCAGATGGTTTGAAATGTGGTTTGTGGGAAAATCAGACTTTGATGCTAAACATTACATAAGCGCTGTAAATGCACACAAGGCCAAACGAGTCATCAAATCTATATAGAGTCTATAGAATCTATAAAACAGAAATGGGAAGGTTCTGGGTTTAACCGACTGAAGTTTGGCCAAAATCAAACCGAAAAATGATGTAACAGATTTAAACTCGCTCCAAAACAAATAAAACAGGCGGCTTTTCACAATAAGAGCCAGATGGTATTTTATTTTGGAGGAAGCTCTGGGCACGTGCGATTCTCAGGAACTAAACTAGAGTTTGAGGAGAATCTGATGTGAAATATCTATCTTAAAAGGTTGGTGTTTTGTAGAGTGCAGGGAAGTCATGTGCAAGATTTAAACTCGCTCCTAAGAAACAAATAAAACAGGCGACCTTTCACAATAAGAGCCAGATGGAGTTTTATTTTGGAGGAGGCTCTAGACATATGTGATTTTCAGGAACTAAACATAAAACAAACACGTTAAACTAAAAATATAAGAGTTTGGGCAGAATCTGATGTGAAATATTGATCTCAAAATTTTTTTGTTTTGTAGAGTCATGTAAGAAAATAAGTCTAAAACTTCACAATAAGAGCCATCTGTCGTGAGAACACATGTGGCTGATGTTCTGGCTGATTAATTGAGAGTGTTGCTGGCAGAATACAGATTTTATTCACTATTTGTTATTGCAGATCTTAAATTTCTGTGCTGTACTGAGGGCTCTCACTGCCAGCTCAGTCCCTGTTATCTTGGCTTACGTCATCAGAGGTATAATACTCCTTACAACAGAAGCATAGCCAGACTGGACCAGACTGGACTGGACAACACTATCACCGGGACTAACCCAGCATTGAATCAGGACTAAACCAACGACTGACCTAGGACTGAACCTGGACCAAATAGCCCGAGAGTAAAGGTAAGACATAACTAAAATAGTGCTAAATAAGGTCCACACCAGAACTAACCCAGGACTAAACCAGAACTAACCCAGGACTATACAAAAACTAACCTAAATCAAAACTAAAAAAGAACACCACACCAGAACTAACCTAGGACTAATCCAGGACTAATCCAGGACTAATCCACGACTAATCCACGACTAATCCACGACGATACCAGGACTTTCTCTCTCTTTCTCAGAGCTGTACCTGGACTTGGACATTAGAAACACGTGGTCCAGATCTGAGACATAAACGTTTCCAGATGACGTTAAAAATGCTAAAATTGATCTCAAGTTACAATTTACCTCCAAAATCACGAGGAGAAGAACCAGAAGAGCAGAACCAGAGGAGAAGAGCCAGAGGAGCAGAGCCAGAGGAGCAGAGAAAGAGGAGCAGAGCCAGAGGAGCAGACATTAGTAGTTCTTACCCAGTCCGGTTCGGTGGTTGAATCCTTGGTTGAGTAAAGATAGTCTGGTTCTATTGTGGAGCGCTGAGAGGACAAAGAAACAAAAAGTGAAACTTCAGATTAAAATAAACAAAAGACGAAATTATTTGATAAAAAAGATTCTGACCGGGACGAGGAGGAAACAGGGAGCGGCCCCTCGGACTCTGAAACATGCAAAGACAATGCAGTCAAAACAAGTTCGAGGCTAAAAATAAACTAAACATGACTAAAGCTGCCTAAAATAAATAAATGTGTATAAATAATGTTAAATTCCTACCAGAGCTCGTCCCAAGGGATTCCTGAGTTTAAACGTTTTCAGTGGAGGTTTGTCTAAAAAAAATAAAAGAAAAACTGAAAAAAAATACAATTGAAGGTATCAGATTTTCATTTAAAGCCCCACAGTGGAACATTTCTGGTGATTTGTTGCAACCTGCACTGAATGGAGATAAAAAGTTGAAGCCCTAGTCTGGAACATTCTCAGTAGACAGAGATGTGTTTAATGTCATACTATGGAACATTTCCAGACTCTATAACGTAAAGGTATGAGTCAGGTCTTTGGAGAGGCAAGAGGCTTAAAACAGTCATTTGAGCTTTAATAAACCCATTGTAATGCCTGTATTGTAGTAGTTTTGGTTAAAGATGATGATATAATGTGACTCACGGTTGCCATTGGTGCTGTGGTAAACCGGTTTGCTCCAGTCGCCGCTGGAAATAAAAAAATTAAATATAATTAGAATCCTGAATGGGTGAATAATGTATAATAATGTATAATGTTACTTCCTGGTTTTACACAGGCAGCAGATGTGACTAAGTCCAAAGGCCAAAACTTGTTTAAATTACACAATAGTTATGACTAGACTAATACAAATACATGACAGCTCCTTTATTTAGTTAAATGAAGGTTTAAAGTGTCAGAAAAATGCCTTCCTTGTGCCTGTGTTTTCTGTGTTGATGACACAGGCAGAGGGATTCTGTTTTACTGTATTTTTCAACTTTTCTTCATAAACTGCCGCTTAACTGATGTAAACTAACATAAATATTTAGCACAAGTACTATTCACCAAACCAAGTCAGAATTAGACAAACATAAAACCTGTCAGATGACTTTTAGGCATAATATTAGTGAGTCTATAGTTTGAAGTCTATAGACAGTCCCATACCTGTGGTGGGTCTACCTGAGGTGTATCTGAGGTGTACCTGAAGTGAGTGTACCTGAGGTGTACCTGAGGTGTACCTGAGGTGGGCGTGTATAGTCTCATACCTGAGGTGGGTGTACCTGAGGTGGGTGTACCTGAGGTGGGTGTACCTGAAGTGGGTGTACCTGAGGTGGGTGTACCTGAGGTGGGTGTACCTGAAGTGGGTGTACCTGAAGTGGGTTTACCTGAAGTGGGTTTACCTGAAGTGGGTGTACCTGAAGTGGGTCTACCTGAAGTGGGTGTACCTGAAGTGGGTTTACCTGAAGTGGGTGTACCTGAGATAGGTGTACCTGAAGTGGGTCTACCTGAAGTGGGTGTACCTGAGGTGGTGGTACGTGAAGTGGGCGTGGTCTGAAGTGGGTGTGTATAGTCTTGTACCTGAGGTGGGTGTGGTCTGAGGTGGGCGTGTATAGTCTGTACCTGAGGTGGTCACGGCGTGTAGCTCTCACACTAAACTCATACTCCGAGCCCGGCTCCAGGTCCGACAAAACCGTGTCACTGGTTGGACACCACTCATACTGCCATTTGCTGGAGCGCTCACGCCAACGCACTGTGTAGAATCTGGAATAGAAACAGGACTAAACCAGGACTAAACCAGGACTAAACCAGAACTACACCAGCACTAATACAGGACTAAACTAGGACTCAAGCAGGACTAAAGCAGCACTTTACCAGGACTAAACTAAGACTAAAATAGGACTAAACCAAGGCGAAAGCAGGACTAAATCAGCACTAAACCAGCACTAAACCAGAACTAAACCAGGACTAAATCAGCACTAAACCAGCACTAAACCAGAACTAAACCAGGACTAAATCAGCACTAAACCAGCACTAAACCAGAACTAAACCAGGACTAAACCAGGACTAAACCAAGACTAAATCAGGACTAAACCAGAACTAAACCAGGACAAAACCAGAACTAAACCAAGACTAAACCAGGACTAAACCAGGGCTAAACTGGGACTAAAGCAGGTATAAACCAGGACTTTACCAGGACTAATGTAGGACTAAGACTAAAGGACTAGGACTAAAGCAGGTCTGAATCTGGACTAATTCAGGGCTAACCCAGAACTAAACCAGGACTAAACCAGGATTAAAGCTGGTCTCATACCCGTCCTGGAGGCAGTGTCCCAGGATGTCTCCCAGGGGTGTGTGTGGGTGTGGAGCCCAGGACAGGAGCACTGCTGTGGGGCTGACGTAGCGCACCACTAGCCTCAGGGGAGTCTGGAGGTCCACTTTACCTGGAGCACACACAGGAGGACATCTGGTTTAGAATGACCCATGTTCTAGTTTAAAACATGAAGGAAAAATGTAAAAAAGTAAAAGTTTATCTTCAGATTTTCTTGAATTTTAAAGATGTAGTATGCAGCTTTGTGGAGGTGGCATACCACTTGCCTGTTTCCATGGAAATAGAAAGTTAAAGGCATACTTAAGAACATTCTCCATGGAGACAGAAACATTCTATGCCATACTGTGGAATATTATAGTCAAGAGAGCCATGTCCATGGAAACATGTAGGAGGAGGCTAAATAAGAGTCAGGTTTGTGGAAATGCAAGAACAGGTTAAGGATGCAGGTTTTGCAGTGCTAGTGCTATAAAAAAGATTCAGAATGAAAAAAGATCCTTTTACTGTAATCTATTTTTTGGCAATATGTTACATACTGGGGCTCTGAATTGTGAATAATTACAATAAAAATGTAAAAGTTGATGTTTTTGGGGTATACCAGTACACTGGGGGTAGCATGTTTGTCACCTGTACAGTGCGGGTGCAGGTCTGTCTCTGGGATGCCTTGGACAGACAGGAGGTACTTGGGCTCTGCATCTGAAAAACAAATACATTTGGCTTATTTGTGTACAGAAAATACCAATATTTCACATTGCCTCTAGTTAGGTCGACGTAAAAGATCATTGGTCCAAGAGCGGTGCTTGGGCTGGTGTGAACCCAACAGTCGCACTCTGGACCACAGGACACTGCTGGTCTGAGAGCGCTTGAAACAAGAGATCTCGGAGTGGCTCCACCCTCATTCTGTGAATGCGGCCAAATTCAGGTCGACCTACGCAGTCCATTGTGACAGTAAAAGTGCTTGAAATTGGGCAAAAAAGCACTCGGTTCACGTACATTTGTCTGAATGGGCCTTGCAGAGCTACTGTTAGTCTGTTTGTGCAGGTGAGCCTGGGTCTGTCTGCACAGGTGAGCCTGGGTCTGTCTGTGGGTCGTTCAAAAAGCTTTTTCTCCTTCACCACCAAAGTGAACAGTCCTCATGGTGTATTTAGCCACAGGTGAAAAAAAAGACCACCGTGTATAGGGGAAGTGCACGTGTTTTCACTGGGCCCTGTCTCTTAAAGCTCATTGTCACAGAAATAAGTTCTTTGATCAGCTGATGGACTCTCAAGTGGCTCATGGTGTTTGGGGTGAATGATGCTTGGTGTATGTGAACAGGACTGACCCAAGAGTAAAGTAAACAGAACTAAATCTAGTGCCACTGGGGACGGTTCACTGAGCACTAACATGTGTGAAAATGGTGTATTCAAACTTGTATGTTTGGATGCTGGTTTGAGCCCACTTTAGTCCAGATGGCAGACCTGGTTTGTTTTTGTTCTACACCAGAACTAAACCAGTTCTAACCCTTTAGTCTTGTCTTAGTTCTTATATAGTCCTGGTTTAGTCCTTGTTTAGTCCTGGTCTAGTCCTGCTTTAGCTCTGGTCTAGTCCTGACCTAATCCTAGTCTAGTCCTGGTCTAGTGCTGGTCTAGTCCTGGTCTAGTCCTGGTTTAGTCCTGGTCTAGTCTTGACCTAATCCTGGTCCAGTCCTGGTCTAGTGCTGGTCAAGTCCTGGTTTAGTCTTTGTTTAGTTCTGGTCTGGTCCTGAGTGCCTGAGCAGTGACTTTATGTGTTTAGTGTAAATGTGAGCTTGAGTGGTGGTGACGGATGTTCCCTCAGGCTCCTCCTCTCTTCTCTTTTATCTTTAATATTTTATTTATCAGCTGTTTCACTGTAAACACCACATACTTTATTTAGTCTTTCATGTTTTAGAATTAAAGTTTTAAAATTAAGGTTTCATAATCTCTGTTTAATTTCCTACAGCTTCATTATTTTGGTTTTGTTTGTGTTGGGATGATGGATGGTTCCCTCAGGCTCTTCCTGTTTAACATCAGGCTAAGGACCGGCTCAGGAAGAGAACTAAACCAGGTCTGAATGCAAACTGAACCAGAACTAAACCAGTTCTAAACCAGGTCTGAACCCAGACTGAACCCGGACTGAATGCAGACTGAATGCAGACTGAACCAGAACTCAACCAGGACTAAACCAGGCCTAGGTCTAAACCAAGACTAAATTAGGTCTAAACCAGGACTAAACCAGGACTAAACCAGAGCTAAACCAGATCTAAATCATCCTCCTGTTTCCCTGTGTGTGTCAGATGTCCTCCCATCCTCAAGATGCTGTGGTTGGGTAGACAGAGTGTTGTTGTTTCTTGTATAAATGTGTTTCTTTGTTGGTAAAACTCATAAACAGCCCCTGTGGGAGCTTGAGTTTTATTTGCGGTTTAGTCCTGATTTGTGTAGTGGGAGTTGAACCAGCGCCCGGTCGGGTCTGAACCACACGATGGATTTGAGCAGAGCCACAAATGAAGGACTTTACCACAAAATGTTCCTTTGAATCCAGAATGAGACCGCAAGCTCAGCGAGATGACGGACATGGACGCGCCCTCGGCTCAGAGTAACATGGATCAAATATTCAAATTGGATTTCACTGGGTTTACAGTTATTATTTATGATGTTTCATCTTAAGACCGCGGGCTACAGACACAGACACACCCTCAGAGACACAGAGGAACACACAGAACTGTTGACGAGGCAGAGAGCAGATTAAACATGTATCAAATATTCAACTGGGACTTCACTGGATTAAGCATCATTATTATTACCATTGTTCAGTGTGGGGGGCACTGTACACAAGTTGCATCACAAACAGAGCTCATGGTGCAGTGTGACCTAACTCTGTACACAAGGATCCTCTGAGAACAATACATCTGGCACAACTGGACCTCCACTGGTTTAAACCGATCACAGAGCAGCATTGTGGGTGGAGCCAAAGGTGGAGTGCCCAAACGACCCTAAACAGACATAGGCATTTCTGTATCTGACTGGAGTCTAATGATAAAGCTTCAGAACGACTAATTCTAAAACTGAGACTTAGAGACTCATTGGGGGTTGATTTGTGTTTTGTGTGTGAGCTGTGGCACGTGGAGCAGTGCAGCTGGAGGATTACACTTACTCTCACCCCTCTCTTCTTGACTGCTGCTGTCAGACTCGTCATTTTGGTCTTACAATGTCTGTTAACCCGCTCTACATGATCCTGGTGTTTTTATTTTGCTGTTGTGTCCATAAAATGAAGATATGAACATTAATAACAGACAAATCAGGTGCCTTCTTTCTCCAAGGTTGATCCCACTAACATTAGCAACAAGTTTGGTTGACAGCGTTGCGAAAGTGCCAACTCCAGATTGTCTCTTTGGTTGCTATGATACCCGTGGTTGGAATTCCAAATATGGAACTCTGCTCCAAATCCACCCCTATAACTACGAGCTTCAACGAGCTTCATTTGACTGGAGCCAGACACTACGGGTGACGTCACACTCACTTAGTTTACTTCTTTATACGATCTTTGTGTCTTACCCAGTTCGGTGACATAGCTCAGTCCCCCTTGTGGCAATGGAATGAACTGCGGGGCGCTGCTGCCGCTGCCGTACCCCACAACATGCCCCTCCAAACGGACCCGGGAACCAGAACCAGAATCAGGACCAGAACCCGGACTAGAGGCAGGGAGGAAGCGGAACACGATGGTATCCTCAGTTACGTTCACACGCACACGCAGCTTCAGCCCGGGACCTACAGGACAGAGAAGGACCTGTGTTATAGGAACAGCTTCAGAAAGTGGTGACATTATCCAAACCCAAAGACGTGATCGTTGTCAGTTCAAAGGACTTTAAGGCATAAGATTAACATGATGAGTTTGTGGAGCCAATCACCCTGGTGTAGCCCCGTGTGACCTTTAACCCTTGACACATGAGTGAGTAGTGACAGGTGAAACGTGAATGGACTGGTTCAGTTTAAATCTGTGCAGCTTCATGTTTACAGAGTGACTCAGAGTTTAGAGGATTTAAGTTTGAACGTTTACACACAAAAGAAACTCCTCAGGCTGAACTACAACAGATAATCTTTTCGGCAGGAGCAGGCAGGAGGGGAGGCGAAGAGCCAGAGGAGCAGAGCCAAAAAAGCAGAGTCCGAGGAACAGATCCAAAGGAAGAGAGCCAGAGGAGCAGACAGGAGCAGACAGGAGCAGACAGGAGCAGGCAGGAGCAGACAGGAGCAGACAGGAGCACACAGGAGCAGGCAGGAGCAGACAGGAGCAAGCAGGAGCAGGCAGGTGCAGATAGGAGCAAGCAGGAGTAGGCAGGTGCAGACAGGAGCAGATAGGAGCAAGCAGGAACAGGCAGGTGCAGACAGGAGCAGGCAGGAGCAGACAGGAGCAAGCAGGAGCAGACAGGAGCAAGTAGGAGCAGGCAGGAGCAGACAGCAGGAGGCAGGACCAGGCAGGAGCAGACAGGAGCAGGCAGGAGCAGACAGGAGGAGGCAGGAGCAGACAGGAGGAGGTAGGAGCAGGCAGGAGCAGACAGGAGCAGCCAGGAGCAGACAGGAGCAAGCAGGAGCAGGCAGGTGCAGATAGGAGCAGGCAGGTGCAGACAGGAGCAGGCAGGAGCAGATAGGAGCAAGCAGGAACAGGCAGGTGCAGACAGGAGCAGACAGGAGCAGACAGGAGCAAGTAGGAGCAGACAGCAGGAGGCAGGACCAGGCAGGACCAGGCAGGAGCAGACAGGAGCAGACAGGAGGAGGCAGGAGCAGACAGGAGCAGGCAGGAGCAGGTAGGAGCAGACAGGAGGAGGTAGGAGCAGGCAGGAGCATTCACTTCTGGGACACACTGAAATCTGAACTTTAAACTGATCCAAGAATCTACTGCATTTCAGAACATGTTTGTAGAAGTCTAACCCACAGAGTGAGCAGCTTTTATACAGAATAAGAGACACAGGTAGGGCATCTGACACACAGGCAGGGCATCTGAGCGTTATTATGATCTTGCGGGTTTAATAGTGTATTGTAATAATTGTTCTTTTCAGTCTTATTTAAAGCCACGGTGCATAACTTTCTGGAGGTGTCACCTGCATGATTCCATGGAAATATAAAGTTAAAGCCATACTTCGGAACATTCTCCTTGAACATAGATCAGTTACAGCCAAAGGAACATTTCCACACAAGCACACTCCAAGCCTAGAGTCAGGTTTGTGAAGAGTCAAGCACACTCGCGGTAAGGACACACTTTTAAAAATGTTTTACTTAGTTCTTACTTTGATTTTAGTATATAATTTGGCTAAAAAGTTACACGGAGGCGCTTTAAACTGTATGAGCCAGTCTCAGAAAAGGGCAGACACTGTGAGGCAAGGTGTGTGTTGCTCAAGGGCACGTTTTCTCTGCAGCCACAGCCTCTCCCTCACACAGTTACTTTGATGAGTCTAAACGGGGAAAGCTTTAGGTTATTTCTGACGTTGTGAAATGAGAGTTTAACAGAAACAGAAGTCAAACATGAGCTCATAAATGTTTTTACAGACGCAGAACCAGAGACGGGCTTATGTAAGACACACGTGACAGAACACGCGTGTGGAACATCTACGCTACACGCTAACAACACAGAACATATACTAACACCACAGACTGTATAAAGAGCTGGACTGCAACGCTGTCAATCAAAACTGTTGCTAACGCTCACGGGAACGACCTCGGGAGAAAGAAGGCGCCTGATTTGTCTGTTATTAATGTTCATATTAAACCCCAGGATCATGTAGAGCGGGGTAATACGAACATTTTAAGACCAAAATGATGAGTCTGACAGCAGCACTTACAGAGAGAGCGGCGATGCTTTTTCAATAGAAAGTGAATTGGAACCAAAGTAAATGGAACTAGAAGCGTGCCAATGCTCACTTCCTGTTTAGAACACGGCGGCTAGCAGGTTAGCGATGTCCATTTCTATATACAATCACGCAATAACAAGGTAACTACCTCAGGACACAGACTCTGGACATGGACTGAGTGACTTTGGCTTTATGTTATTGGTTTGAATGTTCCGCAGTAAGGCATTAAACTTATTTAGTCAATTACAGTCTTTTCATTGTTAGTGTGAGTGGGCTTGCCTCTCCACAGCTCTGACCTGTAACTTGGGCCTTACTGCATCACCTGCCTGCTCCTTGGAGATACAGGTTTAATGCCACAGTGAAGAGTTTTACGAAAATTACACAGTGAATCTTTACAGTTATCCTTTTCCCTCTAACAGGAGGTTTTCTGGTTTGTTGTGTCGTTGAGCCAGACATCCCCCCCCGTCTAATGATAAAGAGAGTGCAGACGAGAGGCAAAGTGAGCTTTTCTTTTGGTTAATGTTTCAGTTTTGATCTGGAGCGAGAGAAAGAAGAGAGATAGAGGGAGGAGAAAGATGGGGGAGAGGGAGAAAGAAAGAAGGGAGAGAAAGGGAGAAGAGGATGAAAGAGAGAAAGAAGAAGAGAGAGAGAAACTGAGCAGAAAAGTATTCAAAGAGGAGAGAGGGGGAAAGAAGGTAGAAGATGGGGATGGTGAGAGGGAGAGGAGGGAGAGAGGGAGGGGAAGAGGAGAGGGGGCGGAGGGAGAGAGGAAGAGGAGAGAGAGAGAAAGTGAGTGGAAGAGTAGACAGAGAGGATAGGAAGAGGAGAGAGGGAAGGGAAAAGTAGAGGAGAGACAGAGAGCATAGGGGAAGAAGTGAGAGAAAGGGTAGGGGAAGAGAAGAGGGAGGAGAGAGAGGATGAGGAGAGACAAGGGAGAGGGAGGGAGGGAGGGAGGGAGGGGAAGAGAAGAGAGAGAAAAGAGGGAGGGGAAGAGGAGAGGGAGAGGAGGGAGAGAGAGTGGAAGAGGAGAGAGATAGAGAGAGGAAGAAGAGAGAAAAGGAGGGAGAGGGGCGAGAGAAGATAAAGAGTAGAGAGAGAGAGACAGAGGAGGGTGAGAGAGAAAGGGAAGGAGGAAGGGAAACATGAATTAAGTTGTCACAGAAAAGTGTTAAAAGACTCCGGGGAGAGAGACAGGGAAGACGGGAGAGGGAGAGGAGAGACAGGGAACAAAGAGGAGGGGGGTAGAGGTACATAGAAAAAGTGGAGAAAAGGAGGAGTAAGGGAGGAGAAAGACAGAGGAGAGAGGGAAAAAGAGAACAAATGGGGGGAGCAAAGAGAGGAGAGAAGGAGGGAAGGAGAGAGAGAAAGTTGTGATGATGATGTCATTGTGATCCTGTTTCAAACATAACTACTGTTATATAATCTAAAATAACATTACTGCATCACTTCTGCTGCTACTACTACTACTACTCCAGTACTCTGGGGACGTGTCGTGAAAAGTACTTTAAAGATGAACTAAATGAAGATGAATGATGTGGAGAAATAGTGGAGCAGGTCAGATTTAGAGAGATTTACATCATAATGATACTTTCAGAGCGTCTACTTGATGTGATTATGTTTGCTATTACGGCCTGTACACAGCATCAAACTAAGTTACATCAAATGTGTGAAGTTTAAGACTAAAGACCTAAAGTTTGACTCTGAAAAACCCACAGAACACAAACTCAAACTGCGGAGCTCATTAGAGACGTTTTGGTGTTGTTTTGCTGTTTGTACCAACCCCAAACGTGACACAGAGTCCTGTCACAGGTAATGACAGTGAGCGGGAGGGCATCTGGCACAAACAGAATGTGGGTTAGAGCTCAGAGTGTCAGAGAAAGTGGGTCATTTCTGTTTTAAAAGTTCTAAATATTTGTGTCAAGTTCAGGCTTTTGTATAGAATACAAAAGTGCTCATGTTTACTGTCAGACTGCAGCACATGGCACGCACACACACATACACACACATGCACACACATACACACATACATGCACGTGCACGCCACACATACATAAAACTGCTCATGTTTACTGTCAGACTGCAACACACGTGCACGCACACACATATATGCACACATGCACACCACACACACACTCACGTGCACTCCTCTGCAGTTTAAGTATTGCAACACAAACAGTGTTTTGTAAAGTGTGAGAGTAAAGCCAGAGTTTAGTTTGACAGGCTTAGCTCACGTGTGCACACATACACACGTGCACTCTACAAACCCATGCACACTCAAATACTCTCCACACACACTCACTTATGTGCAAGTACAGGCTCAGCTCACGCGCACACACTCACAAGCACACACACATACATAGTCTCACGTGCATGTACATTTTCCGCTCACGTGCACACACTCACACACAAACATGCACACAAACATGTGCACATACATAGGCTTATGTGCACATGTATGCTCATCTCATGTGCACACTCTCACATTCACACACATCCAAGTGCAGACTCAGCTCACATGCACTTAGACTTCTACAGTTAAAGTACTACAGTACAAAGTATACTGTGTTTTTGAACAGAAAGTTTTAAAGGTGTAAATACTTTTAATTGTCCCAGATTCCTCAGAAAGCTAAAACTGCACATTAGACCAGTGTCTCTCAAATGTTTCACACCAAAGAAACCGACTAAAACATCTGGCAAGTACCACCAGATCTAATCCAGGTCTATAACAGGACTCTTCCAGGTCTAATCTAGGTTCAAAACCAAGTCTAAACCAAGACTATAAAAGGACTATTCCAGGTCTAATCTTGTGCTAAACCAGGTCTATAACAGGACTATTCCAGGTCTAATCTTGTGCTAAACTAGGTCTAAACCAGGTCTATACCAGGACTATTCCAGGTCTAAACCAGGTCTATAATAGGACTATTCCAGGTCTAAACCAAGTCCATAATAGGACTAATTCGGGACTATAACAGGACTATTCCAGGTCTAATATAGGTCTAAACCAGGTCTAAACAAGCTCTATAATAAGACTATTTCAGGTCTATAAAAGGACTATTCCAGGTCTAATCTAGGTCCAAACCAAGTCTAAATCAGGTCTATAATAGGACTAATTCGGGACTATAACAGGACTATTCCATGTCTGATATAGGGCTAAACCAGATCTAAACCAGGTCTATAACTGAACTATTCCAGCTCTAATTTAGGAATAAACCAGGTCTAAACCTATACAGAAATGCAAATCTAAACTTAAGGTTCCACAAATTTTGTCTTATTCTTATTAATTGTGTTTATAGATTTGTAGAAATTACCTGGGCCTTGTTGAACCTGTCTCTGTGAGGTGACACTGTGATTTCTATAAACTTTTAATACATAAACATAGAGCCTTTGTCCTCTGACCTCGGGGGACGAGCTGCGTCTCCGTCAGAATACATCCCATCATCAACATCAGAGCCAGCACCGCCGTCGCCATGGTGATACCACCCACAATGTCCAATCAGAGCGCAGGGACTTGGCGTGGAGCAGAGCAGGATTCACTCCAAAAATAGGAGTCAAAAACAGACAAAACAGGACAAAAGCTTCACAAAGAGGTTTAAAATGTGGGTAATATGGAAAAAATAATTAAAGAAATGTGAATCAAAATGTAAAATAGAAAAAAAAAAGAGAGTTTGAGTTCAAAGCAGAACTCTGAGAGAGACAGACCCCAACACAGCGTTTATAAGAGACACAGGACCCGCCCCCAGAGGTACCAGCCAATCAGAGCACAGGGCAGAAAACATGCACTGCTTAAAAAAAAGAGTTGCTTTGTTACAAAAATACCATGACTGAACTCGTGCTAAGCTAGGACTGAACCAGGACTGAACCAGCACTGAACCAGGAATGAACCAGGACTGAACCAGGACTGAACCAGGACTGAACCAGGGGTAAACCAGGACAAAAGTGGTACACTATTTACCTGTGCCCCTCGATCGCTGGCTCACCAGTTCAAACCTCACCTGTTGCAAGTCTTATACAGGTTGGGTTTGATAGCCTCTCCTTCCTCCTCTCTCCCTCTTCTCTCATCCCTCTCTCCTCTTACTCTCTTTAAAGGATCTTAGTCAGGTTGGGTCTGGCAGTGACTTTACCCCCCACACACCCTTCTCTCTCCCTCTCTCCTCTCTCCCTCCTGTCCCTTTACCCCTCTCCCTCCACCTCTCTTCTCCCCCCTTCTCTCCTCTCCCTTTAGACTTCTCTTACACAGGTTGGCTCTGACAGTGACTTTGCTTCAGGGAAATTATTTTGTTAACGTTTTTTTTAACAGAATTTTCACTCAACTGCTTTCACAAAAATGAAAGCAGTTGTGATGAGAGCAACACACAAGCGAACATTTAGGAAAAACAACTGGAAAAACCATTTGGGAAACAGTGAACAATGTCTGGGAATAGTGTGATAAATGTGTGTGATAAAAATGTGTGTGATGAACATGTATGTGATAAACATGTGTGTGATGAACATGTGATAAACGTGTGTGATAATCATGTGTGATAAACATGTGTGTGATAATCATGTGTGATAAACGTGTGTGATAATTGTGTGTGATGAATATGTATGTGATAATCATGTGTGATAAAAATGTGTGTGATAAACACGTGTTGATAAACATGTTTTTTACAGATTTCTGACTCTGATTTAAAAAGCTTAAAAAAATTAGAGCAGTTGTGATGAGAGCGACACACAAGCGAACATTTAGGAACAACAACTGGAAAAAATATCTGGGAAACAGTGAACAATGTCTGGGCATAGTGCGAAAAACGTGTGTGATAAACATGTTTGATGAACGTGTATGATAAATATGTGTAAAAATGTTTGTGATAAACATATGTGATAAACATGTGGTGATTAACATGTGTGATAAAACATGTATGTGATAAATATGTGTGATGAACATGTGTGTGATAAACATGTGATAAAAATGTGTGATAAACATGTGTGTGACGAACATTTGTGATAAATGTGTGTGATGAACATTTGTACCAAATATGTGTGATAAACGTGTGTGACAAACATGTGTGATAAACGTGTGTGATGAACATTTGTGCTAAATACGTGTAATAAACATTTCTGATAAACATGTGGGTGATAAACATGTGTGTGATAAACGTGGGATAAACATGTGTGTGACGAACATGTGTGATAAACGTGTGTGATAAACATTTGTGCTAAATATGTGTGATAAACATGTGTGTGACGAACATGTGTCTGATAAACGTGTGTGATAAACATGTGTGTGATAAACATGTGTCTGATAAACATGTGGTGATCAACATGTGTGATAAGCTTGTGTGTGATAAACATGTGTGGTAAAAATGTCTGTGTGTCGTAATGTTTGAGCAGGCAGGACCAAAGAGTGCAGAACTCAGAGCAAGTTTACAGTGTTTATTTACAGTCAGTGAAACAACAGGCAAATGATGGTAGAACAGACAAGGGGCAGGGAGCAGGGAGCCAGAGTCCAGGGACGCGACATGGAGTGCAGGGATGAGGACAGGGAGTGGCCAATGCCGGAGCGGGGAGGCAGGGCCAGGAACAGAGTATACAACTGTGTATGGTGCCACATGTTTCAGCCAAAAAAATGTCTACAAGTGGGCTAAATTGTTTAAAGAAGGACAGAGCAGTGTTGAGGATGAAGGCAGGCCTGGGAGGCCTACAGAAGTGAGATCTCCTGAGGTGATCGAACCATACACAGTTGACATTCTCCTATGAATTTCAACGGGTTTGCACCCTTCAGCAACCAAAAACTTGATAACTGACCACTGTTAAATCCTGGAGCATGCTTCTTGGTTGGCCATCTTTGTTAATCGCCAAAACTCTCAAAGTTTTTTTTTTTTATCTGCAAAAGAAATTAAACCCACGTGAAAAACAAGTTTAAAAAAAAAAAAGTAAACTTCTAACTGTATTAAAAGTCCTTATACCGAAAAATTCACCTTATTTATTGAATGACCCTTGTATTTATGGACAGAATTTCTAGGCACAGCCAGGGGCTGGAGGGGGTCTGGTTCGGGAACCACGGGATCTCATCTCTGCTGTTTGCAGATGATGTTGTCCCAATGGCTTCATCGAGCCAGGACCTGTGGCAGGTACTGGGGCGGTTTGTAGTTGAGTGTGAAGCGGCTGGGATAAGAGTCAGCTCCTCCAAACCTGAGGCCATGGTTCTCGACCGGAAAAAAGGTGGCTTGCACTCTCCAGGTGGGTGATGAGTCTCAAGTGGAGGAGTTCAAGTATCTCGGGGTCTTGTTCACGAGTGAGGGAAAGATGGAGCGTGACATTGACAGGCGGATCGGTGCAGCATCTGCAGCATCTGCAGTGATGGTCGCCGTATCGTTCTGTTGTGGTAAAGAAGAGCTGAGCTGGAAGGCAAAGCTCTCGATTTACCAGTCAATCTACGTTCCTACCTTGACCTGTGGTCATGAGCTCTGCGTAATGACTGAAAGGACAAGATTGCAGATAAAAGTGGCTGAAATGGATTTCCTCCGTATGTTAGAGATAGGGTGAGGAGCTCGGTCACACGGGAGGAGCTCGGAGTAGAGCCGCTGTTCCTACACGTCGAAAGGAACCAGTTGAGGTGGCTCGGGCATCTGTTCAGGATGCCTCCTGGACACCTCCCTAGGGGGGTGTTCCGGGCATGTCCCACTGGGAGGAGGTCCCGGGGAAGACCCAGGACACGCTGGAGGGACTGTATCTCTCGGCTGGCCTGGGAATGCCTTGGGGTCCCACCAGAGGAGCTAGACGACATGTCCAGGGTGAGGGAAGTCTGGGAGTCCCTGCTTAGACTGCTGCCCCCGCAACCCGGCCCGGGATAAGAGGGAGAAAATGGATGGATAAACATGTGCGATAAACACATGTGTGATAAACATTTGTGTAACAAACATGTGTGACAAACATGCGATAAGCATGTGTGTTATAAATATGTGTGATAAACGTGTGTTATAAACAAGTGTGATACACCTGTGTGATAAACAAATGTGAACATCTATGATAAACATGCGAGATATACACATGTGTGACAAACATGCGTGATAAACATGTGTGTGATAAACATGTGTGATAAACATGTGTTATAAATATGTGTGTGATAAACATGTACGATAACAGCTTGTGATAAACATGTATGTGATAAACATGTGTGATAAACATTTGTGATAAACATGTGATAAGCATATTTTTTATAAACATATGTGATAAACATGTGTGATAAACTTGGCCAGTTCATGAAGGCAGCAATTTGAGCAGAGATGCCCAGGCTTCCCTCCTCCCAGCTCTTTCGGGAGAATCCCGAGGCGCTCCCAGGCCAGCCCAGAGACATAATCCCTCCAGCCTGTCCTGGGCCTTCCGCAGGGTCTCCTCCTGGTGGGACTTCCCCGGAACACCTCCATAGGGAGGCGTCCAGGAGGTATCCAGAACAGATGCCCGAGGCCCCTCAGCTGTCTCCTCCCAAAGTGAAGGAGCAGCAGCTCTACTCCAAGCTCCACCCATGTGTTCCTGACCCTATCTCTATGGGAGCACCCAACCACCCTGCGGAGGAAACTCATTTCAACCACTTGTATCCATGATCTTGTCCTTTCGGTCATCACCCAAAGCTCATGACTATCATGTGGTCACTATGGTGATAATAGGAACATAAATTGACCTGTAAATCGAGAGCTTTGGCTTTAGACTCACCATGACAGTTTGATACAGTGATTGCATTGCTGCAGACGTTGCACTGATCCACCTGTCAATCTCATGCCCCATCCTTCCCTCACTCATGAACAAGACCCCGAGAGAACACAGAGCCACATGCAGAAACGTGTCAGCCAAAACAACCCCACAACATCCAGTGACAAGATACTCAGGATGGATCTCACCCACCCCTGAACCTTGCCACCGAGGAAATTTCCAACCACCTCAGTGACTTCAGCCAGGGTGATCGATGAGTCTGCCTCCAAGTCCTCAGTGTCTGCTTCCTGCTTCTTCATGAAGGTGGAATTGAGGAGATTCTCAAAGTATTCCTTCCACCATCCCACAACATCCCCATTTGAGGTCAGCAGATCTCTACCCGCACTGTAAACAGTGTTGGTGAAGCACTGCTTCCCCCTCCTGAGGTGTCGGACAGTTTGCCAGCATTTCTTTGAGGCAGACCGATAGTCCTCCTCCATGGCCTCCCTGAATTCTTCCAAACCCTGAGTTTTTTGCCTATATGAACACACGAGCCACGTCATGCTTGTGCCAGTTCAAGACCCCACTAACAGAGGGTTCCGCCAGACATTCCCAACAAGCCGTCACAGTACATTTGGGTCTGCTAGGTCTGTCTGGTTTCCTCCTCCGCCAGCAGATCCAGATCAGATGGTGATCAGTTGACAGCTCTGCCCCTCTCTTCAACCGAGTGTCCAACACACACAGCCAGAGGTCAGATGACATGACAACAAAGGCGACCTCCGGCCTACGGTGTCCCGGTGCCACGTGCACTGATGAACACCCATGTGCTCAAACATGATGTTTGTTATGGGCACAGAAGTCCAATAACAGAACAACGTTTGGGTTCAGATCAGGGAGACCGTTCTTCCCATCAACCCTCTCCAAGTGTCACTGCCGTTACCCATATGGGTCAGTGAGCTGTCTAGTACTCCTCCCAGAGACTCCAAGAAGGCCGAGTACTCTGCAATGCTGTTTGGCCCCTCGGCTAACACAACCGAAAGGACCCTCTCATTCACCAGGGTGCATTCCAACACGTGGCAGCTGAGCTGTGGGGCAATAGGCAAGCCCACACCAGCTTGCTGACTCTCCCCATGGGCAACGCCTAAGAAATGGAGAGTCCAGCCCCTTTCAAGAAGTTAAGTTCCAGAGCGTAAGCTGTGCGTGGCTGTGAGGCCAAGTATATGTAGCCGCTAATTCTCAACCTCCCGCACAAGCTCAGGCTCCGTCCTTCCCAGCCTGAAGACACAGCGCAAGGTGACATTCCGTGTCTGTCCACATCGCTCCTTTGGGCTATTTCAGGCTGAGCCCCATGGCAAAGGCTCAGTGAGTACCCATCCCAGCCCTGGCACCAGGGCGAGGCCCCGGTAACACCAATCCAGGCAATGCAACTGGCCTTACCCTTATACTCATCATAAGGGCTTCTTAGTCTTACCCATCCCCCAGGACCTCTTTGCCATGGGTAACCCTACCAGGGGCACAAAACCCCCCACAATATAGCTCCCAGGATCATTCAGGTGCCCAAACCCTCCACCAAGGTGAGGTAAGGTGATTCAAGGAGGGGTGTGATAAACATGTGTGATAAACATGTGTAACAGTTGCACACAGCTAATCAGTCTCCTCCTCAGATAGGATTGCGCCGACTGAGCAACTCATATATTGCATTTGACTTCTACTACTACATTTTTTACATGAAAAAAATAAAAATACATGACTCATAATATTTTTAAATGTCCAGTGTTTTACAAATGAATTAACATTTTATGAATACAATGCACACACCCGCACAAATAAAGAAAATGCCTTATACATCACAGCAGTGTATCTCACAGACACTTAAAAATAAAATGCATTCAAAGGCATCATTAGAAGCCCATATTACAAACAAAAATCTCAAGACTGTGGCTTGTCACCAAATAAAGCAGGTGGGCTTCTGAAATAAGGTACCTGAACCATAGAAAGAGCCAGCCCTAGCCTTCAGGGGCCCTAAGCTCTGACCAACAGGGGTCACGACTAAGTGTGTCTGCCACTACACTGACCTTTCCTGCCAAATGTCTGAGCTTAAAGGAGCACAAGGCAAGCATTGACAACTAACAGATTTCATAAGCATCATTTTGGTTTTGTTAGGAGGTATGTGAGGTATGTGTATTGTTATCTGTCCATACAGTCAAACTGTTGCAAACACTCAACTTAAGCGCTAATGGTTCAAGCCTGTGGGCTGGGTATTTCCGCTGTGATGCACTTAGGGTCTTGCTTGCCAAATCAACAAATCTGTTTTTAGTCTCACCCTTGGGTATTTGACAAAGTACAGCGCTAAGACCGTCCACAGAGGTAACCATAGACAGGACAAATAGTTCTTCAAAGTTTGGATGGGCAAGCACAACATATTTCAAAAGCACTGACTTTAACTGCTCAAAGGCTATAACACACTCATCGCTTCAGTCTGCAGTGGTGAGTTTACAGAAGGTGCCCTGTAGCTTTTTGATGTTTGTAAACTTGCCTTTTCTCTTCTGACCAGCAGTTAGTGCAAACAATGGCTTCGTGGCAGAGGAGCAGTTGGGAATATATCACCATGCATAGGAACAATCTTATGTGACAGACTGAAGCTGTGTTGCAATCTTCTTCCATGAGATCACTGACTTTCATGTTTGTGATTACTTCAACTTTTGAGGGGTCCATAGAGACACCTTTACTATCAATAACTTGGCCAAGGAAGTTTCTATCTCAAAAAATGGTGGCTTTTGGAGGCCAATTTAAGATTGTTCTCCCTGAGTCTGTAGAACACAGTTTGAAAGGGCCTTGCATTTCGAAGGGACAAAAATGAGGAGATTGTCAAGGTAGCAGAGGAGTTTTGAAAAGTTCGTGTCCCCAAATATTCCAACCGTCATCCTAATGAAGGATGCAGGTTTGTTGCAACTCTTTGTGCAGTGGGACATTGAAAAAGCCCAGGTCCACTGTACTGAATAGGCAGTTACCACCAAGCACAGCCAAACAGTCACCCTGGTGAGAAAGAGAGGACATTTAACCATCTGAAGTCAGTGCAAATCCCTAATCCACCATCCTTTTTCCATCCTTTTTTTTACCATGACCAAGGCTGAGTCATACTTGCTGGCATGCGAAAAGGGAGATCATCAGTGAGGCAGATACAATATGTATCAATCACTAAACAAGTGGAAACATCAACAAGTTCACTGTTTCTTTTTAGTGTGATCGGTTTGCCAGTGGAATTAACAACGATCATAGGCACCCATCTATCGCCCCTGAGAGGTGTAACTAGGCGACCCACCAGAACACTACCAGGTATGGCTTTTGAAGAGATTGGCTTAACTGAAACAGTACTGCTGGGGGACATGGGTACATTAATTGGAAGCCTCCCCCAGACTAAGTGCTTGTGTTTTGGTAACAAAGTCACAGCTTGAGTGAGCTAAACAGTACCTATATTGTCAGGGACAGCATTACCTTTCCAATGCTCAACATTGGTAAACATTGAGAGAAACCGATCAGTCTCAGGATGAAGCTGTGGACTATGTTTAGGCGCAATGTCAGATGTATGATGTGCTTTGGAGACTAAAATGAAGTCATTGTTCTGGACAGGCACAAGCAGTGTACGTACTATGACGTGCCTCCCATACAGTTGCATTTCTATGTCATAGAAACCCACAGGCCTTGTTTGCAGACAACCACTGCAAATTAACATTTTCAGCAGGTGTTTGCTTTTCAGGTAACCCACCAGCAACTCTGAGCTTTTTCAACCTTTTCACCATCATTCATGCAGTCAGCATGCCCCTAAGATTGAGTACACTGAACCACTATATGAGTCTCCTTAGATGTTAAAGTATAAGCATCATTATAAAGTTCAACCCGTTTTAGAGAGGGAATTGTCCATTACACCCACAGCAGTTTCTCTAGTGTAACAGCCAATTTAGAGGCATTGGAGGGTTTAGAGTGATGCTGGTTGCCAGGGACAGGACAGTCCTTTTTTCCAATGACCAGGAGACAAACATTTAAGGCACCTCTCTCTTTTACAGCGGGGCAGAGTGGAATTTTCAGTAGTGCCAGATACACTACATTGTTTGCACTACGTTCTTTTAGGATGTTGAGTCAAGGCAGAGTGGGTGCTCAAATAGGCTGGGACTTGTGTTTGCTTTGTGATTAAGCTGTCTAATACACTCACTAGGCTTTTCATGCAATCTACATCAATACCAGTTACATTGAGTGGCACAGCAGAAGGGGGAAACTGCATTTGTGGCTTAACTTAAATACATTAGAAAGAGACTGGTCAGGGCAGTGTTTGACAAACATCATACTTCACGGACTGGATCATCAATACTATGGCTCTGTCTCCGCAAACATTTACTTGCCACATCGATCGTCTTATTCTGTCTTATCCAACACCATAGCATCCTCACCTGGCATTGACTTTGACCATAAGTTTAGCCTTAATCTCCCATGATTGTTCATGTAGGGGAACATTTTGTTTTTTCAAATAGAGTCACATGATTTTCCCATTGATGGGCAGAAAACTTGTCTGAATTATCGCCTACAAAGATGAAGGTTTCCAAGGGGATCAATTCAATTTAATTTATTTTTGTAAAGCCCAAAATCACAACAGCAGTTGCCTCTTAGGGCTGAACATGAAGGAAGCCAGGCGAGGGAAGGGAGGGTCCAGGTCCACGGAACAGGATCAGGACAGAGGAGGGGGATCTTGGGTCCAGCCATCACCAGGCGGTCAGTGGCCAGGCATCTGAAACAGTTGCACTCCCCAGAGGGAAGTGGGACAGGGAACAAAATGTGACTAGCAATGAACAAACTCCAGGAGAACTGAATATTGAGTGCTGTTGACAGGGAAAATAGGAGGAAACAGAGGATAGTGCTCAGGTTACTATACTTCCCCCAACATAGCTGCTCCTAAGGCAGCTTTGCTAAAGTCCAAGAGTCCAAGTTGCTCTTGGTCCAATAAGACTCCAAGGTTCCTTACAGTAGAGCTGGAGGCTACACTGACACTGTCCAGAGTCTCCCCTCTGACACCTGCAGCACATTCTAACCTCTGTAGTAGAATATTGTGGTCAATGGTGTCAAATGCTGCTCTGAGGTCCAATAGAAATGAATTATTAGCCTGTAGGTGGCGACAAAGCTGCTTAACTACAGCTTTTTCAAGGATTTCTGAGACAAAGAGAAGATAGGTCTATCAGAACATCATAATGCATGACAAAACTGACGTTAAACTGAATCATGTATCTGGGCAGCAAAGTTAGTGTCACTAGTCATATTCTGTGTGCTTCTGTCAGACTGTAACTTAGCAGGGATAGACTCACCAATCTTCTCGGGTGAGTTATAAGTCCACTTAATTCAGCAGTATCTGGCAGCACGGTGGCTGAGTGGCAACACTCATGCCTCACAGCATGAAGGTTTGGTTCGATCCCCGGGTTGCCCAGGCCTTTCTGTGTGGAGTTTTGCATGTTTCTCCCCGTGTCTGGATGGGTTTCCTCCAGGTACTCCGGTTTCCCCCATCAACCAAAACATGAACACCCTTCGAGACAACTGTTGTTGTGATTTTGGGCGTTACAAAAATAAAATGAATTGAATTGAATTGAAAAATGAATCTGCCCCAGTGACCTGGCACCTGGGGTCTGACTACATAACCCCCTACCCACACCAAACTAAACTAGGTTTAGACCTGGTTTAGACCTGGTTTAGACCTGGTTTAGACCTGGTTTAGACCTGGTTTAGACCCGGTTTAGACCTGGTTTAGACCCGGTTTAGATATGGTTTAGACACGGTTGAGACCCGGTATAGACAGGGTCTAGACCCAGTTTAGACCTGGTATGGACATGGTTTAGACATGGTTTTCTTTCCTGGTTTATTCCTGATTTAGTCCCTGTTTAGTCCTGGTTGTGTTTGAACCCTCGTGGCACCCCCTGGAGTAAAGACGCAGACACAGTTATTATTTTATATTTTTATTCAAATCAAACTTCATAATTTCAGTTTTGTTCAGTTTTCATAAAGATCAGCTTCGTCTCCAGAGCCGACGTCCTCGAACTGAAATAGACAAAAACACAAGGACTGAACTGTTTGGCCCAGATGCCCTCCCACAGCTGCATGCAGATGATGTCACCAGTATTTACATCACAAATACCTTTGAAAAAGCTTATTACTGTTGATTAAGCACCCCTGATCTAGATCTATTAACTCAGATGCCCTGCCAAGTTACGACCTGATGCCCTCCCAGAACTGTGTGTTTTTACTCCAGATGCCTTCCCTGAGTTCTCACCTGGACTTTGACCCAACACTGTGGATCTGTGGAGGTTTCCTTCTTCACACAGAACACCAGCGCTGGAAAAAGAAACACAGGGTAATTAACATGAAAGAGTGAATGGAAGAAAGAGTGAACCTGAGCCAGAGAGATGGAGTGAAGGAAGAAGAGGAGGATAAGGAGGGAGAGGGGGAGGTAGGATGAGGAGGGAGAGGAGGAGGTAGGATGAGGAGGGGTGGGACAAATGAAGATGAGGATGTTCTCTTCATTTCAGGTTCAGGAGTCGATGTAAAGGCAGAAAAAAAAGAACAATTATAAACCTCCATTTAAAAGTTGCTTTGATCGGTCCAAAGTGCAGTGGAGCTGTAGGTTTGAGCTCAGATACAGAATCTTATCGGTGAAACTGGAGGACCTACCCAAATATCAGTATCGGTCTGATATTTGGCACCAAAATGTTACATTTGCACTGTCCCAATCTGTGTGTGTCCATGTACAAAAGTAATTAGACTCAAAAACAGACCATAGTTGTTCAGTTTCAATTAAGCAATATTTTATTTGTCCCAAGAGGCAGTTTAAACACACTGAGCTGTAAATGCAACAATAATAAAACAGTTCAAACTGCAGCTCAGCAGCAATAATCAGTTTGTTGACAGATCTATGCTCTTGGTATTGTAGCTCCCTTAAAACAGAATACTGTTAGGCCCAGCCCTCCGCCCCATGGTACAATGAAGAACTGCACTCACCCAGTCAAAAGGGCTGAAAATTAGATAGAAATGGTGTTCCCTGTCCCACTCCACTCTGGGGACTGCAACTGTTTCAGATGCCTGGACACTCATCACCCAGTGATGGCTGGACCAAGACCCCCCTCCTGTGCCCTGAACCTGTTTCATGCAGCCAACCACGACCCTGGCAACCACAGACCAGAGCTGTGGTTTCACGAAAAATACCTTCATCTGGACAATATAGATTAAATCATGTTGAACGTGAAATGAAACCTGACTACTCCAGACTCACAATATGTCCTGTTTGTCATGAGTCTGGACCTAAAACAGCTGCCAGAAAGGTGTTATGTAGTACTCACATTTACAGTTCTGTTTGTGGAAAATGCCAGTTTAAATAAAGCACAATTGAATTGAAATGAGTTCTCTTATATATTGTTCATATATTTTTAAACTAAAACCATCACGAGGCACAGCTGTAGCTCCTCAAGTTGTACGCACTGATGTTGCGGACTCTTAAACTGTTTCCTTCAACTGAAAACTTCTCAGAATGAGTCCAAATACCGAACTCATTATCTACAGTAGTGTGAATTATGCTGATACAGATGTACAGTCCATCAATCTCCATAAACCAGAAGGTCTTCTCCATCTTCACAGAACAGTTCAGAACCACAGTATGACCCAGATGCACCTGGACCTCGGACTGAGCCTGGACCAGAACCAGGACCTGGACCAGGACCTGGACTAAGACTTGGACAAAACACATTTCACAGTGACAACTAATTGAGTGTGGAGCTTCTTGAGAGAACAGAGATGTTAAAGTCCTGGTTTAGTCCTGGTTTAGATCTGGTTTAGTCCTGGTTTAGTCCTGGTTTAGATCTGGTTTAGTCCTGGTTTAGTCCTGCTCTAGATCTGGTTTAGATCTGGTTTAGTCCTGGTTTACACCTGGTTTAGTCCTGGTTTAGTCCTGGTTTAGATCTGGTTTAGTCCTGGTTTAGATCTGGTTTAGATCTGGTTTAGTCCTGGTTTAGATCTGGTTTTGTCCTGGTTTAGATCTGGTTTAGATTTTTTTGATTCCTGGTTTAGACCTGGTTTAGATCTGGTTTAGTCCTGGTTTAGATCTGGTTTAATCCTGGCTTAGTACAGGTTTAGTCCTGCTTTAGATCCGGTAGAGTCCTGGTTTAGATCTGGTTTAGTCCTGGTTTAGTCCTGGTTTAGATCTGGTTTAGTCCTGGTTTAGTCCCGGTTTAGATCTGGTTTTGATCTGGTCTAGATCTGGTTTAGTCCTGGAGTAGACGTGGTATAGTCCTGGTTTAGATCTGGTTTAGTCCTGGCTTAGTCTTGGGTTAGTCCTGGTTTTGATCTAGTTTAGTCCCGGTTTAGTCCCGGTTTATATCTGATTTAGATCTGGTCTAGATTTGGTTTAGTCCTGGAGTAGTCCTGGTGTAGTCGTGGTTTAGATCTGGTTTAGTCCTGGTTTAGATCTGGTTTGGTCCTGGTTTATTCCTGGTTTAGATCTGGTTTAGTCCTGTTTTAGATCTGGTTTAGACCTGGTTTAAATCTGGTTTAGTCCTGGTTTAGACCTGGTTTAGTCCTGGTTTAGATCTGGTTTAGTCCTGGTTTAGTCCTGCTCTAGATCTGGTTTAGATCTGGTTTAGTCCTGGTTTACACCTGGTTTAGTCCTG
This sequence comes from Periophthalmus magnuspinnatus, assembly GCF_009829125.3. Lineage (NCBI taxonomy): Eukaryota > Metazoa > Chordata > Actinopteri > Gobiiformes > Gobiidae > Periophthalmus > Periophthalmus magnuspinnatus. Next base: position 15,898,949 of record NC_047127.1, on the reverse strand, counting down.
GTTTAGTCCTGGTTTAGATCTGGTTTAGTCCTGGTTTAGATCTGGTTTAGATCTGGTTTAGTCCTGGTTTAGATCTGGTTTTGTCCTGGTTTAGATCTGGTTTAGATTTTTTTTATTCCTGGTTTAGACCTGGTTTAGATCTGGTTTAGTCCTGGTTTAGATCTGGTTTAATCCTGGCTTAGTCCAGGTTTAGTCCTGGTTTAGATCCGGTTGAGTCCTGGTTTAGATCTGGTTTAGTCCTGGTTTAGATCTGGTTTAGTCCTGGCTTAGTCCTGGTTTAGATCTGGTTTAGTCTCAGTTTAGTCCCGGTTTAGATCTGATTTAGATCTGGTCTAGATTTGGTTTAGTCCTGGAGTAGTCCTGGTGTAGTCCCGGTTTAGATCTGATTTAGATCTGGTCTAGATTTAGTTTAGTCCTGGAGTAGTCCTGGTGTAGTCCTGGTTTAGATCTGGTTTAGTCCTGGTTTAGTCCTGGTTTAGATCTGGTTTGGTCCTGGTTTAGTCCTGGTTTAGATCTAGTTTAGTCCTGGTTTAGTCCTGGTTTAGTCCTAGTTTAGATCTGGTTTAGTCCTGTTTTAGATCTGGTTTAGACCTGGTTTAGATATGGTTTAGTCCTGGTTTAAATCTGGTTTAGATCTGGTTTACACCTGGTTTAGTCCTGGTTTAGTCCTGGTTTAGTCCTGGTTTAGATCTGGTTTAGTCCTGGTTTAGTCCTGGTTTAGATCTGGTTTAGATCTGGTCTAGATCTGGTTTACTCCTGGTGTAGTGCTGGTGCAGTCCTGGTTTAGATCTGGTTTAGTCCCGGTTTAGATCTGATTTAGATCTGGTCTAAATCTGGTTTAGTCCTGGTCTAGTCCTGGTTTAGTCCTGGTTTAGATCTGGTTTAGACGTGGTTTAGTCCTAATTTAAATCTGGTTTAGTCCTGGTTTAGATCTGGTGTAGATCTGGTTTAGTCCTGGTTTAGATCTGGTTTAGACCTGGTTCAGATCTGGTTTAGTCCTGGTTTAGTCCTGGTTTAGATCTGGTTTAGACCTGGTTTAGTCCTAATTTAGATCTGGTTTAGTCCTGGTTTAGTCTTGGTTTAGATCTGGTGTAGATCTGGTTTAGTCCTGGTTTAGATCTGGTTTTGACCTGGTTTAGTCCTACTTTAGATCTGGTTTAGTCCTGGTTTAGATCTGGTTTAGACCTGGTTTAGTCCTAATTTAGATCTGGTTTAGTCCTGGTTTAGTCTTGGTTTAGATCTGGTGTAGATCTGGTTTAGTCCTGGTTTAGTCCTGGTTTAGTCCTGGTTTAGTCCTGGTTTAGATCTGGTTTAGACCTAGTTTAGTCCTTGTTAAACATTTAGGTTAGTACATGGCTTGACATTAAGGATTCTCAAGTACTGACCCACTGGGCAAGTGAACGCCATTTTTTCCTTGACCAGCCAGACGTTTGAACTACTTTGTACATTGTAGGTCTAAAGTGAAGTAATCAAATATATCTATCAAAGAATACACATGTGAAATAACTCTAGTGTGTTATATTAAACATTCAGATTCTTCAGCCCTCTTTGCCCTTGGCTTTCTCTCAGTGAGCTTCCTGATGAAGTCCCTGAAATGGTCTTCACAGGTTTGTCATGGTTCATTAGTGCAAGGCAGTGATCAAAAGAAACGGTGCAGGTTATTTTCAAGACTCTGAAATATATAAAACACATTTTGAGTCATCTCACACTATATCTCACATGTGTCATTCACAGATGATTTGTGATGACAGCCCTGGGAGCAACAACAATTGACTTTTACAAATGATTTCTATAGAATGTACAAACAGGTGCAGCATTTATAGTCTAGGCTGCTGTCGTCCTGTAGAAGAGCCATTGTGACAAAATGCTCTTAGACTCTTTCACTGTTCACAGTTTCAGAGCTGGTCTTTTATAAAGAACAGTTTTAAACAGCATTTGAAATATTATAGTGCCACAACACTCAATAGTACATTCATAGGCCTGCATTTACTTTTAGGATATAGGGCCTATATCTCCAAGCAAACACCAACAACAGCACTTTGTGTCAGATGCAATATGCTGTATTAAAGTATTTTAAAGGATTCCATATCCATCCCCAACTGTGACCAATGTTGGACAAGTTACTGTGAAATTGTAATATCTGATCCTATTACAGTGCTAAAACGTAATGTTAGGCAACATAGTCCCAAATATGTAACAGAGTTACACTACTTTGCGTTACTTTTGATTTACTTTTTACCTGTCAAAGGAAATGTGGGCTTTATATGAGTTTTAAAAATATATAGTTTACTGTGTTGAGTTTAACCACTTGAAACTCGCCCTTGGACCCTCACCCACAGCTTCAGAAACCTGCTCTCACTTGCACATAACACATCACATTTCAGATATTTTAGGTCCAGTACACTCATTATCATTACCAGAGTGGAGTACACACTGGAGTACACAGTGGAGTACACAGTGGAGTACACAGTGGAGTACACAGTGGAGTTACACAGTGGAGTACACAGTGGAGTACACACTGGAGTACACACTGGAGTACACAGTGGAGTTACACAGTGGAGTACACGGTGGAGTACACACTGAAGTACACAGTGGAGTACACACTGAAGTACACAGTGGAGTACACACTGGAGTACACACTGGAGTACACACTGGAGTACACACTGGAGTACACACTGGAGTACACAGTGGAGTACACAGTGGAGTACACAGTGGAGTACACACTGGAGTACACACTGGAGTACACAGTGGAGTACACAGTGGAGTACACAGTGGAGTACACAGTGGAGTACACAGTGGAGTTACACAGTGGAGTACACAGTGGAGTACACACTGGAGTACACACTGGAGTACACACTGGAGTACACAGTGGAGTTACACAGTGGAGTACACGGTGGAGTACACACTGAAGTACACAGTGGAGTACACACTGAAGTACACAGTGGAGTACACACTGGAGTACACACTGGAGTACACACTGGAGTACACACTGGAGTACACAGTGGAGTACACAGTGGAGTACACAGTGGAGTACACAGTGGAGTACACACTGGAGTACACACTGGAGTACACACTGGAGTACACAGTGGAGTACACACTGGAGTACACAGTGGAGTACACAGTGGAGTACACACTGGAATACACAGTGGAGTACACACTGGAGTACATAGTGGAGTACACAGTGGAGTACACAGTGGAGTACACACTGGAGTACACAGTGGAGTACACACTGGAGTACACAGTGGAGTTACACAGTGGAGTAAACACTGGAGTACACACTGGAGTACACACTGGAGTACAGTCGCGTAGATCCACAGATCATCCTGACAAATAGCCCAGTCACTTTTGAAAAAAAACAAACAAAAAAAACCTCATCTTGCTCCTCTGCCATATTGTGCCGATGCTGTGGAGTTAGTTTGGATCAGTTCACCTGCTGTTTAAGTTTAGCTCCTTGTTCTTCTCATCGCTACATAAAGGGTTAGGAGACACGGAATTAACACGCGTGGCACTACTAGAGAGAGGGGAAAGGCGTGGAGCCGCGCTGAGCCGGGAGGCTCACAGGTGAGACTGTTCTCAGTGGTGTGAGCGGGAGCGTGCACGTACACGGCTCCGTGAGAACCGGCGCGGAGCCCGGCACAGGCCCAGCTCACGGGCCCCTGGAGACACCGGGTACTGCCCCAGTGAATGTTACTCCCAAAAGCACGGGCCATAATAATAATGGCCTCTGCATTTGTAACTTGTTACTGAGATAGTAACGAGACCTAATAAATGTATCGCCAGTTTTTCACTTAATAATATGCTACGTTATATTACTGCACTACTAACTGTGATTCTTTACATTTGCTCCTTTTCTGGCGGACAGTTACATATTGGGTTGGTGTCGGGTTTAGCCCTGGGTTCACTCTTCGCTCTGATGCGTAATGAAGTTTCCAGGAGATGTGCGCTTTAGTGATGTCAGCTCAGTTTACCCGTTTTATTTAGGCTACTTTACAGTCTGTGGGACAGACAAAACACTGACTGTGACGCGTAAAGCACTGCGCATGAGGTGAGCACTTGTTACTGTGGCCGTTTGGCGACGCAGTGAACAACTGTCCGTCTGCCTTTCAAGTAAACGAAAAAAGTGGCATGGAAAAATGGAAATAGTTATTAGAAATGGGTAATGGACTTATGTTGCTGTATTTGCACTTGCCCCCTTTGACAACTAGGCCGAGGGGAGCACTTGCCCCGACAAAACCTTTAAATGCCCCGGTCCTTTAATGTGGAGCCCATTTAGTAGATTCTTTTTACCTGTGATGATGAGGAGTGTGTTTAGACCCACAAAGCTGAAGAGCAGGACTTTGTAGGTCTGGGTCGGGTTCTGGGTCGAGTTCTGGGTCGGATTCTGAGTAATGCTGGTCTCATCTGGAGCAAGAGTCGAAGAAACTGAAGAAACTCAAGCTTCAGTGTCACAAAGTAAATGCATGGTCCGTGTGTCCTACACACATGTGTAGAATCTATACCATCTATGGTCCTGTGGAATATGTAGTGGTGGAAGAAGTACTCCATTTTGTTACTTAAATAAAAGTACAAATTTAAAAAAGTAAAGTACAAGTAAAAAAAAGTAAAAAAAAAAATTATCCACTTTAAAATATACTTAAGTAAAGTACAGATATTAACATTTGGCACTTAAGTACAGAACTTTATTACTTTTACTTTGTTACTATAGATAAAGCTGTAATTTTTCTTCTGGAGGGTCACATGTGCGTCTCCATGGAGATGTTACTGGTCATATAATTAGATGAGTGAAGGGAGAGTTGACCTCACCTGTGATCAGGTTATATTGCTCCTTTACTTCAAAAACCTCCTTAAATCCAAAAGTCGTCACTGAGAAGTTTCTCTGAGCACAGCTGTAGCTCCTCAGGTCGTCCTCACTGATGTTGTGGATTCTTAAACTGTTTCCTTCAACTGAAAACTTGGAAACTGAATTAGTCCAAATATAGAGCTCATTAGGTCCATTCTTACTGTGAATTCTGCTGATACAGATGTGCAGTCCATGAATCTCCATAAACCTTGGTCTTGTCCACCTTCACAGAACAGTTCAGAACCACAGTCTGACCCAGATGGACCTGGACCTCAGACTGAGCCTGGACCAGAACCAGGACTTGGACTAAGACTTGGGCAAAATGCATTTCAGAGCGACGACTTCTCGAGTGTGGAGCTTTGTGAGAGGACAGACACGTTAAAGCTTCAACAGGAAACAAGTGAAAAAAACGTGACAACTGCAATGTGGCAGAGTGGTTATCCTCCTCTCAGCCAGGAGGGTGTGGCTTAGACCTGGTTTAGACCTGGTTTAGTTCTGGTTTTGTACTGGTTTAGACCTGGTTTAGACCTGGTTTAGACCTGGTTTAGACCTGGTTTAGTTCTGATTTTGTACTGGTTTAGACCTGGTTTAGACCTGGTTTAGACCTGGTTTAGACCTGGTTTAGACCTGGTTTAGACCTGGTATAGACCTGGTTTAGTTCTGGTTTTGTACTGGTTTAGACCTGGTTTAGACCTGGCAAACCCTGGAGTAAAGACAGGCAGATTCTTTTTTTAATTTTTTTTTATTTTTATTATTTTTACTTAAATTCAAACTTCATAATTTGAGCTTTGTTCAGTTTTCATAATTTGTCTCGAGTCTCCTCGAACTGAATCAAACAAAAACGCAAGGACTGTGATGGAAATGTATGTGTATCATGTTGTGCAGAAAGTATCATCCTGTGTCTTTGTGTAAATTTGATCTGTGTGAGTCAGACCCAGAGCAGACAGCCGTCCAGTCTGTGGCAGGACCGGCCTGTGCCCTGTCCTGTCCATGTCTGTTGTAACGAAGAATAAACATTTTTATTACTCTCTCAAGAGATATACTCATTTCCCGCAACAGTATTGGTGTCAGAAGAGTGGGATCCACCAGTGGCCGTCCGAACACAGTGCAGATGGAATTTTGTTTAATTTCCTGATCCTGTCCTGAAACTTTCACAGGAGAACATGGATAGACACTGGCTTCTGTCCTGGATCACCACTACTGGATTTAAACAAGATTTTTCCTGGTGAGCTTTTGTAATACAGACTTTACTTAATTTGAAAAGGAAATCTTCTTCATCTACAAAGATGTTTCAGTGCTCAAAGGATGTGTTGGAAATGCAAAATGCTTAAATGGAGTTCTCAGACCATTAGTTCTGGGCCTTTACATTTTTTTATTAATTTCACAAAAGCTAAAATTCCTATATTTTAATTACTTGACCTTTTCCGGTCTTTGATACAGTCAGTTTAAAAAATGTTCATGCATTGGAAAACAAATTATTTCAGATTGAAGTGGAAATGATAAAAACAAAATTAGAAAACATTGAAAATTACAAGGAATATTTAAAAATGTGGAAAGATGAAGCTGAAGTCAAAATCTGAATACACGATGCACAAGCCTCTTCTCTTTGAAGATGCAACTGAAATGTGTGAACTGAAACCACGCCACTCGCAGAGTTCTTTGTCTCAACAGTTGACTGTACTGAAGTTTGACCCAGATCTGAACAACCATTATGGCTAACGACCAAACAGGTGAAACTCCCCTCCAGCTGTAACTATCTGTAAACACTCAGATGGGTGGGAGTCCCTGCTATTTAGTGAACAGTCAATAAGTGAAACTCCTTTCTGGGGTTATTGAGTAGTAAAAAGTAAAAGGGTGAGAGTCTTTGTGTAGTTAAGTGTAATTAAGTAGTAGTGATAGAAGTTAAGACAGGCTGAACTTTTCTCATGAGGAAGAGTGTATTCAAAGGGACAGTGCACCTCCGTCAGGTCTAAGAATGGAGATATTACATAAGTGTAAAATGCATGAAGACAAACTTGACTTTGAATTATTTTACTTCTCTATTTCACTCACAAGTTTGAATAACAGTGGCAACATATAAAAGAAAAGCAGAAATTAAATACATTATTCACATGCAGAAAATTGTGCTTATATATAGAGTGTGTCATTTAAATGGTATGGAGTAAACTGTGCATTTACAGAAAAAATGTGTTTCACATTTGAGCTTTTGTGAACAGTGTCAGCAAGAAACTGACAGGATGCAGTTTAAACTGATTTATTTATCTAGATTTATTTGTTTCTTTTTATTTTTTTTTAATGTTGAACTGTATTTGTTTTGTGTTTTTACCCCATCACTGCAGTGGGTTTAATGACATGCATGTCCTAAGATAAATCCAGCTACTACCAAAAAACCTCCCTAATTGTAATTGGAAAGAAGGAACCAAATTCTTCCAGGAATTCCCAAAAAACTTTTTAATGAGCTCTCTTATAAACAAAATGAAGGCCTTATCAAAGCCGGTAGTGATCACAAAAATTCAAACTGTGTCAAAGAGGGAATATTACAAAATTTGTTTTACTTTTATAAAAGTGAATTGTGAGAAAACAGGTGTTATCAGACTGTTTTCCATTAAGTACAAGACCTGTAACCTGTAAAGCCCTTAAAGACAAAGAACCACAGTGAAGGCAAGTTTATTTGTATCCTCCTAGGACCTGGCGTTCTCATATGTGAACAACAAATTTTGGGTCCACATATGAGGACATTCGTTTTACATCACTTTTCTCAGAAACTACATAATGTAAAAAGATAATTCTTTGTTTTTACACTCATCAGGTCCAATCAGCCTAAATAACAAAGAGAAATTAATAAACCATGTCATGCAAGAGCTCGGGTCTTAGGAGGGTAGAGCACAATTCGTACACAATTCAAAGTGCTTTACAGAAGAAGAAAGACATTAAAATCACACAAATCAAAACATAAATAATCACAAATAATCATCATAAAATTAACATTAAAACAGAAGAGTGCAAAATAAAAACCTTTCAGTCATATGCAGCTAAACAGGACTGTTTTGAGCATGGACTTAAACATTGTCAAAGTCGAGGCCTGTCTCACATCTTCGGGAAGACTGTTCCAGGTTTTAGCTGCATAAAACTGAAAAGGTGATTCCCCATGTTTAAGACCAGGCCTGTCCCTGAAGTCCTCAGAGTGTGAGATGCTTCATGTGGCTCTAACATGTGGGAGATGTTCTCTGGTGCTGGTCCATGGAGAAACTTGTTCACACAGAGCTGCTTTAAAGTCTATTCTCTGAGCCACAGGAGACCTGAGCACAGGACACATGTGTGAAGTACTTCCTGGTTCTAGTCAGGACCTGAGCAGCAGCGTTCTGGATGTACTGCAGCTGTCTTAAGGCTTGTTTGGAGAGACAGTGAGACCCAGATGGACCTGGACCTCAGACTGAGCCTGGACCAGAACCAGGACCTGGGCCAGGACAGGAACCTGGACTAAGACTTGGACAAAACACATTTTAGAGCGACGACTTCTTGACTGCGGAGCTTCGTGACAGGACAGACGTGTTAAAGCTTCAACAGGAAATAGGTAAAAAAAATGTCACAACTACAATGTGGCAGAGTGGTTATCCTCCTCTCAGCCAGCAGGGTGTTGCTTAGACTCCTGAGAGTCCTGGTTTAGTCCTAATTTAGACCTGGTTTAGTCATACTTTAGTCCTGGCTAAGTTCTGGTTAAATCCTAGTTTAGTCCTGTTTTAGTCCTGGTCCTGGTTAAGTCCTGGTTTAGTCCTGGTATAGACCTGGTTTAGTCCTGGTACCTAATTCAAATTTACCTGTTTGTAATTTATAATTCTGCACTAGACTAGACCCAGAAGAATTTATACTTCTCCTGGGTCTAAGTCTTGGACCAGAACCAGGACTTGGACTAGACCAGACATGGGCAAACTACAGCCCTTTGGGTTTATTAATTCGTCCCTCTGAACGTGACCGAATTCTATTAAAATAGGTAAGGGTAAACCTTGTTCAAAGTTTTTCTGATGTGTTTATTTAACTGAAATTTTATAAATTAATTATTAATTGAATGAATGCATCTGAAAAACAATTTGTACAATGAGCCTTGCATATTCATGTTTTGCTACATGTTACAGACCAAATATCTAATGCCATATATACATATATGTATCATGGCCTGACCCGTCAAACTTTAGAACCCATTGTGGCCCCTGTGTCAAAAAGTTTGCCCACCCGTGGACTAGACCCAGGACTTGGTTTAGACCGAGGACCAGACCCTTTAGCACAGATATGTTGGTTAGATATAAATATTCTCCGGATGCGGTCGGCTGCTGTTTTCTCGCTGGAAGGTGAGACAAGAAGTAGAACAGCGCAAACAGGAAGCTGCGGTGATGAGCAGAGAGGAGACAAAGGTCCACATCACCTGAACCACAGAAGATCTGCTCTATGATTATGACCAAAGTGTGAAGGTACCAGTCTGAGCTGAGGAAACCTCGAAGCTCTGGACTAACACCAGGTTTGGTTTAAGAACATGGAGGAGGGGCAGGTTATTTCAGTTTAATCAAATACAGCCAGTTCTAATCAATCCAAATGATCAGTTTGGGCTTTTAAAGCAGTGCTATACACATTTTCTGATGCAGGGTTGGTCATCTGCTTGTCTCTATGGAGATGTTATTGCTGTGTCTGTAAAGTTCCACCGTACAGCATTAAACTCGTCTATGTTTTATTTTAGATTGGCCCTTCAGCAACAGCAGTAATATCCGCTGTGGATCAATAAAGTATTATGATGTTACTAAACCTAAACCAGGTTTGAACCAGGACTGAATCAGGACTAAACCAGGACTAAACCAAGACTAAACCAGATGCCCTGTGCCTGACCCTGGTGTTATGTTAAAGTTGTATTTTACAGATTCTTACATAACATTGTTCCTGAGTTTATTTGGCACTTTCTCTCGTTTAAACCCACAGTTGACTTTTAGGTTTAAGGCTTTTTTCAGTGATGAAGGATTTGGACTCCAGACCATTCACACAGACTTCAGTCTGTCAGCGCCGGAGGGAGAAGAGAGAAGAGGAAGAAGAATGACAAGAGAAAGAGGAGAGAGGTGAGGACAGGAATGGAGAGAGAGAATGACAGAGAGGGAGGGGAGAAGAGAGAGGAGGGGAGAGGGAGTGGGTGAGGGTGAGAAGAAAGAATGAAAGAGTGACAGAGAGAGAGGTGAGGACAGGAGCAGACAGAGAGAAAGACTACAGAGAGGGAGAGAGACTGCGAGTGGAAGAGGATAGAGAGAAAAAATGATAAGATGGAGATGGGGAGAGAGAGGAGGAAAGAGGGAAAGAAGGAGAGACAGAAAAGAGAAAGAGAGAGGGAGGGAGAGAGAGGGAAGGAGGAGAGGTACAGACAGGCGCGGCATGACAAAAATGAAGCAAACACACTTTCTCTGCACGTGAGACCATCAGACAGAACAGCATGTGTCCCCCCAGTCACTGAACAGAGTGGGGTATACAGTATTATGTGCTGTGTGTCTCATTCTCTGGTATCAGTCAAATCCACAAACGTCCCTGATCATTTTTATTAGTGACAAGTACTGTACTAAACCAGAACTAAACCAGGACTAAACCAGGACTAAACCAGGACTAAACCGGGAAGAAACCAGGACTAAACCAGGACACCAGGAGGATTAGGATACTTCAGGTGAATGGGGGAAACTGCACCCATTATGTTTGTACAAAATATGATGCTTTTATTATAAAACTTGAATAAATATGATTTGGTTTCTTCTCTCACATGTTTAAAGATACAAGAGTTCATGTGCATGCTCACAGTCCACATGTACGCTCACAGAGACACAAAGATTCAAGTAAAAGACCAAAACAGAAAACAGGCTACAGACACGAGACAATATAAGATTTAAGACATTTAAGAGACAAAAGTAGAATTAAAATATTTTCAGCAGCAGAACAGTTCAAAATACAAATCTAACTTCTGTCAAACTCCAAAATGTGATGAGTGATTTTTGTAAACAGAAAAAACTGAGGAATGATCCATAAGTCCAAAACATCGTCAAAGAAAAGGCACTGACGATTCAGACAGGAGCAGGCAGGAGTAGACATGAGCAGACAGGAGTAGCGATTGACAAAAACAGAAAAACTTGACAAAACAAGAAAAAGATGGTCCATAAAAATAGTGAAAGTTGTAGAGAAGGTGGACTGTGTTTAAGAGTCCAGCCCAGATGAACCAGATGTCCTGTAGGAGGCGCTCTGGAGGGCCTGAAGTGGTTCATGTGGACGAGCTGCCTCTCCTCTCCAAAAATCTGACAAAACAAAAACAATTAGTGCTGATAATGGGTGCAGAGGGACAGACATGATTGTGTAGCTCTGGTTGTTACTTCTATTGCTATGAACAGGCCTAAAATGTGATATTTGTGACTGTTTTATTTTATGCTGTGTGTTGAGATAAGGTTATAGGTGACAATCTTACTAAAGTTACTTCTGCTACCTGTTAACTACCTCAACACACATTTTCCTAACCTTAACCGTGTTCCTGACCATAATAATCCTGCTGCTAAACCTAACCTTAACCTTAACCCTAAATCCTAACTGTGGGAGCCAAGTTTAATTCATAATAATGCTTGCAAATTGAGTGTTGATATTTAGTTATAAATGCTGTTTTATGTTTAAATTAATCATTAATCTACAGGAAATAACGGCTAGAAGTTGCCAATATTATTGGTTCATTAAAAAAACTCTAAAACCAAAGACATTTATGGGCTGGATACACATTTCTTAAAGTTATGCAAAGACTCTTTTGTTGCACCAATAGCACATATGATTAACCTATCATTTAAACAAAAAGCTGTCCCATCTTCTTGGAAACTGGCTACAGTCACCCCAATTTACAAGTCTGGTGACAGATCAAATATAACCAACTACCGGCCAATTAGTATCCTTCCAGTAGTTTCCAAGGTTGCTGAAAAGTGGGTTGCAAAAATTATAAATGAACACTTCTGGCCATTCTGCTCTACACCCGATGCAGTTTGGGTTCCATGTAAATCATTCCACTGAATCGGCAAATAGTTTCTTTATTGAACAGGTGAAAAGCAAATTAGACAATAATACATGTGTTGGTGCAGTGTTTTTGGATCTTAAAAAGGCGTTTGACACTGTCAATCATGACATACTATTGACAAAATTAACAAACTTCAATTTTTCTCCAGATGCAATTGAATGGATTCAATCATACCTAGTCTGCAGGAAGCAATGTGTACATATTGACAGTGTCAAATCGTCCCTTGTAGATGTTCCAGTTGGTGTGCCTCAAGGATCAATACTTGGCCCGCTTTTATTCTCACTGTAACGACTTACCTTCAATTTGTTTAAATGTTGACTTTCAAATGTATGCCGACGCCGCCGTGATTTACACGCATGCGAGGAGTATAAAAGAGGCATCCTCCATTTTAACTACAGCAATGGAGTCTGTAAATGAATGGCTGCTTAAATCTTGTCTGTTGCTAAATACTAAAAAAACTGTTTGTATGATGTTTACAAAGCAGCCACAAGATTTAAAACATTCAGGAGTGTTCTTGAGAGGAGAAGAATTACAAATTGTAACCGAATTTAAGTACCTTGGTGTCACACTTGACTCTACTTTATGTTTTAAGAATCATGTTAAAAGAATTACCAAAACAGTTAAATTCAATCTCCCAAATTTTAAGCAAATCAGGCCATTTATAACCCTTGATGCTGCCAGAGTGTTTCTCCACTCAATGATATTATCTCACATTGAATACTGTATCACAAGTTGGTCTTTAACAAATTTAAATACACTCAAAATAATGGAATCACTCTACAAAAAAATCCCTAAAGGTCTTTGATAGGAAACCCCTTTCTTTCCATGTTTGTAGGTAATATTTTAAAAAAGCATAATCTTTTTAGTTTTGATCATTTTAAACATTTTAAATATGCATGTTTTATCTACAAAGTGCTACATGGATTAGCCCCGCCTCCCATGTCAGACCTTTTCAAAACAAAAAACACCCGAAGCATGAGGACCAGGGCCTCGTCCAGAGGAGACTGTGAGGTGCCCTATAGAAAAACTGCCTTTGGACAAAATGCTCTTTCTGTGAAGGCGAGTAAGATCTGGAATGGCATTCCACTTCAAATAAGAGAGTGCTCCACATTATCCACTTTTAAAACTCAACTCAAACTCTGGCTGAAATCAAATCAGTCATGTGATCACTAATCAATACATGGACCTCCCTTCTTACTTTTCTTACCTTTTTATTTATTTTTTTATTTTTTTTATTTTTTTTTATTCTACTTCTATTCTACTTTTTAACTCTTGTATATTGTACTAATGTGATGTATTTGTTGTACTCTTTACCTGCCTGGGGACTGCGGATGTAAATTAGCTCTGTAGCTATAATCCGGCATATTTACATTTGTTCACAACAGATGTTTATTAATGTGCATTGTCCCTATCAAATAAATAAATAAATAAAATAAATTAAAAAAAATTTATATTGAGAGATTTAATATTTCATTTATATAAATAAACTACATTTATTTGATCACATTAATGTTGATTTTAGGATTGTTATTATAAATATGTTACCATCAATGAGAGTGCATATGAGAGAAAAAATAGATACTTTGGAAACGTGTTTAGTTGAGGCAGCACATAAACAGGGAGCGATTTTCTTACCGTAGTATTGTTTATTTTTGGAAATGGCTTGGCTTTGATTTCTTCTATAAGAAGATTTAGCAAAACGGTGGATTAAAATTTTCTTAACTCTTTTTTAACGTGCATTAAAAAATGCATGCATTTTTACACTGGACTTCGATGCATTACGTCGAAGTCCAGTGGAAGTTATTTTTCTCTTTAATAAAAATACACGAGTGACACCAATGGACAAGCAAAACCAGGCCTCAAACTGCACACTAACCTTAACACTAACCTAAATCCTAACCCTAACCTTAACCTAAACTCTAACGTTAAACCTTAACCTAAACTCTAAACCCTAACCTTAACATAAACTCTAACTTTAACCTAAACTCTAACCTAAACCTTAACCTAAGCTTAACCTTAACCTAAACTCTAACCTAAATCTTAACTCTAACCTTAACCTTAACCTAAACCCCAACCTTAACCTAAACTCTAACCTTAACCTTAACCCAAACCCAAACCCTAACCTTAACCTAAACCATAACCTGTTTCCTAACTTATGCATTCCACCCATCTTTCTCTGGGTTAAACATGTCAGGAACATCTCCAGATCTTGAACTAGTCTTGGTCAGGATCTTAGCTCTCAGGATTTTACATCTTTGCTCATTCTGTATATTTTGAGTTGATGGTGGAAATTAGTGTGTCCGGAGGAACCCCACCCAGACACAGGGAGAACATGCAATCTCCACACAGACACAGGGAGAACATCCAAACTCCACACAGACGCAGGAAGACATGCAAACTCCACACAGACACAGGGAGAACATGCAAACTCCACACAGACACAGGGAGAACATGCAAACTCCACACGACACAGGAGTAACATGCAAACTCCACACAGGCACACAGAGAACATGCAAACTCCATACAGACACAGAGAGAGCATGCAAACTCCACACAGAAAGGCCCAGGAGTCCAACCGGATACCTTCTCACTGAGACCTTCTCACAGCATAGCAGAATAAGAGCTATTTTGTGTGTACTAGTAGTTCTTGTATGTAATCATCGTTGCAGCAGCAGTCACAGTAACAGCAGTGGCGATAGCAGTAGTAGTAGGAGCAGCAGTATTAGTAGTAGTAGCAGTAGTAGTAATAGTAGTAGTGGTACTCACAGTGTAGTTTGTATGAGGTCATTGAAGGCCGGGTCTCTGGAGCAGAGCTGCAGCACCCTCAGCCTCTCCTCCAACTCCTGAAACAACAGAAAACAAGGTCTGTGCCAGGTCTGAACCAGGACTGATTTCCGTGGTGCATGTGGTGGAGTTCTAGTACCTGTCTGCTGATGGAGCTGCTGTAAGCAGGCAGAGGAGGCGGGGTCTGTTGGCAGGGGGGCATGCCCGGCAGGTGGTCGTCATGGTGACGATAGGATTCAGCCAAGACCGGGGATTCGGACTCAACCGGGATTTGGAACCTAGAACGGTCCCATTTCTGCCTATCCCCACTGCAATAAAACAAGGAAAAAACAAGCCTAAAGCAGGACCAAAGCAAGACTAAAGCAGGACTAAAGCAGGACTAAAGCAGGACTAAACCAGGTCTAAACCAGATCTAAACCAGATCTAAACCAGGTCTAAATCAGGACTGAACCAGGACCAAACTAGAACTGATAACTAGAACTAACTAGTCTAAGCCAGAACTAAACCAGTACTGACCTGAAATCATCTTCTACAGGAGTCTGTTGTTGTAGAAACTTGGACAGAAAGTAGATGATCACAATGGTGACAAACAGGAAGCCGAGAATGGAGCTGACGGCGCCGAAAACAATGAGTGTCTCAGAGACAAACTCCTCACAATGCTGCCCCCGAAAGAACCAGTTCTCCCCCACACGGCACCTGTACAGATGTGTAATATAGTACATGTCAACCTGTGCTTAACTCCAGAGTCAAAAGAATAACGCTGGTAAACTTGTGTTCAAAGACTTCACGACTTCCCGTCAGACACTTCTTAATCAAACATGAAAAATATTGGGAAGTGAAGGCAAACATGAATTTGCACAACACAACACTAATGTAGTGTGTGTGTTGAATGGTGTATGATCACATGTAGCACTTTACCACCTTCAGGGCACGTTAAATCAAGGAACCACTCACCCATTGACAAACACATTCATACACCAGTGTACACAGACACTGGGGACAAGGTGTGTTAAGTGTCTTGCCAAAGGACACAACGACAGTAGGTCTGACCGCTCTATCAATGATGTTTTCTGTTGAGAGAGGGATTCAAACAGCCAACCTTCGGGCCAGTGGACAAACACCAACTTAGCTACTGCCGTAGTGTCTAATGTAATTTGTCTATGTGATTATACAGCTGCTCTGTGGGCCTTTTGAAATAAATAGCGTTATTGTAATAAAGTGGATATTCTATCTTTACATGACATTAGAAGTATACCTCTAGTTAAACCTGAGCTGAGACAGGTCAGTTCTCAGGTGGAGTTTCTGTGTAACTGTCAGATTGTAGATATATAGACCTGGTTTATGATTAATATCTCTGTAATTACTGGGCCAATCCACATGAAACAAAAACTTGCACAAAGTTCAGCATCTTCTCTGTCAGTATAAATAAACAAAAGTGAAATGATTTTTTTCACAGGAAGTGGTGCCATTGTTCATCCTCAAAGACGTGATCGTTGTCAGCTGAAAGGACGTTAAGACATAAGATTAATGTGACAAGTTTGTGGCGCCAACTCCTAAATAATGAGAAGGTTCAACATTTGTGGATCAGACATTTGGAGATTTCTTTCAAATACAGTGAGTCTCCTATTGATACTTTGCAAGTGATGTCGTCAACATTCCCTGGGAGAGTGATGCTAACAGTAGGCACTGCTCTGTCTGTCTCTGTCTCAAGTTAGACTTTAATTTGGGCTTTACTTTAACACAGTCTGATCATAAACAATGGATTTAGCTGGAAATACAAGAGGTGAGCTGATTTATGCTCTTAAACAAGTCCCTTTCAAATATTATTACAGTCACAAGCTAGCTAGCATTTGCCAACAGTTTTTCAGCTAGTCACTCTCACCATTTTGTTGAAAATCACATACCTAAACAGGACCACGAACGCTTGTATTGACCACACGCTCCTGAAAACGTACTGTTTGAACCACTTGTGTAGTTTATCTTGAGTTTCAGACTATTAAAAAAAACAAAAACACTTTTTTTGTTAGTGTTTGCTAATGTGTTCATTGTGACACCATAGCAACTGCTGAACATTCCACCATAGACATACATGAAGAACACCCTCAGCATGATGTCACAAAGTAGGCAAAGTATAAATAGAGTTATACAGACCCTGAACATGAGTGCAGCCTATTAATTTATGGCCAAACAAACTTTACTGTTTGTCACCATGGAGATTTAAACATGGAGTTTTATGCCATACTAAAACAATGTCTGTGTTCTGACCTGCAGATGGCGCCCTGGCCCGGCACCACATCGCACTTCCCATCGTTGTGACAGAAATGGGGTTGAAGGTCACAGACGCTGACACAGGGCAGACCGTCCACACTCTCGTACCCGCGCTCGCACACGCACGCCGGCTCCAGGGTCACAGGATTCACACGGCAACGAGAAAAACGGTTACAAGCCAGGAATTTACAGGAGTCTGCGCGCTCACCTGAGGAGAGTGAGAGACAGGTGAGAGGAGAGGACATCTGAGGCAATCTGGCAGACAGGCAGGGCATCTGAGACAATCTGACACAGAGGAAAGGCACATGGTACACAGCAACAAGAAAAACTGTGGCACGCCACAAGCACACTGACGTTCACCTGAGGAGAGGGCATCTGGCACTTTTGTTGTGGCAGTGGAAAGTAGAGGAGGTTAAATCTGTGTGAGTTTGAGGCTCAGACAGATTAGAGTCTGAACCAAACAAGAGCAGACAGATATCAACTAGAAGGAAATACAGAGAGGTCTGTAATAAGATTATAATCTATTATAAACAAGTTTATAAAAAAGATTATTAAATTTACGACTTATATTTTCAAATTACGATTAAACCACAAGTCACATGTCAAATCCATCCAGCATTCACAACTAATCCAAGAATTCCATATATTCCAGAACATGTTTGTGGAGGTTGAAACTACAGCAGTTTTTACACAGAATAAGACCTCACGGAGGGCATCTGACACACAGAAAGGGCATCTGACTCACTGGCCTCACGTTTCTCTCAGACAGATACTATTGGATTATAATGAGATTATAACAGGATTATCGCCCATCAGACAGATCACTGTCTCTGCAGAGGAAACATCCTTATCTATGGACACCACTGAATGAAAAGTACTGTTCAGTTTCAGATATTTGCCCTGGTTTATGGTGAAAACATCTGTAAAATATGGTTTCTATCTAATTGGCTCCCACTGTTGTGGTTGGACCCGGGCACCAGTGGTTTAAACCAATCACAGAGCAGAATTTGTTTGGTTTTTCAGCCTATTTTATTCTACATACAGTCTCTGTCTCAGATGTGAGCACTCCTGGACTGGGTTAATGGCCCTGTATCTGCTTTGTCCATTTGAGCAAAATTCGTCTTGCCCTCTATAGATATATGGCATAAGAAGTTCTTGAGAGCAAAAATAAGTCTGCAGTATACTGTCTGCATCTAATTATAAAGTATTTTATTGTCTGATAATCAAGAGGTACATGGTTAGCATGATAGTTATTATTACCTTTACCGTGACAATAAAACTCCGCTCTGGTCTCACAGAGAAAACGTGGTGAATAATTAGGATGCTCCGATGACACTCACATAAGGTTAGTGAGGAATAACTTTGGACCACAGCAAACTGTTTAAAACAAACTAGGTCTGTTTTTCACAATTTTAAGACAGTAATAAAAATCAGGTTCAGAAACTTTACACATGTGACCTGTTAAAGTTATTGATAGGTTGCAGTTGATGTCATCAACATTCCCTGGTCGTGTGACGCAAACTGTGGGCACTGCTATGTCAGGATCTCTAGTAGACGTTAATCTAATCTTTATTTTAACACAATCTGACCAGAAAGAGCTGACTTATTTGGAACAACAACAGGTAAGATGATCCGTGTTGTTGTAACAAGTCTGTCGCACACAACATTATAGTCAAAAGCTAGCTAGCATTAGCCAACAGTTTTTTCTCACCTTTCCGTTGAAAATCAAACTTCTAAACAAGACCTGAACGCTCGTACCGATCACAGACTCCTGAAAATGTGTTGTCTAAATCCAGTTGGTATTTTTTCTTGAGTTCTCAGACAAATGTGTTTGACAGTGGTTAGCAATATGTGCATTGTGTCACCATGGAAACTGCTGAACATTCTACCATAGAGATACATGTAGAATAGCCTCATATGGCATGAGTACATTATGTACCTGATTCGACGTCCAGTGAGCTGCGGTCGATCCTCAGGTCCATGGTCTTCTGGGCAGAGGCAGCAAAGTCTCGGAGCAGCAGGTACACAGCTGTGGTCAGACCGCGTCTCACTGGAGTCACAAAGCGCAGGCGAGAGTTCACCACAACACTCCCATTTCGAAAGTTTAAGATCTGAAGGTCTTGAAAGTTATTTAGGTTAGACTCCAGGAATGGCACCAGCTGAGGAGAAATGACAGGGTCAGACAGGACTGGAACTGGACTGGAACTGGACTGGAACTGGACTGGAACTGGACTGGAACTGGGACTAAACACAGGAATAAAGTAGAACTAAACAGGGACTAAACCAAAGACTAAACCAAGGACTCTACCAAAGAATCTAGACTAAACCAGGACTACAACTGGACTAAACCCAGACTAAACTAAGACTAAACGAAGGACTAAATCTAGACTAAACTGGGACTAGAACTGGACTAAACCAGGACTAAACCAGGACTAAACAAGGTCTAAACCAAGGACTAAAGCAGATCTAACCCAGTCAGGTAAGTTCTGACTAAGATCTTAACCAGGTCTAAACCCAGTCTATATTATGAGTTAATCAAGAATTTAAAAGTCTAAACTAGGTTTAACCTAAGACTAACCCCAGACATTAGCAGGTTCTAAACCAGGACTAAACCAGGTCTAAACAAGGCCTCTACCAGGTCTTACCAGAGAGACAAATCTGTGCTCCAGATGCCTGTACTCGTCTGAGCTCTTGTTGAACAGGTTTGGGCTGAACACCATGTTTGTGACTCTGAGACTGAAGAACACTGTGAGCGCTCTCTCAGGTTGAGTCTGCAAAGAGCCTGACACCCCGGGAATTGAACCAGCAATCTCCCCGCCACCAGACACAGCACCAGAACCCTCCCCATCCGAGAACGGGACCAGGCCAAAACTCACATCGAAACTGGGCGAATCCGAGAAGCCCTCGGAGAAGAGACGCACTGTGTGGTTGAGACCGGCAGCCATTTTAGAGTCGTCCTCCATCTTAGTGTCAGGCTCAGAGGGAGGAATTTTAGATAGAACTTCCACATTATTAGGAGAAACTGTTACTGTACTGTACTGTAAAGTTTTCTCTGTTTTTGTTTCATGTTCAGAAATCGGAATTATATCTTCAACAAAAACTGTGCTGGCGTCCATTTTAGAATGACTGTGTGTTGGTCGTTGAACAGTTTTTGGTTCAGAGCTTTGAATTAAAACTACCCTTGAGTCGATTTCGGCGGCCATCTTAGAATCATCCGTTCCAGTTGTTGTTGGTAATACTGAAGGTTTGATTTTAACACTTGGAGTCGTTGCTGGTACAGGAACAATTTCTTCATTTACTTCGGTGGCCATTTTAGAATCTGGTTCAACTGTTGGCATTATAGATGGAATTTCAACATTTTCTTCTGTTAAATTATTGTCATTTAAAAGTACAGGTGAGTCCTCTTTGGCAGCCATTTTGGACATGTCTTCTGTAACTTTATCTGTTTTTATTTTGAGATCAGAAATGGGAGTTTTTGTTGTAATTTCATCAATTTCAACTAAAATCACATTTGTTTCTTCTCTAGACATTTCAGAATCATCTTTTGCTGTTGTTGTTGGTAATATTTCTAGAATCGGAGCTTGACTTGTATAAAACATTGGTAGGGCATCTGACACACTGGTAGAATCTTCTAATATTTGTGATGATTGCTTATCTATTTCATTGCTTTGAGTCACAAGCAAAACTTTTCCATCTTCAGCATCTGACATTTGCTCAGTTAAAATCTCTAAAATTGAAGAAACTGTTGTAGACATCTGAATTTCAACACTTGGTGAAGCTGTAGAAGGAGTTTGAAGAGTTTTGGATGAAGTGGTTAAAACTTCTGGCAGTTCTTTTTGTACATCTGGAGCTCCTAAAATTTGACTAGAATCAGTTTGTGGTGTCACAATGTCTGAAACAGTTGGTATCATTTCAATACCGTTTATTTCAGTGGCCATGTTAGATTCTTCCATAGTCTCCTCCATATTTTCTGATGAAGTCAGTACCTCAATTTCGTCGCTCTGACTTGTTAACGGAATTTCAAGTTTTGCATCTTCAACCTCAACTTTTTCTACAGTAAAAGCTGTTTTAACTGTGGAACTGTCAGAATCACTTTTTAAATCTTGTGTTTTTCCACTTGGTGCTAAAGTCGTTCTCATTTGAATAACGGTCGCAGGACTCTTTTCTGTGTCAAAATCCAGAGTTGAACCTTCAAAATCTTCAGAAGTCATTTTAGCGCCCTCCTCTTCCTGCTTTGTTCCAAATATTTCATTTTTTAATTCAATTACATCTGGTTTAACTGTAGTAATTCCTTCAACTAGATAAATTTTACTTTCCTCATTTGTTTTATCAGTTCCTTTGGCTAAAAGAATTTCAAATGAAGTTGTAATTGGTGAAATTTCAGTTTGAATTTCTGGAATCACTTCTATAGATTCCACAGTTGGAGCCAAAGTTAAACCTTTTTCAATATTTAATCCAGTTGTTGCCGTTTTTGTAGAAGTTAAAATTCCATCTCTAATTGTAGTACCCACAGGTGAAATAGTTGCTTCTGTAAAAATTTTCAGATTTTGTTCTGTTTCTAGCGGCTCGGTCGTTAGTGTTGGCGTGCTAACTGGTGTCTCGTCTTCGTATTCTGGGACTGAGTCTGAAATACGAGTGAACGGCGAATCCTTTTCTGGTTCAGAAAGCACATATGAGAAAGTTGTGGTCGTCATCTTTGTAGTTTCTTGAGGCTGCAAAGTTGTAGTCCTTAAAACTTTGACACTTGGACCTTGTGTTGCATCAAAAACTGGCACTTTACCAGCTTCTTTTGTTGATAATTCTGGTTTTGAGGAAATTTCTGGATTTACAATATTCAAATCTTCTTTTTCTGACATTTTGTGTGTAGTTTTGACAATCGTAGGTGCAATAGTTGTACTTTTTTGGGATATTTCTGAATATGTTTGAGTTGGGACAATAATTGGTTCATTTGAATGTTTAACTTCATGATCAGGGAATTCTTTTTCATGGATTTTAATAGCAGAAGTAGAAACTGTAGTAGTATCAGCAGCAGTTGTAGTAGTAGTAGTAGTAGTAGTAGTAGTAGTAGTAAAAGTAGTAGTAGTATCAGTAGTAGTAATAGTTTTTGGAGGTAAAGTTACTGCTATAACCTCGTCCACACTCAGGTCTTCAGTTGGTAATCCAGAAATTGTTTTAATATTCCAAATTTCTGTTACTCCCAAATGCTGCTCCTCCAGAATCTCCACATCTGCACGAGACAAAATTTCAAGTTCTGGAATTTCTGATTTTTCAAATTCCCCTGAAGGCAAAATTTCAGAAAGTTCTTCAACAACTTTAGGCACATCTTTAGTGTCTCCTACATCAGCTGGAAACCCCTCGATTGGCTTCTCTTCAGATTTTAAAGTAGATTGTTCAACTTCAACCTGCTCAGTAGGACTCGCAGCTGTAGCATCAAATGTATTTTTAGGTTTAATGGTAATTATTTCAAAATTCTCTTCAGTTTTTGGCATTTCCATAGAGACCTCTTTTTCGTCTAAAACTTTAACAGTTTCAGGTGAATTTGTCACTTGTTCAACCACTTCCAGATCAAAATTTTCACTTTTTACACTTGATGTTTTGGTTGGAGGCACAGTGACATCAGTGTCAGAATTTTTATCTGCAGTTGTAGATTTCTCAATTTCTGTGTCTATACCTGTTTTTTTAGTTGCCATTTCTTGTCTTGGAAGTTCCGTAACAGGTTCTACAGGTATAGTAAAGAAAACATCATTGTCATTTTCTGAAACTTCTGTAATTTGACCAAGAAGTTCAAAAGTCACAGTTCTTTCACTGGAAAAATCTGTAATTTCTGTAGTTATTTTGTGAATTGGTTCAGTTGTTAGTGGCAAAGATGATTCTGAAACGAGTTCAGGGGCAAATCTGACTGTCGATGTTTCAGTTCTGGTCATGGTTTGTGGGAATTCTTTCACTTTTGGTAACATTTCTGTTGCGGAAACTTCAATTTGATCACCTTCACCTGCAGTTTCTTTTACTACACTTTCAGAATTCTCAATTCGAACTGTGATTCCATCCTTGTCTTCTATGGGTGAGATTTGTCTCTCCATTGGTTCAAACTCTTCACTTATTTTGGGAGTCATTTGAGCTGTTTCTGGTGTAACTCTGGTTGGGATCTCATCGGGATCATCTTCGCTTGGTTCCAGGTCTGGAGGAGGCAGGAAATCGGGATTTAAGGGTTGGACTTCCTCAGAATCTGAGTCCAGACTAAACAGAACCGGACCATCTCCAGAGAACCCAGAGCCTGAGCCGTCGTCCAGAGAAAGACCCGGTCTAAGTCCCAAGTCCTGGTCGGAATCCTGGGTCCAGTGAGGAATCAGGAAGTCCTCATCCTCGTCTTGTACTGCTCCATCTGTGAAAAGTCAGATTTAGTTTTAGAGAAATTATTTCATTATTAATGAACTGTGTGAAATACAGTTGTAAAATAAACTCAGGGTATGAATATGAATTATAATCAACATTATAATTGAGTAATAATAGTAAGTATAATTATTAAGAAACTGATGCAGTTTGCGCTGAATAATTCTGAATAACTTTGGAAATATTCTGGGATTGGTGAAGTTAAATTGGCTTTAAAAACATGGATCAGGACCAGTGCAGCCGAAAAGACTCACTGTTTGTTCCTATGGTTGTTCTGGTAGTAGCAGTAGTAGACGTGGTATGTATGGCAGTAGCAGTAGTAGTTTCATCCACAGCGATGACATCATTCTCACTGACCCACGGCTTGTCTTTAGGTTTAGAAAAGTCAAAGAGGAAATCGTCTTTTTTCAGAAACACGTTGGGTTCAGCTTCATGTGTCGGAGCATCAGGAGGCTTCTCTGCAGCTAAGATGTTATCCTACAGAATATACAGAATATACAAGATTATAATGTTGTATTACAGCCACTATATACAAGATTATAACAGTGTTGTCACGATACTAAAATGTCAAACCCGATTTTGATACTAAGGAATAGGCTCGATACTCAATACTGATAACGATACCATGGTGAGACTAAAATAACAGTACTCGTTTCTGTGTTGACTCTGCACACTTGACTGGGTGACAGGTGCGTCGGAGAAGAAGATCTGAAAGGTTAAGAAAACTCCAGCACAGTCTCACTCTTGGTTCACTTTTATTCAGACAACATTTCAGTCCCTTCTTAACTCTTCAGAGAATTAAAAAACACCCTTTTTTATGCAATAGAATGTGATTCTCAACATTAAATGGTAATACTTTCTCTTATATTATATTTGTGTAATCCCTCAGTGGTCCAGGTAGGTTCCATAGTGGCCCATGGGAGTATGCTAGTCTATGTGTCTTATACTTTTTCTGATACAACTCAAGATCATTCTAAATCTCTTCAGGAAATGTTCATTTCTATCCTGTGAATGGTACTTTTTTAATATCGACACCCACTCAAATGAGTATCTAGTTTCGATACTACTTTTAGTATTGATTAGTATCTGGTTTTCCATACTTTTAACAAACCTACTCCATACAACATTATCTTTTCCATCAAAAAGTCACATACTCACACAGCCAAGAAGGGGAAGTGCCTTGCCCAATGACAGAACACAGCACTGACAGAAGTTATTACTTTGTCTAGCCTGAGTATGTAGCTGTATTTAACTAAGGGAGGAGATTTGGTGTAAAACTCACCATGCTATCGAAGTCTGTGGGCTGAGTGGTGGGCTTGGTGGAGGGCAGTGAGTTCTCTGAAACACAAACAGGTTTTTGCCATAACCACAGCATGGAATAAAAACATCTTTTTCTTTAATTGAAAATATAAATTACTGTGACCAGGGTCACCTCTCCACAGATCTGGCCTGTAATGGTTTGGTGGTTTCACCTGTTTGTATCCATCAAGATTAATTTTAATACCATACTGTGGACCATAACAAGCAATAACATCTCCATTGAGACAAATAGCTGAAAGGTAATATGTTATGTGTCTCCTTAAAAGTATTCATATGTATGACTTAGGCCATAAGATTAAAATAGAGTATATAGTGTACAATGTTTGAATTGAATCGGTTTAGATACTGTGAGAACAAAGGCCCTTCTTCCTGTGGTTGGTCTGGTGGTTGTAGCATCAGTAGTACAATTAGCAGCAGCAGTACTAGTAGTAGTACTAGTTGTAACAGTAGTAGTATTAGTAGTCGAACTAGCATCGTAGTAGTACCAGTATTTCTCACCATTGATCTGTATGTGCAGGGCCTCGGTGATGTAGTTCCTGAAGTCGGTGATGGAGTACTGAACCGTTGGCTGCTCTGCTCGGGGGTAGCTCTTCTCCACCAAGTTACTCTGCAGCGTTATCAGGTCCAACGTGTCATTAGATACGCCACCAGTGTCCACCTCCAGAGTGACAGCATAGTGGACAGAGACCACCAGACCTCTGAAGACAGGAGAGGGTTAGACCAGGACTAAAACAGGACTAAACCAGGACTAAATCAGGGTTAGACCAGGACTGAAGCAGGTTTAGACCAGGACTGAACCAGGCTTAAACCAGAGACTACACCAGGACTAAACCACAGTTAGACCAGAACTAAACCACAACTAAAACAGGACTAAAGCAGGACAGACACCACCAGCCCCCTGTGGAGAGGGTTAGACCAGGACTAAACCAGAACTGAACCAGGGACTACACCAGGACAAAACCAGGACTGAACCAGGACTAAACCAGGACTAAACCAGACACCACCAGACTGCTAGGACAGGAGAGAGAATATAGGTATACACTAGAGACTAAAACAGGACTGAACCAAACTAAACTTAAAGTGTCTTGCTAAAGGACACAACATTGCTGGTTCTTAAATGTGTCCTTCAGTGTCTCTGGATTAAACCTGTGAGAAGCAGTGGTACAGACCTGAACCTGGTCAGGAATACCTTGCTGGGGGATTATACAGAGCATGTTTTCTGTTGATGGAGTATACACAGACACATGCAAACTGCTGTAGAGGATCAAACCTGTGAGCTCATAGTTGGGGGGCAAAATACACATTCACTACAGTAACGTCAGAAGTGAGTTCCTGGAGTGTTTAAGGCGGATTGATCCTCACACTGACCCTGAGCCCTTTCACCAGTCACTAATGTCCCTAACCCGCCTTAAGAGGATCAGCCCACCTGCACTGCGATTAGCTACGGCACCACCACTACTACAAATACTACTACTGCTACTACTGCTACAAATACAACTACTTATACTGCAATGACCCCAGGAAAATAAATATGAAATATGAAACACTGAGATATAAACTGCTAGATAAGAATCCCTCCTCCTCATCCTTCTTTCTCCTCTTTCTCTTCCTCTTCTTCCACTTCTTCCTCCTCCTCCTTCTTTTCCCGTCTCCTCGCATTAGGATGTTTTGTGGATTAAGTCGCAGGTCTGGTCTTAAACAGGTTTAATGAGGTCCTGGGTCTGGTCTTAAACAGGTCTAAGGAGGACTAGAGTCTGGTCCTGATTTAGAAAAGCACCCGTGAAGACCAGACTCAGACCACACTTAGACCAGACTTAGACCCAGATGAACTCTGACTGACGCCTCCAGGACACGACTCTCACTTAGGTCAAATAATGGCCCAGTTACTGTCAAAGAACTAACTACTGTCAATACTACTACTGCTACTAGTACTACTTCTACTGCTACTACTACTAATACAACACCAGGCGATGATCAAACCAAAACTAAACCAGGGAGTAAACTTGACACTAAACCAGGATCAGAACTAGACTCTTGCTCAAGGATACAACAACAGTATGCTTTGCAATTGCTGCTACTGTTTTATGCTTCTATTACTTGTAATTAATTATGAATTATGAATGTAGTACTCACCGCTCCAGGTCCTTCTGGGGCCTGAACATAAAACAGTTTAAACAGATTTAAATGTGACATATTTAAATGTAAATGCAGTAATAAGTTATACATGTGTAATGTTAGATTTAAAAGTAAAAAGCGAAACTCTGACCTGAACTCTACCACCTGGACACTCTTGAATCCTGGAAGTCTTTCGAACGCATCCACGATCTGGAACAAAGGACTAAATATTACAACTGATCTAAAATGTCTCACAAGCTTTCAGTTTTATGGTCTAACCCATTAACCAAACAGTCAAGGGTTCAATCCTGCTCACACCAGTGCAGTATGTCCCCTTGTTTATTACAGTCTACAGACTGGTTTTGAATACACAGTGTGTGTGGGTGTGTGTGTGTGTGTGTGTGTGTGTGTGTGTGTGTGGTCTGGTAGCTCCTCCTTCAGGCCTCCATCTTTGTCTGGTAGCTCCTCTTTCAGGCCTCCATCTTGCTCACGTCTCAAGATTTCTATTGTTCCTGTTTGTGTCGGGGAGATTTCTGGAGTTTCCGCTTCTGTAAACTCTAACCCAGCCTTTGTACTTTCTGTTTCTTGTGGTGTCTCTTGAGAAATTACCCAAACTGTCTGAGTAACGTCTTCAAATCGTTGCACCAGGATATCAGTCATCACTTCCTCCATTTTTCTATCTTCTGTTTCTTCTTGCATTGGTTTGTCAGTGGATATTTCTGAATCTGGCCAGACTTTTTCGAGCTGAGTTGGCATCAGTGGCTGCTCCTCCTCCTGTTCGGTTTTATAGATTATAAGCTCCTCCTCCACAGTTGGCTTTTCTATGGCGACTGTCGTGATTTCAACCACTTTTCCTTCATTTTTATCTAGAATCTCTTTACTTTCGTGTAATATTTCCACATCTTGATTTAATTCCTCCTCTACACTTGGACTTTTGATCAGAATCTCCTCTTCTTTACTTGGAACCAAAACTATATCATCTTCTGACACCAAACCCGTCCTTATCTCCGGCGTGTGAGTGTGTGTGAGAGCAGCATTAGTCCTGGTTCAGTCCTGGTTCTGTTCTGGTTTAGTCCTGGTTCAGTCCTGGTTCTGTTCTGGTTTAGGCCTGGTTCAGTCCTGGTTTTAAACCATGTTTGGTAAATGGATGGATGTTTGAAACAGATTTTTATAGCGAATATTATAGAATTTTGTCTGAAGTTACCCCCCAGTTTGCAGTGAAGCTGAGAGAGACGGAAAGAGTGAAGAAAAAGAGGGGAGTGAGGGAGGAGAGAAAGGAAAGAGAAGAGGAGAGAGGGAGAAAGAAGGGAGAGAAGGGGTAAAAATGGGGGAAACTCGGGACTTTCCTGGATTTTACTGAAGAGTTTAATCACAAACACATGTGCACTATTATATACCATATACAGAACAAGACCTGGCCTGGTCCCTTTAGTCCTAGTTTAGACCCGGTTTACTCCTGATTTAGACCTGATTTTGCTCTGGTTTAGACCAGGTTTAGACCTGGTTTTGTTCTGGTTTAGACCTGGATTAGACCTGGTTTAGACGTGGTTTTGTTCTGGTTTAGACCAGATTTAGTCCTGGTTTAGTTATGGTAAACCAGATAACAAGAACAGGTGGATAGAATTAAACCAGCAGAATTAAAATGAAATCCAGGTCTAACCCAGGTCGAAACCAGAATTAAACCAAGTCAAAACCAGGTCTAAACTAGCACGAAATCAGGTCTAACCCAGGTCTGAACCTCCCAAGTCTTGAATGTGCCTAATTGTTCATTTTCCATTGATCCAGTTTTATAAATGAACAAATTATCAGGTTTTACGGCATCTCTGTGTGAAATCCACTTTAAAGACTACTTTTACACACATCTCGTTAAAAGGTCTCATTTACAAAAGAACCCCCCAAGTCCAAGACCAGGACTATGGCCAAGTCCTGAGTCTGCATTTTACAGACATCTGAAAACCAAGACCAAGATCCAGGACCAAGATCCAAGCGTGGGATCAAGAGCTGGGTTAACAAGGGGAGGTGCTGTGTAGAAACTATTAAAACATCAGAAACCTCAGTCCTGGATTAGTCCTGGGTTAGTCCTGGTTTAGTCTTGGTTGACTCCTGGTTTAGCCCTGGTTTAGTCCTGGTTTAGTCCTGGTTTAGCCCTAGTTTATTCCTGGTTTAGTCCTGGATTAGTCCTGGATTAGTCCTGGTTCAATACCTTCCTGATAAAGACCCGCTCTAGTCTCTGGTATTGCAGACTGGAGGGGTTCCTCAGGGCGTCGCTGTAAGTTTCTTCTCTCAGTCTCAAGTTCAGGTCCAGGATTTGGTCTTTGAGGGGTCTGAGAGGTCTGAGGAGGGACACTCCGATCTCGTTTCCCAGCTGTAGAGAGAGACACCAATGAGTTTATATCAGGATCAATGTCATATGATTAATATTGACATAAGTATCAATCGTAAAAGAAAACTCAAATCTGTCAGCTTCAGAACTGAAGAAACGGCCTGCATGAGCTACGAAATGTCTTCACTCCTACAACTTTTTGTCCAGTTGACAGATTTGAATTACTAAGGATCATACTTGGATGACTGCGGGATTACACAGACATCAGTATCAATATCATATTGTTATCAGTATTATCAGTGTGATCAATATTGCCCTGGGACCGACTGAGAAAGGAGAGGCTGCCAATCTGCACCATCCTCCCCTCCATTACCATAAACACACACCACATTCATACTAAGGAAAGGTGGTTATTGTCTAAAGACACAACTACAGTTTGCACCAGAGCAGGGGTCTCCAACCTGTAGCTCAGGAGCTATCAGTAGCTCTCCACCCCATGCCAAGTAGCTCGCCAAGGAATTTCTGAATTATACTTATCGTGCTGAGTAACTCAAATTTATTGAATTAACTGCCTATCAACATTGTAAAGGTATGATTTTGCAATTTGCTGTGGCTCTTATTTCTTGTGACCGCTAAAATTAGTAGCTCTCTGGCATTTGCAAAAGAGACCAGACCGGATCAGATCCGGGTTTGGTTAAAAGACAAACTAAGATACTCTGTTCATCCCCATGAGTACCCCCTCTGTCCAGTTTTACACGTCCAGTTGTCCAGTATTACATGTTCCACGGGGGATTTCTCAATAAACATAATTATTTCAAATCTCTCTTTAAACACATATGTGCACATATATTTGATGCTCTGTCTCTGTGTTTCTGTCCTCACCGTGTCCTCGTCCTCCAGTCCAAAGTTGTTCTGGAGCAGGTCCAAGTCCAGACTCGGCTCTGTTACATCCGGAAAGTTCCCATTGTTGTACTCCGCCACGAACGTGGTCGTCTGCTCCGCCCCCTCTGTCCCTGCTGTCCCTGCCCCCTCTGTCCACCTTGTCCCTGCCCCCTCTGTCCCTGTTGTCCCCTCTATCCTCGCCCTGTCTGTCGGGTCCTTCAGGCCACTATCTTGGTCAGGTCCAACCTCCTCTTGGTCTGGCACTTTCTCTTCCTTCTCAGAGCCTCCATCTTGGTCAGGTGTCTCCTCTGTCTCCTCTTTCACATCTGGCTCTGGTAATTTTTCAGAGCCAACACCTTGGTCAGGTACCTGAAGGAAAAGTATTCACACAGTTACACACCTTTGCATTTCAAGTTCATCTCAATGTGAAATTTGCATTTCCATTTTGATCTGGTACCTTCTCCTTCAGACCTCCATCTTGGTCTGGTACCTCCTCTTTCAGGCCTCCATCTTGGTCTGGTACCTCCTCCTTCAAGCCTCCATCTTTGTCTGGTAGCTCCTCTTTCAGGCCTCCATCTTGATCTAGTACCTCTTCCTTCAGGCCTCCCTTTTGGTCTGGTAACTCCTCCTTCAGGCCTTCATCTTGGTCTGGAATCTCCTCCTTCAGGCCTCCATCTTGGTCTGGTAGCTCCTCCTTCAGGCCTCCATCTTGGTCTGGTAGCTCCTCTTTCAGGCCTCCATCTTGATCTAGTACCTCTTCCTTCAGGCCTCCCTTTTGGTCTGGTAACTCCTCCTTCAGGCCTTCATCTTGGTCTGGAATCTCCTCCTTCAAGCCTCTATCTTGGTCTGGTAGCTCCTCCTTCAGGCCTCCATTTTGGTCTGGTAGCTCCTCTTTCAGGCCTCCATCTTGGTCTGGTAGCTCCTCCTTCAGGCCTCCATCTTTGTCTGGTAGCTCCTCTTTCAGGCCTCCATCTTGCTCACGTCTCAAGATTTCTATTGTTCCTGTTTGTGTCGGGGAGATTTCTGGAGTTTCCGCTTCTGTAAACTCTAACCCAGCCTTTGTACTTTCTGTTTCTTGTGGTGTCTCTTGAGAAATTACCCAAACTGTCTGAGTAACGTCTTCAAATCGTTGCACCAGGATATCAGTCATCACTTCCTCCATTTTTCTATCTTCTGTTTCTTCTTGCATTGGTTTGTCAGTGGATATTTCTGAATCTGGCCAGACTTTTTCGAGCTGAGTTGGCATCAGTGGCTGCTCCTCTTCCTGTTCGGTTTTATAGATTATAAGCTCCTCCTCCACAGTTGGCTTTTCTATGGCGACTGTCGTGATTTCAACCACTTTTCCCTCATTTTTATCTAGAATCTCTTTACTTTCGTGTAATATTTCCACATCTTGATTTAATTCCTCCTCTACACTTGGACTTTTGATCAGAATCTCCTCTTCTTTACTTGGAACCAAAACTATATCATCTTCTGACACCAAACCCGTCCTTATCTCCATCTCCTCTGTTTGAGTGGGCAGTTCTTTGTCCTCCATTTTGTCTTCTTGGCCTGAGTTTGTAGAGGTTTCTAAACTGTCCTCCTCACTCTTTGCCGTCACCACTCTTTTCTCAGTCTCTTGTATTGACAGTTTTGTAGTCACCTCCAATTCCTCCTTTGTCGTCGGTTCTATTAATGAAATATTTTCCTTTGGTTTGACCTCAGCTAATTTGGATTCTTGCCCTAGTTCAGTTTTAGAGGTTGTAATTTGTCCAAAACCTTCTGTAATTTCTTCCATTTGAACTGGTTTGGTAACGACTTCACCATCAACCTCCATTTTGTGAATGGTTCTTTGACTTTCAGAAATTTCATCCACAATTTCCGTTGTAGATTTTAAATCCAAAATTGGAGTTTTGGTTTGGGCAATTACATCTTCCTCTGTTGTGATTGGTTCTAATGGTGATTCCTCTTCTATCGTAGATTTTTGAGTAGTTTTAATTTCATGTTTTGTTTGCATTGTTGCTTTTATAATGTCCAAATCTACTTTTTCTTCCACTTGAGAAGGTGAAACATTGACTGCAGACGGCTGAGATGGGATTGTTGAAGTTTTAATGTCGTATTTGGGGTCTAAAGTAAAATATAAAATGTCCTCTAGTTGAGAAGCAGTGGTAGATTTGGATGTAGTTTGGAAAAATTCTTGTATTTCTTGTTGAATTGTAAAACCGATGGTGCTTGAAACAGTAGGGATCTCCAACTCAGATGTCTCAGGACTGGCTTTAGCTGGACTTTCGTGATCTGGGTCCAAGTCCTGGTGTAGATCTTGGTCTAGAACAGTTTTGATGGGGTCTCTGATGATAGCACTTGAACCAAACTGAAGTAGAGTGGTTTCATGAACTGTAGAACAGAAAAACCAGGACTAAAACAGGTCTTAACCAGGACTAACAGTGGACTAAACCAGGACCTAATCAAGACTAGCCTTGTTTGGGTTCATGGTGAGGTAGATGTGGACGTGGTTCATTGACTGAACATAAGGCGATTATTGTTCTATTCTGTGACGACTCCAAATCCTGACAGGAACCAGTCAAACCAGAGCCAACGAGACTAAACCGAGAATAAAGGAGGACTGAACAAGGACTAAAGCAGGGCTGAACTGGGACTGCACAAGGACTAAACCAGGGGTAAACCGGGACTAAAAATGGACTGAACTAGGACTAAACTAGGACTAGCTTTGGTCTGGATTCTGGGTGAGGTAGATGGGGATGTGGTTCATTGACTGGACTTAAGGCGATTAATGTTCTATTCTGAGACGATTCCAAATCCTGACAGGAGCCAGTTGGACCAAAGCCAGGTCTAAACCAGTACTAAAGCAGAACTAAATCAGGACTAAAGCAGGACTAAACCAAATATGATTCCTTAGCCTTTTTGATTATTCTGACAGAGATAAAAGTGCTAAAGTTTATATCACAGCTCAGACTGACCTGGTGGAGTCTGTGTGGGCGAGTCGTCACTTTTAGACTGGACTGGAACAGAGCTGAAGTAAAGAAAAAGGACATGATTTAGACCAGAATTTTAATCAAGTTATAAGTCAAATGTGTGTTTTTATTTTTTGTTTGGTGGGAAAGTTTTGTAAAGTTCGAGTTCTGTTTGTGAAATTCCTCCAAGGAACAAGTCCAATGAAAAACACATTTTACTCAAAACAATGTTCAAGAACCAATCCATCTGGAACCCATCACATAATACAAGAGGCTAAGAGACTTGGGTTAGTCCTGGTTTAGACCTAGTTTAGTCCTGGTTTAATCCTGGGGTTCTGTCCTGGTTCAGGCCTGGTTCAGTCCTGGTTTAATCCTGGTTCAGTCCTGGTTCAGTCCTGGTTTAGGCCTGATTCAGGCCTGGTTTAGACATGATTCAGTCTTTCTTTAGTCGATCTGAAACTTCTTTGTCAATATTTTCGCATCATTTTAAATCAATTGTGTTTTGTTCCTAAGATCTGACTAATGAAGGTCACTTCTGCAGACTCAAACATTTTCTATTTTCTGACTGTTTCTGGTGGAAATGTTTGTGAAAATCTCAGACTGAATAAATAAATAAATAAACCCATTTAAAGACAGATGAGAGCAGAGTGTTTCGCTCTGAAAACAACACAAAATCACGTCAAACTCAAACTAAACCAGTGGAATAAGCCCTCCTTTACTCACACACACTTTATATTAGAGTTTAAACGTCTCCAGGATTCTGTAATCATTCAAAAACAGGATGGGATGCTTTTAAAAAACTCAGAGTCCTGAATACAACAACATGTACACAGAAACATTTGGCCCTTGAGTTTTTCTCACCTGTTCACTGCAACGCCAAGTCTCTGCAACAAAAGAATAGCACATTTAATGACAAAATAAAATTGAAATATCAGACTAATAGGTTACACAGAAAGAAATCTGTAACATTTCAACTTTGACTTTTTAAACTTGGAACAAATTCAGCTGTTGTCTTCTGGGTCCCACCTGGACGTCCTAAAGATGAAGATAGGACTATAGCAGAAAATGTGTCCCGTGCATTTTACCCATCCTCTATCGGGTCGCCACAGACACAGACAAACCCACTCTCAGGAATACAACATTAAAAAATTGCCTTTACATCTGTCTCCACTGTGATGAACAGGTCACTCTGCACACTCCTCTGACTTTAGTTAGTCGCACCTTTACAATTACATCCAGTTACAGCAGCTCCTTGGACCAAATTTACTATTCACAGGCTCTAGAGTTAAACCAAGACCATACTGGTCCTGGTCAGGAGTCTTAGTTTATTATTACTAATCCCCATTTCTGTAGGTCTGTAGCTGCAGTGTAGGTGTTATATAGGTCTTAAATTCATAATGAGCTGGTGGTGCTCCTCTGATTGAAGCTGACTCCGATGTTTCTGATGCTCTGGTTCTGCCCCTGTTTGTATCTGTTCCTGTCTGTATGTTTATTGGTCTTGTGGTCTTGTGTAGCTCTTGTGTAGATGTGATGTAGGTCTTGTGTAGGTCTATTGTAAGTCTTGTTATGGTGTTGTGTAGGTCTTGTTTAGGTGTTATGTATGTGTATTGTAGGGCTTGTGTAGGTTTAGTGTATATGTAGTGTAGGTGTAGTGCAGGTCTTGTGTAGTTCTAGTGTATGTCTTATGTAGATCTAGTGTAGGTCTTGTGCAGGTGTTATAAAGGTGTAGTGTAGGTCTTGTGCAGGTGTAGTGTAGGGGTAGAGTAGCTCTTGAGTAGGTGTAGTGTCAGTGTAATGTAGATGTAGTGTAGGTATTGTGTAGGTCTAGTGCAGGTGTAGTGTAAGTGTAGTGTATTTTTGTGGAGGTCTTGTGCAGGTGTAGTGTAGGTCTGTGTAGGTGTAGTGTAAGTGTAGTGTAGGTCTTGTGCAGGTGTTGTGTAGGGGTAGTGTAGGTCTTGTGTAGGTGTAGTGTAAGTGTAATGTAGGTATTGTGTAGGTCTAGTGCAGGTGTAGTGTAAGGGTAGTGTAGGTCTTGTGTAGGTTCAGTGTAGATGTAATGTTGGTCTAGTGTAGGCAAGTCTTATGTAGGTGTAGTGTAGGTTTTGTGTAGGTCTTGTTGGTGTAGTGTAGGTGTAGTGTAGGTCTTGTGTAGGTTTAGTGTAGATGTAGTGTAGGTCTAGTGTAAGTGTAGTGTAGGTCTTGTGTTGGTGTTATTTAGGTGTAATGCAGGTCTAGTGTAAGTGTGGTGTAAGTGTAGTGTAGGTCTTGTGCAGATGTTATGTAGGTGTAGTGTAGGTCTTGTGTAGGTTTAGTATAAATGTAGTGTAGGTCTAGTGTACGTCTTACATTCATAATGAGCTGGTGGTGCTCCTCTGATTGGCTGAAGCTCAGACCAATGTCTCTGATACTCTGGTTCTGGTCCAAACACAGGTTGACCCAGGTCCTGTACTCATCTCTCTCGGGTAGGCGGTCCCAGAAGACCCGGAACGCCTCCCACACGGCCTCCTGGCACACTGACCAGAGACAATACACAATAATTTATTTATAATAATAAAGAGGAGATACTATGTAATGTATATTATCAAGAAATACAATGCTTCCTACACGGCACACTGACAAGTGAATATACAACAAAATATATTATAAACATATTATAAATATAAATACTATACAAATATATTAACCCCATTACAGAGAAAATACAACAAAAAATATATGATATCAACACACACAATGACGTCACACAGCCTCCTGCCACACTACAGAGGAGATACGCAATTGATACTTTGTGATGACATCATCCTGGGGTGTTCAGCATGTATGTCTGTGACTGAATGTTCAGTTATCATAGTAACACAAAGCACATATTAAACAAAAATGCAAGAGTGACTAACTGAGAAACCGTTGGCTAATGCTAGCTAGCTTGCAACCATAATGTTATTTGATTAATGTTATCAGATTAAAGTCTTTCAAAGACACAAACAGAGCAGTGCCAACAGTTAGCAGTACACCCCCATGGAATGTTGATGACATCAGCTGCACAGTATCAATAGATAAAATATAAACAAATACATCAACTCCACATGACCTCCTGGCTACAGTCAAAATATGCACACAGTTAGCCTCACATTATAATCGCCTCTGTCTTTTTTCATGTAATTTTTATGCCCATGTCAGTAAGATGACTGGGCAGTTTGTTTTTTGTTTTGGCTGTAAAAGTCTTTCTGTTTGGCCGCGGACTGAGCAAATGACACCTATACGTGCAGCAGGGTCTGGAGAGGACATTATATGTTTTAATCCATAGTTCAGTGAACAGCAAACAAAATCATTCAGTTCTGTCAACTGAACAAAAGAGTTAGAGTGAAGATGTTTTGCCACTCATCCAAGCGGCTTCTTTAGTTCTGGTCAGTAAATAAATAGGTGTGTTATTCTGAGTGTAGTTAGCTCCTCTCCTCAAATACATATAAGACATTGTCCACCAGTAATCTGATCAGAACTGAAGAAGCACCTTGAATGAGCAGCAAAAGGTCTTCACTCTAAAACATTAACAAACCATATATAAATAAAACTATACTATATCTATATATATACCAAATATATAACTATATCTATATATACCAAATATAACAAATATATGGACATGGAACTTCTGACTGAAAGGAAAATACAAAAGATATAAAGAAATGTGTTGAAAAATCCAATAAAGGAACAATTGGGCCCCACACCTACTCCTGAAAATGTGAAGAACATGATGTATGAACTGAAGAAAAAACAGGATGAAGACGATTCTCCTTTCTAAAGACACTATTTGTAGAACATGATTCAAACACAAAGTAATGCTGGGATTACATTTATGCTGCTGCTACTCAAAGTGCTTTACAGTAATAGTAGTAGTAGTAGTTGTAGTAGTAGTAGTAATAGTAGTAGTAGTAGTTCATTTAGTATCATGTAGACTTGGCCAAAGTTGAACTCTAACCCTCTGAGCTCTATCTTTCAACAAACATTTAATCTGATAATCACTTTATCCTCAACACAACAGCTCTGCCTCTGCCCCTCTGCTTCTGCTCCTGTCTGCTCCTCTGGCTCTGCTCCTCTGGCTCTGCTGCTCTGGATCTGCTCCTCTGGCTCTGCTCCTCTGGCTCTGCTCCTCTGCCTCTGCTCTTGTCTGCTCCTCTGGCTTTGCTCCTCTGGCTCTGCTCCTCTGGCTCTGCTCCTCTGCCTCTGCTCCTCTGCCTCTGCTCCTCTGCTCCTCTGCCTCTGCTCCTCTGCCTCTGCTCTTGTCTGCTCCTCTGGCTTTGCTCCTCTCTGCTCCCCTGCTCCTCTGCTCCTCTGGCTCTGCTCCTCTGGCTCTGCTCCTCTGGCTCTGCTCCTCTGGCTCTGCTCCTCTGCCTCTGCTCTTGTCTGCTCCTCTGGCTTTGCTCCTCTCTGTTCCCCTGCTCCTCTGCACCTCTGGCTCTGCTCCTCTGGCTCTGCTCCTCTGCCTCTGCTCTTGTCTGCTCCTCTGGCTTTGCTCCTCTCTGTTCCCCTGCTCCTCTGCACCTCTGGCTCTGCTCCTCTGGCTCTGCTCCTGTCTGCTCCTCTGACTCTGCTCCTCATTTCTGTCGGTCAGGAGTAGTAGTAGTTGTAGCTGTAGTAGTAGTAGTAGCAGTGGTAGTACTAGTAGTAGTAGTAAGTAGTTGTAGTACTCACCCCTGAGGTAGTAGTACTGCAGGTGGTTGTGCAGTACTTGCTCATAGGTTTCTTTGGTGCAGATCTTGACTCCATTTGGAAACAAAATGTCCCTTTTCCTCCTAATCACAGTTGCTCCAGAATCTGAGCGAGACAACAGTTCATCTGAGGAGAACCCAACAGGACCAGCAGAAGAACCCTGAGGAGAGCCATGGGCCCAGAACTTCCACGAGTCCAAGGCCAAATCCTGGTTTAGTCCATGGTCCAAGTTTAGACCCGGGGACATGAGGTCTGCAGGGTTCACTGTGAAGACAGGACCAGAATTGAACCAAGTTTGCTCCTCTGCTCCTCTGACCCTCTCGTCTGCTCCTCTGACCATCTCCTCTGACCCTCTTCTCTGCTCCTCTGACCCTCTCCTCCGCTCCTCTGACAGTCTCCTCCGCACCTCTGTCCCTCTCCTCAGCTCCTCTGACCCTCTGCTCCACTCTTCTGCCCCTCTCCTCTGCTACTCTGCCCCTCTCCTCCGCTCCTCTGACCCTCTCCTCTGCTCCTCTATCCCTCTCCTCTGCTCTTCTGCCCCTCTGTCCCTCTCCTCCACTCCTCTAACCCTCTCCTCTGCATCATTTTCTGGTTGCAGAGTGAATCACTAAATCTGTGACGGTAAATTCTAAATCAGGAGCTAATCTGACCTGAGTCTAGACGATAATACGCACACTGTCTTTATGAGACCAGTCACATGCAATCAGTATTTCACATGCCCTCCCTGTGTCTCCATGGGGCCTTGTTCTGTGTAAAAGCTGCTAACCTTGTAGTTTAGAACTCCATAAATATGTTCTGAAATGCAGGGATTTTTGGATTAGTTTAAAGTTCAGTTTCCTCTCAGATGTGAATGCTCCTGGATGTGTTTAAAAGGTGTAGAAAAATGATAACAAACCAAATTATACCAACCTGAAGGGGCAAGAAGAAGTCCTGAGAGCAGACCCAAAAAGAGGGTCCAAATTCCCTCTGAGGTCCTCCAGAACGCAGCCATGTTTCTCTGAAAGTCTCAGTTCAGTCTTGTTTCAGCCCTGGTTTAGTCTGGGTTTAGTCCCTGGTTTTGATCTGGTTTAGTCGTGATGTTCTTATACTATGTCCTGGTTTAGTCCTGGTTCAGGGCTGGTTTAGTCTTGGTTTAGTCCTGGTTCAGTCCTGGTTCAGGTCCTGCTTCTGTCATTTCACAAACGGGACTTTCATAATAAAGTTTCCACCGTAGTCCTCATTTTGATCTCACTCCTGGACTGTAGTCTCTGGTCCTGGACTTTCCAGTATTTTGAGTCCAGTTCCTAGTTCCAGATTTCAATCCCTGGGTAGGTTCCCTGTTCGACACATGGTTTTGACTGTTCCTGGTGTAGTCCTCTCCTGTAGAATTGTTTTTAGATTTGGTCTCAGTCAGGTCTCTTCAGTCAATACAGCGCTGGTCCTTAGTCTGATGTCTGGTCCGGTCTTTGATCTGAACACCAGTCTACAGTCTGTTCTGTGAAGCAGCAGAGGTGGTGTCTTACTCTGTCTCAGGTCCGGACTCTGGTCTACAAACCGGTCTCTGGTTGGGTCTCTGGTCTGGACTCCGGTCTATAGTCCGGTCTCTAGTTCGCTCTCTCTCAAGAGGTGTGGAGCAGATGGGTCTTACTCGGTCTCTGGTCTAATCCTCTTTGGACTCCAGGATCAGTGTCAGTCCTTCAGAGTCAGACTTACTCACAGAACCAGACACACCTGTGGCAGAGTGGTTAGCTCTCGCCTCACGGCAGGGTCACCGGTTCTATTCCCAGACTTTCTCGCATGTTCTCACTTGCCCCTGTGTAACCTACAGACTGCAGAGGCACTGTTGTTAAATGTTCAGTTCAAATCCTCATGTTTATTTCAGTGCCTACTGAGAGAGGTCCAAATGAGTGACTTTATAAACCTGATTTAAAACTAACCCTAACCCTTAAGCCCTAACCCTAAACTTGAAGTGAAGTTTTGTGTTCTGTCTTTTTTATTCTGGCCATGTGTTTGGACTCTTCACTGGATCAGATTACAGATTATTCAGGAATAATCCCAAAACACAGATTTTAAATTCTGTCCAGGGGCAATTTAAGGTCCTGAAAGTAGGCCTGAAATTAGGCATGTTGATGAATCAGAATTGTGGAGTTCTGCAATGTAATTATCTTTAAGTTTTATCTGAATTACAATAATAGAAAGGTTTAGACAGTGGAAGAAAAACATTTAGTTTGAGGTATTTTTATTCAAATCCATAGTTAACGTTATAATGAACGTTATCATAACGTCATTATAACCTGCTGAGACAAACTATTTACATACACTCATTGTTTTATGATATCTATGATATTTCAATTATAAAATATAATCATATAGCAAAATAACTAAAACAAATATTTACATAATAAATTTATGCTAACGTTAGCCTGTTAGCGTTAGCCACTCACCTCAGAAACTTGAACTTTATGTAGTATCTCCCTCTTCTGTCCCGTTTATCTCAGTATGTCGCCTGTATATCATCTTATTCCAGTTAAAGTTTAATTATGTGGTTTGGAAAATGTGAAATCAGAGACAAACCACTGCCGACTAAGCGATAAGAAGAAAAAATAAAGGAAAAAATCTTATTTATATATAATAATATTATGGATATAATATTAGACTGCCAATGTTCCGTGTGTGTGTATGTGTGTGTCTGTGTGTATATGTTTATGTTTGTATGTGTGTATATGAGTATGTGTGTGTGATTAAGGATCCTCTTCTGCATAGTATTATCTCCGTGAGCTCCAGGGGCTGCAGGAACTCCCAGCTCTGGCCTTAACTCCGAGCAACAATAATGTTTCCTATTAATGTTAATTAATTAATAATGTTGTATTTTAAGTGTCTGCATTTTACCAGTATTCACGTGTTATTAACATTAATACTTCGAGATACAAGTTTAAAGTAGAGCGCGCTGCTAAATGCGCATACAACAAATGTGATTTCTGATTGAACCTGATCATTTCTATTAGTGACTAGACCCAAGGCTAATATTTTATTTCATGATGAAAGGTGGAGGCAATGTTAGGAGATGTAGAGCAGCGCCCAGGACTGAACCAGGACTAAACCAGGACCCCACACACACACCCCCACACACACACACCCACACACGATATTTACCTGGTCTGGAGTTAAACTCCGGGGGGGTGATCCTCAGAGACTTAATCAGATTTACACAGCAGGGGGCGCTGGGATTAGACCTGAGCAGTATTGACAATACTCCCCCCACCTCTAACCCCCAACCCCCCTGAGTGACTGGAGAGAACAAACCTACCCAAAATATACAAGAGACAAG